>NC_025996.2:23797028-24421581 GCF_000442705.2 Elaeis guineensis
GGCGTTGAGACCCTACTAAGTCGATCAGTCGGTAGTCGCATTCGGGAGAAGGTCGAGTAAAACAAAACATTTGTCGAACTTCCATTATCAACAAAAATTCATTTTACATCATAATTGGCTATTGTCGCTGACACAACAACAGCGTCGTCGTGGGGAGTCTGGACGCCCCGAACGTCGTCTTCTGAGAAGGTAATCACGTCGTCCGGGCGCGGCTTTTTCGTCGGCTCCCCCCCTGTAGACGTCCCCGATCCCAGCCGCTTGGAGATCATGTTGATGACTCCAGCCGTCGGCTGGTTAGTCGGCGCCTCTTCAGTCGGCTGGGGGCGTCGATCGGCAGTCGGTCGGGTCGGCGGACCCTTTCGAAATTTGCCGAGATACCCCCGGCGGATGAGATTTTCGATCTCATCCTTCAACTGGATGCATCGCTCGGTGTCGTGGCCGTGGCTCCGATGGAACCGACAGTACTTCCGATGGTCGAGGCCCTTTGCCTTCAGAGGCGGAGGCCGTCGCAGGTATTCTTCCCCTTCGATCTCCATCAAGATCTGCGCACGGGGAGCGGAGAGAGGAGTGTAGGAGTCATACCTGGGACGCACCGGCCTCGGAGTCTGTCGGCGAGGTGATTTTTGGATCTGTCGGGGTGGAGAAAGCCGACTATTGGCCGGGGGCCTGCTTGATTCGGCAGGCTCCCGACCTTTTCTTCGCTTCTCCTTCGGACCTCTGGGCTCGACCAAGCGTCGGTCGGACGCTCCTTCGTCCGCGCGCATATACTTATATGCGCGCTCCAGTAGCTCGGCGTATGTTCGGGGAGGGTCTTGTCCAGAGAATAAGTAAATCGGGACGACCTTAGGCCCCGCTTCATGGCTGAAACCGCCATGTCTTCGTTGAGGTCCCGGACCTCGAGCGTGGCCGCGTTGAATCGCGCCACGAAGTGTCGGAGCGTCTCGTTTTCCCCCTGCTTGAGGGAGAAAAGGCTATCCGACGTTCGCGGCGGCTTTCGACTGGTGCTGAAATGGGCCACGAACGAGTGCTCGAGCTGCGCGAAGGAATGGATACTGCCCGATCGGAGATCGGAGTACCAAGCCCTGGCAGCCTTGCGAAGTGTGGCGGGGAAGCCGATGCAAAAAGAGCGTCGGTTGCCCCTTGAATCGTCATGAGAGCTTTATAGCTCTCGAGGTGGTCGACTGGATCGGTGGAGCCGTCGTATGGCTCCACGTTCGGCATTTTGAACCGACCGGGAATCGGCTCATCAAGGACCAGTCGAGAGAGAGGCTGGGCGGTCTGGAAGTCGACGTCGTTCGAAGACTTCTGACCGTCCATCTGCAGTTGGGCGAGTCGGCGGTCGATCTCCTCGAACCGTCGCTCGTAGTCGTCCGCTCGTCGATGCTGGGAGACCCCAGGGGTGGAGCCTCCGGAGGATTCTGAAAGAGAGGCCGACGGTGTGCGCGGCCGCTTTTCCTTCCTCGCCCGTTCCAACGGGGAAGGAGAGGGCCGCTGGGACCGTCGGTCGTCGCGCCGTGGTCGCCCCTCCTCCTCTCCGTGGGAGCGCTGTTGGGAGCGCTCGCCTGGAGGCGACAGGGGTCGGCGCGGCCGTCGGCGGCTGCTCCTGGAAGGCATAGGTCGGGCCGCCGGTTGTTGCTGGAGGCTTTTGACTGCGTCGGTCAGTACGGTCATCTGCCGTACGATGGCCGCAATCTGGGCCTCCGTGGTCACTGCAGGGCGCGGAGAGCTAGGCTCCGCCGCCGGTGGGGGCGAGGAGGCTTCTTCCCGACGGGAAGAGCGCCTGGCCGACCCAGTAATTCACGATCGTTGAGCTCTTGTCTTTGTCATGCTGTCCCCTACCTGGCGCGCCAATCTGTTGCGGCCAATCGCCTCGTCGCCCGATCGCCGGGAAGCGTGCACCTGCAAAAGGAAGTCCGCACTGACCGGAGGCGGCTCCGGCGGGGACCCTCCGACGGTCAAGTCAGAGAGGTGACTGGGCAACAGTGAAATGCAGACAGAGAGCTCTGGGAAGGAGGGAGAGAGAGAGAGAGAGGAGCGAGCCTGCGTATGTGGGAGAGACGGGCGGATCGATCCCTTGCACTGTTGCCTTCCCCGGTATATATAGTGGAGCACGGTATGGCGCCATCATTAATGGTGCGGACAAGTGAGGAACTGTCAACTCACTGTAGGCTGTCAGAGCCGCCGTGAAAACGTCATGTCGCCGTGTAGCCGCCTAATCACCAGGGTTGACCCGGCTCTCGGCGGGACAATGCCCCTAGGTAACTGTGCCGCATGTCCGTGTCAGAGCTGACAACGTCTGGCGGCCGTACGGTGGTTGGTGGAGTCGGCCGACCCAAGGTCGGTGGCCAGCAGAGTGGCGTCGGACCCCTCCGTCGGTCGGCGAGCTTCATGTGGGTCGGCTACCGGACCTCTGGGTTTAGTCGGTCGGGAATGGATCGTGGAATGGCCGCAGTTAGCCGCTGATGGCGTCCGTCGGCCTGTCGCCCGACTTACGATCGGCCAGTCAGAGTCGTCCGTCGGGCCGTTGGTTAGTCGGTCGGGCTGCCAGCCGGTCGGTCGGTCGGTCGGGCCGCCAGCCGGTCGGGCCCTCCGATAGTCGGTCGGTCGGTCGGTGGGTATCCCCCAACAGAGTTTATTTCTACTGATTTAAGGAATCATTAAGCCTCTACCTCCAGGTGCTCGTGCTATGCTCAGAGGCGCAGCAAGGATCTATTGTATCTTGGGAGTATTTTCACCGATCACTTATATGAGAGAGGCGATCAAATTATTCGGGCAGTATGTAGCATAACTTCGGTTGAGGCATACCCATTACTCCTGCCAACTTATAATTCTAAGCATTTCAATATATTTTATATTTATTATTTTAAAAATGACTAAGTTTTCTGTTGAATGGACAAGGAACCTTTCTTAAAATTTTGTGATCTATTCTAAATGATATAAGGTAGATGAGTAATGTTGCATGACTTAATAAACACGTATCCATATGGATCTTTACAAAATATGCTATTGCTATATGTCTTTTTGTATGTACATAGTATCTCATATTATATACATATATGTATGCGTGTGTGTATGTCTATATATATATATATATATATATATATATATATATATATATATGTATGTATGTATATATTGACAGTTATACCATATTATTCTTCTTCCGATAACTTGTTTCTTCTAAACTGTTGGCTTTGCATGTGCGAAAGCGAAACAACAACAATTTCTCGCCATGTTGCATGAAATGTTTTTTCATTGTGTTTCCATGACTGTCAATGATCTTATATTTCTAGCAACTTTTTTTTTTCTAAAAAAGTAGTTGCTCTAATCACAGCCATTACTTCAACTAATTTATTGCAAATGTTGCATCAGTGAAAATGAAATAAGAATAAGTCAATATCGTATAGCATGAGATGGTAAGTGTGATTCATGAGCTTGTGAATCATGAGAGGTTGGCAATACAAAGCATTAATCTTCTGAGGCAATGTGAAACACTAGCTACTTTTAGAAAAGTTTTTGGTAATTAAATTAGGTCTTGTGGTATGTTTTCCATGCTGTTCAAATCAATTATTTTTGATAATTATTTTTTTATTTAATTATATTTGATAGATTAGACTAGATCGCATACCAACACCCAACCAATATTGCAACCATTACTTCAACTAATTTATTGCAAATGTTGCATCAGTGAAAATGAAATAAGAATAAGTCAAAGATGATTAGTGTGATTCATGAGCTTGTGAATCACGAGAGGTTGGCAATACAAAGCATTAATCTTCTAATGTAATGTGAAATACTAGCTAGCATTTTAGAAAAGTTTTTGATAATTAAATGAGGTCCTGTAGTATGTTTTCCACACTGATCAACCCAATTATTTTTGATAATTGTATTTTTTTAATTTAAATGTATTTGATAGATATATTGGACTAGATTGCATACCAATACCCAACCAATATTGCGACTCCACTGGCTCTGACAGATGTACTCCTTCCTACCAATCTGAATTGCGGAGCATCATGATAGCTTTTTATTCTTTATTCTTTTTTGAGCAAAACGGTAAAAAAGAAACCATTACGCATGATTTTATTAAAGCCTAAAGATTGTAAAAAATTAAAAAAAAAAAACTTAAAAATAAAAGGAGAGAAGAAGAAAGGAAAAAAAAAAAAAAACAGACAGGACTCATTGATTGGTATCTCGTCGTCCTGTGATTTTCTCGTTTAGAATTAGAGATATTTTAAATTTACACCAACAAGTAACACTCATAGGTACTCATATTGAACAGGAACTATGCCAACAAAATGATCACCGATCGAGCGAACTGGGAAGGCACCTCTCATGCATGCGTGCCCTCACACTTGTTTAGTTTGGCAACTTAAAATGACCTGACTGCTACCAATCTCAATTCAATCCCGAGAATATATTTTAGCACCAATTTTTATTTATTCATGATGGGTCTATTTTTTTTTTTTTTTCATTTTTTAACAGTGGGCAACCACCAATCATTTTGATAAGACTAAGAGCATGCAGTAAAATGGAGCAACTTCAGCATATGCTGCTGTAATGAACTTGTTGGTTTGGCATTTGTTTAATGGTTGGACGTGCGCTTCTATACATGTGATGTATTGATGCATGTCTAATTAGGTTTTTTGTTTCCTTTTGCATGTTTAATTCTATTTTTCTAGGACAATATTCTTATGATTTGTTTGTGTGTACTCTTTATGCCTTTTGGCTCCTATTAATCATGTTTGCCATGAACCCATGCCCTTTGGAGCTTAATCAAAAAAATAAAATGAAATAAATAAAAAGCATTTATAATCACACCTTAGATGGAATTTTTGAAGGATAATTGGAAATATATATAAAACATGGGAAAGTATGAGCACACGATAATGTATATTTGCAGTAGTTTTTGTTAATTACTAACACATCTTACCTTTTGTTAAATACAATTCATCCAATCCATTAGATAATATTAATATGAAAGTCATTTTAACAATTCTTCATGTTAAATTTGAGTTTAGCATCCCATTTTATGAAATTTAAAGCATAAAAAAAAGAAAAGTTAATAGTCCATAAGCAACGCAGAGAACAGTATAGAAGTTTTGATTAAAAAAAAAGCTGATTCACATGACTGACATTTTATACAAAGTCTGGATGGCTACTAGTTTTCAGTCTTCATTTGTAAAGTTATTAGCTATTTTGGTTAGACAGATAACATATGGTGCATGTGAAACTACCACCAAATGTTAGGAATCCAAACGTAACCTGCTAACGAGACTAGACCTGATGTAGCTAACCTCGTAGGAGTTGGCGTTGGAGTAATTTAGTACCAGAATATCCTCTAATCCAGATCCCCATTCTTAATTTAATATCCATTTTCTAACGGATCACTGAATCAAGGGATATAGATAATAGCAAAAAGAATTATAATTAAAAGCTATCTGGTAAAGCTTCTAATGTGCGTAATCACTCTATCATCAATTCCTAAGAGAAGATAATCAATAAGAAGGTGATTGATATAGCTTCACTTTCATTTTATTTTTTTAATAATAAAGATATAGGTTTATTATCAAAAGAAACAAGGGTATAGGTTCATGACCTTTTTTTCTTTACATCTCTTACGGTAATTCCGGGCTTGTTTGATATAGAGAGTTGGATTCTGTATCAATATTTCTATTTCGGTTATAAAAAAAAATAAAAATATTTTAATTTTTTTAAATTTTATGATTTTTTTTTTAACATTTAAATTTCATTTCAATTTAGATTTTGAACACAAACTAACCACGCTGGCTGATATGACCGCATCCTTCGGGTTCTTCCATCCTTACGGGAAACTTTTTTTTCTTTTCTTTTTCTTGTAATAGCTGCCTTTTCATGTGTGAATTGTGATGAGAGCAGCTTTAATTAAAAGAAACGTAATCAAATCAAGCTTCGAAGTGCCTTGGATTTCAGGCCAGCCTCTTCCCGGCAATCATGTGCGACGCACGTGCCGATGCTTATAAAAGGGCACCCCGTGGTGCTCGAAGGTAAGCGTTAGCCGGGGAGTTCCAACTACCACCTACCCCTTTTTCCCCTCCAACAAACAATTTTAATGAAACCATCAATTCATTTGCCTCTCCACCCCACCCCTTCCCTTGCCCTTAATCCCACCCCCCGCCTATGGTAAGGTCCTCCTCAACCCCCCCTATCCCGTTTCCTTTCCCCTTTTCCTGAACACCACCCCCCCCCCGGGCCCTGCTGGCTCTCCACCGCCCGATTTTATTGTGGCTTACCCCAAACACTCTCTCGCTCGGGGAATAACCATCACCCACCACCTTTCTCCTTGTGGAGGTTGCCATCCCTCCACCTAAGAAGCCACAAAAGGATACCCAACCAACAGTTCTCCCACATTTATGCAATACTAGCAAGCAAAAGCTAGCCTCACAAAGAAGCCTAAAGCTTTTCCTTCTCATTCTCTTATTATTATTATTATTAATAAACCCAGAGCCTAGCTTGGAGTAAGTGGTACTACTTTCTTCTTGCGCTGACAAAAATGGGAGGTGCGTGGGCGGCGAGATCGGCGGTGGCGCTGGTCGGTCGAGTGGTGAACGACGTCGTGAGCTTCGTCGTGTTCACCATTTTGGATTTGCTTGATGTAATGCTGTGTCTCGTTTATAAGGTGGTGGACTACGCCATGGAGGCCGAGTGGAAGCCCTGCTACTGCTCCTCCTCCCCCAGGGACATGATCAACGGCAGCGGCCAGATTCTCGTGTCGGAGAATGGCGGCTCGAAGGTAGTTCGCCTCTCCTCCACCAAGCTCCAGCTGGAGGACATCTCCGACACCTTATTCTCCCGGCCGTCCCTCGTCTCCGAGGTCTCCCGGACGACGGTGCGCGAGCTCCGACGGATTAAAATGGAGCGAGGAAGAAACCGGCGTCCTGTGGCGGCCTTACGGGGCGCAGCCGGTGTTAGATCTGCGTCGTCGAACACCACGACGTTCACCATCAACTCCACCATAATCCAGATGCTCCAGGGAAAGATCGGCGGCCACACGTCGTACCCCGTGCCACGGTGGTCCGACTGCGACTGCCCGACTTGCACCTCCTGGAGCTCCCCCTCCGGCTCCCACGACTCCCTTCTCTACGCCCACGTCGACGGCCCCAAAGGTAACCACTAGCTAGGAAACTATCCTCGAGTAAAACATAATGCAGGATTTAGAACTGGAGTAATATGTCATGCTTGCGTGCGGCGTGGATAGATGGAGGGGTGGCGGAGGAGGACGTGCTGTTCATACACGGGTTCATATCGTCGTCGGCGTTCTGGACGGAGACGGTGTTCCCGAACTTCTCCGACGAGGCGAGGGAGCGGTACCGGCTGATCGCGGTGGACCTGCTGGGGTTCGGGCGGAGCCCCAAGCCGGCTGACTCGCTGTACACGTTAAGAGAGCACGTGGAGATGATCGAGCGTTCGGTGCTGGAGCGCTACAAGGTCCGGTCCTTCCACATTGTCGCCCACTCCCTCGGCTCCATCCTCGCCCTCGCCCTCGCCGTCAAGTACCCCGGCGCGGTCAAATCCCTCACCCTCCTCGCCCCGGTACATAACGTCGAACACCATCCATTTCCTTCCGTTTCTTTCCGTGCTTTTAAGTTGTGGTTTGTTTTGATTTCTACGGGTTAAAATTAAGGCTTGTTTGGATGGTGCCAGCCTTACTTTCCGGTGCCCAAGGGGGAGAAAGGGACGCAGTTCGTGCTGCGGCGGGTGGCGCCGCGGCGGGTGTGGCCGGCGCTAGCGTTCGGGGCGTCGGTGGCGTGCTGGTACGAGCACATCAGCCGGACGGTGTGCCTGCTGGTGTGTAAGAACCACCGGCTGTGGGAGATAGCCTTCAAGTTCGTCACCCGCAACAGGTTCGCACTCTGTAATACCGTTCAGATACTTAGATATTGACCCAACCTCCTGAATTAATTCCCATGACCGGTGAGAATTAACGCACTTAATTTATATTCCACTGGCCAACAATCCCAAGAATCTAATTCTTAATATTTTTCAAATTTACAAGGGATGAGAATGGATGGGAATTTGGTAGGGTAAGCAGAAATTAGGTCAGCTAGAATAACCATATATGATGTCAGATCTGAGAGACCACCATTTTCTTGAAGCCTAATTAGAAGTTATAACCTATTCATGGGAATAGTTATTTTATACGGGATATATGCACTTTAAGCTGCAATCTGCAAGCAATTGAACTCGCTGAGCGGTGGTGGCTGCAAAGTCTAAGCTTGTCAAACGCTGCGAAAACTCGGGTCTACCGTGTAATAACTCTCAAAGTACGCAGTTCTTTATGTTGCCAGCTAGAACTTAATAAATTTTCTCGCTTTGTGGGGCCTTTCGGATGGTGGGCCACCAAGGAGTTCCCACAAGTGCTGTCGGGTGGTTCACCATCTCACCATACGGCTCATATTTCAAATCGGCACTCCACCCATACCAACTCTCTATTCATCCAATTTCACTTGCAATTGGCTTAGACAATGGACATGAGTCCTCAGAATTTCCTAGATACTGAGTTCTATGGGCTTTGCTACCTATTTATGTTTCGTTTATGATTGGCAACAGGATTAGGACCTTCTTGATGGAAGGCTTCTTCTGCCACACCCATAATGCTGCATGGCACACGCTACACAACATCATATGTGGAAGTGCTGGTAAACTTGATGGTTATCTTGATGCAGTGAGAGATCAGCTTAGCTGCGATGTGACAGTGATCCATGGGAGGAACGACGAGGTGCTTCCACTTAGTTGTAGTTATGATGTCCAGTGCAAGATTCCTCGAGCTCATGTCAAGATTGTTGAAAACGAGGATCACATCACCATTGTCGTTGGCCGGCAGAAGGCTTTTGCCCGAGAGCTTGAGGAGATATGGAAGAACACAAGACGCTGAGAATGTGTTCGAAGAGAGTCCAAAAAAAAATTGTGAAGAAGAACTCATGATAAAGATGGAAAAGATAAAAGTTTAAAAAGAAAAAAAAAAAAAAAAAGAAGCACTCAAGAAATATCAAGTTCTCTTGTGAAAGGAACAAACCTGAGGGAAATGTGATGGGTAGGCAGGTTTATTCTGCCTTTAGTTTTTTATTTTCTTTTTTTC
This sequence comes from Elaeis guineensis, assembly GCF_000442705.2. Lineage (NCBI taxonomy): Eukaryota > Viridiplantae > Streptophyta > Magnoliopsida > Arecales > Arecaceae > Elaeis > Elaeis guineensis. The sequence continues at coordinate 23,806,147 of NC_025996.2, forward strand.
AAAAATTTTCAAATTTTAAATATATTGTGCTGGGTTGTGTGTATTCTCAACCAGTTCCTATTGTTCGGTGTGCAAATATTTGATAAATGACCATATCATTCCAAAAAGTGATATGGAAATTACTAAAATTTATTGAGCTTTCCGTTCTTCTATCTTCATGTACTCTTGGGTGCAAGTCCGGTTAATAGATCCCCTGGACGATTTGTGGAGCGCAATGCTCAACGCATAAATAGAGGATTGAAGTATTGTCAGGAGATCGCCTTTCCTTTTTCCTCTTCATTTGATATTATTCTTTGTTCTCTGACTCTTAATATCAATCATTCCATCCTATTTTTCTACTATTAAATATCTGATATCTATTTTTTTTGACAAGCTAAAACAAATCCCAAAAGAGTTTGTGCATGAAAAATTATAGACTACCAAACTACTTATTAATTGAGGAAAGAACCTTTTATCCTCCCTGACAAGCCCACCTGCTTTGCACGTGATTATGTGAAAGAGAGCATCATCGTCAATTGAACCTCTTCTAGCAAGCTGGTTTGATGAGGTGGGTTGTGAGAAGAAGAGGTTGTGGAATATATATATATATATATATATGCGCGCGCATGGATTCCATTGTTTATTGAAGTTATTGCTTCTATGGGTGTTGGAACCGTATTGCCAATCTGGGGTCCCTGTGGCCATTAAATCCGCGTTATGTTGACGGGTTGTATTCCATGTCAGACATGATCACAGCGGTGCTATAAATGTAAGAATGATGAACCCATGAAGCTGTGGTTGCCTATGAAAAACACTGAAGGATGGGTTCCTCCCCTTGGTGCATAACGATTAATTTCCTGGGGGACCCAACCTCTCTATCCCTATCATGACTAGTTCATCTGGTTGAAGCATGTACGCGTGTTGATGAAAGGGGAGGCATCAACGACCTGCATGCTTTGCGTGTATATAAGGTTATTAGTGAACATGAGACCTGGTTTGACCTTTTATAAGTCATCTCTGATCACAACCGTCGTTGGACAGATTGAATGTATCAAATTAGATTTAATAGAATTTTGGCAACTGCCTCTTATACATCGCTGCCTAGACTTTTGCCTTCTTTTAAGTAGAAATGACAATGGATATGATATGTATTAGAATGGCCAATATCCGTATCCATCGCATAATTCAAAATTTAATATCCATATCCATTCTTTATTTGTTTCGGATCGGATCAAGTCAAGTAAAATAGATGGTGTGAATCTTATCGGATCCGATAGATAAAATAAACGACGGTAGATCGGATAAAAAACTCATCTGATAAATATTTAAAAATAATTATAATTTTTTTAAAAAAATATTTAAATTAAAATTATATCAAATCAGATTCACAAAGAAACGTACTATTATCCATATCTGATTCGAATCTACATATTTTATTTAAAACTTATATGCACATCGAATTTTTATTGGCTTAATTAGCACCCATCCTATTAATGGGGTCGGATTAGATATCCAGTGGATGGGCTACAATTATCATCCGTATTTCCGACTAATTGGTGGGGAAGACGTGCTTCCTTAGCGGGAGATTCTGCTTTGATGCGATATCCCGTTCCCATGATTTCTTGCATGGCCCTTCTCAAGGGTTCCAGCAACCTAGCTGACTGTGGATGGACTTTGTTTTATGGCAATGGAGTCCACCTATGAGCAACGTGGCTCGGGATTCTGTTGCATGTTGATGGTGTGGGTCATGAACTCACCGAATGTGATCGTCGTGTGGAGGTGAGGAATGAAGTGGTGAGAACTGTGCTTGGAGTACTGGAGAAGGGTAAAGTGGCCTCACACGTCAACTGATGCCAAAATTTCTCTGAGCTCAAGCGCGGTGTTGGTTCTGGGTGCTAAACGACTATTCTAATGGTTGTGGAAAAGTACTCATCTTAGGTCGTTCGTTATTCTTAAATGAGTAACTGCAGTAAAACTTTTCTATCCCGATTCTGCGGCTCTAATTGTTAATCAATTGATGGAAGTAGTCATTGGCTCATTGCCATCTTGCTCCAAGAATCCAAAATTTCATCTTGTCGAATGCTTGCTTACGCTCCATAGGTGTTACCACAGAATTTAGGAATGGGCTCAATTTCATGGCAATGGATAATTAGGGGAATGCTAAACCATGCCTGCTTACTGTTGAGTTCTTTGTTAGATGCTGAAGAAGTCTATTGTCATCATGGCAGTGTACAATCTGAATGACAGATCCTTAACGCCTACCTTCTTTCAGGATATCATAATGTTTTTGATGGTATTATTGACTACGAATCATGCGTGCTCAATCTGGAACTATGAAAACCCCAACATTATTTCATATGTTTTCTCAAAAAAAAAACAGAAAAATGTTGCATATGTAGAAGTGGAAGCATTTCTCCATTTCATGGCAAAACCAGTTCGTTTTATTATTTCTCACATAAGTTTTTTGAAGTAACTATTATGCTTGATGTATTTTCTTGATTTGGAAAAAAATTGTTCATATAAATCTATCATCTGGATTCTAGGATCTTGCGGACAGTTTGCTAGATATTCTCTAAATTTAACTTCATCAAGCAGTATATTAGCAAGGAGAGTATTGTTTCATTGCTTAAAATTTCCTTGCCCTCCCTATCATTTTTTTGGTTTGGTAAGATACTCTCTATCATTTAATTGATGATTGGACATGAAGATTCCCATCCCAACGCGTTCTAATGCATCCATCCAGTTTTAGTAAAGTAGATATATATACCAATTGGAGATGGATAATTCCAGAGATTGCAAGTTGAGAGTTACATGTTTTGATTGGGGTTATGTTTTGTTGCTTAAAATTTCCTTATACTCCCCCTATCATTTAATTGTCCCGACACATCTATCCATCCATCCAGTTTTAGTAAAGTGAGTTTGCGATCAAAGGCTTGTAGCTGGAGCGGATCGATCTCCACTTTTGCATACGTGAGGATATTGTCCACTTCGATCTTTAGTCACTATGATACAAAGTCTCACAATTTTATCTTTCAAAATGCATCTCATGGAAAAAAGAGTATCTCATCCCATATAAGTCAGGATCTCCATGATTCACAATCAATGCGGGAGTAATAATACCTTCCCTTCTGCATCATAACAATAAAATATATACCAATTGAAGATGGATAATTCCAGAGATTGCACATTGAGATTTGCATGTTTTGATTGGGGCATGATATAGCAAAGTGTTTCTAGAGTCAAAGGTTGCAATCTGGTACATGCTGAGGATTACGTCGGACATCTCAAGTCGTGCACATCTATGTCCAATCGTTTACAACATCAAGATATGCTGGATCTTTGCTAATAAAAATGTCAAGTTGGATATCAGTTCAAAAATTCTTATGTTTCGTTGCTTAAAATTTTCTCGTACTCCCTATCATTTAATTGCTGTTTGGACAAGAAGATGTCCATCCCAACGCATCCAAACGCGTCCATTCAGTTTTAGTAAAGTAGAGATATATACCAATTGGATATGTGGATAATTCCGGAGATTGCAAGTTGAGATTTGCATGTTTTGATTGGGGCATAATATCGCCAAGTGCTTCTAGAGTCGAAGGTTGCAGTCGGGTACATACGGAGGAATATGTCGGATATCTAGTCATGCAAATCTATGTCCAATTCACAACATCAAGACAAGCTGGATTTTTGCTAATAAAAATATCAAGTTGGTTTTTTGATTCAAAAATGTTTCAATATACTTACTGGGTTAGGGAAAGAAAAATTTCTACTAAAATATGTTTCTGTACGTACTTAAATAGTCAATAAGTGAAGTAAGCTCTATAGTGATCTTACTAATCATGAAGTCAGTAAATTCTTTCCACCTCTCTCGCACAAAACCACAAGCATCCATTCAAAATTTTCAGATCCTTCAAACCACTGCTCTTCCTGAGGGAACTTTCACATGTCATCAGACAAGGAGTGAAACAACATCAGTTAGGGACACCTGGCAGAGAATTGTTACGAATGAAAGGATAGAAACATTTGACTCTAGGTTCGTGCCTCGGCTTGAAGTTGTTGTCAATGGAATAGATTCAATAACTTGAGCTCTTTTCTCGAATAATACAAAAAAAAAACTTTTTTATCAAAATATATTCAAACCAAACTTATTTACCAAAATGATGTGAGAGAGAAAAATGCCATTTTGAATGGCGTTTTTTCCCCTGCCACGTCACCCCCCATTTCCACGGTGGCATCGTCCCAAAAAAAAAAAAAAAAAGAAGAAACGCCATTTGGAACGGCGCTTTTAAAAACGCCATTCCAAATGGCGCTTTTAAAAACGCCATTTTGAATGGCGTTTTTAAAAACGCCATTCAAAATAGCGTTTTCCAATTTTCCCACCCAAAAATAAAGGAAAAAATCGTGAGAAAATGAAAAATTATGTTTTTTAAAATTTGAAATTAGTAAATAAATTAAAAATTTTAATTTTGATTGAATTTTAAAATATAAAGATTTGAATTTGTAATTCATTAAAAAAATTAATTTAGATTTTTTATTTCAAAATTTTTTTAAAAGATGTCCAAAAAAATCTTAAGAAATTAAAAAAAAATTATCATAGAAAATAAAAAAAGAGAAAAAAATATGAAAGAAATAAAAATTTGAAATTAAATTGAAAAACATCATTCGAAATACTTGTCTTCAAAATTTTTAAGAAAATTAAAAATTATAAAATTTTTAAAAAATAAAAAAAAAGAATTATAATGTAAAAATAAAAAAGAATAAAATTTTAAAGATAAATTGAAATTAAAATATTATTTCAAATTACTTTCTCAAATAAAAAATAATAAATTAAAAAAAGATTCAAAAAAATTTTAAAAATAGGCTAAAAAAATTTTATAAAAATAAAATAAGTCTTTAAAAATGCCATTTTGTAAATTGAACTTTAGAAAAAAAAATAATTTTTTAATTAAAGAAAAAGAATACGTAATAGAATGCTAAAAAGAAAAAAATGGAAGAGAAATGAAATTATAATTTCAAATGATAACTATTTTAAAATAAATAAAAAAAAGTATCATAGGAAAATAAAAAAATAACAATAAAATAAGAATTATAATTATAAATTTTAAAGAAATTTAATTTTAATTTAAATTAAAAATTATCATTTAAATTATTATTTTCATTATTTCATTTAATTTATTTATTAAAAGATTACAAATACATAATATAAAAAATTGTAAGAAAAGTAGATTACAAAAGTAGATTACAAAAAATTATCTTTAATTTCAATTAAAAATTATCATTCAAATTACTATCCTCATTAAAAAATTTAATAAATTAAAAAAAATAATTAAACAAATTATGAAAAAAAATTTAAAAAATTTAGAAAAAAGAAAAAGAATAAAAAAACACCGAAGGAAACGGCGTTTTCTCCTTTCCCCCCTTCTTCTCTCCTTCTCCCTCTTCTTCTTTCTCCCTACTCCGGCGTCTCTCCGACAGCACGACGGTGAGCTGCCTCCTCTCTCCCTCTTCCTCTCTCTTCCTCTATTTAAAAAATTTAAAAAATAAAAATTACCAGAAAGAAAGTCAAGGGATCGACTCACAGAGTGTCGCAGTCAAAAATTTTGCGTGCCGTTAAACTCTTTTAGCCATGAGTCGATTCATGGGGTCGACTAAAAAATATAAATCTACTTTTCTTACAATTTTTTATATTATGTATTTGTAATCTTTTAATAAATAAATTAAATGAAATAATGAAAATAATAATTTAAATGATAATTTTTAATTTAAATTTAAATTAAATTTTTTTAAAATTTATAATTATAATTCTTATTTTATTATTATTTTTTTATTTTCCTATGATACTTTTTTTTATTTATTTTAAAATAGTTATCATTTGAAATTATAATTTCATTTCTCTTCCATTTTTTTCTTTTTAGCATTCTATTACGTATTCTTTTTCTTTAATTAAAAAATTATTATTTTTTCTAAAGTTCAATTTACAAAATGGCGTTTTTAAAGACTTATTTTATTTTTATAAAATTTTTTTAGCCTATTTTTAAAAATTTTTTGAATCTTTTTTTAATTTATTATTTTTTATTTGAGAAAGTAATTTGAAATAATATTTTAATTTCAATTTATCTTTAAAATTTTATTCTTTTTTATTTTTACATTATAATTCTTTTTTTTTATTTTTTAAAAATTTTATAATTTTTAATTTTCTTAAAAATTTTGAAGACAAGTATTTCGAATGATGTTTTTCAATTTAATTTCAAATTTTTATTTCTTTCATATTTTTTTCTCTTTTTTTATTTTCTATGATAATTTTTTTTAATTTCTTAAGATTTTTTTGGACATCTTTTAAAAAAAATTTGAAATAAAAAATCTAAATTAATTTTTTTAATGAATTACAAATTCAAATCTTTATATTTTAAAATTCAATCAAAATTAAAATTTTTAATTTATTTACTAATTTTAAATTTTAAAAAACATAATTTTTCATTTTCCCACGATTTTTTCCTTTATTTTTGGGTGGGAAAATTGGAAAACGCCATTTGGAATGGCGTTTTTAAAAGCGCCATTCCAAATGGCGTTTCTTCTTCTTTTTTTTTTTTTTGGGACGATGCCACCGTGGAAATGGGGGGTGACGTGGCAGGAGAAAAAACGCCATTCAAAATGGCGTTTTTCCCTCTCACATCACTTTGGTAAATAAGTTTGGTTTGAATATATTTTGGTAAAAAAGTTTTTTTTTTGTATTATTCGGGAAAAGAGCTCCAATAACTTGCTAGTTCAAAAGATAGTCTTGTGTATCAAATGATCCATTAAGCAAGTTTAAAACCCACTTTCCTATGCCTTTGCACTGGATTACCAAGTTAAGACCCTTTGAAAGTGTCCTCCGTACTATTTCTTTGTAAGCATTCAGTTCATTGGCATCGTCAGTCTTCCACCGTACAAATTCTCCTCAAATGGGTTTACAACATGCCTGCTTCTTCCGCTGCACATGCCAGCACGTGCATGTACAAATATATCAGGTTTGCTTGTATGCCCAGAAATGTACATCCAACACCCCTACCACATTAGAATACTTAATAGCTAAAAGTAACAGATATTATAAAACTAGGGCCCCAAAGTACATTAAAGATTAAATTCCTTACAAGTAATACTACTCTGGCCCAGGCATAACTTAATGTAATTAAAGCAAATCAGAAGGATTTTTGCTACCGCACTCCAAAATTTCTTTTAGTTATTTTATTGTTGATTATTTTTTAACCATTCATTTTTCAATGGACGGCACTGGTCTATTCATCAACAATTACTTTAAACTGGCCATGTAGATGATTGGTGTAATAAATAACTCAAATTTTATATACAATCTGCAAATCAAAAAGCTAATGGGGCATTTTGGAATTATCTTTCTCTCTTTCCGATAGAGTACTGCTCCTTTCTTACAGGAGTTGTCATGTTGTAAAGAGATAAGTGGCAGGCCCGAACAGTAGAGAAGGAAGAAGGGATAGCATATGACTGCGGAAAGGCGAATAATAGAGGAGGAGGGGGGAGGGGGCGACAAAGAGATGGGCGGAGAAGGAAGGGGAATGGAGGCGGTGCGGATGAGAAAATGAACAGCGGAGTTGTGGGCAAGAAAAGATGAAGGGGGCGGCATGTGGCGATGAGAAATCGAGCAATGGAGATATGGGCGGCGGAGGAGAAAGGGGGCGATGTGCGGCGGTGAAGAGATGAGTAGCAGGCACAATCGATAAGGAGATGGGTGAAGGAAAAAGAAGGGAGTGGTTGTGGCGGCAGGTCTGAACGGCAAAGAAGTGGGCGAAGAAGAAGGATGGGGGGTGGCGTGCGGCAGTGAGTTTAAATGCTGGAGAGGTGGGTAGAGAAGGAAGGAGATGACATGCAGCGGTAGGGAGGTCAATGACGGGAAGGCGGACGGCGAAAAGATAAACAACAGTGGAGAGATAGACGGTGAGGAAAAAGAATAATTAAAAATAATAAAATATTATTTTTTAAAAAATAATAAAATAAATTATAAAAAATAATAATTTTATAATATTTTAAATACATCATATAATAAAATATTATAAAGAAGTACTAATATTATATATATATATATATATATATATATATATATATATATATATATATCACAAAATCAAACGCTTGATCCAATGCGTTCATCAAAATTCAAGTCATCATTGTGGAACTCCATGTGATCCGTCGATGTGGTCTGAGATAAGTTTATTAAATTAAGGAAATCACAAAGTAAAATGTTGGTGAGCTGCATTCGGGACTGGATGGGGAAGGGTATTCATGTAGCTGGGCAGGTGCTAGAAATTGCATTGGTTTGCTTTCGAAGTCTAAACCATGGATCACCTTCCTAAAAAGTCATTGCTTGGAGATCTAAGCAAGATTGTTGGTAGACTTCCACATCAAACTAGTCCATAAGAAAATAACATAAAATTATGTAAGCTGGATGGTTCTAAAAGCAATATAGAGAGAAGCCATCCACGTCTCAACTGGGATTGAATAAGTCCACGAGCAAAGATGGAAGATCTGAATCGGTCTTACTTGCACGAAAACTTCAGTATCCACCCATGACTTCAAACTTGCTCCCTCGGTCCATTCTCAGTACGATTCGAACTCACCAAACCAAAACAGCAGCAACTCTTCAAAGCAATAATCTAAGAGATAATCATGAGTGAAGTATCTTATTGTCTTCCAGTACAAGGATTTCGATTTGCCGTTCTGGCTCTGACCATTTCATACAAAGTTTGTTTGCTTGTTTGTTGATATATGGCAGGTCAGTGGTTAATCAGCCAGATTTTTTCCTTTACGCCCCCACCCCCCCCAAAAAAAAAGCCAGGTTTTTTCAATATCTAGATTTTTCAAATGCACCAGTGTTTTTTTCCCTTGTTGATGAACAAATGCACCGATGGTTATAACTCTCCGCATAGCAACAAGAGGTTTCGGGTTGAATCATACATAGTTCATTGTTAAGTATTTGGAGCTAGATAGTTTTAGTGGGAACAGGTCTCCTTCCCTTTCTCTCTCAAAATAAAAGGAAAAAATCCAAATGATAAACTCAAAAGCCACAGATGATGACTAATTTAATTGTATTGGTAGTGGTTGATACTCTGCTTCTTCAATGTAGCATGCGCTGCTGATCTCATCCCTACTCATGCATGCACACACACACACATACATACATACATAAAGACACATGTATACATAACACACGTGTATACATGTACAAAGAAATATATCAAATATATGACTGCAGAAAAAGTTGTGCTTATTCCAACTGTTTCAGTGGAAGTAAATTTGCCAACTACTAAAATCCCACACAATTTTAGAAAATAATGAGTTGGCAATGATGGGAACAATTTTCAACCATCTATAGGAGTTATTTTCACAAAAAATAATGCAGGAAAACAAAATAAAGCACCACAACGATCTAAAGAGGGATATCACCAAACACTCTTAAGAGCCAAAACAAGAATACCAAGATTTTTTTTTGGAAAACCAATCAAGGAAAAACCATATGAAATTCGGAGTAAAAAAATCCACTATAAAATCAGAATAATGGCTACAAGTTTTCAAATCCCTTCTTAAGAATCATGAAAAAACGCAGGACTCTCTGGCTTTGGCAGCCAGAACTCTCTATCCTAGTATGAAACTCTACAAGCAAAATAGTTACAATTGGGCCATTTGGCGTAAGTGGGAAATCCCTCTTGGGCTGAACCCATGAAACAACAGGAATCAGCATAACAGGTCTCCTCGTGGGTCTGGATCCCTGATATTACCAGCCCAATAATCTTGGTATATACTTATCAAACAAGAGAAAAATTGCAACATTTTTCTAATGAAGAGATCCATTGCAAATAAAAATAAATTCATTGAGAAAGTTGGTGAGTTCTGACGGATTCGGTTATTGTCAAAAAGTGGTATTTTTTTAAAAATAGAAAACAAAAACTGGATGCTCTGCAGAAGCTCCAGATTTGCAAAGGTTAATTTGGGAAATAAATTCAGTAGCTTTGCCAATTTTATGGATGTCAGCCTATTGGAGCGGCGCTCCATGTAGTCGGCGTGTCATAACGACTTAACCTCTACGTATTCGAGGGTCATTTTGGGGAATAACAAAGTAGCAAAACGGAATGGTTTACCTCAGTTTATGGGAAAAGAGAGAGAGATGGTGCGGACGGACCGACAGTCTCCCAGCTGATCTCGGAGCTCACCCAACGCCACCCCACCCCACCCCACATTCTTTACGGCGGATCCGCGGGAGCTGGTTAGAGAGAAGCTGGCAGCGGGGATCTGGAAGCGGCTCTTCCCGGCGCGAGGCGGCGGAGGGCGGCGACCGGCGTACGGCCTAGGGCTTCAGGTGGACATTAGCAGGGGGAGTTCCAAAGCCACCGCCATGGGCATGGAGTGCTGCCGTGGCGCCAACCCCTTCCGCCTCTGCTCTGGCCTAAAGGTCATCGGCTACTTCATGATCCTCCTCGTCGTCTCGATCATCGCCGTCTCCTACTGCGCCGTCATCGTCATCGCCTGGGGCCCGCGCCTCTTCCGTGGTGGCCTTGTCTCCGTCCTCGCCTTCGCCATCGTCCTCGTCTTCCATCTCCTGGTACATGAAGTCACTCACTCATCCATCGCTTGTTATATATGTTCTGTTCTAATTCTCATTACGGTGACGGGCCCGAGCTTTTTCCGCTTTCCCCAACGTTATGCAGCTGTCGAAGAAATTACTTCAGGTTGGAAAGATCACAAATGAACAATTTTGAATGCTTTGGACCGGTGCACGTAGACAATTTAACCTACGATTTTAGCTGATCATGATGATAAGCGTCAGCAAAATGAGTTTGGTAAAATAAAATGTGTATATATTCTTTGATAGGATGAAATATGTAGTACGTTGGAAACGGGATGCGCCATTGTTGGTGGGGTAGATTAGGGTGAAATCGCAAGATTGGCGGGATAAATAATCTTATGTATCGGCTATAGCTGGAATTTTAGATTGATGAATTAAGGTGAACGTAGTAGAGAGTGCTGATATCTTTACTGAAAATGGATGAGTAGGGATGTCAACAAGCTGTGCTAGCTTATTTTGTTGTTAGCCAAGCCCAGGCTTCGGCTTCAGGCTTGAGGGTTGGGCCAAATCTTGCATTAGGCTCCCTTAGAAGCATGAGCCTATTGTTGCATGCTTAAGACTTCAACTTTTGGACCTCAACAAGTGTAGGAGATAGTTACTTGAGCCCATGAGTATATGATGAGGAAAGTTGCATTATGGGAGGTCGTGCTAAAAGATTTATGTTTCCTAACTAGAGTTCTTGGCTTCTTACATGCAATCTAGGTCTTTGTAGAATTTTAGGCTCCTTATCACATTATTGTGACTAAGCCATGAGGAGGATTGTATGCTTTTATGCGGCATTTGCCGAACCATCTTGATTGGATGGTTCAGAACATTCCAAGCTGTACCAACTACAAAGTGGTGCAGTTCGGCCGGCCAAATCAGAACACCGGATGAGGGAGGGGGGAAGAAGGGAGGAAAAGAGGGGATGACACCGCTAGAGGACCGGTGGTGGCCTGTCGAGACTATCGGGAGGCCATAGAGGCTTCAACGGCTTCGTGTCGCTTGATAGGGTGTTTAATCGAGAGATATAGAGAGAGGGAGGAATGAGGGTACCAGAGAAAGGTGCAGCCGATGGAAAGGCCATCGTGGCCACCGGACGGTGCAAAAGATGCAGATGGAGCCGCAGCCGTGAAACAAGGGTGACCGTCCCTATTCATCGTGTTTTTTCTAAAATGATGATGAATAGTGAAGCCGGCAAATCCATTGCTGGTTTCACTATTTCAGAATTTTTTTAAAAAAATTGAAGAAATAGTGAAATCGGTAAATCCATTGTCAGCTTCATTTCGGGGTTTTAAAAAAAAACTCACATGAAACAAGAGCGATTGCCTCTGTTTCACACCTGTGGAGCCATAGGCTGCGATTTTTCCATCCAACGGCCATGACGGCGAGCCAAAGGCCCTCCGACAGTCTCTTCACCAGCTTTCCCTCTCTTCTTTTCTTTCCTTTCCCCTTTCTATCTCTCTCTCTCATAGCTGAGATTTGGCGGAGGAAGCAAAAGCTTTGGCAGCCCTCCGAGTGTGCCCGCAGTCCGTTTGTGGCCACCGCTGGCATTTCCTTCGGCCACCCTCGCCCCCCTCCCCCTCTTCTCTTTTTCTCTTTTTTTTTCTCTCTGGTTTCTTTCTTCGCTTCTATGTCGGTTCGCACTATTGATTTAATCTACACCACTAAATTTGCTTGGAGACTAAAACATTGTAGGTTTCGATGGGCTCTTTCCTATGGATCAGTTGGATGCAAAAGAAGATGTTGCCAATTGTATTAATGTTCTACGTTATGGCATTTAAATTGAAAATAAGCACTATTTATCATGATCTACGAAACTTATAACATGCCTATATCAAAATTCAATAGATTTTGATGCATTAATCATAGCAAAATATTAGATTGGGCCCTTAGTTGCTAAACTTGGGATAGTGAGGATGAGGGGAATATAATATTTTAGAAGCCCTTTTAGTAAGGAAATGCTTAGAAATTGGTGCAGGTTTGAGATTCCAAGAAGATTCTGAAGAAGGTATGTTATCCTATAGCATATTCTGTCCTTTAAAATTAAACCATGATAGCTAACTATTTTCTCACGCACTTGATCAATAGATTGGAGACCGCCAAGTTATGTCATTACCAATGGTATGGACTCCCAAACCATCATTTCTAGCATGTTGCTTATGTGCTGCTTGCATTTATTTAACAAGTTTCCCAGTGCAAATAATGCCTTTTATATTATGTGTGGTGATAACTGTTGGGAAATAAATTGTTTGAAAATTAAAACATTGCCTTGAAGCAATGTTTTGAAAACCATACATGGGGTTGAGTTTCCTACTCTTTCTCTTGCACACTCACATGCACGCACACAACCAGAGAAGTTGTTCATCTACCTTGGACATGACCTTTGGAAGTTTCTGTCTGAAGCCTAAATTCTTACCTCATGTAAATATCTACTAAAGTAGATTCCCTTGTATCTGATCTTTATTGTTCAAATTACCTTAAATTCCAGAGTTAAACAGGAAGTTCTGACTTATATTCACATTTGAGTATCTTAGATTCCCTTGTATCTTCACAATCCTTTTTTTTCATACCTTTCTGCATCAGATAGATATTTTAAAAGAGCTTCCACATGTCCTTAAGCAAAACTTTTACCTGCTTCTTCTAAGAAGGTCATGATTGTCAGTTGATGACATATTGCCTTGTGAACTGGTTTTCTCAATCTGGTCAGTCACATGACAAACCATGAAAGACAACACCTCCATGGGCAGCCATTTCATATGTCCATACTAGAAACCAGTACTTCATATGTGTGTTTTTCTTTTTGGTAGCAGTACTTCATATGCATTTGACCATATACTTTTCTATCAGCCGATTCCCCTTTACTACCCCTTGGGTGATGAAACTTTACCTCAGACACATGTGATACAACTTGTTGCACTGGGAATTCATGATGTGAAATTAACACATTAGAAAAAACACAGGAGATGGTCCTTGTTACATTAGGAGTTCATGATGGGAAATAACTAAAGGGGACCATCTTTGTATCCTTTGTAGTTTTTGAATTTTTTTTGCGCTTTTGGACGCTAGTAACTTATTTCTGCAAACGATTCCTTTAGGCATTTTGCTTAGACAATCTCGAATGTTCTTGCGTAAGTCAATTACTGGAAAAGATCTCTAATCGAATATGAAAATATTGTTGTCTCTTTTGGCTTCAGGTCACCTTTTATCCATCTTCTAGTTTCTGTTATTAAATAAACAATGGATATATTAAATTCAAGTGTGCTTTTGAAATTCTTCAAGGAATATCTTTTTTTTTTTCCTGTTATTTTACTGCTTCTGAATGGAATTTGTTTTGGCTTCAAGTCATCTTTTATCCATCTTCTAGTTGCTATTATTAGACAAACAATGTCTCTATTAAATTCAAGCATGTTTTTTCAATTCTTCAAGGATATCTTTCTTTTCTGCAGCTTGCTTTGTTAATATGGAGTTATTTTATGGTAGTTTTTGTTGATCCGGGTTCTGTTCCTCTTAATTGGAGGCCAACAATTGAAGAAGAGAACTTAGAAATTGGAAGTTCTGTGACATTATCTGATTATGTTGCTCCTGAGACCAGCGCTTCTGCATGGTCCAGTTCAGAGGGGTTGGAAAGAAGACCAACTATAGGCTACTGCAGTCGCTGTCACAATAGCAAACCTCCACGTTGCCATCACTGTTCTGTTTGTAAGTCAGCCATTTGTGATGGAGTTAGAAGCTTGCCAAATAGATCTATTTTTGTAGGCTTAATTTCTTGCCCCAAACTTCTGCTTGAACATCAAAAAAGAGAGCTCTTTTTCCATGCTATGTAGGAGACTGCACTTATCAAAATTATCTCTTGTTTTACAATTCACTATCTTATTTATATTAATAACAATTGTGTTTGTGTATTTATGTATATCTGTGTCTAAATACCTGTTGATCTATTTATGCACATTCTTGAGCATAGTCTACATCCATGCACACATGCACCTGCATGCTTGTCTATAGATTATTGCTTTTTGTCCAACTAGTTCATCATAGTGGTTGCACAAAAATGTCTGTGCCCATTCTTTGCTTGCGGATCATGCAAGTATCCTATCTAACATAATGCACATATTAACATTTTGTGTTGGCCCAGCTAATATGTAGTCAAACTTGGGCAGCATGGTACCTATGTTACCTCCATAATGTTGAGTACAAAGTTACTCTGTTAAAATATGTAAGTGGAAGACATGGTAAACCATAACTCCAGTACCACCAGCCAAAAAAAAAAAGAAACAGTTCAGGCTGTTTAGCAGTGTAATCAGGAGAAACAGAGAATTCTATCAGAAAAATAATGATCTGCTTTAAGATTTCAGATCTAGGCTTTTGGACTGCAGGCCTGGGCTTCTCGGTAGTGACAAACTATTTTAAGGTAGAATCTTTAAGGCTTTAGGACTAAAGTAGTTGATAGTAGGATAAGATTTGAAATAGAAGGTGGAAGTTATCTTCAAGTTGAGCAACCAACAAGAAGGACAAATGCTCTTTCTGCTGTTGTTCCTGCATTTCAGCTCTGATAAGATGAAGAAAGAAGAAAGAGACTCAGCTAAATGTGCAGCAGGTCTTATGGGAGTTGGGATTAGGATTGGAATGGAGGGTGAAGAAGGAGAAAAAACAAGAAAGTAGGATAAAATTGGAGGATTCTGCTCTCGGTGGCAAAAAGAGGAAAGTAGAATGGAAGAAGAACAAGAAATGAATGAAGGAAGAAAAGAAGAAACGTGGAGGGAAGGGTATAAGATGGAAAGGGAATAAATAAAAGAAGAAAGAAGGGGGCATGCTAGTCCCAAGATGAGGTTGGAGGGTGCGTGAAGCCAATTGAGAGAATATGGAGACTATAAATTTTGGAAAGAAGGAAAAAAAATAGTCATCTTTATATTCTTTCTTTTTGGTTTTTGTTGGGGAAAGGGGGATGGGGTTGCTTCCTGTGTTCTCTCAAGAGATTTCTCACAATGATAACCATTGAATGAAGTTGCTAAAACTTTTGTCTTCTTAGCCCCATAAGAAATAAGGTAAGAATGAGATACTGTACTTCCCTAGTCACACATTAAGTCATTTGAAGAAATATGAGGAGAAAAGTAATGGTACATAATATGTATTGTCCACTTGCTGTCAAAAGAAACTAAGAGAAATGGATCTTATGCCAACTACATTGAAGAGTTCATTTGCATGCTTGTATGCATTGTTTTTAAACTCTTATGATTCACAAGCTGAATCTTACAATCCAGATCAAAATAGCCGGAAACTATCTGAATGCCATCCTCAGATCAGGATCACTTTAGGTTCGCAAGATTTAGATCCATATGGTGGACCATACATTCCTTTTGATCACAGGATCCAATTTGATAATGTATTTATATTATTAAATCACGTCTTAATCCATTTTTTTTTACCATATGGCTCTTAAATTACTTATCACTGATAAAACTCAAATAGTAAAATTAGCAAGTCTGTTATTGGAGTTCATAAAGTTATAAGTAAGAACTTTTTATATTTTTACAGTCATATGTTAAAACATTATCCTTGTTTATTGTAAGGCATTCTACATGGAAGGATTCTTAAATAGATAGATAGTATATAAACATCTTGAATAACCAAACCAAACAGAATTTTTGTTTCATTGGAGATGCTATGTATGGCCCTAAATTGGTGAAAACTAGACTAGTTGTATGTATGCTTTTTATTCCCCATTCATGCACTTTATGGTTGACACATGTTCCAATTTTCACATTTCTTTTATGTTCATGAATTTCTGAAAGTGATCAGAAAAATTTTATGGTCTATGATCCAATTCACAATCCAATATGATATCAGTCCTTCTATGATTTGCAACTTGATCCAGATCTTAACAACACTGTGTATATTGTCTGTCCGTTATTGGCTGTTTAAAAGTCTGTCATATCAGGGCGTTGCTTGGATTAGATGCCAAGATGTTCTTTAATCATACCTTACAACCTTTCTCAGGAGAGATCATCTAATATTAAGTGATTACACTTTGTAAATTAAGAAAACATCAATATTGATGTGTAAATGCAAATATAAAAATAATGTCCTCTGCTTCTATCTTTATGTCAAAGAGATAAGAAAGTGATATCTTGTAAATAAATATTGCAGAAATTAAGTTGATATTTAAGAGGGAAACAGAGACAACGGATCCCAGATGTGTATAATAGTTAAAAATTCACAACAAATGTTAGAACATAAACATAGAATAGTAGAAAACACATGATTGGTGCATGACATGCAGTGCCTAATTGTTAGATCTAAATGGGAAAAAATTTGATTCCTCAATGTGGCGATTCCCTTCTGTTTTTGTTTCTTTATTATCTATTGGTAATGATATGTAACAGAATATAGCCACAAGATCTCCGGAATCTGTTAAAATTAAAGTTTTAAGTGCTATGTGCTGATGCATGCCTGTGATAGTGCTTGGCACACAAAAAGCATCGTACGAAGCAAGTGAACAATTTCACTTGCATGCATGGGCATGGGGAGATGCACATGTTTTGGGTCTTCTTTTTTTTTTTTGGGTTCGTGAACTATTCTGAACATGTTTTTAAGACTCTTAGGCAGTAATCTTGGAATAAGTCAAAATATTCTTAGCCCCCGCTTTACTCCTGACTTAACTACATCACCTTGTAGTGTGAAATAATTTACTCTGAGTTCAAAGCAAAAAATTAATGTCTTTACTTTATAATATGCAATTTTGTGCCTTTGCCCCTTGAAATAAAGTTGGTTGTTAAAAGGTGTTTGGCAAAAATAGTTTGAGTAAGCTGGTTAGACAGGCTTTATTTCATCCCAACCCAGTTCCTTTTTTTTTTTTTTTGGTTTGATTAAAAGGGAAGAGGAACTGACCCAAATTTGTTCAACCAATAAACCAAAAGATTTTACATTCTGATGCCATGTGGAAGTCTTGAAATACATTGAAAACTATTATAGGTTCTGTGGTTTGAAAGCAACCAGTCAATAAACAGATGAATACAGTATTTTAGTGTAGATGAAACTGGATTGGATTTCTTCAGGAAGAGATGTTGGTTCCTTTCTTTCCAAATTGCCTAGCAGATTGCAATTTTCATGTGGTCCCAAGCTAGTCCAATTAGCTATTGAGTCTTCCTTTGACACCAAGTTGACCAAAGAGCAGGCACAGTATATGGGGAGCCCTTGATGTTCGGTGCTTGTGAAACTTGGTCCCATATTCTCCTCATAGCACCGAATCAAAGAAACAGGTGATGATGGATTCCTTATGGGTACTGCAGAAGGGGCAATTGGCATCCACTGTCATTCCCTTTTTGATGAGAGCGTCTTAACCAAGCTCTATCCTGAACCAGTCTCAGCTTTAGGTGTTACTTGTTCCCAAAAAACAATAGGAACCCCATCCAAAATTAAGACATGTATACGTGTTGGTTGCTATGCTCTGTATTATTTAAGGTGATATGGCACAATATTACACCCTGATATTGTGTAGCAGCAGAAAATGACATGGGCTTATTAGAATATGTGGCAATCGTTGCTGAAACACATAATATTATGAAAAACAGAGAAATCATTCTTAGGAATTAATTTATTATATCATGAATACTAAGATGTCACAATACAACACTACTAACGTACACCTCATTTAGAATGAAGGAAAACAGTTGTATTTGATTTGAATATTATCAAAAGAGAACCTAGAAACAATATCATCATACTATTCAATACAAATCTTTGTATTCCTCTGTTCTGTATTAATGTTGTATGAACATAAAAATTTATGTTCTGCTAATATGTCTCCCTTCAATTTAGTATTGCAAAATTCTGTATTAAATAACACCACCCTTCTAATTTTTGTTGGAATTAGAGAAGAAAAAAATAGGTATTAAATTACTTTTGGCTTGGTGCTAGTTCATACTTGTCCTTGCCAAGCATATCAAACTGGCATGGCTTGGTGTGGGCTGTTATGGGGAGCATGAGCCTGGCTATTAAGTTAGCTGGGCAACCTCCATTGTCATGCATCGGCCAAGCCCTGGCATGCATCTGGTGCATGGAATGAGTTGGCTCAGTCTGTCATAACAAATTATGAAGTTAATAATACAATTATTATTCTTTAGAAGATGTAGATTTGCCCTCAACATTTTGTTTTTTGGCTATGTTATCTTTTGCAGTATTAAGTTGATACCTATTGTTCAATGTAAGCTACCATAGTTTTTGGTTCAAATTTCATCACATATGCTTGATTTTTTGCAGGTCAAAGATGCGTCCTGAAGATGGATCATCATTGTGTATGGGTTGTCAACTGTGTTGGAGTACGCAACTACAAGTGTTTTCTTCTTTTCCTGGTATGTTTAGAATTCTTTGAGGTGAAATGCCTGTCAAGTTAATTTGTTCGTAAGATTCTGGTTGACAAGTTGTAGTTGAGATATGTAGCTTGCATCTTTTAATTGCCTAAACCAATACTGTTTCTACTGTAAGTGTTCCTCTGTCAGGAGTTTTGTAAGTTCAAGTGTCAGGCACTTGAAGATACCCGGACACTTTGGTAACCTTGCCAGGTGTCTAGGTAAGTATATGGTATCTTTTGTTTGGTAAACCAATCCAAATTTTGCTGAATATGAATAGAGATTTTTCACTACAATAGCTCAGCATGGAACAACTGACCAGAACAACCAAGGTGCGAGATGGTTCTTGAAAAAAATGTTGCACGTGTACAAAATGGGATGAAATAAGTGATAGTGTAGCATAGGTAGATTGAATGTCCACTACTGCATTCTTGTTTTGAACCTACAAAACATTTTTACATGTTTCTGCATCTGCTGTTTCATTCTATTGGTATATATTTTTCAATGTATTTACTCCTAAATCTTCTATTACATCTGCCGCTGACACTTAGATACTGTATACACTTGTTTCCTGTGTGCTTTTTACTATTCTAGTATTAGATATATTATTATCAAGGGCCAGTCCAATGTTATTGCATGTTTCTGTTGAAAATACATGTTTTGAAATTAAGGACAGCAAATAACTCACCCACAACTACAATATAGTAACTTAGGACTAGGTCACATCCCAAGAGGGCGTTATTGCTTGCTGAAATTTCTGAAAAGCACACGGCAATTTTCATTTTCGTTGTTGTATGTTGCCTCCGTTCCTGGTGCTCCATACAAGGTTGCAGACTTCACCAAGGAGGTTCATGATTGTTAGTGTTTTTTCTATCATGTAGTCAGCATATGAACTATTATTGGTTTGATGACACTCGAAAATTCAGATATATGAAGTTGTGTATTCGATGTGCTACCTGCATCCTTATGTATTATCCATAGCTACTGGAGATGAGGGCTATGATAAACTGTAAATTGTGTAAATAGATCTACTGCTTCTTGTTTCTTAAGGATTACTGCATTTAAAACTGGCTTCTTTTGTTTCTTAATGGATTAAGGAAGTATAAAAAGTTGGAATTGGTTAAGACGAGCCATAGAGATGAAATGCATTTGTTGGACATTTTTGAATTTCCTTCACTCATTAAGGATAAAACAAATGAATGCAAGCGTCATCTAACTCTTTCATTTTAGACAAGTATTTTATGGCCAACATTTACAACCAGAAGGACCCATTTATTAATAATCCTCATCATGGGTGTGGAAAAAATAGTAAGATCATGCTAGCTGGTGCTAACCATTAAAAAAGCAAAGCTCGAGGTGTCAGCGATTGAGAAAGCAATGCTAGATCCATTGTATTTTGAACTTCAGAGAGGGTATCTTTAATTGCTATGTTTCTCATGGTGCCATAATTCACTTCAGCAAGCATGCCAAGAAGATTGTAAAGGACTGAACCAATGCTAAGCATTCTAAGTGTCTAACTATACTGTTACTAATTATATAGTCTGTTGCTATGGAAATGGTTTCAGTGCTTTCTTTGTTATTTGATATTGCATTAGACCTAACAATTTATTTACTTTCTTTTTTTGTTGCTTAGCTCTATACTTTCCTTGAGACGGTTTTAGATACTCTTGCATTACTTCCACGTTTTATCAAGTTCTTTGGTGATGCAAGGAATCATAATAGCTCACCCGGCAAGCTTGCTGTCACATTTCTTGCTTTTGGTAAGCCTTTGCCCAAACATTTATCACTATATCTATAAAGTTTCTGTAGTGAGGTAGTTCTAAAAGGTTGTTCTTTGATGCAGTTCTTAATCTAGCTTTTGCACTGAGCCTCCTTTGTTTTGTGGTCTTGCACACATCTCTTGTTTTAAGCAATACGACTACAATAGAGGTAATATATAACCATTTTGAACTCCATTTATTTTATTTTTTTCTATTTGTCATATCATATTTTTATGTTTGTTACAACTTAAGGCTATAGATGTATACCAGATTTGTAGTACTCTCGATGTTCTCCTGAAAAAAAAAAATGCATTTATATGTAGAACTTACATATAAAATTATGCAAGGGTCAATTTGCCTGTATGATTATGCTACCCATTTTAGGTTCACGAGAAGAAGAAAGCAGCTGTATGGAAGTATGACTTAGGAAAGAGGAGAAATTTTGAACAGGTGATGCCATTTGGCTAGGGCATTTATTATTTCCAGACATTCTGTTTGCTTCTTATTTTCCCTTCTGATATTATGTTATTATAGGTTTTTGGCACTAAAAAGTCACTCTGGTTTCTTCCGTTGTACTCGCAAGAGGATTTAGAAAAGATGCCTGCGCTTCAAGGCCTAGATTTCCCAACCCGTTCAGATGTTGAAACGTAAAGAATGGTAGATCTAACATTTCACCCCTGCCTGAACTTGTCATTAACTAGCTGTTCATTGTGTAGCTGGTTAGCTTATGTAGAGTTTTCATATTGTGAATTAATTTTATCAATCTTGTTTGTGACAAAATCACCTGTACCTAACAAGTGAGAGAATGACTAACCTCATCGATTTTCAAAAAGTCATTCTTGGATTTCATCATTATCTTGGACGGTGGTTGTCATTTATCTTTCATAAGTTGCTCATAAATAAAAGAAGTGCTCATCTCTTACCAAAAAGAAAAAAAAGGTGTTCAGCAAGAATTTTATAAACTATCAAATGGCTGATTTCTTAACTGTTGCAGACATGTTTCAAAGAAGACAAGAACTGGCTTCTATGGTCGTCAGATTATTAGTGATTGGTTTGAAGGTAACTCACTGCTTTCTTGGATTCTATTGCTCCATGAGATTCTACATTATGCATGAAGTTAAAAAGAGTAAGTGCTATTTGTCCCCCACAAGGTCCATGGAACGGCTGCAAAGCAAGGTTCTTTAAGGAACTGCCAGGGGCAAAGTTCGCATCTTGGCCCTGAACCTGGTTTACCTTCTTAAATTTGGGTTTGTGATTCTGAACTAAATTGCTGGGGGTAGATAGTTGTCATAAAGAAAAGATTTTAGCATGCATTTGTTGAAATACATCTTTTTTACGAAATTGTTTATGATTCATTTGATTGGAATTGTATATTATGTTCTTAACATAAATCATTATACATTTGGACTTTGCAAGTTACTAGATCAAATGCTTCAAATAGACCCATGGTGAAGAAATAAAATCCTATGGCAAAGAGATTAGGATAAATTGTCGGTAAGGTTAATAATGTGCATTGGACAAATGAACAACCTATTGCTCATAGCGTCGTGCAGCACTATATGACCTCCATTCAAGTTTAGAGAGTAGCCCCCTCTTACAGTTTGCTACTGAAAAAAGCCTTCTTCAGACAATTTAGATATCCTTGGATGAGAAATTTTGTGCATCACTTTTTGATGCAGAAAATGCATACTGTCCAATCACATTGGATATCGTAGTGCAATTAATAATGTGATAGGTATTTAATACTGTTTATTTTTTTTTTCAATTTTTTTTGATGAAAATATTTTCTCTCTTTGCAGAATAAAGAAAAAATAATATATACTTTTTCTTGATGCTTTATATGATTTTCTGTGAATATATATGGCATCATAAATAATATATATAATTTTTTATATTTTTATATAATATCTTATTGATTATTATAACTTCCTGATATTATATGACTTTCTGTGAATATATATGACATTCTGAATAATATATATAACTTCCAGTGAATATATATGATTTTTTTGTGTCTTATATGACTTTCTGTGAATATGTATGACATTCTGAATAATATTTATGACTTCATGTGAATATATATGACATCCTGAATAATATATATATGACTTTTTGATGTCTTATATGATTTTCTATCAATATATATGATATCTTGAACAATATATATGACTTACTGTATTTTTATATGATATTCTGTTGGTTATCATATAACCAACAGGATATCATATAAAGATATAAGAATTCGTATATATTATTCAGGATGTCATATATATTCACAAGAAATCATATATATTGTTCAGAAAGTCATATAAGATATCAGGAAGCTATAATAATAAATTAGATAAAAAAAAATTATATATATTGTTTGTGATGTCATACATACTCACGTAAAGTCATATAAGACATCAAGAAATAATAATACTATTTTTTGTTCTAAAGAGAGAAAATATTTTTTTAATCTTATTATTAATTATTCTACGTCGCACAATCGGCTACCGCACTCTACCTCAGATTTTCTTCTCTGCTGCAGAAAGTATATTTCTCGTCCAGTTTCATCGAATAGGGCTTGGGATTGCATCCATTTCATTTATGCCGGTAAGTACAACCATTGAGACTGAAAGCAAAGAAAGAAACAGCTAGGAGAGTGCAAATGCCATCGTCTTCTTTGGTGCAAGGTTGGAGAAGTCGAAATCTGACTGTTGAGCCATAAGAATCTGCTCACAAAACATAGTAAGAAGAAAAAAAAAGAAATAATAGGTAACTTTCACGTCTGCATCCATCTCTTTATTTGAAATAATGTAGTTGGAACGGTAGTGAGGATCCACGGCATCGTGGAAGGATTCGGAAGCGCCAATAGCTTGAGTTCGTCGTGGTTCAATTTGCATAGTATCTGCACCTCCGCATGAAGAAGACAGAGAGGAAGGAGTTATAAAATGGAGGAAGAAGACGAAAGATGCAATCCATGTCCTCTGGTTTGAGATAGTTGTTGGTTCTATTTGGCCTTTCAATATTTGATTCCTCTATCTTAACCTTTAACAGTTTCCGGTAGTAGATATTTTCAAAATAATAAAAGATTTGACGTTTTATTTTAAACCAAAACCAGTTAGATATTTTCAAAATAATAATAAAAGATGTGACGTTTTATTTTAAATCAAAATCAGCCTAACTGTAGTTCTTTGTTGGCTGGTGGATGTTTAGAAAAGCCTTGTGCTGGCATCTGTGCCACAAATGCGCAAAGTTACGTGGATAATTTTGACTTCTCGTGTTGCTCTTAATTGCATTGTATAAATATGTGCGATGAAAATGAGATGATTCATGTTTGTCTGCACAAAGATGGAACCAATCATCTGCGTGCAAGCTGGAACATAGAAGGATGATTTGATTGCAAGCAATAACTCGTCCACTTGTTGTGTAAGGTACAGTAGCCCTCTAACAATTAATAATCATGTTGGGAACAAATATTAAGAGTTGCGGGAGTTCCATATATTATAAACTCACTAATTACATCTACAGAGAATAATTCATTATCGCAGAATTTGATGAATTAATCGATATGATCCCATTTAGATGTGCCCAAAAATATGAAGTCAATGGTGCCTTAAACATAGATCCACCTCTCAAGTTGCATCACAAAATGGTTCAGATGTTGTCACTCCTTTTATAACCTGAAATCTTTACCGAAGAAAAGGGAGGAAACAAAATCAAAGGTTGACTTTCGTAGGATGTAAATCCCAAAATTTTGAACTTGCATAGTTTAGATATGGATGAGTCTCTCCCATTCTCCTTGCGAGAGATCAAACATGACTTTAATACCAGCCCTCTCTTTCTAATGGTAGTAGATTGACATAAATGTCCAGACTTTTTTCTAAATTGCAGTCTTTATCATCCAATTAATAACTAATATAACGCATTTTTAAAAACAAAAATTAAATGCAAGACTTGTCATGAACTCTGGCTCCACGTCCTTTTCTTTTCTCCAGCTGAATGCAGCCTTGCGTTCTCCCTCCAATACAAAGATTCTTTATTTACCAAAAAAAATATATATATAAAGATTCTTTGATCAAAGTTTTTGGCCTACTGTTGGACCCACATATGACTCCCATGTATATTTCTACTTGGACTTCCTATCTTAGCTTCCCGTCCTGACCTCTTATGTCTCGTATTTTGGCACGAAACTGCAACACATTATCCTAACCAATGCCTCTGACGTGCCAATTCCTTCCATCGCATAAACAAAGTTTCCCAAGGGGCTCCCAGCATTCTTATCAAAAAAAAAAAAAAAGGGTCTACTCGTAGCTAATTAATGACATCATTTGTAGAAACCAACAAGCAAAGGGTCATCTCAAATCGTCACCTCCTAATGTACTTGGACAAACACCTAAAGCATTTTCTTTTTCCCCTATTCTTGATGGAGAGACAAATCTACAAGCATGACCTATATGGCTGAAACATCTAAATCTCATCAATTAGCTTCTTCTTTCTTGAAATGTTGGAGCATAGAAATAAAACAGTAGCTAACGTGATCCCCTACGTCAGTATGCCATCATATTATCTCAATATTCTAGCTACGCACGATAGATTTAGTCTTTGGTCATTAGATAAGCGGGTGCAAACTCCTGCTCCTCCTCACCTCTGCCGCCTTCATAGACCGTGCACATAACATCCAATCGATAAGCCCGAAATGACGACTCTAATCTCCGGCACAAACGAGAAGGGAACCTCACATAGGTGAAAAAAAATTACAGGAATCCCCCCTATGGATGAGATGGAGCAAGAGAAGGCCCCTCCGGTGGAGAAGATCTCGGCGTTGTCTCTGACGTGCCTGGTCCTCGTTAGCGCTCTTGGAGGCTTGCTATTGGCGCGGTGGGCTCTCGTGTATCACCCCAACAACGAGCAGCTGTGGATGGTTCCGGTGGGCCTCGTCTTGTGCGGCACCCCCGTCATGGTGTGGTTCGCCGACTTCGCCGCTACGGTCTGAGGTGGGAGGCCGGCGAGCGGGGGTGGGGGGGCCGGGCGGGAGCATGGCATTACACGCTTTTTACACTGGTATATTAGAAAGTCAGATTGCATGAAGGGTAATTATATATATATATATGGTTCTCCATCAAATATTTGTTGATGATGGAAAATTAGCTAATGGTGTCTGTGCTCGCATTGTTTGATGATTATTGATAATAGAACAAAAGAATTACTGATTGAGGAATCACTTAGCATAGTGCTTACACAAATTTCGAATAAGAACCTCTTTTTATGTTATGGAGCTTCATTTGATTGCATATATAGAATGATGAAGTAAATCGTCTATGATTAGGCTTCTTTCCTTTAGGACATGAGGTTTAGCAACATGGTTATTTACAGTCCTTTTTTAATGAGAAAGGGAGACAGAAAACTCCACCAAGTTTGTTAATGAAGAAAAGTTACATATATAATGAGGGTTATTATGATCAAATTATTTTATTGTATATGGCAATATATAGTTAGCATAACTGAGTTTTGTCCGACGTAGTGAGAAAGATCAATATGTTCACTTCCATCCTCTGAGAAATGATTTAAAATTTTTTTTAAGATAATCATAATCTTAGAAGACGAATATCTAAAATAATCAATTATTTGATTTACTATATTCAAATCCAGTGATATCTTTCCAAGTCTGCAATAAGTTTGACAATAAATTGACAAATAACTTTAGGAAACAATTTGATATTGTAAAATACAATATTCTAGATGGGCTATATCCTACAATTTGATCCGGAGGGATGAAAGATGGAGATTTTGCACCGTACTGACAGCTTTGTTTAAAGTTCAAAGGATAAAATTTTCATAATCAGACCAATCATGAAAGAAATTATGGTCGGATATGCTTTGAAAATATCCATCAAAAAATGGATGGTCACGCGCATATTGAAATACTAAGAAAAGATGAATGGATAAATCCTAAAAATATTTGAACAGTTTAAACAAACATCACATAACCATCCCTTAATCTTTTATGGATGTCCCAATATGCACGTAACAGACGATGATGGTCCGACCATAATTTTTTACATAGTCAGTCTGACTATAGAAATTTTATCTAAGTTCATATGCTAAAAAGCCTAGAGGTTCGTGAACATAGTAAATACCAGTCATTTTTTTTCTTTTTATTCTTTGTCGTCTATTGCTTGATTTTGACTTAGGAACCCAAGTCTGTTTCATTGGCATATTTATTTATTCTCTTGCACGGTGATCCTAGGGAGAACTTGCTAGTTGTTGCCCAATTGTGGACCCAATAGTGTCATTGTTTTGAAAAAAAAAAAAAAAGAGCTCTATATTAAGCAATCAACTTATGTAGTCAAGTTGGAAGACCTCCACCAAATACAACGCCACCAGTCTGGAAAAATGACCTGCCGAATAGTCTAAACTCAGATTTATATGTTTCAAATTGAGTTTGATTCTACGTTTTGTAATGTGATTATGCAAGATTCTTCAAGTTGTTCTGGCCTTTTCCTTTAAAAAAAAAAATAAAAAAGATAAAAAAATAAAACAAAAACAAGAAGGAAAAGGTTAATTAGGTTGGGCACCTTCGACATGTTTGGTTGTTAGTCCCGGAATTATACCAGTAGTTATCCCGTAATCCCACCAAACGACTTTACTTTTTGATTGGATAAGGTTTGCCTCACTGATGCCGTTCATCCCTTTGGCTTAAAGTTACTACTAGGAGACGTAAAAAATTTTAACCCAACAAAAGGTGAGAGAGTGATTCCCTCTCTCTCTTATTTTTCTTCACCCTTTTCAAGTTTTCCAAACTATAACTCATTCCGAATTCATGAATTAAAATATCTGTTGGATTCCGATAATACAGTGGAATATAAATTTCAAAAAATTTTATATATATTTAATAATTAAATATAACTACCCAAACACAAAAGTTCTAAGAACACCTTGATGATTACAATTAAATAACATAAGCATGTATAATAAAAAAGATCAGAAGCCATATACCAATATGAAGATGATCATCCAATAATTTTGAGATCTCCATAAGACTCCAAAGTAGAAGCCCTCCAACGATGATCTACATAGGACTGATCAGGGCTCTTCTCAATTCGACGTAGTGTTGCAGCCTTCTTCGCAAGTATGCTGCCGATCGTCCTTCGCAAGAATAGATTGCACCACAACTTGTATATCTTTGAGACCTCCACTAGGACCACTATAGGAATCTTTTCTTACAATTACACACCACACAAAATCAGATTAAATGTTCAACACATGAACAATCTGATTTTAGGACAAGCATCATATGCTTTCCATTTTTTCTTTCCTTCCTTTCCATTTTTTTTTCTCCATTTTTTCTGTCTTTTTTTCAAACTTTTTTTTATCTTTTTCTCTCATTCTCACACCTAAACTCAGCCCAAATTGAGACGTGAAACCTAATGTAGCGTCCCTTTTTTATAGGAAAGAAGGGGCACTACCATGGGACGCCAACTCTTGGCGTCCCTTATCCATTACATGTTGATATAATTTTTTGCATGGAATTCAAAGAAACAAGGTGTGGAATAAGAAGAGTTTTACCAGCAGAAGGACTTCTCATCTACGTAAAAAATTTAAGACACCATCTGATGGTGCGTGGGACGATGGAATAGGCATGAAACCAAGAGTCCAAAATAAGATGGACTCTTCCATAATTCAACGCATATATGAAGGGGCGTCTCATTTATTGTGTGGCGTGGAGTTCCTTCCCAGAGAAGGATTCTTCCTTCTCATCTGTGCTTATTATTCCCAAGAGTCATCACATGACATGAGGAGAAAAGAAATGTGTGGAAATAAGGTAAAGAAATTAAGAGGAGTAAGTGAGAAGGACTTCTCTTCTTAATGCCAAAAATAAATGGGCGTGACAATTATTTTGTGCATGACATTTGGCGTAGAGAAGATTGATTTCTTATGAAACTCTTTCATAAAAATCAAATAAGCCATCTATTTAAATATAGGTTCAAACCCAATCACATTAGGTCAAGGCAACAAGTCAAGGATTAGCACAAACACTTTTGCACTGAACCCAATTGAAAACTTGAGTTAATTAATGTGCTAGCAATTTAATTTACCCATTGGATTTATAATAAATCCAAATAGATTAGATCAAGACCAAATCCCTATTGTGTGTGATTTATTGGATTCTAAATTTGACCAGCAGTAGATTAAAACTCTCGACATAACCATAATCCGATTAGATTAGGTCAGCTTAAGAGTTCCAATCAACTAGGACTCTTCTTAATTGATTTTTGAATTAAACTCTTTTAATTCTGACGAGTCTACAAGTCAAGATTGACGTCAACAATATATCATGACTATCTGAAAGATTTAAAATTTGATAGAAATACCAAAATTATCCTTCCGTGGTGAGTTACCGTGCAATTCAATCTTTCGATCACACAACATCCCAGATAGGCTATGAGCATGAAATCATGTCAAGCCCAAATACCTATCTATATGTATCTCGATCTAATGATGATGACTTGACTGATGAACCAGTAGAAATCTTTTTTACTATTCATCCCTGCTCTGGCTAGAGACTCTCAGAGTCATCATCTTATGAGATCACATAGGATGTTCTCTTCTCCTACAAGGAGTGACCGATTTCTTATTGACCACTCACAATCTCCATGCATACTTCACCATATCTAGAATATCCCATACATATCTCAAAGTAACATGTTAAAAAATAAACCAAAGTAAGAATCTATACATACAAGGTACCATGGTGATCTCAGATCAAAGGATCACATGCACCACTCCTATTGGAGAATCATCTGTCGACATACTGTAAGGCTCCATCAGATATTTTTTCTATGGATCAGTTCAGTGAACTCATTTTCTAATGAGCACCTACATCTTATATTAGTGTCACCATACAAGTGATTGTGAGATCGACCATCTTTTTCATCGAGCATACATAAGATGTACCAGTCTTACCGGTATCATCGATCTCTGACTCGATGATCCAACGACTGAAAATATTTTAGATTAGGACTATCAAGTTTTTAGGTCTCACTGGCATAATCTTATCATGGTCCTAAAATCATTGCTCTAATCTATAGGGTTTATCATAATCATAAAAATATGATGCAGCAAATGATAAAACACAATACCTTATGAGTAATATAACTAATGTCATGCAAATAAGTAGAAAGATATCACAGAAAAGTTCCTTCGCATCACCCATGCGATTGGCTTGTAGGGCACTATTCTTTCAATCTTCCACTTGCACTATAGCCAATCGCTCCTATACCTGATGCCCATGCAATCAAGGTGGCGAATACACTCCTGCCGTGTTAAGACTTAGTGAACTGATCCATTATGCTGTTCTTTATATGAACTCATTTTACGATCAAATCTTAATTGAGGTGAAAGTACCTTAGGATATGTGTGGGTTTCTAGTGAGACTACACCCAATTCAGTGATGAGCCTTTTCATCAGATGACTTTTCTTAGCAATTTTTACCAACAACATTTAACTGAGTCAAACACAGTTTGTTATTTGGAACTCTTCCAATTCACTGCTCCTCTAGTACTTCTCAAGTACTTTGAGAATGCTTTTCACAGTTTTCAAAAGATTCTATCATGGATCTGTTTGAAAAATAATGATTATATATAAGGCATAAATCATATCAGGCTTGATACATTGAATATATGTGTAAGAAAATACTTTTACACCTATTCATGTTGAACTCTTTCAACATAAAATCTATGTACCTAGATTGGGACAAGCCTAACATCCACTTATATCATCTCTATAGATGTCAAGTATATTGGATGCTACACCCAAATTTTTTTCATGAAAACTTTTGTGATAAGCATATCATTGTCCGAGTGCAATATTGGGACTACCTTCCTAATATGCTGTATGTCTTCCATATATATAAATCAAGAAGTTAGTGAGACTCTCACTTATCTTCTTGCACACACTTGGTTCATTCATATTTCAATAAAGTCAAATATTTTGACTATCTCATCAAAAATAGAAGTACCAATTTCTCAATGCCTGCTTTAATCCATAAATAGATTTGCCCTCCCACTAGAGACAAATTCTCTAGATGGTGTGCGGCTATAGCAAGCAATAATCTGAATTGACATTTCTGTTAGCAATCTGTTGGGTCACACCTATAAGTGCTTCAACCATAGTCCATACTTAGTTGATGTACAGGAAGTTTATTTCGGATATCATGCATCTGTTAGAGTCTCTACTCATGACTATCTCTGAATAGGTCAAGAAAATATCATTCTCAATGATATATGGTGTATCATCATTCACAATGACAAACCCATATTTTGAGTGGTACATTACACATTCAGAATGACCTTCAATAAGGAGGTGTGTTTCATGGTTGTGCCTCATCTATGTACACATCTAGTCGAGGATCAACTTGTGAACACTCCACAGGTTATGATGGAATAGTTCATAGATCTTGAACTTCTTAAGTTCAATTATCCTCCCAATATCCTCTTAAAAAAATTTTTTTTCCAAAAGGTGGTATACCTACTGACAAAACACTTTTTGTCTAGTAGGGTGGTAGAAGTAGTATCACATACTACTTTTAGGATAATTTATAAACTTATACTAATCTGATCTAGTACAAAATTTATGTACATCAACTCTTTTCATATAAGTTAGACAACCTGCCTCTTTCTTTTTCATATCTCATATAGAGTGCTAGTAATAGATTTAGATGGTATCTAATTCAAAATACATGCAGCAATTTCTAGGACATATCCGCAGAATGAGATTTGTGAAGCAGATTAGAGAATATACTATATCTCATATGAAGTGTCCATCTTTGGGTTGAGATATTATTAACCTTCGAACATCAAAATGTACAAGGCCTAATAACTCGCTCTCGTCTTTTCTCATGTTTAGTAAATGGGATCTTGATCATTTTATCAATGAGATAAGATTTACAAATTCTATATGATTCAAAATCATACAGACAAAATTTTTTTTTTGTATTACTTGTTTAACTTTAACTCACAAAAATGGCCAAGTTGGCAGTGCTAGAGATATGTGACCATCACATATTTTTTTTTTGTTCTTATCAATATGAAGAACAATATCATTGAGTGACAGAAATATAAGACTATTATCATAAATCCATAGCGATAAAATTTATCAGAAGAAGAGTAATTTTTAC
This sequence comes from Elaeis guineensis, assembly GCF_000442705.2. Classification (NCBI taxonomy): domain Eukaryota; kingdom Viridiplantae; phylum Streptophyta; class Magnoliopsida; order Arecales; family Arecaceae; genus Elaeis; species Elaeis guineensis. The sequence goes on from NC_025996.2 coordinate 23,838,004, forward strand.
TCTTTACATTAATTTCAAAATCATATTACAATAACAAAAAAATTGAAATAATGTTTCTGATAAATTTAGGTATATAACAATGATCTATTAGTTTCTAAACCTTACTAGAATGTTACATAGGTTCTTACAGCCTTAGCATAAATAGACTATCCATCAGTGCCAAAAGCATATAGTCACCTCTCTTCAGCTTTATAGGTCCAGTAATACTTTGTATAAGCAGAACCTATATGAGATATCTCATACCCAAAATTTTGAAGCTGAAACACTCAATGATAAATTAGTTTGTATCATATACAAACCATTAGTAGATGCAATTTTTGCATCCTGCTACTGCTTCACATTTGCAAGATAATTCTTCCAATTTATTTTTAATGCTTATCATTACTGTAATGATAATAGATACCCATAGTAAAGACAATCTTCACCTTTTTCTTCTAGGTGATACTAAAGAAGGAATTTTGGGAGAGTTAGTAGGATCAAACTCTGGCTTAACTCACTATCCTTGATAAAGACTTAATCGCATAATTAAGTTAATTAGAATACATTTGACAGTCATACTATCACCCCACCATATCTCATATGTGGTTTTTCCTTCTTTATAGTATCTTCTCCGATTAAATTGGAATAAGGAGAATAGGAGACTATCTCTTATATGAGAACTATTATCAGGTTCTTTAACCATTCTATGAATTTCAGTCAATTTAAAAAATATACCATACAGTGATAGTGAAGATGCAGATATGTATATAAGAACATGAAAAGACTACTCATGATGACTTGCACAATTTAGACGAGGTTTTTATCTAAATATGTCTTCCACTATTTTAACGAATTTCATAGCCCTCAAGTATGAAAACGAAGAAACATATCATTTAGTTTCTTAGTGGGATTGAGATCCCAACTCCTTATAAAAAGTCTTGTGGATAGTATAATAAGCTCCTATGAGTTCAAGGGTAGGTAACTTTTTACCAATTGCATCTCATACAACTCTTAACATAACTTTTGCCTCTAAAATATTTATGTCTTATAGATAGCACAACAAACTATAGTATTTTAGTTAAGTCATATCCTTCAATCCTATATGGTCATATCTGAATAATACTATCCTTGTGGATAGCACAACAAGACAGTACTATCAAAATATGCCATAAGCATCACTAAGTCAACATCACAGTAATCTCTATAGCAAGTATTGTGAATAGTATAATAAACTCACTACAGTTTTTGACATACTCTATTGACTTACTATGAGCTAAATAATATTAGCTTCATTATGCACCAAGATAGCATCAAATCAGTCTCCACAGCAAGCTTTGTGGATAGCACAATAAGCCTACTATGGTTTTTAACATAATACTGGCTTAGCATAAAGGAAGGCATAGGTAGTGTTCTTAACACTTTGTCATTATAACTTAATATAATTTAAAAAAGGACTTAGGTCTCATGCACATCCAAAACATATATATATATAAATGTATCATATACAATTTTAATTCTAACTACCAGCATATAAAAAAATCTAATGGTTATGAACTTTTGAAAACTCATCTGAGCCACAGGATGGTTTATGGGTCTAACCAAAAGTATATTTTAAATTGAACCATCGTATGGTCAATCTTAATGCATCTTTGCTCTATAAATGACTGGTAGTCCAGTCTTCATCTCCATAAAAAATTCCATGAATGTTCAATCTTTATCTGAAAATAGAAAAAAATAATTTCTATTTATTCTCAAATAATTTTTTTCTATAATTTTATATTAATATGTCAAAATCTTAATCAACAGTTAAAAATATACAAAAAAAAATTTCAGCTGATAATACAATGTATCAGAGACACCCAGCTCCTATTGCAACTCTTGCAGATGCATTTATATAATCAGCTAATATGAAAGCATTCATGCATATATCTATCATATGGATGTATCATAGTCCATAACCACTCAACATGTATTTTATAATAATTATAAAATATGATAATTAACTTCTCATGTTATCTTAATTGTAATATCATTCATAAACATGTCAATGGAGATGTTTAAATATTCGAGCATAAGGTCCATCTAGGATTTTTAATTTGGATTCAATACTTGATCCAATTTATAATTTTAAGTCAATCATTTGTCATCCTATTTGAGTTGGGTTGATCAATTCTTAGGTCAACTCTAATCCAATTAGGTTAGCATAGATTCGATCAACCATAACTCAAATCCTAATCAAACTAGATAAATAACAATTTGATCAACCTAAAATAAACATAACTTCTAATCAAATTAGAATTATGAATTTGATTTAATCTACAATCATAAATTCTAATCACATTAGATTAATGAATTATAGTTAAATCAAAACCATCGGCAAAAATCTTAATCCATGTCTGATGCATCCTTTCCATGATCAAATTTTTTTAGCTCCACACATACCTAAGGCATCAAACAAAATAGAAAATCCATAATGGAAAGTGCCCAATAACATGGTGGTCGGCCCTTGGATCTTTGGTGAATGCATCGTATGTAAAAAAATTTTAAGTCTTGGTAATGTACATCCAACATATCATTCCAAGGCTTCGCACATCACATACACTGGATTTACAATTTCATCAATAATTAGATCATAGGATCTAACTTAAACTTATCACACAAGTCTAAAAATCTTAAAATTTCATATCCAAGTTCGATCATGGATTGATAATATTTTATCATTAACAAAAATGCATCAAGAATATCAATTAAACATAAAAAAGAATCTGATTTGACATAATATGAACTAGATCTAATCCATATCACAATAATAACATGATATTTGATTGAATCAATCAAAGACGGCTCTGATGCCACTGTTGGATTCTGGTAACGCAGCGGAATATAAATTTCAAAAATTTTTATATGTATTCAACAATTAAAAACAAGTTTAACAATTAAACATAACTACCATAACACAAATGTCCTAAGAACACCTTGATGATTACAATCAAATAACATAAAGATGTATAATAAGAAGAGATCAGAAGCCACATACCAACATGAAAATAATCATCTGATAATTTTAAGATCTCCACGAGACTCCAAAGTAGAAGTCCTCCAATGGTGATCCACACGGAACTGATCAAGGCCCTTACCAATTCGATGTAGTGCTGCAACCTTCTTCACAAGTATGCTGCCGATCGTCCTTCGCAAAAATAGATTGCACCACCACTTGTATGCCTTCGAGACCTCTATTAGGACCACTATAGAAATCTTTTCTTATAATTACACACTACACAAAATCAGATTAAACACTACACAAAATCAGATTAAATGTTCAACATATGAACAATCTGATTTTAGGACAAGCATCATATGCTTTTCATTTTCTCTTCCCTTCCTTTCCATTTTTCTCTCTCTTTTTCTTATCTTTTTTTCAGACTTTTTCTTGTCTTTTTCTCTCATTCTCACACCTAAACTCAGTCCAAATTAGGATGTGAAACCTAATGTAGTGCCCCCTTTTTATAGGAAAGAAGGGGTGCTACCATGAGACGCCAACTCTTGGTGTCCCTTATCCATTACACATTGATATAATTTTTTGCATGGAATTCAAAGAAGCAAGGCATGGAATAAGAGGAGTTTTACCAGCAGAAGGACTCCTCCACTGTGTAAAAAATTTAAGACGCCATCTGATGGCGTGTGGGACAATGGAATAGGCATGAAACCAAGAGTCCAAAATAAGATGGACTCTTCCATAATTCAACACATATATGAAGGGGCGTCCCATTTATTTTGTGGCATAGAGTTCCTTCCCAGAGAAGGACTCTTCCTTCTCATCTGTGCCTATAATTCTCAAGAGTCATCATATGACACGAGGAGAAAAGAAACGCATAAGGTAAGAAAATTAAGAGGAGTAAGTGAGAAGGACTTCTTCTCTTAACGCCAAAAATAAATGGGCGTGACAATTATTTTGTGTGTGGCATTTGGCATGGAAGAGTTTGATTTCTTATGAAACTCTTCCATAAAAATCAGATAAGCCACCTGTTTAAATATAGGTTCAAACCCAATCATATTAGGTCAAGACAACAAGTCAAAGGTTAGCACAAACATCTTTGTACTGAACCCAATTGGAAATTTGGGTTAATTCATGTGCTAGTAATTTAATTAACTCATTAATTTATAATAAATCTAAATAGATTGGACTAAGATCAAATCTCTATTTTATGTGACCTATTGGGTTCCAAATCTAGCCAGCAATAGACTAAGACTCTCGACGTAACTATAATCTGATTAGATTAGGTCAGCTCAAGAGTCCCGATCAACTAGGACTCTTCCTAATTGATTCTCGAATTAAACTCTTTTAATTCTGACGAATCCACAAATCAAGATTGATGTCTAGCAACGTGTCTTGACTACCTAAAAGATTTATAATTTGATGAAAATATCAAAATTGTCCTTCCGTGATGAGTTACTGTGCAATTCAATCCTTCGATCACACAACATCCGAGACAAACTATGGACATGAAATCATATCAAGCCTAAATACATATCCATATGTATCTCGATCCAATGATGATCTCGATTGATGAACCAGTAGAAATCTTTTCTACTATTTATCTTTGCTCTGGTCAGAGACTCTCAGAGTCATCATCCTATGAGATCATATAGGATGTTCTTTCCTCCTACAAGGAGTGATCGATTCTTTGTTGACCACTCACAACCTCCATGCATACTTCACCATACCCAAAATATCTCATGCACATCTCAAAGTGGCATGCTAGAGAATAAACCAAAGTAAGAATCTATATACACAAGGTACTATGGTGATCTTAGGTCAAAGGATTACATGCATTACTCTCATTGGAAAATCATCTGTCGACATGCTGTAAGGCTCCATCAGATGTTCTTTATATGAGTCAATTCAATGAACTCATTTTCTAATGAGCACCTATATCCTTGTATTAGTGTCACCACACAAGGATTGTGAGATCAACCATCCTTTCCATCGAGCATACATAGGATATACCAGTCTTATCGGTATCATCGATTTCTGACTCGATGATCTAACGACTGAAAATATTTTAGATTAGGGCTATTAAGATTTTAGGTCTCACTGGAATGATCTCATCATGGTCCTAAAATCATTATCCTGATCTATGGGGTTTATCATAATCATAAAAATATGATGCAGCAAATGATAAAATACAATACCTCATGAATAATATAACTAATATCATGCAAATGAGTAGAAAGATATCACAGAAAAGTCTCTTTGCATCACTCATGCGATTGATTTGTAGGGCACTATTCTTTCAATATCCCACAACCAATCGAAGCTTGAAGGGCTGCTTAATTTAGAAAAACTCTCACTTAGGCATAGGTATCAGTTTTCTATCCCACAACCAATCATGGCTTGACGAGCTACTTTGTTTAGAACAACCACACCTAATAAAAAGGATCATTGCTACTAGAATTATATCAAGTTTAAGATAGTTGAAAATCGCGAAACTAATTTAGTATAGCTTCAAGATAACTACTCATTTCACAAACCCAAAATAAAAAGGAGTCTGACATCGTTTTTAAATACACTTTCGAGTCTCCTTTTATCATCCCATACATGCATTCCATATCTTAAGCAAGAGAGAAATTTAATAAAAATTGTATGAACTAAAGAATAGAGCGTGCAACTGTACAACCACTTCCACCAGCCATCGATCAAATATTTATATTTTTTTTCTCTCAAACAAAGCATGTGCATCAAATGAACCAAAAAAAAATTTCTATGCCTCCTCTCCCTTGTCTCACCTCACGGATTGGAAGGTCTAGTTTCTAGAATCACATGTTGGATCCCCCTCCCCCCCACTTGTGTGGGAAATAAAATATTCTCGTGTATCCGTGTGTGTCCATCTCTCTCTCTCTATATATATATATATACACACACACACATACATACATATATATATATACATATATACATATATATATATATATGCATATGTATATACATATATATACATACATACATACATATATATATATATACACGTATATATATACATATATATACACACATATGTATATATATGTATATATATTTATATATACATATATATATAGAGAGAGAGAAAAATTAAGCTAGAATCAGATCGATCAGATTTGGACTCAAATCTAATCAGATCAAAACTCTACAATAGAATTCCTACATCAATGTCCAAGTCATTGAATGTGATCTACTATCTCAAAATTATTTACATACAAAAAATCATATAATTTGTAGATCTGTAGTCAAAAATTGAATAGTCTAAATAAAATTGAATTAGATGTATTTTTTGATCACTTCATGTATAAGTTAGGATCTCTTCAAATCATATGATTTTTGATGTGCAGACAGTTTTAAAATAGTAGATGAATTCAATGATTTGGATCATTAACGTAGGATTTTTATTTTTTAATTTTATCTAACTGAATCTAAGCACAAATTCAATTGATCTTATCCAAATTATCCTAGAGAGAGAGAAAATTAAGAGATAGCGATGCTGACGAAGAATCTAAAGATGAAATGAATAGAATTTCTGCCTATGAACAGATAGTTGGAGGCCCTTTATCATTCTAAAATATTCTCTGTTTCAAGCTATTTACTAGAGCTGTCATACTTTTTTTCTAAAATGAATCCGCCACCATAAATAGGTCAGGTCGCTCAGGGGATAAAGGCAGCTAGTTGGAGGAACCACCTACAGTAACTTTCGCAATGCAGTCCATAACCTTTTGGGATTCTTTTATATATATATATATATATATACGTATATTTATATCCAAGGAAGCAACGGAGTCCACAAGTTAAGTTCGACGGGCGCGCGTCTTCATCCCTGCTGCGCCGCCTTCGTAGACCGCCCCCAAAGTGACGATGGACCCGGAGACGACGAACAAAGAGCTTGGCAACGGAGGAAGCGGCACCAGGACGAGGGCGGTGGCAGCGGGCGCGTGCCTCCTCCTGGTTGGCCTCGGCGGGGCCGCGCTCTTGGTTTGGTGGGCCCTCGCTTTCCACCCCTCCGACGAGCAGCTCTGGATGGTCCCCGTCGGCCTGATCCTCCTCGGCACGCCGGTCGTCGGCGTGGCTCTCCGTCGGCGCCGCCGATCTCTGCCGGAGAATTTGAGCTGATGGTGTCGTCTCCGGCTTTAGACCCGGAGAAATGATCCGCTCGAGGAGAGCAGGCAAGAATTTTGTCTCCTGTTTCGTTATTTATATCTTCTTTCCTTCTCTTTGTTTTTGTTTCTTGCCATATGACCTGCGTTGGGGGGTCAGGATTTTGGTGTGGGAAGGGCTTCGGTAACTCATCAAGCTTGAAGCGTCTCCTCCGAAGCTAAAGACTGTATATATATATTTTTTAGATTTTTGATATTTGTGTAGCTAATGGCCTGTAAACACAAACAAACAAAAGAAATTGTTGCTCAAATACAAACAGAAGTGATTCTAGAGGCAATTGCTGTCTTTGAGGTAATATATCACCGTGAATGGCTAGAATAAAAACTTGTGGGAAGAAATTAACCTCCCAGTTCCAAATATGAAGTTCAGAACTTGAATCACACATGCATGGTGGTGCACACATAAAGAATGAAGGATAGGATGATTTCTTTCTTTCTTTTGCTTTTCCTTTTTTCTTTCTTTTCTGCAGCACGGATGTTAAGTTAGATAGCCTGAAAAGAGACACTAGAATGGTAGTTAAGATCCCATTAACCAATATTGTTTGGGATGAATGCTCTTAATTTGGTATTAGTTTATTTGGATGAGCCCATCACAAAGTTGCGTTTGTTGATGAAGTCCAACTCAGGCGGTGTTCAAGCAAAAAGGACTTCATCCTATCCAATATAGAGACAGGGGAAAGAGAGATGAAGTCCGTGAGAGGAGTCGTAGAGTTCTCAATTTTTTAAATGGAAAGAGCACTTTCCGGGATGGAGAGCTCTCCCACTTGCACACCTCCACCGGATAACTCCCAAGATACTCGACATCACGGCGGGATGGAAATTGGGTTTCTCTACAGTGCTGTAGAGGATAAAATTATTTTTTATTAAAATCAAAATTTCGGCCATTCAACGTAATTAATTCATGTGATCATCTATAGCCAGTTAGAGATGGCAAATTCGATCCGATCTTATGGGTATGCACTGTACCCAAATTCAATCAAAGTCGAAAAATAGGATTTGATCAGATTTGAGTTCGAATTTGAGTAAAATCTGAAAATTGTAGCACAGATATGAATAGATATGGTAGTACTATTTTTTACCTAAATTCAAATTCGAACCGGACCCAAACTTACGGTTATAGGTAATATTCGAATCCATATCTATATATATATATTTATAATTTTATTTTGATAATTCTGTTTTGATTGATAATATGTATCAAATTATTTTGATTATTTATATGTTTTATGTTGAATTGTAATTCTATTTCTATGTTTGATTTTATAAATCTGGACTTATAAATTATGTTCTATGTTGAATTGATAATATACATAAAATTATTTTGATTATTTATTTTTTTGGGTATGGGATAGGCATGGGGCTGGTATGGATTGGGTATGAGAAAATGGATTATCCGTGGGTATCTTCGAATTTATTACGTATGGGGATGAGTATCCTTTTCTTATCCGATTGGATATCGGGTAGGATTTGAATATAGAGTATTAAGTTCGAATTTGGAGATGGATATTATAATATTTTGATCCAAATTCTATCCATTATTATCTTTATAGTCAATCATGTGCATAGCTAATATGATAATATTTTTAAAATTTAAAATTATTTTTATGATAAAATAAATAATAGAGGAGCATAATTTTGTCGAAGTTGAGAGGGGCTTTTCAAAAAGCCTTCTCTCTTTAACCCAATCCCTAAGCCGTATCGTATAACCCAATCCCTAAGCCGTATTGTATAGGTGGTCGAAGAAAGAGGATTGCTGAGTGTTGATGAAGGAAGAGGAAAAGAGGTAAGACGAAGACAGAGAAGAATAGGAGAAAGGGGGTGACTAGGTCGCATGAGGCCGAGTGGGCAGGTGGAGGAGGATGAGAGAGGGAGATTGGGTCGAACAGGGCAACCGATGGGAAGGCAGGAGGAAGAAGAGGAGGAAAGAGGCAGGGGTAGCTCAGTCGGACGAGATCAAGCAGTGGGAAGATTGGCGACGGAGGAGAAAGAGGGCGGCTGGGTCAGACAAAACCGAGCCATACGGATGTTGGCAGACGAGGAGGAGAGGGCGACACGGCTGAGCGGCAGAGAGGCGGTTGGAGGAGGGAGGACATAGGGGTGGCTGCATTGAAGAAGGAGAAGGAAAGGGGGTTGGCTGGGTCAGACAAAGCCAAGCAGCAAAGTAGCAAGGCGAATGAGGCCGAGCGGCATGCGAACGAGCAGATAAGGAGGAGGTCGGTTGGGTCAAATAAGGCCGACCAACAAGGAGACGGGCGGAGGAGGGGGAGGAAGTCGGGCGGCTGGGTTAGACGATGCCGAGCGACGAAGAGGCGGGCGGCATGCGATCGCGGACAGGCGGTGCAGCAGGGTGGTGGGTGGCGGCCTGACGAGGAACTCTCTTCAACGAAGAATGCTGAAAAAAAATTTTAATAAAAAAGGTCTGGGCATATTTGATTTACTTTAAAATATCTAACATGGCTCAACCAAGTCAGAATACCGGTCAAAAAAAATAAAATAAAAAATAAAAATATTTTTTTAATTTATTAAAATAAAATTATTTTAATTATTTTATTGATGAATGATTAAATTTTTTTTATTTTTATTATAAAAATAAAAAAAATTATGATATATCTCTAAAAATTTCTCTCACAACCCCGAGAGATAAGAGTGGCACATGCCTATTAAGCAGACTACTCTATTCGATTCAAGTGATATATATATACGCATGATTTGTTGATATACTTGTTTGCCTAACTCATACAATTTTTGCATTTTTTTAAATTTATTTAGTATAATATTTATTTAATTAATTAAATTAATAATCATAATTTAGATTTTTTTTCCATTCAAGTTTTCAGATTTATGTATACAGAAAGTATTTTCACATGGACAATTTTATATCACTTTCAATATTGCCATGCGATGCTGCATTATGTCGTTTTCCTCGCATTTAAACAATCCTCTGTTCTTTGAATTATTTATAATAATATATATATATATATATCAAAAAAAAAATTGTCAAAATAATCGATCCGTTCCGATCTGATCCGATCCGTCATGGACTACGAGTTAAACGGATCAATCCATCAAAATCTTTCTTTCAAAAAAAAAAAAAATGTTAACCTTCCCTCTCCTCTCCACATCTCCTCCACGTTTTTGAGAGATTGATAATTTTTTACTAAACAAAATAGGCGGATAACTAGATAAAAGTCAAAACTTCAAGAAAATTTGATAATATTTTTTTTACTAAATAAAATAACGGCCAATCCATTCTATCCGTCCCAACCCACCAACCCAAACGGAATGGATCATTTGATCTGTTTTTAAATGGATTCTAAAATATGGACCAACCTGCCTCATTTACATAATGAGATGATCATTTGATCTGTTTTTAAATGATTGCTAAAATATGGACCCAACCTACCTCATTTACATAATGAGATGGATCAATCATTATATATATATATATATATATATATATATATATTATATATATATATATATATGGGCACGCAACTTCAATAACGTGCCAGATATCCCTAAATCTCATATGACACATGTATCTAGATTAATTACATAAACTAGCTAATCTTTATTTCTTTTTTTCTTTCTTAAACAAACAATGGGAATGCCGCCTACCCACGAGCATCATGATTCATGCATGGTCTTAGTAAATAACTTTCTTTAATAAAATCAGACGGAAGTGCCTCCCTTCCTCCATATTCTGTCAAAAAGCAAAAACATGCAATGCATGGGCTTAGGAGAGAGATCCAAGTAGTAGAATCAAGTCCCATTGACCACGAAGCTAGCTTATCCCATTGACTAAGAAGTTAGAAAGTGGAGGTCAAAGTGCTGAAAGTTATGTTAAGACAATGCAGTAAAAGATGGAACAAAGAAGTTGCATTGTTGTAACCATAATGACATACTGGTTATGCCCAACAATGCCATACGATGAACAGTAGAATTATTTTGCATCATGCATCGACATTTTCATAGCACAAGAGACCATTATTTGCAAAGTCGGTTTCCTCCATAAGAATTTATGTTGGGCTAAAACCATAGCTTAGTTAATCACAAAATTTTATTGATTTACTAGCTCTTCATGGAATCAGATTTCTATTAATTACACAATGGGTGAGCATTATGGCATACTTTATTGAGGTCAGACTGTCAGATTAGATTGATGAGAGCTTTGGTGATTTTATTCTGTCAATCTGTCAGTGTTTCAGCTCCCCTTCCAAAGAGCATCTATACGTTGTCGAAAATAACAAAGATAATGTAATTAGAACCTATACCTTCGAAGGAAGGTCGAAGAAATTATTGATTAGAAGAGTTTTATTATGTATATTTTATATCAAATAATAATAAATAGTACATCATTTAAAATAATTATTTTTTAAAAAAATAAAAATTATTAACTGATCAATCATAGTTTATTATAAAATATTTTTTATTTAAAATTTTCATCAAATTTAGATAATAATATATTTTTTTATTAATAAATGATGTATTGATTTGTTATTGGATGATACAAAATATATATGATAAATTATTTTAATTAATAATTTTTTAAAATATTAATGGTTATAATCACGATTCATACTATATTCCATCTATCCTAATCCAGATTGGACGCAATTATAACTAGCTCCAGTTTATATGACCTAAGGAAAGGATAGAAAACTTAAAAGGGTGGTGACGTGGTGTGCTGAACCAGGGATTAGTCATTGTTGGATGGTAGTATCTGAGAAAGGAGGGATCCAGGTGTGGTGGTATTCAGGGACAAACATACCTAAAACGCGTGGGGAGTGGCTGAATCCGTCAATTTCGGTGCTACTTCGATACCTGTAAGCTGTAAGAAATAATTTTTAGTGACCGGATTGAGATGGTTTGACTTGGAACTGATGAAGGTCCCCGCAGGGCCACTATTTCAAACCGCGGCTGCTCCGCGTTCGATTCCTTGTGCGCACTCAGTATATCCATGCAGCAATTGGCCCACTTGGTGACAGACCCCTTGGAGTTCATATCTTTTTCGGTTCCATCCACTTCCGTTACAATGACGGCTGTCTTTGTAAAAACTGAGGATAAATATTAATTAAATAAAATTATAATAATAATAATTTTATTTAAGAAAATAAAGATCGAAATAATATATTAGACGGCTGCTCTCACGAAGATCCTTATCTCACCGAATATAATTTTCTCTTTGTAGGATCTTAATAGCTGAGGTAACCCTCCATTCCTCTTAATCAAATCATATTCTCCTTTCTTCTACTATAAGATAAAGATATTATTACTTTACTTTAACTTAAAACAAACTCAAATATATTGTTATAAGGTTAATCTAAATATAGCGGACTGGCACTAAAATTAATTTCCACAAAAAATAAGAACTTGAATAAATCTTAATTTTATATATAATAGTCGATGATTGGATGGAAGCATATGAGACGTGGAAGAACTCAATTAGAACTCTCCAATTCCCAACTTGAAATCATAACTTGAGCATCTCTTGCACATGATCGCATAGTTTAACATGTGAACTTTGTTCTGCAAAGACCAGAATGACGGCCACCAATGACAGTGTGTCCATACCTAATCAGCTCAAATTATTTGAAAAAGGAGAGCTAATCTGGTATAAATGTAATACAAGACTCGGCCATTACAATTTTGATATAATTTTTCATTATCTTAATGAATGAATTATGTGGAATTTTTCCTTTGGCTTTGTCCAATTATGCCTTGTAAAGGATCCAGTATCCTAAAAATAGTGCCAACTACTAACCCTCTACAACCCCAGTTGTAATTGTTTTCATGCTCGTTTATATAGTAAAGATCTAGTTGATGTAAAGACAGACTCATCATCATGGTCCTATTTTTCTCAAAGAAAAATAGGAGAAATTTTTTCACAGCTACCTATTTTCCTTCTTTGTGAAGCAAATAAAAGATTAATAAAATGAAGCTGCCTATGTTTCGTAATCATATTCACCTTTGTATGTCCAAGAAATTGGGTCTCCTTTATTAAAAAAAAAAGGGTTAAAAATAAATAAAAACAAAATTTGCTGATGGATTCATATACTTGCTCATGTTTACTATTTTTCTTTTTATAAATTTACCAACTGTTGCCTTTCTATTTACATACAAAAAATAATAAGATTTTTTACGTATATATCTTACTAAATATTTTAATTTATATGAATATCTTTTCAAAATTAATATCTGCATGTATATCCTCATAAAATATTTTTTTATATATATACCCACATCATCTAACGTCGTTAAAAGTTAACGATTTAAAATTAAAATGACTAAAATATCCTTATGATTAGATGTGCAAAAAGAAAAATTTATAAAAATATGTATGTAAATAGCAATTTTATGAGGATATTCACACAAATTTGAATGTTTAAAAGGGAATACATACAAAAAATCTAAATTAAATTTTTTTGTATATAATACAATTCTCTTGGTTTATTAATTTTTTTTATTCTAATAAAAAAATTAACATGCACAGCTAAAATAACGAATATACTTAATTTATTAACTTATATAGATAAAATGATCTTTTTATCAAATTATAAATCAAAATTATTTTATCTAGAAAATAGACAGATTGTAACTTCTAATATATAATAATATACTTCTGAAAAAAGTATGTAAGCCTGATATTAGAGGGATAGCTTATACATTTGCATAGAATAGACATAGTTATGGATTTGAACATGATATAACAATAAGAATTTATAATGTTATTATATTTTATTTAAAATTTTTTTATCAAAAATATTTTTGTGAAATGTATAAGATATATCATATTGTTTTAAGATGGACATAATCGTCCCATCTTGTCTAAAAATAAAATAAAATATAATATTTTAATATATAAAATATTATATAATATCATCATCATATGTTGTTATATTATGTAATATATTACTACATTATATAGTAAGAGGGTCCAAATCCATCTAGATGAAATAGATAAAAAATTAAATTAAACTTTTTTACGTGTATATCCTTCTAAATATTCAAATTTGCATGAATATCTTTATAAAATTACTATTTACATATATATTCTTATAATTTTTTTTTACATATCTATTTAGAAGAATATTTTAGTCATTTAAAATTTTAAATCATTAATTTTTTAACGATATTAAATGATGTGGATATATATGTAAAAATAAATAAAGATATACGTATAAAATAAGTATTTTATGAAGATATATATATAAATATCAATTTTAAAAAAATATTTATATAAATTTAAATATATATATATATATATATATAATTTAAAATATTAGAACCGTATTCAAAGGTTTGGCAAAAGGAATCTCTCTTTTTTTTTTTTTTAATGATTGATTGCACGCCCACCATAATTTTGGCAGAAAAATCTTAGTAAATAAAAACAAATCTTTAAATCTTTATCTAAGATTGCGTCAACTGAAAAGTTAAAATAGAATAGAATTCTTAGATGTTGCAGCAAATATGGTAGCTAGGACTCACACCGGTACCTAATAGTCTAGTTTAAAGCCTGGTCATTTTGAGATAGAACTCACACCAGTCTTTGACGGTCTAGCTAAAGCCTGGTCAATTTGCGAACACAAAGGCATTCCCAAAAAGTTTGCATCAAATTCAGAACTCCAAATAAACAATTACCAAAAGGAACTACAGAGAAGAACATCATTTGAAAAAGTTTAGCATCCTTTTCTTCCCCCATTTTCCCCTCTTGGGCCCACATAATCCTGCCTCGATAGGCTCCATCTTTGACAACTCTATCGTGTCCCGTGCCCAGTGACCGCATCCGTCAAAGCCATGGACTGCTGCGGCAGAATCGCCGTCCTCGGCGGAGGTGGGGAGAAAAAGTAGTTGCTACTGGTTTGCCTTTTCTCCGTTGAAGGATGATGGTGACGGTTACTTGCGATTTCTTTAGCCGTTCATACTTATCGTCCACTTTTTCTCTTTTTTTCTTTTTTTTTTTTTTTTTGATACTTTATTTCCTCGTTATCTTAATAATAATGATGGGAGTCTCAATGGGCCGTGCCTGAAATCTTACATTACGGTCCGACAGGGCCCAATATTTCTTTTCAATCCTAACCTTGCCCATTTGAATCTGTATAACTTTATTGGGATTTTATCCTCCTCCTCCTTTTCTTTTTCTAGTTTTATGGAGTATTTGATTAGAAAGATTAGAGTCTGGAATGAGAATAAAAATATATGACTTTCATTCTAACTATTTGATGGGGAGGAGCTCCATTTCGATTTCAATTCTGGAAGAAAATAAAAAAGGTCGAATCTATCTAAAACTCAATTTCTATATTTTTTTAAGATTCAAATTTTTGTTCCGATCACGAACTCACTTTAAAAGATTTAACTATTCCGATTTCAATTTTGATTTTGATTCTCATTTCGATTCTAATTTTAATTACGAACCAAATACCCCTATATTTCTTTCAAAAATGGGAACTAGGAGCATCATGCCTGATACCACTTGCCTGACTCTTGTTACCTTGGAAGCCTTCCTACTGCTCATGTGTTGAAGCCGCCTAATCGCTTTCATGCACGTAAGTTGCATCTTTTATTGAATCGGCAACGGCGTGTTGCACTTCTCATACTATTTTTTGTCTCAGCTTGCTACGAAACAATAACTGCAACATTCATTCCCACCACACACTGATCAGAAATGGAGAAACCAATATCCTTGGATTACTGGATTATCCTACTAAGTTGATGAATTGATTCAAACGCATGAATATGAAAATTATTCTCAACCTGATTTCCTTCAAGAGAGACTTCAATGCAGTCTAAAGATTATAGAAGAGAGCTGCGTGCATGTTACAGCAAGTTTCTGGGAACAAATTAGGATCGATGATAAAGTACATTTGCAAAGGCTTACAAAAAAGTTAACAAAAATAATGTATTAAAGGGCCATTGATATGTTTGTACTTAGCCTGGTGCCGAACCAAGTCTGTTTATTATATTGTCATGATACATTTATAGCATGATGGCAAGATTGGCACGCCGGGTCTATGTATTGATCTATATGAATCATCTATGTAAACGATATATGAGATTAAATATGCGTATTTCTTATGAAAACATGTTCCATAGCATTTGTTTGTTTTCTTTCCGTAGGATGCTCGAGATATTAAACATTAAAATATTTCTCAATGCACCGCTGTTCATATCAAATTAATTAATAGGGAGATGATTATTCTGATCTCTTAAGCCTCTGAGTTTATGTTGTTTAAAACATGAATAATCCAGCAATAAATCATCATTTGCAAAAATTTGTTATGTTTCAATGCATTTTCAGATGAGAATAATACGAAGGATTTTAAAGAATGAAAAGAAAATCAAGAATAAATTAATTGGGGACTTTCAAAAGGCTAGTGGAAACTGTTGCAACGTAACTAGCTTTGATTCGGGGATACCAACTAGTTGAATTAATAAGTTAAGAGTATTGGATCATATCACGTCCCGAACTCATCGTCCGAGTCAGATACGTGATGGCCTCATATTCTTTAGAGCAATCTCTAAAGAATATGCAAGATTAAAAATATTTTATCACAATCTCAACATCCATAATATCTAATTTCAATAATAACTAATAAAATTTACATAATTATAATTAAAATTTTTTTAATCCTCTGATCAGATATCATGACATTCTATCTATTCATCTGCTCACCCACAATCCAAACCATAGCCATTCATACTTATCGTCCATTTTTTCTCTTTTTTTTTTTTTTTGTTGATACTTTATTTCCTCGTTATCTTAATAATAATGATGGGAGTCTCAATGGGCCGTGCCGGAAATCTTACATTTCGGTCCGACAGGCCCAATATTTCTTTCAATCCTAACCTTGCCCATTTGAATCTGTATAACTTTATTAGGATTTTATCCTCCTCCTCCTTTTCTTTTTAAGTTTCAGGAAGTATTTGGTTAGGGGGATTAGAGCCTGGAATGAGAATAAAATATATAATTTTTATTTTAACTATTTAAAAGGGAAAAATTTCATTTCGATTTCAATTCTGAAGCGAAATAAAAAAGACTGAATCGATCTGAAACTCAATTTTTATATTATTTTAAGATTCAAATTTTCATTCCGATCACGAACTCATTTTAAAAAAATTGATCATTTCGATTTTAATTTTAATTTATTTTGATTCTTATTTCGATTTTAATTCTGATTGCGAACTAAATACCTCATATTTCTTTCAAAAATGAGAACCAAAAGCATCATGCCTGATACCACTTGCCTTCATAAGGAATGATGACTCTTGTTACCTTGGAAGCCTTCCTACTGCTCATGTGTTGAAGCCGCCTAATCGCTTTCATGCACGTAAGTTGCATCTTATATTGAATCGGCAACGGCGTGTTGCACTACTCATACTATTTTTTGTCTCAGCTTGCTACGAAACAATAACTGCAACATTCATTCCCACCACACACGGATCAGAAATGGAGAAACCGATATCCTTGGATTACTGGATTATCCTACTAAGTTGATGAATTGATTCAAACGCATGAATATGAAAATTATTCTCAACCTGATTTCCTTCAAGAGAGACTTCAATGCAGTCTAAAGATTATAGAAGACAGCTGCGTGCATGTTACAGCAAGTTTCTGGGAACAAATTAAGATCGATGATAAAGTACATTTGCAAAGGCTTACAAAAAAATTAACAAAAATAATGTATTAAAGGGCCATTGATATGTTTGTACTTAGCCTGGTGCCGAACCAGGTCTGTTTATTATATTGTCATGATACATTTATAGCATGATGGCTAGATTGGCACGCCGGGTCTATGTATTGATCTATATGAATCATCTATGTAAACGATATATGAGATTAAATATGCGTATTTCTTATGAAAACATGTTCCATAGCATTTGTTTGTTTTCTTTCTGTAGGATGCTCGAGATATTAAGAATTAAAATATTTCTTAATGCATAGCTGTTCATATTAAATTAATTAATAGGGAGATGATTATTCTGATCTTTTAAGCCTCTGAGTTTGTGTTGTTTAAAACATGAATAATCCAGGAATAAATTATAATTTGCAAAAATTTGTTATGTTTCGATACATTTTCAGATGAGAATAATACAATGGATTTTAAAGAAAGAAAAGAAAATCAAGAACAAACTAATCGGGGACTTTCAAAAGACTAGTGGAAACTGTTGCTACGTAACTAGTTTTGGTTTGAGGATACCAACTAGTTGAATTAGTAAGTTAAGAGTATTGGATCATGTCACACTCCGAATCCAACATTCGAGTCGGATACGTGATAGTCGCACGCTCTTTAGAGCAAGCTCTAAAGAATATGCAAGACCAATAACATTTCATCACAATCTCAACATCCATAATATCTAATTTCAATAATAACTAGTAAAACTTGCATAATTACAATTGAAATTCTTTTAATCCTCCGATCAGATATCATGACATTCTATCTATTCATCTGCTCACCCGCAATCCAAACCATAGCCAATCATCAGCGTCCTGTATCTCTGAAAAGAAAAAGAAAAATGAAAGGGTGTGAGCTTTACAGCCCAGTAAGAATTTTTATATCACATCAATATAATAATATAATCTAAAAATAAGGATAAGCAATAAAACATAAAATTTCATATTCAATATTCGGAGTAATGCAAACATCTATAATTTATCTACCTTGTCAAAAAAATGCATCATCATATGTTAATGGGTGAAATACTTTTGTTCAATAATTGTTTCATATCTTGTCTTTCCTTTCTCTTTTCATTATCACATAATCTTTAATCTTTTTCTTTCTGACTTTGGATTAACCAACACTATGCCTCAATTTTCATCTGATCAAATTTTTACTCATAAGCCTCTCAAGGTTGCCCCAGGCATAATCTCCTGACGGGCTGTCCCAAGCATAAGCTCCTGACCAGCTGATCCACATATAAGCCCATGGGACTGTCCCAAGCATAAGCTCCTGGCCGGTTGATCCACATATAAGTTTATGGGGCTGTCCGGCATAAGCTCCTGACGGGCTGTCTCAGGTATAAGCTCCTGGCCGGCTGTCCCAGGCATAAGCTCCTGGCCGACTGATCCACATATAAGCCCATGGGGCTGTCCCAGACATAAGCTCCTGGCGGGCTGTCCCACATGACAAGGTTAGTCCAAACCATATTTCTTTTTCATTTAATCATTATATGTTGATTTCATAAAATCAATTTCGATTTACACTGTGATCAAATTAGAAATATTATATACATACAATCATGCCATCAATCATTGATACATATGTATTGACATAACATACTCATGCTCAAAAATTATATAAGCAATATAATGGTGTCTCAAGCATAGCAATTCATTGATCTCAAATTCAACGATGCAAAATCAATGATGCAAAACCAACGATAAAATAGCATATATAATGGTGATCATGTACAGAGATGCTTACCTTTATCGATGACTGATCCAAGCATAAAAATTAATATTTTTCTTTGATTTATGAATTTTACAAATAAGATATTCCACTCAACATCTTATGCAGACAATCTTATCTCTTCATGACCCTGATCAAATATAAAAATCATATATGGAGAATTACCGATAATCGATCCTAATAACACAAATCCAAGACCTCTCCTAGGATTAACCAAAATTGAGATTTATCTAAATAACTCGACCCTCCATTGGTCCATAAGACTTTTAGAGAGAGAAAATTCATGAAGAGAGAGAAAATTTTAGAGATAAAAATTTTAGAGACAGAAAATAAAGAGAGAATCTTCATATCCTTCAGATGAGGCAATCATGGTCGAAATCATCAGAGGTCCTATCAGGATGACTCAATATAGATTAACTATGATCGATGTTATCAAATTCGAATAAGGACCGAATCGAGATTCAATCTACTGTACGAATTTTGGAGCAATCTCAAGTCATCATATTTTCATCTCAAGTTTATCCTAGGATCCATGATGAAATCAGAGAGAAAGAATGATCCTAGAAATAAAATCCATAAAGAGAGAGAAAAGATCTAGAGAGAGAAAATAGAGAGAGAATTTAGAGAGAGAAATTGGAGAGAGAAAGGTAGAGAGAGGAGAGAGAGAAAATTCTCTCATTCTTTTTTTTCTATTTTTCTATTTTTTTTTTTTTTTTTTCTTTTTCTCTTTTTTTTTTCTTTTTCTTTTCCCGTTTTCTTCTTTCTACCTCTTCCTTGACTGAATAGGGGGAGGACCAGAGGGAAGGGCTCGATGGCTCGAGCTCTGACGAGGGACGACGATGTCTGATCGACGGTGATAGAGCAAAGGGAGGCAGGCGACGAGGTTCGACCGACAAGAAACTTAGAGAAAATCAGAAAAACAGGGGATCCGTCCCTTACCTCTTATTTTTCAGTCATTGGCCGGTCGCCGGCGGCCAAAACCTATAGGGAAAGAAGGCTAGGAGGTAAGGATCCTATCCTAGGGGTTAGACGCCGCAATCGGCGGTGCCGGTGGCTGAAAAAGAAAGAAAAAAGTCTCGATAAAAATAGGGGTTCACCTTTCATGGACTTTCCGACTAGCCCGACGACCGACGAGGGTGCACATCACCGTGAAAAGGAGGAGAAAGAAGAGGAGAAAGAGGGCCAGAGCTTACTTTCATCTCCGATGAGGTCTCCTGCGAGAATTTGAGACGAACATGATGAGAACATCCACAGTTTCAACGAAAAAATTTAAGAAAAAATAAGAAGAGAAATCCAGTGCTCGTCATGGCTAGCCATGGAGGAGGGAAAGAAGATTTTATAGAGGCCTTCCTAGGGTTCCTAATGGCCCTAGGAGCCCTTATTTTAGTCGGCAAGAGGAAAAAGAAGGGAGTCTTCTAGTTCCATTTTTTTTTTAGGCGGGCTTAGTAGACCTAAATCTAGATGGGCTTGATCCAGGATCCAATAGATTGGGTTATTACATTCTCCCTCCTTAAAATAATTTCGTCTTTGAAATTAAGTTATGTTGTTGAGATACGTACTTAAAAATATACACTCATCATGTCATTCTCACGCTTTCGATAATATCTTACATATTATTTATGTCTCATGATCTTGATTTAACAAAATTATATGAAATCTCAAATTTATTTCTTTTTATATTAATTTTTTAAATTTTTTTTGAATAACAGTAATATTTTGATCTTGTATTAATATACCACAGTTATTTGTCCAATACATTTCACTCAGAATTCATAATTATCTCAAACTACCTATGATTGGAATTCAGATGTCTAAGGTTCTTCTCGGCATTATCTATAATGATATAATCTACTGACAAAAATTATTCGACCATGATCAGATTAGGTCAAAATCTGTAGCATCCTTTCATTATCAATAAAATCCTTCCTTATTTGCAACTATGTATTCCATATTATCTTTTGATGTAAAAGATTAATATTTTTAATCAATTTAAACCACCATGCTTTTGCTATGCATTCTGATCTTAACTTATCAAATTATATAAATTTATCAAAGATCAATAATATCCTTATATGTTAGATAAATCAAAGATAGATCTAACCTTTAAATTTTTATTTAGATCTTAAAATAAAATTTTAAATTTTTTATCTTTACTGTCCCTTAGGTATGACACATCAAAATTAAATCTTGATCCACTTTTCATGTTTGAATTCATTGTATAAGCTTCATCACTCCTCAAGAATCCAATATGTCTAAAATTAATTTGAGTTAACCTTCGATTTACCTTACAATCATTTAGACAACTTTCAAACCAACTTTTCTTTGCAAAAGAATTAACTCCAACTTGAACAAACTAGAAGAACTAAAGTCAATATCTTTGTAAGTAAAATCAACTTGATTATTTCTTGTAGAGCTTCCTTCATCACAACCCTTAATATTAATCGATAAATCCAAAAAAAATCTTGTCCCTTATGTGTTTAGATTTATATAAATCATTCAAAATTTAACACTAGCGAGGTATATTAAATCAGCTAAAAATCTAAACTTTAATTTGAATTACAGTCCACTATCTTTAATACTCATAAGAAAAAGTAAGGAATCTAATCCAAAGATGAAAATATAAATTTATTAAAAATTTTATTATAACATATATATCATACTCTAATAAAATTAATTTTTTTATTCAATTTAACAATAATATCAAAATATGTTAAATCCACTTAGAAAAGAAAACTTTTGATTTGAAATTCAATGCAATTTGAAAGATAAAAAAAAATTACATCCAATTATGATATTTTGAATAACCAAAGATTTTATCAAGATGTGTATCTCATATTCTCATAATAAAATTCAAGTATATTTTTCATCTAAAATTGAGTTTCATATATGACTCTTATAAGTTCAATGCTCAAAAATATTTCTCTCATATGATGTAATTTCTTCTTAGACCATACCCTAATTAACTTTCTTTTGATAAGTCCAAAATTTATAATGCTCAGATAATTATCATCAAAATTAGAAAAAAGTATCATGATCTTCAATCATATAAGTTTAACATTCCAAAATCATCTAGTATACTCAACATAACTTATCAATACCTCGCACTTCATTCTAGGATCAACTTTTCTCATACTTAGGTCAACCTTACTAATTAAATCTAAGATATAACTCGTCAATTTATTATAGACATCATATTTATATGCCACTTATGCATAAATTTTTATCGTAGTATCTATTGATTCAAAATTTTAAATATTGAATCTTTTCTTTTATATCTATCATATTCCTTATGATCATAGTCTCAAGTTCAAATATCACTAAAGTCACAATTCTGAATAATTATAACCTTAAGCTCAAATACCACTAAAGTCATATTTTCTAGTGATCATAACCTAAACTCTAATATCATTCTATCACATGCTTAATGATCATAATCTTAAACTCTGATATTATCTATCATACTCTACTCATAACCTTAAGCTATGATACCACTCTGTCACATCCTATTGATCATACATAAAGTTTTGATATCACTTCATAATCTCTAATGATCTTAAACCTAAGCTCTGATACTATTCTGTTACGTTCTGAACCCAACATCCGAGACGGATACGTGATAGCCGCACACTCCTTAGAGCAAGCCCTAAAGAATATGCAAGGCTAAAAATATTTTATTACAACCTCAACCTCCAAAATATCTAATTTTAATAATAACTAGTAAAACTTGTATAATTACAATTGAAATTCTTTTAATTCTCTAATCAGATATCATGACATTCTATCTATTCATCTGCTCACCCACAATCCAAAGCATAATCAATCATAAGTGTCTTGTATCTCTGAGAAAAAAAAGAAAGATGAAAGGGTGTGAGCTTTACAGCTCAATAAGAATTTTCATATCACACCAATATAATAATATAATCTAAAAATAAAGATAAGTAATAAAATATAAAAATTTATATTTAATATCCAAAATAATAAATATCTATAATTTATCTATCTTGTCAAAAGAGATGCATCATCATATGTTAATAGGTGAAATACTTTTGTTCAACAATTATTTCATGTCTTATCTTTCTTTTCTCTTTTCATTATCACATAATCTTTAATCTTTTTCTTTTTGACTTTGGACTAACCAACACTATGCCTTAATTTTCATCCGATCAAAATTTCACTCATAAGCCTCTCAAGGCTGTCCCAGACATAAGCTCCTGGCCGGCTGATCCACATATAAGCCCATGGGGCTGTCCCAGGCATAAGCTCCTGCGGACTGTCCCAAACATAAGCTTCTGACCAGCTGATCCACATATAAGCTCATAGGGCTGTTCCAGGCATAAGCTCCTAGTGGACTGTCCCAAGCATAAGCTCCTAGCGGGCTGTCCTACATGACAAGGCTAGTCCAAACCATATCTCTTTTTCATTTAATCATTATATGTTGATTTCACCAAATCAATTTCGATTTACACTGTGATCAAAGTAGATATGTCATATCCATACAATCATGCCATCAATCATTGATACATATGTATTGATATAATATACTCATGCTCAAAAATCATATAAGCAATATAACGGTGTCTCAAGTATAGCAATTCATCGATCTCAAATTCAACGATGCAAAATCAATAATGCAAGACCAACGATAAAATAGCATGTATAATGGTGATCATGTACAGAGATTCTTACCTTTATCGGTAACTGATCCAAGTATAGAAATCAATATTTTTTTTTTGATTTATGAATTTTACAAATAAGATATTCCACTCGACATCTTATGCAGACAATCTTATCTCTTCATGATCTTGATTAAATATAAAAATCATATATGAAGAAATTACCGATAATCGATCCTAGTAACACAAATCTAGGATCTCTCTTAGGATTAACCAAAATTGAGATTTATCTAAATATATGGACCCTTCATTGGTCCATAAAACTTCTAGAGAGAGAAAATTCATGAAGAGAAAAAAATTCTAGAGAGAAAAAATTTTAAAGATAAAAAATAGAGAGAGAATCTTTGTATCCTTCGGATGACTCAATATGGATTAACCATGATCGATGTTATCAATTTCGAATAAGGTCGGATCGAGATTTAATGTACTGCATGAATTTTGAAGCAATTTCAGGTCATCATATTTTTATCTCAAGTTTATCCTAGATCCATGATGAAATCAAAGAGAGAAAATGACCCTAAAGACAAAATCCATAAAGAGAGAGAGAAAAGGTCTAGAGAGAGAAAATAGAGAGAGAATTTAGAGAGAGAAAGGTAGAGAGAGGAGAGAAAAGAGAAAGAGAAAGAAAAGAGAGGAGAGAAAAAAAATCTCTCATTCTTTTTTTTTTTCTTTTTTTTTTTTTTTTCTTTTTCTTTTTTCTTTTTCTTTTCTTTTTTTCTACTTCTTTCATTTCCTGTTTTCTTCTTTCTTCCTCTTCTTTGGCCGAACAGGGGGAGGACCAGAGGGAAGAGCTCAGTGGCTCGAGCTCCGACGAGGGGCGGCGATGTCTGATCGATGGCGACAGAGCAAGGGGAGGTGGGCGGCGAGGTTCGATCGACGAGAAATTTAGAGAAAATCAGAAAAACGAGGGATCCGCTCCTTACCTCTTGTTTTTCGATTATTGGCCGGTCGCCGGCGGCCAAGACTCATGGGGAAGGAAGGCTTGGAGGTAAGGGTCCTATCCTAAGGGTTAGATGCCGTAATTGACGGTGTCGGTGGCTGGAAAAGAGAGGAAAAAGTCTCGGTAAAAACAGGGGTTCACCTTTTATGGACTTTCCGACGAGCCCGACGGCCGACGAGGGTGCACATCATCGTGGAAAGGAGGGGAAGGAAGAGGGGAAAGAGGGCCAGAGCTTATCTTTATCTCCGGTGAGGTCTCCTGCGAGAATTTGAGACGAACATGATGAGAATATCCGCAGCTTCAATGGAAAAATTCGAAAAAAAATAAGAAGAGAAATCCGGTGCTCGACGTGGCTAGCCATGGAGAAGGGAAGGAGGATTTTACAGAGGCCTTCCTAGGGTTCCTAGTGGCCCTAGGAGCCCTTATTCTAATCAACAAGAGGAGGAAGAAGAAGACTCCTGTTGGGAGTCTTCTAGTTCCATTTTTTTTTTTTAGGCGGGCTTAATGGACCTAAATCTAGATGGGCTTGATCCAGGGCCCAATAGACTGGGTTATTGCGGATCAAGTTTAATAATAAAAGATGATTTTACATGATCAGTGAGATTTTTTATTAATATTATGAGCTATAATTATCTTATGTATTTGATTTGAATAGCATAGCCAGTGAGATTTTTTTGTTAAGATTATGAGCCGTAATTATTTTTTATATTTGATTCTATAATATTTTTTATAAAGATATTTCTACCAATACATCATTATTTAAATGAACAATCTCACCAAGATAAGTGGCGGTGAGAATAACAAACCAATATTCTTTAACAGTTCAACCTTGCTGTCGCCCCAATTTCAATTGGGCTTTTGTTTTTTTTTGCCCCGTATCATTGAAAAAACAAAAACTTTTCCAGCAAAGATATAATGGATTACAAACTTGAAGCATAAAAAAATCGACCATTAATAAGGTCTGAGAAGGTTGCACTTCAAGTTGTGCTGACCCATAGTCCACAACCCATTCCAGTATTCAACCCATAAGCATGGCTGCGTGAGATCAAAGGTCCCAATGTTAATCCTGGATGGACTAAACAGCTTGACTGCACCAGCACTATGCATGCTCAAACAGTCAAATGGTCCCTCCAAACTTATTATAACATATTATATATATATATATATATATATATATATATATATATATATATATATATATATATATATATATATATATATATATATAGATGGATATAGATATCAACTATCGTAGACCTTAGCATGTGGATATAGAAAGCATGTGATGATCATTGTCATTGTTTTAAAAATATGCACTGCATATGAGAGGAATCGTAAATGGCTTCAATTTATTTTTATTAAAATTTTTATAATATTTATATAATTTGATAAGTGCATTCTCGCTTTTACTAGTTTTTATGTTTTTATCTTAGATAGCAAGAGCTGAACCAAAGAATTACAGTCGCTAAAAATTTGAATAAAAAGATCAGATATGGTTAGAGATTTTCTTTATTTTTTTCTAATCATGTAGATATCTGTTTCACAAATTTGTTTTAAATCATTTGTGAAAGAAAAAAAATTAGCACGAGCATTTGTTAGAAAAAATATGCTAGCTGGTGCCACTCACTTATCTACCGTTCTAGCAGACATGATCCAACCAACTGCTTATGAATCATATCGAACCCACAAGTCAACTTTTGCTGAGCTAACAGGACGAACTAATCTCACAGCATAGCGTTATACTCAGTGTAAGTATATATAAATATACTTTATACTCAGTGTAAAGTATATTTAATGAAATTAATGGAGGGGAAGGTGGCACAATGATAACACCTTCAAGTGCTAATCACCGGAAATAATTTGTCTCCACCGGAACTTTCTGAAACACGTTCAGCTCTTTTCTTTTTGCCCCCGTATTATATTGACATTTTTTTAACCAAATTAACAACTGAATCACCGTGTACAGCACTAAATGATTTTAGGTTGCATCTAATAGTTGACAATCTATCTAGATTATCGGTAATTTAAACTTAACCTATCAAATTATTATATTTGATATATTTTTTGAGTGGTAATCTGGATTGCCTCGCAGAAGGCAATCTATATTGCCTTAAGGAGGAGTGGCTATCCAGATTATCACTTTTGTGGTAATCTTGCAATATAATTTTTGGATGAAATTATTCTCATAAAAAAATCAAATAAAATTCCTCTTTTTCTTCTCGTGAAGCCGCTCCTTTTCTCCTCTCAACCTCTTGCATCACAAAATCTAGCCCCATTTTTTTTGTTATAATGAATTTATTTTTTACTTATCTTCGTATTTTAACATACAATTTATTGAATATTTTTGCTAAAATATTTTGATAGATTTCTGAATACTTGAATAAGTATTTTGCTCAATTTAATTTTTTATTAAGATAATTTTGAGTGTAAGTTATAATATATGGACTTTTAATAGATTTGATTTCAGAATATTTTAAAATTTTGATTTCACATTATGAATAATCTAATTGTCATATCAAACATGTTCATCAAGATTCTCGATAATTTTACTACAATATGATCTGTATATACTAAATACAATAATCAACATTACTGATAATTTAATGATGGCAATCTATCTTGCCAGCAATTCAGATTATCTTTCAAGATTATCTGACGATACACTAAATGCAACCTTACACTTTTTCGTGGAATGTGTTCTATTATTTTATATACTTTCCTGAGCTAGTATTAAATCTATATCTTTTGAAAATGCAAAGGCATAATTAGAGCTTTGTTTTTTCTTAATTAGTTGGTTTCTAAAGAAATATAAGGTGTATATTGATTCACACTCCGAATCAAAATTGATTAAAATGGAAAGTGAAATGATTATATTCTCTGATGCCTTTAGTTTATGGTTAGAATTAGAATGCCAATTCAAAATATTTTTAAATAATTTTTTGAAAACTCAATTAAATGAATGAATATTTATGAAAAATTAATTTTTGAAGTAAATTTGATGGAATGAGATTTAAATATTGGAAAAAGAAATGGGATTAGATTTTGAGTATTGAGGCGTTTACTTTCTTTTCTGAAATAAAAATAAGAATGAGAATGAGACTTCTTCCAACCAAATGATTAGAATAAGAATCACTTGCTTTAGTTTTTATTTCTAAGTACAACTCCTCTCAAATAAATATACATATGGATTAGTCAATTATTATCTCTTTGATGCAATAGAGTATTCAAAAAATGGTGAAAATAAAAAAAAAAAGAATAAATAATTTATTATATTGAAAGGTTCAGTTAATAAATATCTCCAAGGGCATTGCTAAGAAGAAAATTATTTTCAATTACATGTCTGCATCTATTGGGAAGTCTACCTGCCAAAAGAAAATCCTTAATCAATGAGGACCAAAAAATTAACATCACACATTTATCTTCAGTCCACTGTTGTTTCAATCTAGTCCTGCTTTAGTATCTAATAAAATGCAAAGACTGTTTTACCCCCGCTTTGTGATTTCGATATTTTCATAAAACACAAAGCATCTTTATACTAGAAAAGCAGAGGGGGAAGCATAGCCATGCATCTAGAAAATATTAGACTCTATCGTCATATCGATTACATTTGTGGTCGAGTGGATTTAGAGACAGGTGATGATAACGAACGTACATCTCTTCCTACACGGCATTCAGTGGATTTTGAGGGAGTATCTCTTTATAGATGTGAGGCACATCAACTAAAAGATTGATCGGGTTGGGGACCGAGTGGCTTTTCATATGAGGTATTTTGGAGAAGTTGTGGATTGACTTGTTGTTGTTTCGGTTGCTTTTCATAACGTTTTATTTTTTTTAATTTTATTGGATGTATCCATATCATTCATGTACGGTCCATCCATCTTATAAAAAAAATATTAATTATTTATAAATATATATTTATCAAAATAAAGATCTTAGAATTCTAGACTTGCATCAATTATAAGTGTAGCCCACGTCCATGAAACACTGGCTTGTGCAAAAGAGAAAGATTTTGTGCACCGCACACGGTACAAAAATATACCATCCTATTTGATTGGGCTACGTAATCATCACTTTTCAATGTGTATTTAATATTTATAATTTTATTTTTTATTTAAAATTTTGAATGACTAAAATATTTTTTTTAAAAAAATTATGACATCTTGTGATCATATTATGACATCCTACAGTCAAATTATAACTTCTTACAGCAAGTCATAATTTGACTATAGGATGTCATAAAGAAGAGAAAGTATTTTCATTATTTAAAAATTTCATAATTTTTAATTATGAAAATATACTCTCTTTTTATGATTTTTGAAAGAAAAATTATGATCTTCTGTGGCATAGAAAGTCATAATTTAACTGTAAAATATCATAATATGACTACAGAATATCATATTTTTTAAAAAATATTTTTATTATTTAAAATTTTAAATAAAAAATAAAATTAAAATCGATGGCTATATAATCTAATAAGATAAAATGATGTATTTTTCTTGCATCGTATATGGTGCACAAAGAATTACTCTCTGCAAAAACAATACACAGATGTCGGTTTTATGCATCCATTCCACGTGTCTTTAATTGGCTCTCCAGTGCTCCATAGCACAAAGTAGGGGTGTAAAAAATTCAGATAAAACCATCTAAATTATCTAATTCGATGCAAACCAAACCAAATATGGTGGTGTGACGGTTTAACTGATTCGATTCGATTAAATAAAATAAAAATTAATATTTTGATTTGATTATTAATTTATTGATTAATGTGATCCGTTGAAATCGAATCTAATCAACAAATCAAATTAAAATATCATCATTTTATATATTTATATATACATCTATATTACATGCTTCATATATTTATGTATATACTTATGTTGTATGTATATTAAAAATTGAGATATATATTTTATATAAATTAAAAATTTAAAATATTGATTTAACTCTATTCCAATTCAATTTAGATCAAATTTAATTTGATTATGGATCATAATAAAAAATAAAAAATTAAATCAATTAATTTATTTAAATTAAAAAATTATTTAAATATTTATAAAAAATTATATGAAAAATCGAATCGATACAAAATTCAAACGAAAAAAATTAAATATATTTAATTTTAAAAATTTTAAACTAAATTAACGATATAAATTTAAAAAACTACTTAAAATCTAACCGACCGAACCTCCCCACCCCTACCGCAAAGAATACCGGCGACAGGATCAAGACAGCGCATGTGGTGCAGAATGAGGGGAGAGCAAAGACTGGTAAGTGGGTCCCACGTAAATTCGCTTGATATTTGCGTGTCATTTCCGTGTCGTAATGTGATTCGGTGGTGCAGGATAAGATCCGCGTCAGATGCGCGTCTCTGTCAGTACTAAATTGGAAAGAGAGGTGGCGGTGAATGAGAGCTGCCCTGGAGAGAATTGGTCAAAAGAGTCAGACATCCCTGACGTCGGTTGCAGATGGTGCCCACGCCTTTTGGATGTTTCTAATTATTGCATGTCCTTTTCTTTTCGTACCGTACTGTTTTTCTACGATTACATAAAATTACGCACCTGCCCCATCCATCGGTGGGCAAGGAACTTCAATGTTACGCTCGTGGAATTCCATTTATCTAAACCTTCCAACTTTTAGCTTCACGCGCGGATTAGGCTGCAATGCTAGCTTTTTTTTTTTTTTTTTTTAAATAAACTTATTTAAAATATTATAGGTCTGCGACTCGGATTCAGCTAACACATTATCAATACGATCAAGCTATAAGAATGATGCTTATCAAATCTTAAATATATGGTAGATGTGAAGATCATCGAGCATGATTTATTGGATTGAGAGCAGTTCTTACTCTTTAGTTTAATCTTAATTCATCTCATACTTGACCGACCTACAACTCATACATGACCAATTTATAGTAGCTCATATGTGGCCGATCTATATTCTCCTCATCTATGGCGATTTATGATAACTCATCTATTGCCAATCTATGTTCTCCACCGGCAAATCTATTTTTTCTCCAAATTGAGAAAGTCCAGATAAGATAGAATTCTCTGCGATCAAATCTCTCGTAAAAAAAAAATCCTCCGAATCTATCTGTACAATGAATCCGAAAATCGTAAGACTCCAAGACAGACATGACTCAAACTCCTCTTCTATAAATTAAAAGCTTCAGACATTTCAAGATACGCAATCAATCAACTCCTAATTCTCTCCTCTCATCATTCTCCATCTCCTGACTTGAGCGTCGGAAGGTCTACACTGGAGTCCCATGTGGACTTATTTTACAGGTGCTTGAGCGAAGCCCCAACGGTAGATTCACCTCAGCCACATCCACCTCGGTGTTTGACCTCAGGCGGGAAGATCGCAGTAATAATTGATGCTAGAAGGAGGTCCTCTTCGACTAGCTTCGAGGTTCTATTTCGAGACTAGTCCTAAGGTACTATTTCAAGAAGAGAGAGCTCACCACTAGAAAATCTTTAAATGAAGATACATTCACCTCATCCTCAGATGAAGACACCTTCACCTCATCCTCATATGAGGATCCCTTTACCTCATCTCCAATTGAGGACTCTTCCATCTCATCTTTTGTCCGAATCCCTTCGCTGCACTTTTTTCTGGAGAGATGAAGTCTGATCTCTCACTGGCTTGGATTTTGGCGATAACAAATAGAGTTAGAAGGAGGGCCCCCAATTTTTACTTGGGGCTTATTTTGAGAGAAAGGGTTTCATCATAAGGCCACAAAGAGGAGCTTCAAACACCTCTCGCCCCTAAAAAGGTTCGCAGGCTCACGAGCACATGAAATCGAGATCGAGGTAAATCAAAATCGAGGCCGAGGTAAAACCTAAGACTGAAGCCGATGTGAAAATCAAATTAAGTGGAGGTGAAACCCAGAGCCAAGGTCGAGGTAGAGATCAAGATCGAGGCCGACATATCAATTCAAAGGTCAAGTTGAAAATCAAGATTGAGCGAAGATAAGACCCAAGGCCAAGGCCGAGGTGAAAATTAAGACTGATCCTAGGTAAAGAAAAGATTGAGCTATTAAGCCCAAGGCACTCCACCAAGCTGAGGTAAATCAAAATTGAGGCCGAGGTAAAACCTAAGACTAAGGTCGAGGTGAAAATTAAAATTGAGCAATGGTGAAACCCAAGCCTAAGGCCGAGGTGAAAATCAAGATAGATCTGAGGTGGAAGATGAGCTACCAAAGGCTGAGCTACAGAAGGCCGATCTCTTCAAAGCTGAGCTTTCAAAAAGTCAAGCTTCTAAAGATCAACCTCACAAAGTCGAGCTTTCAAAAAATCAAGCTTCCAAAGACCGACCTCCACAAGGTTGAGCTTCCAAAAATCAACTTTTAAAAAGCCGAGCTTTCAAAGGCCGACCTCCACAAGGTCGAGTTTCCAAAAAGCCAAGCTCTCAAAGGCCGATCTTCGAAAGGTTGAGCTTTGAAAAGGTCGAGCTTTCCAAAAGCCAACTCCTAAAGGCCAAAATAAAAAGATTAACTTGAGAACGCCAACCTGAGAGAGCCGATTAAGATGCAAATTAATTGAAACAGGGTAATACGACTCTAACACCTATTATTTCTTTATTATTATTCGGAAGCCCGACCTAACATAGAAAATGGAGGGCCCAACTAGAGTCGATCTGACAAGTTTTTCATTCTTTATATGCAGATCTACAGTATAAATCTCCAAATACGTGCTTCTCGACTACGACCAAGGATCGGAACGTATTCTCCATACAGTTCTCCAAACATGTGGTCCTCGACTATATCAAGATTGAAACATGTTCTCCATGCGGCTCTCCAAATATGCACTCTCGGTTACGATCGAGGATCGAAATATGTTCTCATGTGGTTCTCTAAACACATGCTCTTCGACTATAATCGAGGATCGAAATGTATTCTCCATGCAGTTCTTTAAACATGTGCTCTTCGGCTACGACTGAGAATCGAAATGTGTTCTTCATACTACTCTCCAAACATGTGCTCCCTAGCTACGACTGAGGATCGGAACATATTTTCCATACGGCTCTCCAAATATGTGCTCCTCGATCGTAAAGTGTTCTCCATGTGGCTCTCCAAATACATGCTCTTCGCTACGGTTGAGGATTAGAACATGTTCTCTATGTGGCTCTCCAAATACGTGCTCTCGACTAGGACTGAGGATCGGAACGTATTCTCCATACGGTTCTCTAAACATGCACTCTTCAACTATGGCCAAAGATCATAACATGTTTTTCATGTGGTTCCCCAAACATGCGTTCCTTACCTCGAACGAACTCAACGGGACACATCTCGTCCGAAGTTCTCCAATATGAACTCCTTGTCCATAGATGAGTTGGGCAGAACCCATGACTCTGATGTTCGTCAAATGATGCTCTTGTCCACAAATAAGCTGAGTAGAGCCCGATTATTCGACCCCAATCTCATGCTCATACTCTATTCTATTTGACCGACCTTAGTATAAGCTTGGCTCGAGAGTGGGGGGTATCTGTTGTGGATTACCACTTCGATCTTAACTGATTGTGTCCTCGATTTCAATCGAGAATCATTGGAGTCCGGACCTAGGCCTTAATCCAAGTATTTGGCTTCAAACCTCGGCTAAGGATGAGGTGCAATTAGATCAGCTATATGAGGTACAATCAGATCAGCTATAGCTGACCTCAGGAAGAGGCAATAACCCCAGTGGGAAAAGACTACCAACCTCATGGCTCTGAAAACTCTAGATTTGAAGATGGTTTGCTTCAGGATGTCAATCTTCAACACATCAACAGTGGATAATTCGACGAAATCAACCTCGATCTTGGATTGGTACTCTCTTCGACTGATCTATCAGAAGCTCGACCTCGAGAGTGGAGGCATCTGTTGTAGATCTGTACCTCAGCCTCAGCTAACACATTCTCAATATGGCCAAGCTATAGGAGTGATGCTTATCGGATCTTAAGTATGCGATGGGTACGAAGATCACCAAGCACGACCTACTGAATTGGCAGTAGTTCTTACCTTTCAGTCCAATCCTGATTTACCTCATACTCGTCGATCTACTACAGTAGTTCATACTCGATGGATCTATAGCTCATACATGACCGATCTATTACAATAGCTCATACTCGTCGATCTACAGCTCATACATGGTCAATCTACTATAATGCTCATACTCGGCCGATCTACTATAGTACTTATACTCGATTGATCTATAGCTCATACATGGCTGATCTACTACAGTAGCTCATATCGGCCAACCTACAGTTCATACATGGCCGATCTATAGTAACTCATCTATTGCTGATCTATATTCTCCACCGACAAATCATTCTTCCTCCAAATTGAAAAAATTCAGATAAGGTAGAATTTTCTGCGATCAAATCTCTCGTAAAAGGAAAGTCCTTCTCCGAATCTATCGGTATGATAAATCCGAAAATCATCAGGACTCCGAGATGGATACGACTCAAACTTTCTCCTATAAATTAAAGGTTCAGGATCCTTCAAAGTACACAATCAATCAACTCCTAACTCTCTCTTTTCATCGTTTCCATCTTCTGACTTAGTATCAGAGTGTCTACACCGGAATCATCTCCTCTCGATGTGAACTTGTTTTGTAGGTGCTTGGATGGATGAAGTCCTGTGGCAGATTCACTTCAGCCACATCCACTTTGATATTCGACTCAGACTCAAGATGACAACAATAGATAAGATTTGACTGTTATC
Organism: Elaeis guineensis; assembly: GCF_000442705.2. Taxonomy (NCBI): domain Eukaryota; kingdom Viridiplantae; phylum Streptophyta; class Magnoliopsida; order Arecales; family Arecaceae; genus Elaeis; species Elaeis guineensis. The sequence goes on from NC_025996.2 coordinate 23,872,888, forward strand.
TTGTAACTAAAAAAAGAAAGAGAATGGAATAATTGGCCATACAATTTTGTCATTATGCGGGTTAAAGTATTTCCAAATGGGTAAAGTTTGAGCCAAGAATTTGGACATCAGCGGAACGAACGAACATGACTGGACGTTAGAACTTCTCTCTGGATGTTTACCCAAAAGAACTTCTTTCTAAATGGATTAATTTCGAGCTGTGAATCAGACATGTGACAGAAGTGACGTGGAATTCAGTTTTTCCATCGAATAGGTAATGGGTGATCTACTAAAAATTATTGTCTGGACCATCCAAATCCCACGGTGGATAACACGTCACATTAACCCAACCCTTGTATTTCACGAATTTTCGGTGGCGTGTTATCCACCGTGCACGTGCTTCGACATTTGTGCTGATCTATCTGGGCGTGATCCAGTAAATAATTTCCCTGTTTTACACGTTTGATGAAACGGTGGGCATCCACGCTGGGAGCCTCGAAGACACGTCTGGTCACCGCTCACCAGGTCACGTGTCAAACAAATTCCGCAGAATTCCATTTCCCATCTACCGCGGAGCTGCGAACAGTCTCACGCAAAAAGGCCGAGGGTATTCCCGGTATTCTAACAATGCGGTGGACCCCGCTTCCTCCTCGCCAGTCCATATCCAGCCTCTCATGCCTTGCTCCGACGGCCGACCGCACGAGCAAAGTTCGTTCGTCATCGCCGTCTCCCTCCCTCGTTCCTTCCGTCTCTCTTCTCTGTTATATCTCTCTGTACCTGAGTCAGGCGGCCGGGGGCGTAAGAAAGACGGAAAGGAAGGAGAGGAGAAGAGATGAGCAGCGCGGCGGTGGGGGCTCGGACGCGGGTGGGCAAGTTCGAGCTGGGGAGGACGCTGGGGGAGGGCACCTTCGCCAAGGTGAAGTTCGCCCGCAATGTCCAGACCGGCGACAGCGTCGCCATCAAGATCCTCGACAAGGATCAGGTCCTCCGCCACAAGATGGTCGAACTGGTGTGCTTTCTCTCTCCATGCCCCTCTCTCTCTATCTCTATCTCTAACTTTCTTTTTATTTGTCCTTTTGCTAAGATTAACTATTAATCTTGGATCTCATCATGACTTTTTTTAATTTTTCTTAGTAGGTTGCTTGTTCCATGTGCTTATAGTTTCAGGCTTTGTCTTCTGATTTATTGTTATTCTTTGTTGGAATTCTTGGACGGATGTACGAATCGGATCTGCTCGGATGAGGATATCCTAATTTCCGTGGTCTCAGCATGTGATGGTTTAAGAGGCCCGACATCTATAGGTCTAGAATGGAAAAGCTCTAAGTATTAATCCTCGAAGCAAGCATATGGAGATTAAACAGTTCTGTTTTCGTGTATGCTTCAAATTATATCTGGTTATAGATAAAAGGATGGTTGGATTGTTTCGATTTTATGTTACAGCGGTCCAATGCATATGGAAATCATGGAGTTATTGTCACCGGTATTGTTGCTGATTTAATTTTGCTTGGCCATCAGTATATCACTAGCACGTATTTTAAGGATGTGGAGATGTGAGTTGATTTTAGGTTAATGGAGGAAAATCTCATCTACAAACATGGATGTGCCGTTTGGTTTTGAAGAGAGGGAGTTCATATTGGAGGTCTTTTCTAACAGGGTAGGAATTGGAACGAGGCTTTATATTTAGTTGAAAATTTAGCAGGCTTGGATGAGAAACTGAGCACCTTGAAAAGTAATAGCTGAATTTGAGGCTTGAGTTTGTGATATTTATGACGAGTTATATCTATTACACCTTTGAGTTAGTGAGAACGCAGCACAATGTAAGATAAATATAAAAAATAGGGAGCAAAGGTTGGAACTGGAAACTGTTGGGAGGTAAAACCTGGAATTGGGGCCTTAGGCCTTTGTTTGAATCAGGTCCCTTTTGCTGGGATGTCCAATCATCAGAATGCGTGTATAGCATCAAATGGGGAATAGGTCAGGAAGGTTTAAGTCAGCTAACAGATCGTTGATTGATGTCTAACAGATGGGTTTCAACTTGAAACAGTATAACAAGTCTTTCCCTGTATTTTTCGTCTCTTGAATTGCATACATACGAGGGAATTAATGGATGGCACCGAATGAAACAACGGACACTTGTTTATCTGTTAGGAAATCTTGCATCCACCCTCTTCACCACTTGAGGCCCTCTCTTCCATCCAAGATCTAACCATCAAGTCCATGAGACTTTATGTTTGCCATCTTTTGCCTATCTTTTATGCATCTTCAGCTACATGAAAGCAGAACAACTTTTTGTTTGCAAACTTTATAACTTATGTGTATCATTTTTTATGGGCGCTTCATTTTCTGCAATTTTTTGTAAGTAGTTCTTTCCTGTTCCTATTCCTATATCATAATTTTGTTCGGTAGTTGCTTCTGGTTTAGACTGTCGTATTGTAAGTCACTGTCCATGGCAGTGAATTGTCAAATTTTAGAAGAGGAAGTTGCATAAAGGGACAGAAGCCACAGTAGCTCTTAAAGAAACAGGGTTGCCACCAATTATTACTCTTATTTGGAACTTCACTTTTCACTTCTCGTATTCATAATGAAGCTCCATTTTCAAGATTTTGGGTGCCAAGGTGTAAAATAACTTGCAGAAATCAGATCATCATCTTTTTTTTAATTCTTCAATATACCCAGATTTTTGTTCATACCAAATTTGCGAAAACGTGAATGTAACTTGTGAAGCCTTATAATCAGTGAGCATGTGACAATTCATATATATGAGTTTGCCATGAACTTTCTAGTTATTACTTGATTGGTATATGGTCAATTAGTATCTTTAAGTTTGATTATTGGTAACACTTTTTATCGGTTTCACAATGTGAACACTTCAATTTCCTTTACCAGATCAGGATAGAGACAGTATGGATCAGTGTATATGGATCAGAATAGAAACTAGTTATTACCAATCTTTCCAAATTTTAATCTCCCTTGATTCTCTTGATATGGTTACATAGTGTTAGTGGATGTGGCCAACAGGCCCCATTTTCCTTCCATAAGCCCTCCTCTCTCATTCATGTAGATAAGCAATGTACCTCTGTATTTAGAATCTATGCGTACACATCAAATAAATCCATGTTGACCGCTCAAATGAAGAGGTCTGGGTTCTTCTTCCTGTATTTACTCTTTCCCAGGTGGTTTTTCCTTGTTACAAGGAGGCAGGGAAAAAAGAACAGAATTTCTTCTGTAGATAGTACATTTGTTAGTTGAGAATGCTCTCTGTGCATCATGTGTTGGCATGGGCAAAACATCCTACATGCACGATGTACCACAAAGGCCAAGGTTTCCTGTGTGAACAATAAAACAAATGCCCGGTGGGTTCTACATAGTATATTGTCATGTACATGGCCAGCATAGTAGTCTTAGCCTAGTATGTGTACATTTAGGATTTCTCTTGTTGGTCTGCTTCTGACCTGTAAACAACTTATTTTCCAGAATGGTAGCATGATCTTGCTGTGGCAGTGCTTGGAAGTACAAGATGTCAATTTATTATCACTAGAACTTCTTATGTATTGATTTTGCAGTGACTTGGATGTTCTTGTTGTTTGGAAATTATTTCAATGGTCCTTCATTACCTTCTTTCAGATAAAAAGAGAAATTTCTACCATGAAGCTAATCAAGCATCCAAACGTTGTTCAGCTCTACGAGGTATCTTGAAATCTGCTCTTAGATTTTTGTAATTTAGTGTTTTTTTCTAACTAACTTGGCTTGTAACATATAATTGATTACTTCTGTTATAATATTATCATACCAATGCATTTTCAAATAACTCTGGTCTTAAGGCTTATTGGCTGTCTTTAATGAATAAAAATGACTTTGGTTTATGCAGACATGCATCATGCGTGCTACATAGAAATGCTCATATATGTACATATTTATGTCTAATCTAGTTATGCCTTCGCACCTATTTTAAAAGTAATAGCATGATCCATGGATTAGAACTTCATTTCATAAAGCTGGGTTCTCTATATGGTTCTTCTTTTCTGTAAGGTGCTTCTGTTTCATATATAAATATCTTTTATAGTTTTATGATCCGCTGACAACCTCAGTTTATATAACTTGTAGGAAATTTGTTAGCAAGCTTTTACTCTAGTGTAATTCAAATGTTAACTGCTGTGTCTCCTTTCTATGAGCTCAAATGAGCTACATTGCCATTTCTTCTATTCAAAATGTATGTATATATTTCAGGTAATGGCCAGCAAGACAAAGATATACATTGTTCTGGAATTTGTTAATGGAGGAGAGCTCTTTGACAAAATTGTAAGGTCATTTTACTTGGATTAAGTGTTCAAAATATTTCCATAATCACACATACACAAACACATAGGACATGCCTATTATAAGTCTTAAAATGCATCTACATATTGAGTACATACACCCTAGAGATCATCTAGTTGTATTTCACATGTATGAGTGAATGTATGTGATGTGACACCCATTTGCACATGTGCCCTTCCACTCAAGTGTCATTTTTTTTCCTGTTCTACATTACCTTATCAGGTCTTTGACTTATAGGTCAAGCATGGGAGGCTGAAAGAAGACGAAGCAAGGAGATATTTCCAGCAACTGATAAATGCTGTTGATTATTGTCATAGTAGAGGTGTATACCACAGAGACCTCAAGGTTTGACCAACTTTGCTGATGGGTGTCCCATTTTGTGGATGCACTGTCCAACTGTCTATTATCTTTCATTAAATGACTTGGGTAGCGATCTTCTTCAGCTAGTAATTGGAATTGGTAGACAACAATTTATGTCCTTAACATGTTTTGCAGCCCGAAAATCTACTTCTGGATTCATATGGTAACCTTAAAGTTTCCGACTTTGGCTTGAGTGCATTTGCACCACAAATACGGGTAAGTATTTTATTTGTATACAAGCTTCCCTGAATGATTGGTATTTGTTATGACTTGTTGGTTTGCCAAACTGATTAGTTAAACAAAATCTCATTTAATGTATCAACTTGACTATCTTATAATCTCATTGAATAATATATCCTTCAGTTCAGTTACATTTGTTATTTGTTACATAATTGAGAAGGTTGGCTTTGCTTAGGTTCATTTCATGATTAGAACCAGGCCAGGGTATGGATTACATTGAAATTAAGTTGAGTTGCTTGAAAGGGGTGTTAAGTTGGATGAAACAAAGAATACAGAGATAAAGAGAGTTTAGTGAGGCTGAGTGAGAAAGAGAAGCACTCCAAATGGTTCAAACTAATGAAATTCAAAAGTCAGGGCTTCTTGACAAAAATCGTTGTGATGTTCTTATTGTATTATAGGTTTTGCATTATTAGCTTTGACTTCCTTGCCGCTGTTACTTTCAGTAGTTTCTCAAAGCAACTTTGCTTGCCAAATTGTCCCATAGTTTTTCAAAGTCATGCTATAATTGTTGTTATTAGTATCAAAATCATATGTTCTCCACATACATTGAATATATAGCTGACAATCCTGGTACAGTTGAATGGGATTGGTGTTACATGGATCCATCTTCTAACTGATTTTTATCAATTGTTGACTTCTTAAATAAAAGATATTCTCAATTTTAATATTGCATTCTCTTTATATATATATATATTGGGAGAAAGAAAGGGAGGGAGACGCACCCAAACTATAATTACCTACATACTGCTCAAGAACCCTAGACCTCCAGTTGCCAAGTAGAGGGTGCTACATTGGGGCAAGCCCCAGTTCATTTAACCTTTATTGTTTTTCTCATCTTCTTTTTTAGAAGCATATGCAATGAATGCAGTTCCCTATTTCAAAATTTTGTCACTTTCTTTGTCTAGAATCTTTAGATACTTCACAACGTTGAGAGTCTTGAATGGTTACTTGAGCTTATTCTGTAAATTCAATATAGCATGTTTCTTATAATCAGTATTTCAGGCTTCATGGGAAGTTCTTCTTTATTCTAGAGATGCTTTGGTCAGAATTTCAGAATTTTGCACTTTTAAATCAGGCTGTTGTTATTAACATAGATTTCATGTGTGAAGTGTGGTGGTTTGATAACATCAGGGGTTTCTTTGATCGTATCTATTCCTTGTTTTCATCCATTTTTTAAAGATTTTCTTATTCAAATTGTACTTGAATTTCACAATCTTTGTGATCATATTTTGGAATTATAGACTCATGGCAACCATGCTAATCAATATACTTGATACCTCAGGAGGATGGACTACTACATACTGCATGTGGAACTCCAAATTATGTTGCACCTGAGGTGTAATCATCCTGTCCATCCTCAATGGCAACATTATTTTAACCAATTTCATTTATGTTAACCAACTTACATGCTGGATGCTTGATTTTATCAGGTGCTCAATGATAAAGGTTATGATGGTACTGCTTCTGATATATGGTCTTGTGGTGTAATTCTGTTTGTCCTTATGGCTGGATACTTACCCTTTGATGAACCAAACCTCATGGCTTTGTATAAGAAAGTAAGTTTTATTTTTTTTATTTTAAATCACTGAAGCGTCAAGTCTTCCTCAATAATAGAATAAATTTCTTGAGAGTGTTGACCATCATCATGGCCTACCAAAATTGCAGATCTGTAAGGCAAATTTTTCATGTCCATCGTGGTTTTCTTCTGGTGCAAAGAAATTAGTTAAATGTATTCTAGACCCAAATCCTCATTCTGTAAGTGCCAATTATCATTGAGATTTTCTTTTACTTGTGCAAGTAACAGTGCATTGGCTTAGAATTCAGAATATCTTAAGTTCTTCCTAGAACTGCCATTTGCATGATACTGTGCAGCTTGGTGGCTACACCTCTGCATGCTTGCATGCATGTTACTTATCTCTTCTTTTCTGCCACAAAGCTAGCTAAATCTAATACTGTACTGCTTATTTTAACAGCGCATAACAATTCCACAAATTTTAGAAGATGAATGGTTTACAAAAGGGTATAAGCCACCATGTTTTGAACAAGGGGAAGACGTGAGCCTTGAGGATGTTGATGCTGTTTTCAATGATTCAGAGGTAAGAACTCACTACCCTGGAGACATTATATTGAGCTGCCAAAAATTCTGAACTATACCATTTCCCTTGTTTAGCATAAAACTGTGCAGAAGATGCACTGTCATGAGAATGGTAGCACTCAAGAAAATTAAATTGGCATACCTGTTATTATTAAAAATTGTTCCATTGAAAACCCTTTTTTTTTTTTTTTTTTTTGAGGGAGAGATGGAATCCCATAAATTCATTAAGAAAATGAATGAGAATTCGAAAGATGATGGCTCTCTGCCAGGAGAGACTACAGAAATAGAAAACCTCATTACACTGAAGCTTATCAATTACTTTTATTTATTTTGATGCATTTAAGTATTAAAATATAATGATTGATGACAAGAAATTTTATTTACAATTTATGATAATATTTCATTTCTGGCATGTGTCATTTCAATATGCAGGAGCATCTTGTAACAGAAAAGAAAGAGAAACCAGAGTCAATGAATGCATTTGCACTTATTTCAAGATCACAAGTTTTCAATTTGGGAAATTTGTTTGAAAAACAGATGGTATGTTGGATAAGGCTGCTTCTTTCTTCCTTTCTTTCTTTCTTTTTTGTGGAATCCTGCCTTACAGCGTAGACACATTTCTTTGAGGCATTTTTTTTTTATTTATTTAAGTTGTGTTTGGATTTGGGCACTACAGCTGTTCCATTTTTAAAAAGCTTCTCAAAACTTGAGGATTAAAAGTTGAGGCATGGACCCATGCTGGTACAATATGTATCATGGTAGGGGATTGGCACAGCCAAACATGGTGCTAGCTCAAATTATTATTAAAAAAAAAAAGTGTGCCAAGCTGCAACGGATCACTATGGGGTGAATTTGAGGCAGCTAAGTGCGGTACGGGTCAGTATGTGATCTAGGGGTGTATGGTGTACCACGGGTATTCATACTGGTTTTCAGTTGATTCATATGGGGGCCAATACCGGCACTACAATCCTTGCTCACCTAGCTATTTTGGAAAGCATAGGCAAAGTAAATGTTGCCTAATTGACTATCAAAAAAATGTTGCCTAATTAATTAACTTGACAAGATTAGTTTTGAAGCTTGGGGGCAGAAAAAAAAAAAACTGCAATTTGCAATGTATGGACTGCCTCGTGTTTTAGACTCTGGTTGCTCATCTAAGGTTCACCGTTCACCTGTAACGGCTCTGTCATAAAAGACAGTTTAATTTCTTCTTTTATAATAGAGTTGATGGGTTTGAGATTTTCTTTAATTATTATTGTTGGCTATGGAGATAGCATTAGGTTACAGACTTCAACCTTCATTTTACACTGTAGCTTGGTTCTTCCTCATGAAAAATTTGATTGAGTTTTAAATGAGGCCTGTATTGACCTTAATCAGATATTATTAGCAAATCAGTATCTTTCTTTTGCATTAAGCAATGTAGTTAGTGATGAGCTCATATTCCTGTTCATGTTGGAACTTATAGGGTCTTGTCAAGCGGGAGACACGCTTTACTTCTCAGTGCCCTCCCAATGAAATAATGGCTAAAATAGAGGAAGCAGCTAAGCCTTTGGGTTTCAACGTGAGCAAACACAACTACAAGGTAGAGGGTCATATGACGTGCTTGAATCACATCTTGCTCTTACATTTTATCCCAGGATTATTTTTTTCATTCTCAATTTAGTATATATTAATTTCAGTCAATCTGAGTTGAATGTATCTTGTCATTTTGCGTCATTCCAGATGAAGTTAAAAGGAGACAAAACTGGAAGGAAGGGCCATCTATCTGTAGCAACAGAGGTATTGCACCAAGCCTTTATTATTTTTTATTTAAGCACACTTGACTCGAGAAAATATAAAAGCTGGGTAAATTAGGTTAATAGTAAGATTCTTGTTCTCTTCTGGGTTTCTTGGCAGAAAAGCATGTAGAAAATTTTCCTGTCACTCTCTATAGGCATCCATTTTGAGGTTCACATGCCTGGATACACGAAGCACAAACCTTAGGTTGCAGCAGCAAATCAGTTTACCGGCCGTCACAGATTTTGATCTGCATTAGTTTTGGCTAAATCCAGCATGTAAGGTCGGCCATTCTTCTGTTGCCTAACCATATAGTAGCGGAGTGGATATTATTGTGAAAATCTTTAGTATCATTAAAAGGCTATAGTTTTTTATTGGGCATTGCACGTTAATTAGAGTACCTGTCCAGAGAGTGACTTCCAGCGCATTGACAATTAACATTTAATACACCGTGTGCAACTCGAGTCTTGTTTTTTTATTTGAATGGTGCTGTTTGTTTTCATGGCCCTCTCTTTCTGTAATGTCCAATCAAATCAAGAAGTTTATTGATTTTTCTTTTTTTCTTTTTATCAGGTTTTTGAGGTAGCTCCTTCTCTCCACATGGTTGAGCTGCGTAAAACTGGAGGTGACACATTAGAGTTTCACAAGGCACGTTAAGATAAAACTACATAGTAATCGTAGGCCTGTTTGCGATGTTGCACCCTCATTGCCCATCAGTAACATATTCTTTTATCAAATCCTCTTGCAGTTCTATAAGAGCTTTTCCTCAGGACTAAAAGATATTGTATGGAAGTCTGAAGCATCACAAAAGAGATCAGGTGAGTTGCATAATATTTTTGAACATACATATGATAAGAATGCAAGTGGTTCCCTCTTCTGCTTATTTCTACCTGTTCAAATGAGATCCATATTTGCAGGTAATATCATGGCTTTCTCATAGCAGCAGTACGTGCATTGCCTACCAAAACAGGTGGCCTTATCGGTCGTGAAATGTACCAATATTGTACATACTCTCGTGGGGTACACTTCAAAGAAAGAGTCCCTGTCATTTGCTCAAAGAGACAGCACATCCATTCCTCTGATTCCTTCAGTTGCCCAACAGAATACGACAGGGGAGACTAACTAGCTCTCCCTTTTCTGTTGTTGTAGGTTCAAAGTTCCCTGCTACTAGTCTTCATTGCAAAGAATGTATGAGGATTGAAAAATACAAGATGCTTAATATTGTCATGAGCAACGCTTAATATGTTGGAAGACTCCAGACTCTATAATCGTAACATGAATTTCCTTCTTTTGTTCACAATCAGGGACTACAAGATGTGTCATAAAGAAACAAAAATCAAAAGCATATAGAAACTGGAAATATAATCCACTAAGCCAAATTTGTTCATCTAAGTTTTTAATAGATAATTAATTATTGAGATCCTTGGATGCATGTATCAAAATGACTTGGCAGGCTGCTAAGTTGGAGAGCCGCTTTTAACGTTGGGCTACTATATGGTATAACATTTTCCAAATGCTATGTGGTATGATATTTGAAGGGGCAAGGGCAGAGAAACTGGCCTCGAAGGCCCCTTTTCTACGTCAAGTGGATTCAAAAGTAAAATGGTTTACTGAGTTATTAAAAAAAAAAAAAAGGAATGCTCAAGAATAAAGCAATTCCCTTACAGGTGCCTTTTGACCTTTACAAAGTATTTGGGCATGCAAAAAACATGTGGTTGATATAGCAGCATTGACATGTCTTCAGACAAGGAGTTAACATATGCATTAAAGTCTCTTGATGATAATCAGATTTCCAGAGTGGAAATTTAACAAGAGCAATCCGTGGAAACCGTAACTTCAGATATTGTTATAGATCGTGCCCTTCAGAAAACAGGGATTGATGCATGAGATAAATATACGAGAAAATAGTGGAGTTTTGATAAAAACAAAGGTAGAGTTCAGGTTTGATGCCCTGTTATCCCACAGGCATACTGACCTAAAAGCATCTCTATTTGAACCATAATGTTAGATAGAATGTGTTCTCATCCTCTAATGATCTTTAAATATCTTTTAACCTGAGGGTCCATGTGAACTAGTATATATGAGCCATATTCCCTGGTTGCATGGACCAAGAAAGTAGTCTAGTTCGGTACTTTTAAGAAATCTAATGAGGGATCCCGTGCCCAATTAAAAAGAATAACTAGTTTGGATGATGAGGATTGATTAGTTTATCAAAGGCCTTTGATTTCTCTTTACATGAAATAAATAGAAATTGTGCTTAAGGTATGAAAATCATGTTTAAAAAAAAAAAAAAAATCAAGCATTGGCAATAAAGAAATCCTCCATCAAGCTCAGCCAGTCATGCCAGTGGAAGATCCGAACAAGGTCGGATGTTGCCAATCCCATCTTCCGATCGAACAACTTTGAGTGGTACTATCAGCCTCTTTACTTCGACTGTCGATCCTGTTACTAGCATCAGAAAGACATCTCTACCAGTCATGCTATCGGTCGATCCGAGATCTCCTTGTCGGATCGGACCTGATTAGAAAATTTCGTGCCTTTTTTTAAATTCAAACGATCATGACGTGACAAATAGTCACAGATCAGATAAGGAAGAAGATAACGGACATATTTTATCCAATAAGTTAAAGCTAATCATTTAAACTGGCATTCCCAACGAGACAAGAGATAATAAATATATCTCTTCCGATAAAGTAGGAGATGATAAACATATCTTGTTCAATAAATTAAAAATAAATATTGATTCTCTTTTCTTCTCATGCTCTTCAACTCCGTCTATAAATAAATATTTAAAATATAAAAAATCTCTATTTCAATATGCTCACTTCTTTCCATATATGTCAGAGATAGCATCGGAGAATTTTCGTCGGAGTCAACTTCAATTAAAAATTTTTTTTTGTACGTCCTCCTGTCGTCGTCCGTCGCTGATCTACGGTCATCATCAAGCTTCGGCCAACTCAATTTTAAGATGAATTTTTGCTGTAATATCAATTAATTTTGATAATCGGATATTTCAATCCAGGAAGAGGGAGAGAGCCAAAAGAGGTGGGAAGGGAGAGAATTGTTCCCATGGGTGGAGGCAACGCACGGACTTTACTAGCGTACGCGTCCGACATCTGCTTGACGATATGGCGGTCCTTCTGCCAAAGAAAAAGAAATGTTTTCACATTCCACCTAAGCCAAGGATGGGTGCCAAAATCGATCAGGAAATCGAATGCCGTGGAGCTTTTTCATCACGATTGGTACATTGGAGACACAATTAACGGTGAAGAGAAGGACGCCGGAGCCGAAGGCGGTGCTGATGAGGTGGGGGCGGGGGCCCGGGCGGCGATCCTCGGGTTCTCGAGGTGGCCGTACGCATTGAACAGCATGACCGCCCTCGCTTGGCTGACGCCGCTTATCGTCTCTCGTTCGCGACTCCTTCGCGAACCAGCAACAGCACACAGCACTCGAGTTTCTCGTCGAGTCCTATCAACAACACAGAGCACTATCGATGGATCCAATGATGTTAATGGGTGGTGTCTGGGTTCTTGATCGGAAACATTTATTGGTCTCTCTTGAGTTTAAGCCCATCACGAGCGATTCTTTGTGCACCCGCGCGGTGCGCAAAGAATTTCGCATACACGTAAAAATCTCAGGAAAATAGGGAGATCTGATATTCAATGGATGGTGAGGACGGGTAACATGGGCCAAACTATGCTTGGTTACAAAGATATGGGCCAACCCATCATGAGAGCACAGTATGTGAGTCCTGAAATCATCTAATGTCTCTATCAAAAAAAAGACATCCAATTGAAAGGTATTATTTAAATTTTTTAATTCTATATAATTATCAAGATCTTCTCAATAAATAATTGATATAAAATTTATTTATGCAAATTCTAATATAAAGATATTAATTTAGGCTAAATATCATAAATCCCTAGGACTCCTGAAATTGAAAACTAATGCAGAAGTTGACTTAACCGAACTTGACTGACATCTAAAAATATGATTCAATCGAAATGTGGGCCTTTCAATTTGCAAACCAATTATCTTATCTAGCAGTTGCCATTGAGGATCAATTTAGCTCAAGTCGATAAACTAGACATTGAGTGGGAGAGTATGAAGGGACGATTTAGAGACTTAAGTAGCTAACAAGAGACCTCAATGCAGTTGATGGTGATCGGATCTTCACTCCAACATCTCAGAGCATCTTAAAATATCAAACATATAGAGGAAGTCTGTTTGCTGGGAGACCTTTCGATGCCTATATCAAAAAGAGGAGATTTTGAGTGAAAGAAGGCAAAAAGAAAAAGAAAAAGAGATTCAAAATCTATGTATCAATATGTTATATGTCCGTGAGGAAGAGGGGGAGAGAGTCTCTCTTCTGCTCCATACTTTGTAGGGACCTGACTTAGACTCGGAGATGAATCAAACTTCTAGTGACCTAGTTGAATTTATCTAGAGAACTTTTGGGGAGCAATTTATGTAGGTGAAGGTCGGAATCTATCACAATCGAAATCTTGGGATATGCGAGGAAGGTTGCTAAGGATAAATGCTAGAACATCCACGAGTTACAGTGAGATATAGATCTCATAGTTATGAGGATTGTTCCACCATTATGGACTAGCTATAACTAAGTGGAGAAGAACTCGGACATCTTTGTGCATCTTTTGCAGTGGCTATATAGTAGAAATCGATTGGTTGAAGTGAAGACTTTGTAGCTGATTCGTAGTCTGATTAATCAGTTTTGCTATGTTGGCTCGATCAATTTCATATATCATTTGCATTTGTTTGGAACAAGATTGATAGATGCTCTATCTTGACCTTCATCAATTGCAGTGCGTAGATGGAACGAGACATGGACCAAATGGCCCAGCTTGTTCTCAAGCTGAATATGTGATCCAGTTATGGTCCATGATAAATTCTTTGTGCACCACAGACGGTGCAGAATGGTGCACTCTCTGCGGTGATTGTCTCGTACGTGGAGCCAAAACATGATGCGTAAAAAAAAAAAAAATTTTTTTTTTGTTTTTATGTATGAGTCAATTATCATAGGTGGTATGTACGATTTTATCATGAAATTCAAGTTGGTGCGCAAAGAGTTTCTCCATGGTCCATGGTCATGAAACCCAAGCTGGGCATATTAACAATTACAAATAGACGGCCCATTTTCATCCCAAAAACATTAGAAAGGCTGCAGTTGATTGATTACGACGTACGAGTAGTCTTTGTCTCAATCTGTGTAGCCCGTGTTCAATGTAGGGCAGGTCCCTGGTATAGGACGGCTCTGATGCCTATCCAATGTCCGGCCTAGCTAGACCCTACATCTAGGGCCCACATCTGGTTAAGCTCGGAGCGAGCAAATAAATGCTTGGCCCAGCCTATGTAAACGTACGCTAGTCTGTAGGGCTACAGCCTAGCCTATGTAAACGTACGCTAGTTTGGCCCACCATATGTAAATGTACGAAAAATTCTTTGTGCACCGCAGATGATGCGAAAAATCTGCATAAAATACATCATTTTATATAATCAACCCATATAATTATTATTTTTAATATATATTTAATATTTATAATTTTTTATTTAAAAATTTTATATAATAAAAATATTTTTATTTTTAAAAAAATTATAATATTCTATATGATATTATGATTTATTGTACATAAGATGTTATAATATGATCTAAAAGATTATGACATCTTATTTATGTCATGGCATCCTACGTCAAATTATGACTTCCTAAATGCAGGATATTATAATATAGTTCAAGATGTCATAATATGATCCAGAATATCATAATATGAAAGAAATATTTTTGTCTAATGATTTTTCAATGCGTATTTAATACCTGCAGTTTTATTTTTCTTTTAATTTTGAATGACAAAAATATTCCTATTCTATGGAAAAAATTATGACATCCTACGTTATATTATGACATCTTGTGGATAAAAATTATGATTTTCTATACGTAGGAAGTCATAATATGAACATAGGATGTTATGATTTTTTAAAAAAATAAGAATATTTTTATCATTTAAAATTTTAAATAAAAAAATAAAATTATATGTATTAAATATGTACCGAAAAGTGATAGCTATATGAATTAATTATATAAAATAATATGCTTTACGTAGGATTTTTTATACCTCCCGTGGTGCATAAAAAATTTTTCGTAAATATATGCTAATTTGTAAGGTTACAGATTGATTATCTTATGTTGATTAATTAAAAAAAGAAAAAAAAATCTTACATGAATTTATTAATCCGGATCGACCGTCAATTTTTGATACCAATAATTTAAATTTTTGGACTGCGAGCCCATGACAATTGCCTATAATACATCGTAACTTTTATCAAGCATAAAGACTTCTCACCAAGGAATAATAGGATTGAGGATCTAATAGGTTCAAGTAAGACCTGAGGTATAGATGGCCTCCATCTGCCTCTTGAATAGTATCTAACCGTGACAAGAATGTCATGAGATTAAACGGAAAAAATTGTCATAGTCTCGTATTTATTGATAAAAAGAATACCATATGGATTATTAGCTTGACCCGATTCTCCTCCCACGTTTAGGCTCAGGACTGCGAGTCCGGCAATCCTAAATGAAAAACAACAATGCATTCTTTAGTTTCAACGTTCCAGAGTAGAAATATTTCTAATATCAAGTCACCATTTTTGATCATATAAAGGACGTGCTTATTGGAGGGGGGAAGTTTGAAGGATATGTTCTTCGTTAAGAGCTCCCAAGATTCCACTCCAGCCTATTGATAGCCTGCCGGATCATGCAGCTTAGCCAGCAGCTAAATTTTTTAACTACTTCTAAAAACTCTTTTATAATTTTTATTGTAAATGTATTTTTCAAATATAAAAATATTTCACGAAATTTGAGAAAAAAAAGGGTAACATCAAACATGCCCAAAGAGTCCAGTGATGGTGGAATTTCTCAGTGCCTATACGGTATACACTGCGAGTCCGGCCGATATGTACCGGACTCCAAAAGCCTCAGTGTTTTAGCGTGAGGAAAATATAAATTTAGAAAAACGATGTTTGTATTTGTACTACCTCGTTGAGAGATCCTTGTACATGCATTGCATGTCCAGAACTATTTAGTCGAAAATAAAAGTAACAGAGAGAGAGAGAGAGAGAGGAGAGTATAGAAAATCTAAAGCTTGGTATTACTAAGCGTGGGAATTATCCATTTTATCTAGTGGGAGGAGCCTGGTCATTATGTAAAGAAAAAGCAATGCTGGCCCGCCCACGAGGGCTTGGATTTTGGATGAAGCACGGAATGCTGGGCATGTAGAGTGGCGATGGGTAGTAAATATATCATTTTAAAAACAGCCCTGAACGCCCAAGTCAATTATCATCATTACAGATTCTACGAACCAGACGGCCTTTCAGGAGTTCACATGTAACCTGCGTGACTCCCATCATTGCTCAATACCTGGTGCCTAACTGAAAAGATTGACTAATGTAACATTCATGCTGCCATATATCAGCTCGGCCTTCTTCCACGAAAACCAAAGCAAATTCAAACGATCACTCTCTATCTGCAGCGTTTGCAAAATATTGGAAGAAAGATGGCGAGAAGCCAAAACCTGGAGGAGCAGCAGCATGCAGCTCCTGAAGTCACTGCTCGCTTATCAGGCAGGAAAGGGGGTAAAAAAAGAAAAGGAAAAGGAAAAGGAAAAAGCTGCGGCCGCGTCCGGTTTTCCCTGCTTCTGGCCACGGTCTGTGAGCCAAATTTCAGGGGTTCCGAGACCCTTGGGTTCAGGGGTTCCGATACCCTTGGCGGGGGGAGCGGGTAGGAATGATTGATAGGGCCCAACTAGGTATTTATTATCCTTTTGCAATCTTGGATGGAAGTGGATGGACGGGGTTCTCCTTGTCCCTGGTTTTCAACTTTTACTGGGTTTCTTGTCCTCAGTCTCAGAGTATTAGCGCAGGTGGGCTGCTAAGGCCATGATAGGTGGGCCTTCTTGGTCGGCCTAGGACAACTTGATTCTTAAATTCAAAAGCAGAGGTATTGTTGTGCAAGATGGGCAAGTGCCTCAAAACAGATTCAAAACCATATAATACGGAGACCCGATCCTCGGTGGTGTAACTTTTGCACCGCAGCAGAGTGCTGTACTATCACAAATAGCTGCCATATCATCTATCTCGAAGATGGGAGGCTCTCATTCATTCTTGGAATACAATGAAACATCATTAGTGTGATACATGGCACATCGCAATGGAGAGTCATTCGTCTCCAAGATGGATGGTAGAGTGGTTATCCACTATAATATGCAAAGGATCACATTTCTATAGTAGACGGATCGTGCTTTCTTTGACACACGTGTAAGCTTACATAAAACATTGTAGGCACACTTAGAAGTTTTGCATTTGCCCCGTATCCAAAAGCTAGACCGGACACCTATTTACATGGTTGATGTTTCTCTAGTATAGTTATATTACTCTAAAGACTTTAATTTCAATGTAGAATGGTGTATGCATGTGGCAGTTGATAGAACTTGGCCTTCTGTCATTGATGAACTTGGTTGTATTATAGATGCTGCATGGCAATTTTCACTGAGTGAGCTTGTTTGACTTGATTTTCTTGTTGACCTTTACCTTTTATCCGCTTAGCAATTAGAGATAGAGATGTTAAGAATCTCAATTTGTCACAAGGTTTTATGAGATTCTTGATTAGATTACAGATGCCTCATAAAATTGTGCATGTAGATATAGTCGACAAGCATACCAAATATCAAAATATTTAAAAGAAAATATGCGGTATAAAATATATATTTTATTGTACCTGTTCTCCTATTTAAATCAGATGCATGAGACATACTAATTTCCACACTCCGTGTGTTGCACACGTAAAACTCTAGTCCGAGGATAGCGCAGGGATATTGGTGTGTTCTTTTCCGTACATCAAAAACCAGCCAGGTGATGTATTAAAATTATTTCAAAAAAGTGGCA
This sequence comes from Elaeis guineensis, assembly GCF_000442705.2. Lineage (NCBI taxonomy): Eukaryota > Viridiplantae > Streptophyta > Magnoliopsida > Arecales > Arecaceae > Elaeis > Elaeis guineensis. The sequence continues at coordinate 23,890,607 of NC_025996.2, forward strand.
TTTTATATAGTAAACCTCAAGTTCAAAAATAACCTATCGAACCTCAAATAAAATCTTTCACTCCAGAATATCTTAATTAACTATATGCTACATCCAAGAGAATATCCACTGAATAATATGCACTAAGATTTATTACAGGTTTATGGATTGAACAAGACGCATGTTTCTTAGATTTTTTATTAATTAATTTTTACCTAAATGACTAAGAATAAAATCATGGCCTTGGATAATTGATTCAACACTGGACCTCAAGAGTATCAGTTAAAATTATTTTATTGAGACTGTGTTTGGCATCGCTATCATTTTTTCCTTTTAAAATTTAAAAATAATTTTTTCTTTTATACATCAAATTTTTTGATAACAAAAAATATATTTAGTTCATTTTTTTTTTTATAATGAGGACCATTGATAGGGCAGATAACGAGAGAGGGAAAGAGATGGGGTCAGTATATAGTTGAGGATAAGAGAGAGCTCGATATCAAGAGGAGTAGTAGTCGAGGGAGCGGCAAAGCATAAGTGGCCAAAATGGTGAAAATTTCTAGAATAAATCTTAACATAAAAATTGATAGATATTGATTTTTATACATATGAAACTTTTGATATATCTTTAACATCATCAGGTATAAGATAATTTGTTGATGGCTGTAAGTTTCCCAACAATAATAACCTAAAAATGGATGGTTATATCAGAAACATAATGCTGATTACTAAAACAGATTAGCTCATGCATCAGAGGACACTATGTTAAATGTCAGTTACACATATCTCAAAATGCCCAACGAATATGCTAAAAGATACGTGCCTTTGTTCAATATATATTTCCATTAAACACCTATCATAAAGGATTATTAAACTTAGTCAAGAGTATAAACATAAAAATTTATGAATTTTTGTGACTTCAATGCAAAAAATTATGTAGCCTTGCTTTTTCAAGCAATTGACGAAATATTTATTTGAAGAGGTAATTTTGATTGTGGGCCATTAAGATCCTGTTTCGATTATATTCACCTCAGGTATGTGCATTCTAGTTGGGTTAAATATAAGGCAAATTTCTCGAGCTTGATTTTAAATGAATCAGATCTAAATCTCCTAATTAGACTCAGACTTCCTATTTCGTTATATTGTCTCTTGGCTAGGTTGCTTCTGTTGAGTGTGGCTTGAATTTGATGTGACTTATGGTACAAATCCGATCAATTTGGATTTTAGTTGGGCCGTTTAAATATTTTGGTCTTTCCTATTTATTTTAGGATTTGGTGGCCATATACATACATACATAAATAAATAAATATATACATATATATATATATATATATATATATATATAGACACACACCTTTTGTTATTAAGAGGGGTTGTCTTTTATTATGTGAGCCACCGTATACTCGTTATACTCCATCTTTTTTGATATAGTAAAATCTTTTTCCATCTTCGTCCGTGGATGTAGACCAAAAGCCGAACCACATAAATTATTATGTCATATTTTTTCTATGTATGATTGTTTGTTGTTATTTTAGATTTCATACTAATTAATAGATAATCTTGCAACAAACTAGTATCGAAGTTCAGATTAGTTCAGATTTGTTTGTTGGATCTATTTTGGTTTCGATTATTTGTTAATTCTATTTTTTATTTTTCATGATTTCTTCATAATGGCTATGAAATTCAAGATCCAAAATTTTATGGAAAGAATGATTTCAATCTTTGTCATATGAAGATGTGAGCCCCATTGATTCAGCAAGGATTACTGAAGATGCTAAAGGGTAGAAATGCTTTGTCGATAATATTGTCAGATGAACATAAGGATGATCTTCTAGAGTGCTCACATAATACGATTCAGTTGTCTTTGGCAGATGAGATTCTATGAGAGATCGTAGACGAGTCATCTGCTACAGCATTGTGGCTTAGATTGGAGAACATTTATATGATCAATTCTCTAACAAATCAGCTTTATCTGAAGCTGCGGCTCTACACACTTTGGATAAAGGAAAGTATGCCTCTTAAAGGCCACATTGATAAAATTATTTTAGACTTAAAAGATATTGATGTAAAAATTGATGATGAAGATCAAATTTTATTTTGTTATATTTATTATCTCTCTCGTTTGAGTATTTTGTTGATACTATGCTATATAGTCAGGACACTCTTTCTATAGAAGATATGGAGATTTCAATGAATTCGAGAGAGTTAAAGAAAAAGATGTTCGAAATTTGAAATAAAAATCAAATGAATAGTCTGATTGTTAGAAGTAGATTAAAAGAAAAGAATTTAAATTCAAGTTCAGAAAATAATAAAGGCGGATCAAAATCCAAAGGGAAGAAAGGCAAATGCAGTTAGTGTAAAAGGGAAGGGCACTGGAAATCTGATAATGACATGAAGTTTTATGAGGATCAATTTAATAGATTTTGTGAGATTGAAGGTATTGTAAGACACCACATAGTTAGAAAGATATTACAGTAGAATGATGTTGCAGAGCATTTGAATAGGATTTTTTAGAGAGAGCACGGTGTATACTTTCTTAATCAGATTTATCTCAAGATTTTTGGATTGAAGCTATTGATATGGCCCGCTACTTATAAATAGGTGTCCAACCACTCTATTGAGTTACAGATCCCTAGTGATGTATGGTCTGATATATATGCTTGCTGATTATTTTATTTTGAAAAATTTGGTTGTCTTGCTTATGCACTGTCAGTGATAGTAAACATAGAAAAATGATATAGAAATATATCTTTTTGGTTATCAGTCTAGGATGAAAGGCTATAGATTATAATATGTTGAGTTTGGTTCTCAAAAATTTATAGTCAGTAGAAATATTATCTTTGATGAAAATTACACTTCATTCGAGATAGAAATCAATTGCTATAGATAAAGATCATGATGTTGATGAGCAGATGAAGTTTGAGGGTGAACCTTTAGTTCATCCATCATGGAGTGATATTTCAGTTCAAGGTGATGAGCATGAGATTGTTGATGAGAGAAATGTCCCTCAGGAGTAGCAGTACACCATAGTTACTGGTAGATTGAGAAGATAGATTAAACCTCTTAAAAAATATGGATATCAGATTTGGTCTCTTTTGTATTATTTATGGCAAAGTCTATTGAGATTCAAAATCCTATCAATTATCATAAGGCCATCATTGGTAGCAGTGAGTCCGTGTGGTGGCCTATTATTATGAATGAAGCAATTGAGTCTCTTCACAAAAATTAGACATGGGAGCTTACGAAACAATCACAAGACTAGAAGATTGCTGTGTCAAATGTGTCTTCAAAAAGAAAAAAGAAATTTCAGAGATTGAAGCAACAAAGTTTAAAGTATGCTTGGTTGCAAAAGGCTGTAGTTAGAGAAATGTGTAGACTTTAATAAATTTTCTCTTATATTGTGAAACATAGCCAGTCAGAGAGAATATATAGACTTTAATGAAGTTTTTTTTTTATTGTAAACATAGCTCTATTCACATGTTGCATCTTAATATTGCATTGTTTGACTTAAGCTTAATGCCAAGATAGTTTTCTTACATGATGAGCTTAAGGAACAAATTTATATATAGCAGTCGGAGAAATTTGTTATTCAGAGGACTATATTTGCTTGTTGAAAAAATCATTATATGATTTAAGCAATCTCTGAGGTATGATATAAGCGGTTTGATATATTTATGCTTAAGCATGATTACTCTTGGAGAAATTATGATAGTTGTGTTTATCATAGGAGGCTTCCAGATGGTTCTTTTGTTTATTTATTGCTAAATATTGATGACATACTTATTGCAGCAAAAATTATATTTGAAGTTAAGAAGTTAAAAGCTCGACTTATAGTGAATTTGAGATGAAGGATTTAGATGTAGTAAAGAAGATTTTGGGGATGAAGATTCATAGGGATCACACACGATAGATTTTCTTGTCACAGGGTATGAATGTGCTTGAGCATTTTGGTATACATGATTGTAAGCCAATGAGTACTCCACTTGCAATACATTTCAGATTTTCAGCTACTTTATCTCTACAATAGATGAGAAGAAAAAATATATGTCACATATTTTATATGCTAGTGCGTTAGAAGTATAATGTATGTTCTGATTTGCCCACATCTAGATATCTCATAAACCATCAACATCATATTTTGATATATGGGGCATCCAGGAAAGGCCCATTGACAGTCTGTCAAATGGATCTTACACCATTTGAAAGGCACGATGGATGTTAGTTTGATATATATGATCAAGGTTTAGACACTTCAGTAATTTGTTGGTATATAAACTTTACTTATACAGGTAATTTGGATAGAAAGAGGTCTCTAATAAGCTATGTCTTTAGTCTCTCAAATTTGCTATTAGTTGAAAAGTGACTTTACAGTCTATTATTACTTTATCTACTATAAAAGCAGAGTATATGGTGACGACAGAGGCAGTGAAGGAGGCATTTGATTGCAAGGTTTTGTTGGTCACAGCAGCATGTGACTACTATTTTTTGTGATAACAAGAATATCCTACGTTGACTAAAAATCAAATATATCATGAAAGAATGAAGCATATTAATATTAGATACCACTTCATTTAGAATGTTATATCATAAGGGGTTATCATATTGAAGAAGATTTTTTCGGCAGATAATCCAGCAGATATGATGACCAAGTTACTTATTAATCTTGAATTTAAGTACTGCTTAGACTTGATTCATATTTTGAGACTGAACCACATAAACCGTTATGTCCTATTTTTTCTATATGTGGTTATTTATTGTTATTTTAAATTTTATACTAATTAACAAATAATCTTGCAACAACTTCAGCAACATAGATCTTTAATGACTTGCTAATGCTCATATATTGTTAGTTGTCTCTTTTTTTAAAAAAAAAACTATTAGAGTGGGTCAGGCGCAGGAAAAGTTATTAGATGGATTAGATCCAGTAGACCACTAATAGCCAGTTGCCACATTATCCTCTTTGCATTTAAACCATTCAAGATAAAAATAGAAATGAGGATTCATCTTGGTTATCCACGATGCATTATATATTTATCTTGGTTATTCAAGATAGATAAAAATTTATTGTTCGGATAAGAACCATATTTGCTTGTTGAGAAAATCATTATATGATTTGAAGCAATCTCTGAGGTAGTGATATAAGCGGTTTGATATATTTATGCTTAGGTATGATTACTCTCAAGAAATTATGATAGTTATGTTTATCACAGGAGGTTTCCAGATGGTTCTTTTGTTTATTTATTGCTCAATGTTGATAATATATTTATTGCAGCAAAAATTATATTTGAAGTTAAGAAGTTAAAAGCTCGACTTAGCAGTGAATTTGAGATGAAGGATTTGGACGTAGCAAAGAAGATTTTGGGTATGAAGATTCATAGGAATCGACACACGAGTAGATTGTTCTTATCACAGGATATGAATGTACTTGAGTGTTTTGGTATGCATAATTGCAAGCCAATAAGTACTCCACTTGCAACACATTTCAGATTTTCAGCTATTTTATCTCTACAATCAGATGAGAAGAAAAAATATATGTCACATACTTTATATGCTAGTATGGTTGGAAGTATAATGTATGTTCTGGTTTGCCCACATCCAAATATCTCACAAACCATCAGTATTATATTTTGATATATGGGGCATCCAGGAAAGGCCTATTGACAGGCTGTCAAATAGATCTTACACTATTTGAAAGGCATTACGATGCTGGTTTGGTATATATATGATCAAGGTTCAGACACTTATAGTAATATTGTTGGTATATAAACTCTGCTTATGTAGGTAATTTGGATAGAAAGAGGTCTTTAACAAGTTGTCTTTAGTCTCTCAGATTGTGCTATTATTGAAAAGTGACTTTACAATTTGTTATTACTTTATCTACTATAGAGGCAAAGTATATGATGGCGGCAGAGGCAGTGAAGGAGGCATTTAATTGCAAGATTTTGTTGGTCACAGCAGCAGCATGCGACTACTATTTTTTGTGATAACTAAAATATCCTACATTTGACTAAAAATCAAATGTATCATGAAAGAATGAAGTATATTAATATTAGATACTACTTCATTTGGGATGTTATATCATAAGGGATTATTACACTGAAGAAAAATTTTTCGACAGATAATCCAGCAGATATGATGACCAAGCTATTCACTACTCTTAAATTCAAGTACTATTTAGACTTGACTCATATTTTGAGACTGAACCACATTAATTATTATATCCTATTTTTTTTATATGTGATTATTTATTATTATTTTAAATTTTATACTAATTAACAAATAATCTTGCAACAACTCCAGCAACATAGATCTTTAATGATTTGCTAATGCTTATATACTGTTAGTTGTCTTCTTTTTTTTTTTTTTTTTTTTTTTTTTTTTTTTTTTTTTTTTTTTTTTTTTTTTTTACACTATTAGAGTGGGTCGGACGCATGAAAAGTTATTAGATGGACTGGATCCAGTAAACCACTCCAATAGCCAGTTGCCACATTACCCTCTTCGCATTTAAACCATTCAAGATCAAAATAGGAATGAGGATTCATCTTGGTTATCCACGATGCATATGCTCAGGAATTTGGACTGGTCTACCTAATAATTCATGGTTAAGAGGGTTGAGCCGTTTTCGTGCTTGGGTTCAGAACTCCCAACACAAAGTCGGATCAAGATTGCAACTTCACCTTCTATCGTAACGAAGCCGACCCCCGTTGCCACCCCTGCACCAAGCAATGGAAACTTCATCATCCTCAATATGACGCAGTCTTCCATGACGGATTGAAATTTATGATTGCAGTGGAGCAGCAAAACAATTTTAATTAACAGCCTGATGTTCCCATCGTGTATCATGTACCCCCCAGCCTTTGCACCTTGAAATTGGCTCATTGTGGTCCGAATAACCTACGCTGTATTTCGTATTTAATATAATTGGTTGCCGATTTAGAAAACAACACCTATAAAATGTGTCAATTTGACATCTCTCTCTCTCTCTCTCTCCCACTCTCTAGTTTTTGAAACTTCTTTTCTCTGCACCAGGGAGGGTAGAGGAGATTAAATGGGAAAACTGAAGGTGAAATCTTCCTTTAAATCCCTCCAAGAAGCCATCGCCAGCCTCAAACCAATAGGGCCCCTTTGCATCCAAGAGGCCAAGACCCAGTCCTTCGGAGAAGTAGACCTCTACTCCAGCTTTAATTACGTCTACTACACCCCTTCCACCTCTTCTGCTTCCTCCTCGTTGGGTCTCTCCAAGCTTCTCCCACCGCAACCCCGCCTCGAGGAGGATTTCCTCTCCAGTGCCCCCACCACTTCCACCATGTCCTCCTTTACTCTATCAGCTGAGCCTCATGAGGAATATCCCAACGACCTCCCCAAAGGTCCGATAAGCTCCGCCAGGTTCTTCTTCTCTCCCCGCACCACCAAATCCATAATGGAGGAAGCCAAAGCCGAGACCGACGTCCTAAAGATATCACCTTTTGGCGATCCATGGCCGGAGATTGGGGCGATGGCGGGGGTCGAGAAGGCCTCATTCCATGAAGAGAGTGTGGCACTAGCCATGGCGTCGGACGACCCGTATCATGACTTCAGAGCGTCCATGGAGGAGATGGTGGAGGCGTACCAGCTGAGGGAGTGGCCCAGCCTGCAGGAACTGTTGCATTGCTATCTGAGGCTCAATGAAAAGAAGAACCACAAGATTATAGTGATGGCGTTTGTGGATTTGCTCATGCACCTCGTCTCTCAAGATAAACAAGGCTTCTCTGCGTGCTGTCCCTGCCTACCAAACATGATTGCTGAGAGTTCTTCTTTTTCTTTCTTTTTTTTTTTTTTAGCTTCCTTTTCTTCTTCTTTTTTCCTCTTGTGCTATATGGTTTAATGATCATGCCTTTTTTTTTTTTTCCTCGATCGGTTCCTTTCTTTGGTTGGGAGGAAGGTAGTGAATGTATGTCTTCCACCGGAAGAAATGAACCAGCGAGAGGTTAAATTAATTTTAGGTGAATGCAGTGGAAGTTTGATCGGTAGGTTCGGAATTAGTTGGCTGTGGTGATGAGATAAGAGGGTATACTCCTTTATTCGTTTACTTTTCCATAAGCTTGAGGAAAGCGAGTCATCACCAAAGATGGAGACTTCTATCCATCTTTGGATAGGCAGCCACAGATTAATTTCTCTACGAACTTCAAACCACCACAGACCACAATGCGTCATACATCAGCGTCGTGGAAGAGTGACGCATCTGCAACCTCAGATTTCATTTGATTTTGGCAGAATTTTATTGGCCAGAAATGAAGATATTAGGATTCTCCGAGCCATGCGGTCCACTGAATATGCACCCAATTTTGTAGAGATGGTTACCGGCTCTTACATCAATTTTGTGAATTAATGTGGTCTTTATCTGAGGTGCTCTCGACTTTTAGAAGTATTAGATCTAATTACCTCAAATTTTAGAAGCTTTAGATTCAATACTTAGCATCAACTGGATGATAATTTTCATTTGATGTGAACAGTACTGTGGTATGGTCAAAAACAAAACAAAACAAAAACAAAAATCATTACTTTGTGGACAGTTGTTTTCAGTTACAGTGCGAAAAAATAATTGTTCTAAAAACTATCATTTTATATATACAATAATTGAGTGAACTGGGGTTTGCTTCAATTGTCGCACTCTTTTGTTTAGCAATCAAAGTTTCTGGATCCCAAACTTAATTACATGGTACATTCTCCAAGTATTTATTAATTACATCGCAAATTTGAATAAACAACGGTCCAAAAGTTATAGCACGGTAACCGACTAAGAAAAAAAAATGAAAATGGAAGTGAACAACTTCCTTTTTGATGGAAGGAAGTGAACCACTTCAAAAATGTTTTGGATAAATGTACGGTAAATCGGTATGCCGGGAAATATCAGGTAAGAGTGAAAACAATTTAGTCCAATATATTCTGCAGCACAGTGGGCACAACGACCATCCTGTTAGTGAGGACCACTAAATCCTGTTTGGGGTGTGGTGTTCGCTGTCACAAGGAACAGTCCAGCTCGGATCAAATGGGGAACGACATTGAAACTTTTGGGAGCACCATTCTTTGCTGATATCACTGCCTATCGCCAGAAAGCATCAGATCCAAATGTAAAATACTAAATGGGTGGCCGTTCATCACGTACGTTTTCTGCTGAAAGCAAATAAAAAGTATATCGTAGAAGCCAAAGACCATACGCTCCAACTGTCAGTCGTATTTGTTTGGAATTCTATTACGCTGAAGATAGGGGAGGGGAGGCCCTCCATTTTGTTTTGTAAGCGATAAAAAGAATATAAAAAAGATAACAGCTGTGATAGCATGTTATTTAGCGTTCTTATAATGTAAATAACAGCCCCTATATATTTTTAGTAAGTCGTATCATTCTCTCAATAAAATATCATTTTCAAATTTTAATTTTTTATCGGTTTTTCAATTCTTCAAAAAGATTGTAAGATCTGAAAAGACAATATTTCAAATCTGATCGGAAAAATAATGTTGTTTTTTTTCCATCGTTGCCTATTATTTTGTCTTATAACAGCAATTATAGTATACTAAAAAAAAAAATCAAAATATAGTATATTTTGAGATAAATAATGATTGTTATAGCCATTAATTATAATGATCTATAACAGTTTGCGCTAGAGTTTGTTAATAATGTTGTTGAAATCTTAGTCACTGGAGCAGTATCTTAATAATTAATTAACAAACTAGATGATCAGGAGACATGTCTATGTACACTTGTGGGAGGGGGAGAGAGAGAGGTGTGGCAGTAGATTTGTCATTTAGGCATGAGTCATTAAGAGGAGCCTCCACAGAAACATATAGAAATGATTCATTGAGGTGGCAGTATGCCAACGTAGTCACGTCACCTTGGTCAAATCATCCTACAAAATCGATGCATGAGATAATTATCCGGTCTTGCATGCCTTTATTTCACTTTTCTTTTTTTTAAACTAATTTGGTAGGACGTCACCTGTGACCTTTGTACTCATGCACATCTTAATTACAGCTCTAGTTTTTTTTTTTGGGTAACTAAAAGCATATAGTTCCAGATTAAATAGCAATAGCTGCAGCACAAATACGACATATATACGCCAAGCTCTAATATATATTTTTTTAAAACCAAAATAAACGGCGATAACTGCAAGGGCCCATAAGCGTCTAAATAATATACGGCATGCTGTCGGCCTTTTTCCATGAAAGCACCAACACATGCAACATGCACGAGACGTAACAGTGAGAGGAAAGTGCCCTACCATTGCACAAAAGACAAAGTCCAAGGCCCTTTATCTTTTTCTAACTTTTTTGTTTTTTTAACTTAGCCCACATAAAGCAGCATTATATATATGGCCAAAGAGTATCTATCACAAACGTTACAGCATGTGCATACTTAGGCTATGACAATTCATATTCCATCTTCCTACATCTTATTTTAGAGACATTGTTTCTCTTATTACAGAGCTAAGAAATAACCAGTGGCAAAAATACTAGCTAGAGAGCATCTCCCAAGATCGAACGCAAAACCTTCCCCATTTAAAGAGGGGATGCAATAATTGTGCTCAAGCCAATTTGCTATTCTTGTTATTATATATCTGCAATTTACTTAACCTTTCACGGTAAATTTGCCCTTTTTTTTTTCTTTCTCTTTGTTGACAATGATTGATGGAGAGATTGATGAGAGTGGTGGTGGTTGTTTCATGTCCAATCAGCAAGGACAAATAATTTGTTGTGCAACATAGGTCTCGACGTATATCACTAGTTGTTGGAAATAATTCTTATCTAGCAATTGCGATGTTGCTACTATAATATTAATCTTAGGTCTTGATGTATATCATTAGTCATTGGAATAATTCTTATCTAGAAATTATGATGTTACTGCTATAATATTAATCTTAGATTAAGACTGTAAAATAAATTAAATTATTTAAATTTAAAAAATTTTGAAGATTAAAAAGAGTTTATCTGGATCAAGATATGTGAGAACACTGATCTAAAAATGTGATTCATCCCCTATATATGGGTTTGCAACAATCCCATTCCCAAGGTAGAACAATCCAGCTCAACTCGATCCTCCTCTGATGAACACAATTGTTGAAGAAGCTGACCCAAATGACTTCCCCCATATGCTCAAATAAGAAAAATGGAGAGCGAAAAAAAACAAAGAGTGTAGAGAAGAAGAAATAAAAATATTTTAGATAATCCAGAATCATTAGATCCAAAGCCTATCTATCAACTTTATCCAAAGACTGAGAAGATGTCATGATTTCGAAAAAATATAATATTTTGAAACATCATATTCCTTTGAAAACTAACATTCTCTTTCAAAGAGTTGTCTCTTCGGAGAGAGGCATCACTTTAAAAGAATTTTAAGATTTTTAAATGATTGAAATTTAGGGATAAAAAATTTAAATATATTTTTTTTAAACAAAACTCCAACACTAGTGACGTGTTGATGAAATTCCTTAACAAGCTTTTGAAGATTATCCAATATTTTACATTGATATATCCTGTATGCCACCAATCATTCAAATGATTAGAATGACAATCATCATCATCAAAATTATAGTGAGGGAATAAATGATAGAATTGATCAATTATATAAAATGGAACAATACAAGATGATTGGGAATGACAAAGATATGTTTTTGATTGGGTACATCTTTCATACTGGAGGCTTGATCCTAATTCTTGTCATAAGCTACATGACTATAATAACCAAATTTCATGACCATGTTGTTGTTGCTGCTGCAGAGACTGGGATCATGTTTGAATAAGACATTTTTCCTCCTTTTACCATGTACATGTGCAATTTTTCAGCTTTAACTATGCTTCTTTGATGGCTCCATGTCCGTAATTCTCTCCTTGATGGTTGTCAATGGCTCTTTGAGAAATAATTTCCTTTCCCCTAATGACTTCATATAATTAGTTAATTCTAATAATTAACTATCTAAATATGATTTTTTATGTGAATGATAACTGATAAGTGGTTAGCCATATTATCTCTGCAAGCATTATGCATAAAAATCGAAGCAAATCTTGGTCGATATGCACTGTTTTAATATCTATATATATAGAGGCACACACAAGTCTTCCCTTCTTCTGTAGGAAAACTAGTGACAAATCTAGATAACAAGTGGAAGAAACTGGAACCGGGATGTCAATGCAGAATGCTACCACAAACCTTATTTATGAGGATGGGGTTCAATCAATCACATTTTAGCCCTTAACCTATAATATATAATCACAATAATAGTCCTAATATCAACTTTCGAACCAAACACATCAAAGGGTGACTTACAAGGACGCTGAGAAATTTTGAGTCGGACCAGGATTGGATTATGTGATGCTAGCTGAATCATTTCAGGCTCAGTTAGTGAACGCATCAGGTTGGCCTACGTCAATATACGGAAAAATATGATTCTAACGCGAGGAGATTACTTAAATGGATCACGTTGCAGGTCCAAACCCAATCTACATGTCTAAATAACCCGGTAGAACCAGACCTAATTATCAGGATAAGTCTTGGTCCATCACAGATTGACCGGACCAATGGCTGGCCTAACGTGAGGCTGTCAAAAGTTTCGCCAGCTCAGAGGAGGAGGGTGGGGAAAAGGAAAACAGTAGGCTTTGATCTCTCTCTCTCTCTCGTGCCATGCGTCCACACGAAGGACCACTGTACAAAACTACGTTTTTCTCTGTTTTTGGGTGAACACACTGTACATAATTTTCAGGTGTAGTAAGTAATGAGACACTGCTGGTCATGATGAAAGGCCCCGTTAAAGCTTCCTCATGGCAACTGTTCACTGTCTTCTTCCTCCAAAGAGATCGGTCACCTTTCTGATCTCTTCATCACTGACTCGAGCACTGCACCTTGCCTGAGCCCGCTCATGTGCACCGCTGAGGGAGGACGACAGGAATCTCCAAGTTAGCATCGGGTACCGAAAAAGACCACAGGTGGCCGCGGTCGGATAGGATTGAGATTTTAGCTCAAGATTATTATAAGGAGAATATGGCTGAAGATTCTATGGCTCATCCATAACGACTAATTAATCCCTTGCACAACCATGCATGCCTATTAAATAGAATTTTAAGTCACATAGGATTAGGCCTTGTCTTTCTTATAGCTAGCTATTGTAGCACAAGTATTAAATTGGATTCCAAAGTTATCTCTTGCTTACGATTTGGTTAGCTTGGAGGCTTGCAAATTAAACCAAGTCCAACGGGACCACAGCAATAGTTCTACAGCACGGCGTCACGTGGGTTAGAGCTGCGCTGCCCTAATGAAACGACTCCTGCTGGGAGAGGTCCCCAACCCCAACACATTAATCAGCAAAGAGTTGTGTTGATGGAGAGAAACAGGAGCCATGATCCTCCATAGCGTGCTGTTTATATCACATAGTGATGTACAGCATGTGAAGGATGCCATCAAAAGATGGATGACCATCAAATATGTGGCCATCTCATGATGGCGACCATCGAATGCTGCTCGGCATTAATTCTATGGTGCAAATCGTACATCATAGAAATCTATGCTCAACAAACAGTAATTGTATTTTTCATCCGAGTCCATACATAGGATCCAATTCGGTACTATAGGCCTCATTATAGTGGTTAATATTTTTGTTGTATCCCAATCGGTGGTGTTTGGAGTGGAGGGGAAGCAACCCAATAGACTGATATCAATGGTCATAGAGTGCAGATCCTTTACGACGCATTATGAGTATCATCTATCGTAGAATGGACGGTCAGAAAGCAACATGTGCATAGATATACTGTGCGCACAAATAGGCACAAGCACGACGGACGGCCAGCACAATGCACTGCAAGTGCACCATGGAGGACCCGGTTTCTTTGTCACATGGCTTCATATGTACTTACAGCAGATAGCAGAACTTGATGTTGCGGGGGATCAACTGGTATTTGCTTTTCAAAAGGTGGTCAGGTTATCTTCCTCCCTTGCTTGGGGATGTTCTAATGATAACGACGCCTCCCTGGGCTTAGGACCCACTTCCAAGTCAGTCAGATGACCCAATCTCGATAGCCACCCAATATTTGCCGTTGCAGTACCAACGACTCTCTCTTGCGTGCCCACACGCCGCCCCATTATACCAGCATGGGTAGTACTCATGACTGCTTTGAGAGTACATAGTGTGCATGTGATGCATGAGTACAATCCAACCAACCAATGCAATATGTGGGATACATACATTTATCCATAAGACATTGTTATTTATGTGAATCGATGAGCACACTTTCATTTTCTGTCTATGTAGCAGAGGAGAGAACTAAAAACTGTCTTCTTTTTTCTGAATCTAAAAAAGATGTCTTTACGGATAATACTTCTGCAACTTTACACGTGAATACTCAACAATTCTACATGTACTACAGTAAAAATAGTAAAAAGCAATGCTATAAAAGATATTTTACGATGCTAATAAACATCGAAAATAAGCTTTGCGATGCTTCAAAAAGCGTCACGAAAGTGTCGTTTATGTAAGAGTGGAGACGAACAGCGCCGACGCTTTTTAAAAACGTCGTAAAATTTTTTAACGATGCTTTAAAACATCGTAAAATTAAATTTTACCGACGATTTTTAGCATCGTTAATGACAACGCGTCTTCCACTCTACCAAGATGCTTTTCGAAGCGTCGACAGTTAAGTCACTAGCGATGCTTATAAGCATCGTTAATCAGTCTATTAACGATGCTTATATGCGTCGTTAATTTTTTTAACAGAAAAAAAAAAATATACAGATTTTATATACAAAAAAAAGAATACATACATTCCTGTACAAAATTATATCAATTATTCAAACATAAACCTGTACAATCACCACCATTCACATCAAAAGCAAACTTCAATAACAAATTTAACCAAACCAAAAGACATTGTTTTATATAAATAAAAACAAAGTACTAATTGTCTATTATAATCAAGAGTTCAACCTAACTAAAAGCATACAGAAAATTTAAGACTATAATAAAAATAAAATGATGTCAATCTGCAGGTGGATGGTCGTCGCTGTCTTCACGTAACGTGCAGCCGTCTCGATGGGTGTCTGATGTGCCAGGAGCCTACAAAAAACATATGAAAAGCTTGATTTGCATATCTATAAATAAAAATATATAGATCATCAAATTAATACAAAAATATATATTTAATAATATGTGTTTACCTGAGATGGGCCATACATCTCTAATAAAGATGTAAACCGATCAATCTGTCCCCTCATGGCCTGCATCTCGGCACGACTCTGTCGCATCTCCTCCATCTCAGCGGCACGACTCTGTCTAATCTCCTGTATCTCCGCCTTGAGTCTGCGGACGCATGAATCCTGAGCATCTACTGCAGCATGCTGCGTATATCTACTAACCTCAGATAACTGAGTGGGGGTGACTCCTACTCCATAACCCCTCACTCGGCCGTAGCGCTCTAGTCCATCAACTCTGTGAACACCTCGGCCTCGATACGACTCTACTGCGTAGATGCTGCAGACTCGTCGTCACGCTCCGCAATGAGAGATGTAGCCCTCTCCTGTATTTATTTTGAAAACAAGAGTTATACATTAATAGCTAACAAAATTAATTTAAAATCATTATAAAAAATAAAATATTAATAATGCCGTATATATAAATCTCTCGACTCATCTCGAACAAAAGTACCATCCTGATGAGTATGAGTCATTCGTAAAACTCCACTTTATCGGGTTCCCTCCCATGCTCATCCACCTACACAAATAATTTTAATTTTAAGCAAATAGTTATAACAATTTAAAAAAATATATGAGTATCATGATACAGACATGGTCCACGATACATAATGATATTAGTTATATAAATATTTCAAATAAAAATTAGAAGTTAATTATGAAAGTTTAAGGAACATACAAACTCCTGTAGGAGTCGTGCATAACTCTTCGATCTCGATGTATGAGGAACAGACTGAGCTGCTCGTACAGCTCTACCAATAGCAGAATAAGTTTGTAAAATAAAGTAAAGAACTTTTTATATGTATAATATATAATATATAATATAAATTAATATTTTTATAAAATATTTAAAAGAAAAGATAATGAGCAGATAATATACCTGTGCTCTCTCAGAGAACCAATAATGAACCAACTCCATCCACTGATGAGGGGGTACATCAGGAGGATAATTCCTAGCAACCTTCTCCTCTGTCATACCCTGTCTCATATAGTCCCTCTTCAATTGTGCTCTATATTCTTTCCATTTGTGATTGAGAGACTTCATTACAAAATCATGAGTGGATGGAGGGAGAACAAACTTACTCTATAAAAAAAAAAGTTAAATAAAATAAATTATACAAGTGATTAACAATTAATATACAGTATGAACATCAATTCATTACCTCTATAACTTGGAGGAGCTCAACTTTATACGTTGGAAGCATGTCATTCCATTTTGCATAGCCCAACGGATATAGTTGAAGCCTCCGAGCAACAGTCTCTAAAAATGAAGTCAATAAGCAGGTAGCTTTCTTAATTGGCTGACCTAGCTGATTGCACTCCACAATAATTCTCTCGTCCTCACGCATCTGCCATATATCTCGTACTACTGTGGGTCCGCGTCTGGGGCGTACTCTCCCAGATCCGTCTGTAAAAAATACATAAAAGTAACGACATCATAAATATACATAAAATAAAATAAAAATAAAATTATATGAAAGACAATATATACCCTGCACGTGTATCTCATCATCTGACTGATGAACAGGAGGATCGTGCTGTGCTGATGATGAAGAAGGACAGAGCTCAGAATGCTGTACAGCTGAACTGGCCTCAGGCTGCTGTGCTGAAAAAGATGTACCGGCCTCTGTCTGTGAAAACTAAAACTGCACACCAGCATATCGTCCCCTGCGACGCATGATGTCACCTAGCATTTATATAAATAAAAGGTAGAATCAATTAATATATGGAGTAAAATAACACAATAATTAATGTAAATTATATACATCATAAATAATTATTATCAGTAACAATCAAGCAGTAGTGTTTCCTTCAAATTCTGTCCTAACCAACATCGTCGTAGCATTTAAATCATCAGCTGGCACAAAATTGTAGGGCATACATTGTGTATAAGTGTCATCGTCATCATCCTCCACTTGGTTTTCCATATCATATAAGTCTCTAGGTTTTGTTTTGATGATAGTAAATCAATCTTTATCTTTTGCATCTTGTACATAAAATATTTGACGAGCTTGAGATGAAAAAATGAATGGGTCATCCTTCAATAACACACCAGTGTGTATCAACCTTGAAAAATTTACAAGTGTAAATCTATTTGCATCTTGCTTCAAATCCTTTGGTGAGTTTATGTCTACCCAATCACATTTAAACAATACTACTTAAAATTTTTCATAATAATCCAGCTCATAGATATCTTTAAGTGCATCATAATAGGATTTTCCATCCGCTTCCACCATAACACAGCTATTCTGTATTTTTCTAAATTTTTTCTGTTCTCTAGTATGAAATTTAAAGCCATTAATTATGAAACCGTTATATCTATTCACAATCTTGTTAGGTCCTCGAGCAAGAGCTATTAGTTCATCTAAATTATTTCTCTCCATCATCTTTGATATCTAAAAAAAATATTATGAAGTACTGTTGAGTTATCTGATATTAAATATGTATCAAAAATTAATATATCCCATAATTAAATATAAATCACACCTAATTCGAAAGCCACATAGGAAATAACTCGACCAAACATCGCTGTTCAATCCTTGCATTAGGATGAATATTATGATTGGCTCATCTTTGATAAATTAAAAATTTACTGCATAAAATATAAATATATCATTTAGAACATTATATCTAATATAAAATTTAAATCTTAATGTCATGCCTTAAATATACTAACATGCGATGGTCAGATATTATGTCACTATGAAGTAACACATAACAATGTGCTTGTGCTAAAGATTTTTGATCAAGTACAATACTTTCAGCTCTTCCCAAGAATTTTTCAGCAGTTGAAAACTTATACAGTTTTGCATTCTCCACAAAGTCATTATGCCATTGAGGTCGACTAAAAATAGTCTCTACACCTTGAAGATATCTTGAACAAAATGTCAAATATTCATCAGTAATATATCCTTCAGCAATCGAGCTCTCGGGATAGGCTCTATTTCGTACATAATCTTTAAGACGCACAAGTTACTTTCAAGAATTAAATATTTATTAAAATATCAGTATGCTATTATTTCTAATAAAATTATCAAAAGATTTAAGGTTTGCAATAATACCTCTCAATAGGATACATCCATCTATAATGTACCGGTCCACCAACTTTAACTTCTGAAGCTAGGTGAATGAGCAGATGTACCATAATAGTGAAAAATTCAGGAGAAAATTTTTTTTCTATCTGGCAGAGTGTAATTGTAATATCGGACTCTAACTGATCAAGTTTTTGAGGATCAATAACTTTTGAACATAATGCCTTAAAGAATAACGATAATCGAAGTACAATTGCAATAATTTATTTCGGCAATGACGATCTTAAAGCTATTGAAAAGATATCTTGCATCAATATGTGACCATCATGATTTTTAAGATTTGAAAGTTTTCGATCCTTTAGATGCACACATCGTGAAATATTTGATGCATATCCATCAGGTACCTTGATACTTTTCAAAACTCCCAAAAAATTATTCTTTTCTCGAGTAGACATTGTGTAACATGCAGGAGGCACATAAATTCTATCATTAGCAAGCATTTTAGGATGAAGCTCCTGTCAGATACTCATTTCTTTTAAATCAAGACACATCTTCATGTTATCTTTGCTCTTTCCATCAAGGTTTAAAAATATTCCAAGTAAATTATCATAAACATTCTTCTCTATATGCATGACATCAAGATTGTGCCGAATAAGATTATGTTTCCAATAAGGTAAGTCAAAAAAGATACTTTATTTTTTTCATAAATATTTACTGGGCTGTTGTGTAGATGCTATCTGTGTGTCTTCCTCATTTTCCTCCTCGAAATAATTATCTGGATCTTGAAACACCTCTGCATCTATAGTACTGATACTGACTTCCTCTAGTAACCCTTCGTGCATTGAGCTTTCAACATCATCCCTTTCTCTTTTTTTAGAGGACTTTGAGTGCTTACCATAGCTGTAATTGATGCCATCCATTTATCTATGAACATCAGTTTCAGAAGGTGGAATAGGGGCACATCCCAATTCTATAATACCATCAAACAAATCTTTCTGAAATCGAAACGGATGATTTACTTCCAACCATCGACGATGTCCCATGTAATAAAATTTACCTCCATATTTTAACCAAATTGAATATGTTGAATCTTCACAATAAGGACATGCGATTTGTCCCTTTGTACTCCAACCAGATAAATTGGTATATGCTGAAAAATCATTAATAATCTATAACAAAGCTGTCCGTAGTTTAAATATTTAGTCATTGGAAGCATCAAATGCATCAATATCCTCTCACAACTGTTTCAATTCCTCTATTAAAGGCTGTAGAAAAATATCAATATCATTGCCTAGACCTTTATCTCCTGGAATAATCATTGACAAGATAAGTGATGATTGTTTCACGCACATCCACGGTGGCAAATTGTAAGGTATCAAAATGACTGGTCAAGTACTGTAGGTAGAACTCAGGATCTGAAATGGATTGAAGCCATCAGAAGCTAAGCCAAACCTAACACTGCGAACATCAGAGGCAAAATCAGGATGCCTATCATCAAATACTTTCCATTGAAGACTATCTGTTGAATGTCTCAACATTCCATCCTTTGTACGTCCTTCATCATTTCATCTCATTGATGAAGCTATTTTTGATGATGCATAAATCCTTTTCAATCTAGGTATAAGAGGAAAGTAACGCAATACCTTCGTCGATTTCTTTTTACTCCGTATTGCATCCAATTCATTCAGTATATCATCTCGATCTTCTTTTTGTGTTATCCATCTTGAAGATCCACATACATTGCATGACTCTTGATTAGCATTTTCACCCTGATATAACATACAATCTTTCGGATAACTATGAATCTTTTCGTATCCAAGATCCAATTCCTTTACTACTTTCTTGACTTCATAATACGATGGTGGTAAACGAGTGCTTTCTGGAAATGCATCTTTTAATAACTTGAGCAGCATGATAAAACTCTTCCCAGACCATCCATTCAAATATTTTAAATAGAATAAATGTACAAAAAAAAAAATCTTAGAAAATTTCATACAATCCGAATATAAATCTTCATGTGCATCTTTCATTAAGGTGTGATAACGAGCTGTCTCATCATTAGATGTATGTATAGGCTCCACAACATGCATATATTTCGTATGCGTACATCCATCAAACATTCCAACTATTTCTTGTATACTACTGGATTCTTTTAAATTTTGAATACCAAATCCAAAAGTATCTGTGATCAAACCCCTTATATCATCATCTCTTGCAGAATTATCTTGTAGGCTAGTGGATCCAAAATGAGTCAGGGATTGGTTACATGATGATGGCAACATAGATTCTTCATGAAAAATTCAGTCGGTATAACCTCTTAAAAAATCATTCCATACCAAATGTTCTTCAACAATTTGTGGATCTAAAGAAGAACTATTTACACATTTCCGACATGGACATAAAATCTTTTCATTTAAACTACTTTTTTTCATACCAAATTTAATGAAGTCATGAACTCCATCTAAATATTCTTTACTATTCCTTGATTTATTTATCCAACTTTTGTCCATTGTAGGATAAAAATGATCGAACTTGCAACTTATCTAAAAATAAAAAAAAAATTATACAATCTATATTAATGCAATGAGTAAAAAATATCAGTCATTTCATAAAATCTAAAAAAATAACAGCTATTGTAGTTCATTATATAACTTGAAGATTTAAAAATACATCTAGATATGATATGGTTTACATAGTAAATGCTTGCTATCATCAACTAATAGGTAAAGAAGGTCCTATTCCATTCAGAAAATGTATTAATTCTATAGGTCAATTACAATAATCAAATGATATGCAACAAGAGCCAAAAAAAATTTCGACAGTATTTTTTCTTAGTTCTGCCGTATAGGGAGAACAAAAAAAAAATATCGTCTGAAATTTTTTTCGAACCCTTAGCATACCATTTGATTATTGTAATGACCTATAGATTTACTCATATTTTCCAAACTGTCCATACTGGGCAATCAATTGACCAATGTACATAATTCTTTTATCCGTACAAAAATAAATAAATATACGGATACAATAGAATATGTACATTAATCAAAAGATGGATCTATGATTCTATGCAATATATTTTTTTTTAAAATTAATTCATAATTAACATTGCCTGACATCTTTCATCGGTCTGAGCGTGTAGGGCTGGATGCCTTCGACGCCAACTGGGACCAAAGACTCGAGTGTGCAAGGCCGAGACCCAAGTCTCGTGCATGTTAATTAAATATTGTGCACTGTGTCATAAATTTTTAACAACTAAATTAGATAATTATTCGATGGTAACCAAATAACAAAAGAATCAACAAAATAAATCCTTAGGATTAGCATGCATCCTAACCAAGTCGTTCAAAATTCTCATATACAATAAAACAAACAATCTCTTTCCCAAAGTCAGTCTAGCCATCAAAAGCTAAGACATCACAATTAAATCTAAAATAATTAACAAAAATAATTAAAATATTATCTAAATCCTCTAACTACTACGTACACTTTCAAATAATGCCATACACGAGAATAATCTTTCAATCTAAAAAACAAAACAATATTAGAGAAATGAATTACTTACAATGGACAATAATACGAGAAAATACTGGACGATATTGTTTTTGTCAAATACATGCATTCAATAAAAAAATATGATAGTCAATAATTAAGACCTGGGCCAAATTAATATCGAGCTACTAATGTATACTTTCAACTAGTATTAATTTTTATCTTGTGTCAGCTAGTCACATTTTCAAAAAGTATTTCTAAGTTAACTGTATGAAATATTAAAGGCGATATACAATGTAATACCTAACAATTTATCATAAATATAGGGTAAAATATTATTTCTCGATATTTTTTAAAAATATCACTACAATAATGTCACGAATTATATAATGAAGATGAGCTACAAACTAATACATGAAAATTTATCATGAATGTGGAGCACAGTGATATTTCCTAATATTTTTAAAATATTATTAAAATAATATCAAGGATCATATGATAAATGTGAGCTGCATAAAAAAATAGTTAGTGTTCCTCATTGTTTTTCTTTTCTCATTTTTTTTGATTTTATTAATTTTTTTAATCTTTTAAAATAGGAGTGGCAATTTTAGTCGATTCATCGGGTATCTTATCTAATTCGATTCGAATGAGGTGAGTTTTATCCAATTCAATTAGAATTTGAGACAGGTATAGATTTAAAAAAAAATAAATTATGTGGTAAAAAAGTTGTTAAGCACTGTCGATACGATAGCTTATTGCCTTAATCAACAATGAACATTGAAATACGGTCAGATTTTCAACCGCATCTCTCCTTTTTTTTTTCCCCATGAGGTAAGATGATCCATGGATTTGATCCAAGACTGGGTGGAAGGGAGAGTTCATGCCTCTCAATAATCATTTTCATCCATCCAAAGCTTGATTTATCGTTTGAAATGGAACACCATTAGTAATTAATTATGACTTCCTTAATAAGAGCTCATAGGAAATTTGCTTTTTGGGTCCTACAAATATAATATATGGAATTGACCTAAATGCCCATTCATTGACATTTTTGGTTACTCAGATTTTAGCAATTAATATAGATAAAATATGGTACTTATTATGTAATTATAATTCAAGATCATTCTATTTTATAAAATTTGAATCATACAAGTATGGAAAGGATTAACAATATATGATATATAAATTCATATAAAAACATATATACTTAATAAAAAAATATAACTATATAGAGCAAAATCGCTTATGCATAAAAATAGCATATATATAAATAAGTGATTAATATTCAAAAACTCGATCGACACCTCGATTTGAGAACTGGAGTGTCAAAACTTGCTAAACGTTCTCCTATCTAAAAACTCATTCTCCTACAAAATTAAGTTCAATCAAATATATATATATATATATATATATATATATATATATATATATATATATATATATATATATATATATATATATATATATCTTCTAGTAGATTTAACAATGTAGACCATCTATTGGTGCCTGCCGGGGTCTATCCCTAGCCCTTTTGATTTCTGGCAATCACTTGGATCCACAGATGAGAGAAAGAAGGTGAGACAGAGGATAGATACAAGAGAAAAATGTAACTCTTTCTTCTTCTTCAATAGAGTTCCCTCTTCTTGTCAAAGACGACCGCGAGAGACCAATGTCCCGTGACCCCATAAAGGCGTCCGGCAGTGAAGAGGCGACGACCCCTGTAGCAACTACAGCCAGTGGTTGTCGGTGAAGCAAAGAAGAAGAGGAAAAAAAGTAGGGGAGACACTGTTCCCGAACATCCGACAGCTTGCCAGTCCAAAGCACAGGGGCTATAGGGGCAGAAAAAAGGGAAGAGAAGGAGGCAGAGGGCGGATACCTCAGTCTGGCGAAGCCAAAAGGCGATTCCACGAGCCTTTTCGATGCAAATCGGAAAGGTGTACGGCATCGGCGAGGGAGATGGTGGGATGCGGTCAGGTCGGGAAGGGGGATCGGGGGGTCTTTTGGGCCTGCGAAGATGGCCGTCGGGTGGGGAGAGGGGAGGAGGGCCGGTGGGGTGGCTTCGAGGAGGACGGACGGCATACGGCATGAACGGCGTGGGTGCAGCGTGCACGGATGTGGCAGCAGAGGGGAGCGACGAACGGCGGTGCAGCGTGGACGGCAGGTGCGGCATCGGCGATGGACAATCGATGGAGATAGGGGCTGGGAGGAGATTAGGGCACGGAAGAATGGGAGGAATGGGTGGGAGGGGGCGGCGGCAGATAAATTAGGGCACGGGAGAATGGGGGTCGGATTAAGCGAATCTAACGACGCTTTTTAGCGTCGTTAAATAATGATGCAAAAAAATATCGATATTTTCTTTATTTAACGATGCTTTTGCTAAAAGCATCGGTGTTGACAATACTGAAATTTTATTATGTTTTTAAGTATCGTTGAAAATATAATACTTTTTAAAAGAGTCAGCAGGTCAGCGCAACCTGCCGATGCTTCCAAAAAGTATCGACAAAAAATGATAGTTAATTTCCCTTTTTACTGTAGTGATGTACGTTTGTTTCAAATTAAATATGATAGCAGTTGGCTTTACAAAGGTCCACGACAAGTTCAACAATAAGAAAGAATTGAGAAATAAGGTGAGAGAATCTCTACTAGGATTCAAATTATACATCTCCCTCGAGTGGAAAGGGGATGTTATTTAGTGATTCAGAGGATCACTACATCTCATGTAGGCCATTTTGATCCGTATGCATGGATAAGGTTCAAAAATAAGATTAATAATATCAAAAGTCAAATTGTAAATCAATATTTTTGAAAATTATAATCATACGATCTCTGATTGAAATAATTTTTTTCATATTTTTAAATATAAATAATTTTTCAAACTTTATGGCACTGTATCTATCTCTAAAAGGTACACCATACATAGCAATTAATACAAGTTCCTTTACTATGCCTTGAAATGGCCAATCGATGAGGGTTTCATCTTTGAGGAATATATAATTAGAAAAAAAATAAAATTGATATAAGAGCCGAAATCTATTTTGGTAGATTTTAGTTTTTCATGCTTATTTTTACTAGTGGTTGCTATTAGAAAAGCTGTAATTTTTTTAAACAAAAAAAAAATCTAATCTAGATTATATAAGAATTTATTTTTACTAGTACAAATAATTTTTCTACCTCAGTTTTGTCTATCTTTAATGAAAGAAACAATGTCTTAGATCTTATTTGGATCGGTTCCCTTCTTATTCCGTTCGAGTTGAGGTAGCTGAAGAAGTTCTCTTTCTTTCCAATCGGATCAGTCTGCTAACAAATAAGAATGCATTTACGACTTATTGGTATATGTATATATGAGTAAACCAACGGACCTTTTCATGTTGGTGCAATAGTCAATCATGCAAGCTATTTTTCGTATTGTTTTCAAGGCTAACTAAAATTTTATGCAATAATCTGCTAAAAGGTTGCTTAGTCGATTCAAGTTTTTCTCCTTTCAAAAATTCTTTATAAATAATGATATTGCTCATTTCCCTATGAAAAAATTATGGTTTCAAAAACTTATATTAGGCAATTAATGGGTTGGATATTATTAGGACAATCGAATCTGCTCCTCCTAATTTCAGCTTCTCGACTTATTGCCGATCATCCCGATTATGGATCGACGACAGACGATGGACCGTCAAAACCAAATCGCCGAAGGAGGTCCGATTCGACTACAACTTCTATGGATCTCAACACCCGACTTTCTATCAACATTAGGAGACAAATAATTGACTATTAATTGGCAAGCCGACCGACTGTCGGTAACACTCGATCGACTTCCATGGTAGATACGACATAATGATTTGATCAACTGCATAACTGCTGACCAGTCAGTATATCAAAATTACCAATCGATGGTCAGTCGGAATATCAATAGCACCGACATATGGTTAGTGTGTCATGCTTACCGACATAAAGTCGGCATATCAGAAACCGTCAGTGCATAAAGCTCATAACTACATACCATGATCGTCAGTGGACATTAACTGCCCACCTCACGATCACATAATGTCGGAATAAACGGGACTCACATACCTAACCGTTACGAATAGTTACCAATAATTCGTCTATAAAAAGAAGATAAATGAACAGTGTGGATAAGATACTTCTTGACTGATATTTTGTTAATTTTGATATTCTACTTTCTGTTCGACCATTCTTCACTGACTTAAACATCGGAGGGTCTCCATCGGATACAACTCCGATCGATGTGGACTTCTTTTGTAGGTGCTCTTCTCCAGCGTCAGGTGCTCTAAAAGATTGATCGCAATAAATTGACGCGCCAGATAGGGGGAGAAGCAAAAAAGTCTGATTATAGCAAAAATAAGAGCTCAAAATAACTTCACTGACTCTGTTAAGCAATCTTCTCGTCAGGAAGACCTCCCTCCTCCACATCTAATGGCAGAGCCCAATTTTTCGTATTCTGTTATCACTACGGACGTCCAACTTGCTGCTTTAATGTAGCAAATAAAAGTGTTGACGAAGGTAGTGCACAGCCTTCAACAACAACAGACACAGCAGTAGTAGCAACCGATGGCGGAGGAGCCGGCGGCGCATATAGTGCCATCCAGGCACAGTTGCCATGCTCCATGATGATCTCTTTCTTCGTTCTCAAAATATTGTTCGTCTCGACATTTTTGCCATGCCGAGCCATCACCTTTCCAGCACTCTTACTGTGCTGCCAGCCACTCGTGATGGTCTCCCTCTCATTCTCGACATCATAGCATTAAGAAAGAGAAGAGACCATACATGCCTTCGACTTCTCGATCCTTGAGTTCTTCAGGAAAATCTATCTTTGAATTCTCACAGCAATGATGGCTCAATGACTACGAACGTAAATTTAAAGAAATTAACTTCCAACTCATTCGACTTCGAGTGGATGGTCGAGGGTCCTCCAATAACCTTAGCATCTACACCGCTTCGCCTTTCTCCCAACACATCTTGAATGAGCCGATTCTGTCAAGGTTCAAGATACCGCAGATGGAGCCATATGATAGCTCCACCGACCCAATTGATCATTTGGAGAGCTACAAGGCTCTCATGATGATCCAGGAGACAACCGATGCTCTCTTATACATTGACTTTCTGGCTACCATTCGAAAAGCTGCTCAAGCCTGATACTCTGTGCTCCAGCTGGAAAGCATCCACTTTTTTCAGCAACTGCAATAATCATTCATGGCCCACTTCAGCACCAACCAAAAGATGCCACGAATATTCGATAGTCTTTTCTCCATCAAGCAGGATAAAGGAGAGATACTGAGAGACTTCATGGCACATTTCAACACCACCACACATGAGGTCTGGGACCTCAACGAAGATATGATCATCTCAGCCATGAAGAAAGATCTGAGGGGATCCGGGTTCATTTACTCCCTGGATAAAACTCTCCCTCAGACTTATGTAAAATTTCTGGAGTGCACGTACAAGTACATTCATGTGGATGAAGGCGCTACTGTCCGACGTCAAATAGAAGAAAAAGATCAGAAAAAGAAACAAAAAAAAAAGTAGAGCTCCAGCTGAATCGAATCGGTCAATAACCAACAAGAGAGCTTCACCCTATCGATTGAGTGTTGATCCGACTTTTCTTCAATGCCCTAGTGGGTCCCGCACCGACTGCGGGCCTCCACTTGGTGGCAAACAATCGAACCTCTTCCATCGAAGGCTGTCTAGCAGGTCGTATAGCTATAAGCAAAAAATAAAATGATTTGGTTATAATTTGAAGCAGATAAAAGTAAGAAATTAAAGAACTGCATTATGCTATACCTATGACGGATGCCGAACCAAGTCCAGCATCGTAGAGAGCCTGCTCCGTTAACAGTCCCTTCTATGGAGGAACTTCCATATCCTTCAGACATAGAAAGTCTTCTCTGTCAGTGACATCAACCTGATTATTCTCATTCGGACTTGTATTCGGACTCTCCTAGATAAAAAGAAAGTCCCAGGGTAAGGAAGAAGAAACAAAGAAAAACTGAGTCTTTCAATTATGAATAGAAGAAGAAAGATCGGTGATGAAAGATAGACCCTTCCTCAGAGAGAAGAACCACCAATCCTCAACATTAGGGTGGGGGTGAAGGATGAAGAAAGAGAGAAATCCAAGGCACGATCAGGATCATATGGCACAATAAAGCAAAGGTAACAAGGAACCGAATGGAATTTGGCGCAAGCTGAGCTGGACAGAGTCAGTAATAGTCCAGGATGTTCTGAATGAACTCCAAAATCAAAAAACAAAGGACAGACCGAAGATTTTCAACATAAAAAGTGACCTGATTTGGAGGAGAAAAAATCATCCGACCATCCAAACCAAGTGCAAACAACCAAAACTGCTCTGAGATATGATACTGCTCCCGAAGGTGGATAACTACAGACTCGATCATAGAAGAAACTTCTACCATCGGGCCCGAAAGAGAGTCGCTGACCAAACCAGTCGATCGTCTACCCTGAGAAGGTTGAGGGTTGGGTGCTCTACCTATAGGTCTATCATCCTCTACCCTAGCTTTACCCTTCCTACTGCTACTAGCCATCAGAAATGGCAGAAAATCGAAAAAAATAAACGAGGAAAGGAAGGAGAAAGAAGAAGTCTAACCTGAAGGTTAAAGAGAGACCTGAAAATCCTGGCTCATGACTTCCCCTGGAACTTAACAGAACCCTCAGCAACTACAAGAAGAACCTTCGAACTCTCAGAATGCAACAAAAAATCTTCAAAAGAAAGTGACATTACATATATAGAATCCCTTAACGGTCAGGATAAACTCGTTCAAAATGAGATTGTCTTGGATTTTGACACGTGGCTACATTAAAACTGATTATTAATCGGATGATTCGACGCACCTACCATTTGACTGTGCCATGTTACCACTATCTGCACGAACGGTTGAGAGCCAATAACAAATGGATGTATGGTGGCAATCGATTAGTCAGAATCAAATCGACCAAATCATCTGGCCGCCTAACCATCTTCTCGAATCGACATCCCAATGATGGCTGCACGACCATCGAAATGATAAAATAGCTGAAAATCTTTTGATTTTTGAGAGAATTATTAATACCTACTGCCGAATAGATCGTAGAATTAGGGCTCAAGACGACACGTGATAACTTCCATCGTCTAACATGTCAGGCCATGTGTCAAGTCATGTGACAGGCCACCTTGAACTTGAGAGTGGGGGGCAACTGTTAGGGCAATCGAATCTGCTCCTCCTGATTTAATATCAGCTTTTTGATTTATTGTCGGTCATCCCGATTATGGGTCGGTGACAGATGACAGACCATCAAAATCAAGTCATAAAAAGGAGGTCCGATTCGACTACAGCTTCTATGGATCTCAACATCCGACTTTCAATCGGTGTCAGGAGATAAATGGTCGACTATTAACCAGCAAGCCAACCAATTGTTGATAACATTCGATTGACTTCTCTGGCAGATACGACATAACGATTTGATCAACTACAACACACTGACCAGTCGGTATATCGAAATTACCGGCTGATGGTCAGTCGGAATATCAATAGCACTGACATATGGTCGGTGCACCATGCTTACCGACATAAAGTCAACATATCAGAAGCCGTTAGTGCATAAAGCACATAACGACTATATACCACGATCGTCAGTGGGCATTAACTACCCACTCCACGATCATATAGTGTCAGAATAAGTGAGACCCACATACCTAATCGTTATGAGTGGTTATCAATAATTCATCTATAAAAAGATGATAAATGAACAGTATGGGTAAAATGCTTCTGGACTGATACTCTACCAATTTTGATATTTCACTTCATGTTCGATCACTCTTCACTGATTTAAATATCGAAGAATCTCCGTCGGATACAACTTCGATCAGTATGGATTTCTTTTATAGGTGCTCTTTCTTGACGTCAGGCACTTCAAAAAATTAGCGGCAACAAATATTATGATATCTTGCTCCATAAAGTGGCTTAATGCTCCACCATATCTTTATTGCTTCTCCTTTGTAAACAAGTACCATCCTTGAATATCTCTATATTCTTGGATATATGCTATATTATTTCTGCACTTTTTTAATTGATCCACCAAATTGTTGTGGTTTCTCCCCCGTTAGTGATTATTGACCAAATAGACAGGTAAAAGAAGAGCGAAAAGACAACGGAGGCAACTGATCTCTAATAATGATTGTGAGCTTTAAAAATAAAATAAAATAAAATAAATCTTGCATCGGATGCTAGACCTGATCCAATCCTCATTATTAGAATGTGTTTGGTTGGGCTTTGATCATTTTTATACTGGCCTGGTTTAAGAAATCAATGGCTAATTTGATGTTGCCATTTAAAGCTACAGTATTTTATATTTTCATTACAACTAAGTCGAGGTGGGTTCATGTCGTGCATAGCCTAGACATGACCCAAATTAACTTTGGGTTCAGGATTTGAATATATATTTGATGTTAGGTTTAAGATAGGAGGGGATCGAGATTTTTAACTCATTTTGGCCAAGTCAAATTTGTTTTCTGAAACAGGGCCATGCTTGACTAGATTAGAGGTTGAGTCTTAATTTGGGCCCAAGCATGATGATCAATTGGTCATCGTAATGACCTTACAGACATGAATTGGGTTAAGTTGGATTAAATATTGGGACTTGAATCTACTCAATCTTTTTCAACCCTTAGGGTAAGCAATGAAAATTCAAAAAAATCCATCAATTTATATTTTAATGTATTGAACAACTGAATAATTTTATCAAACAATTGGGTATTGTTTATTTCTTCAATTTTTTGGACATTCACTTTTCCTAAGTAACCTACTACTCGTTGTAATTTATTCTATTATGTAACACCAATACCCAATGATGTACTCGTGCGTGAGGTGTGACTGATTGTCCACATTTCTCCATCCCTCTTTTATTTCCCAAACTCTGCTCCTCATGTGGCATATCTCTTGTTGCTACGAGGCTCAAAATCTAGAACAAAAGAAGTTAGGGTCAAATGAAGCTGGACTGGAGTGGCTGTAGTGATCTGATCTAACTCTCCTTTGAGAAATCCTATAAAATCAATTAAAAATCGGATGGAGATCCTTCGATTCTTGACCCTTCGATGTATAAGTCAGTTCAAGCCTCAAGAATAGAGAGTGAAAAAAAAAAGAAGAGCATGAAAAGAAGATTTGAATGGAACTGGAGAGATCAGGCGGAGTGAGAATTAGAGTTCTTCTTCAAGAGCAGGCAAAGTTTCCACCGACAGATTCTCCCCTAGTCCTAGAATTATAGACTTGCTGATAGAGGATCCCTTGCCTTCTATTTTATAGAGAGGTTGACAAGACCATTTCAAAGTTTATTAGATCATTAGAGAAATTGGTTAGGCGGTTAGAGCTATCTACAGGTGAGCTGGTGTATAGCTATATGTATGAGTTGGAAGTGAGGTCATATCTGATCGTTTCTGCCAACTATACATAAGATCGTGGCTAGTTGGGGCTTAGTTGTAGAGATTATGGTGGACTCTTGCAGGATGACTGCTGCTGTTAATGTAGTGGTTCACTTCGGTAAAAGATCAGGGTGAAACAGAGATCAGTTATTATCAGTTGAGACCTGTCATCTCAGACACAGAATATTAGAGTATCTCAATTCAGATCGATAAAATATCGATCGGAGTCTGCTTATTAGCAAGTTAGCGCACCGCAACTTGACGCTTCGAGATTGATAGTTCCTTAATCTCACATGATGATGCCACGTGGCTTGGAATTAGTTTAGTACACCAACATTTTGCCCCCCATTTTCTATGTCCAGGGTGATAACTTTCAGATTGGACTAGAAAGTAAAGGTATCTTCACATCTACCTTTCATAGATTAGGTGCTCACCAGTTTAGAAGATTTTTGCTATCGAGATCGGACTTTACTGGCTAGAAAACCTTCTCCCCATTCTTGTCCTTTGACTCTACTTTTATTGGTTAGGAGATCTTATCTCCATACTTATATATTTTGGCTTGATTTCTACTGGTCAGGAGATCTTATCTCCATATTTGTCTTTTGATCTAATTTTTATCAATCAAGAGATCTTATCTTCATATTTATCTTTTGGCCTGATTCTTATCAGTCAGGAGATCTTATCTCTATACTTGCCTTCTGGCTCAATTTTTATCGATCAGAAGATCTTATCTCTATACTTATCTTTTGATCCATTTTTATCGATCAGAAAATCTTATCTCCATATTTATTTTTTGATCCGATTTTTATCGATCAGGAGATCTTTTCTTTATACTTGTCTTTTAGTCCGATTTTTATCTGTCAAAAGATCTTGTCTCCATACTTGCCTTTTAGTCTAATTTTTTATTGGTTAGGAGATCTTATCTTTATACTTGCCCTCATGAGATTTTTTGAACTGAAAATTAGACTCGTACCTCTCTGAGATCTTGTCGGACTGAAAATTAGATTCTTTTTTGCCCCTGGGGCTCAATGATCCGCTGGTTCCGCTGCCAGATATAAAGGTGTTGCATCTCAATAGTATCAAAATTGAATATTTGGGATGAAAACGAAGAGGCCAGACCTTTCAGAAAATGATCCGCCATATCTCTCACCATCATTGCTTGAATGGGTGGTTTGAAAATACCAAATAAAAGTGGACCATTTGTCGACACTTAATTGGCTTACCAGCCCAAGCATGGATCGATCCGTCATGGCTAAATCTGGAGGGGGTATACCCAACCATCATCTGACTGAGTCATTGGATTAGCACCAAGGTCATGAATCAGCAATAAAGTCAGTTAATCTAGGCCGTTCGTTCACCTATAAAAGGCTATTGCCCCCCGATCACCGTTTATTTTTGCTATTATCGTATGGAGGTGCTGTCAGATTACTTTCAGAGACCTTGCTGTGCTGAACAGCCGTCAAAAATAGTGGAGAGCTCACTAGAGAAGGAGAAGAAGAGCTTGTTCTTCATCTCTTGAGAGGATTTCACCTGTCCCTTTTAGGTACCGACCCTCCCCCATCTATTCTTTTTCAACTGTAGAGTAGCCTTTTTTCCTTTTCACTTCTTTGCATCTCTTCTTTTCATTTACCTTTGAGAAATATGTCTAAGAAAAATAGAAAGAGAGAGAGTACTGTAGATGACCCACAGATTAGGTCGACCCAGCCTTCATTAGCCATTGAGATAGAAAGTCCACCCTAAGAGAACCTTGAAATTGGTCCCGTAAGTGAGGAGAGTTCGGATCATAGTGCAAAATCTCCTATACGTGGTCTCACGGACTACCTTGATCTAGAGATGGAGGGATCCATTCTGATCGAGGAGAATCTCATAAATCTTAAAGAAAAATATGATATACCTGATGAATATGAGATGTTAGTGCCAAATCCAGAAGGTCAGATTTTTGAACCTCCTGAGGGCTGCATAGCCTTATATGATGAGTCCCTTCTATCCGGGCTTCGATTTCTATTGCATCCATTTTTCTACAACGTTTTCAATTTCTATAGCATCCATCCTACTCAAATAACCTCGAATGCAATTAGAATGATCATAGTATTCATAATAATATGCAGTTTTCAAGATATAGAACTTAAGATCTCTCTGTTTAGATCTTTAATCCTCTTAAAAGGGCATCTAAGCGAGAAGGACTGGTGGTACTCCTCATGTAGGAAAAATTATAAGTTCGAATCTAGTCTTTCTTCCTCCATCCACGATTGAAAAGATCATTTTTTCTTCATCCGAGCTTTTATTCTATGAGATTTTAGGACTTCTTAGGGATGCCCAGATATTAGGTATAATTCTCAAGATAAAATTCTCCCCAAGGATGAAGTAGCTCATTAAGCCCTAATTACCACCAAAGTGGTCAAGTTATCCTTGTTGGTTAATGATTAGGCATTGTATGATGCTGGCATCAGTCTGTACTCTCCTCAGGATAAGATCAATGTATTTTCTATGTCTTTTCTTTCTCCTCACATCATCATATATATATATATTTAAATATATAACTTTTTTAGTGCAAAAATAAGGCTCAATCAGAATAGAATGGAAAAGAAGAAAAGAAAGAAACAGCCAAAGCAATCTGCCGCTGCTCCGGCACCAAAAAGGATCAAAGGAGCGACAGAACCTCCACCTACTCAAGCACTATCTGGGTCTACCTCTGCCATGCCCTCCTCGATCAATTCGGAGAGAAGCGATGTTTCCTGAGGTCCACAAAATTCTCTTCGGGTCTTATCAATTGTGCCCCCACCTCGTCAACCAACCAAGGTGAGAAAGAAGAATGAATCCTGACCTATACCCCTTCCTAAGAAGTCAGGATACAAATCGACTGCAACTACTATCGCCCCATCAACTTCAGTTGAGGGAGACACCGTGACACGAATGTCACTCTTAGAGCAGCCTCGATTAGGTCGCGATCTTCTCGAATCAGCGATGCCGACAGTTGATCTAGAGACACATCGGAAGAACAAGCTAGAGGAGATTGCAAATCACTACTACGAGCATCTCATGCATGTAAGTTTCTCTCCCTTCTTTTTTTTTTTTTTTCGAGGTATGATCGACCAGAACCTTTGCCTTACATGTCACCATTGATTTTAAGGTCATGTATGAAAATATGACCTACCTATTGTAAAATAAAGAGGCTATGGATGCCAACCTAATCATTCTTCAAGAGGAGAAGGAGTCTGAGCTTGTCGCGGGACTCAAAAATCAACTTGAAGAGAAGTTGAAATCACTGAAAGAGAAAAATCAGAATCTCCTAAATCTTCAATGAAAAATAAATGAACAGGAGATGAAGATTTTCAACCTACACATTCAAGCTGAGAAGAATAAGGAGTTGGAGCCGAGGTTACAGGAAGCAATCAAGGCTAATAAGGCTCATAAAAAGGCCATAGAAGCCTTGAAGAGGTAGGTCAAGAAGGAACAGAATAAGGTGGCGAAGGTGGTAAAGCTGTACAGGGCCTCGAAAGAATTTGAGGAGGGGGTGAGTGAGAGCTCCAAGGGGGCATACAACTATGCATTCAATTAGTGCAGAAATCTAATCAAGACTCTGTATTCGAAAATCGATATTTCCAAGGTGACTCCAAAGTTTGCCATTGATATGGGCATAAAGGGAGATCCTAAGCCGACCATTGAAGCAGTAGAGGAACCAATTAAAGAAGCAGGTCAGGAGCTGGCTGAGGTGAAGACCGTTAGGGCCATTACCGCAGAGCCAATAACTGCAGTGCTCCTGGTTATAATAGAAATCCCTGAAGCCGTCAAGGAGCTGGAGTCGATCATAGTCACAGAGCCCACTACTGCTGAGGTTGCTAAAGAACCGAAGCAAGTTAAAGAGAAATCAATCAAGTAAAACTCCAACACCCTGGTAGTCATCCTATAGAATTTTTTTTTCTCGAAATGCATTGACTCGACAGGGGTCTTTTTAATTTGTAACGCCCCAATATGGGACTTTCTCGTTGTATTTTCTTTCCATATCAATGAAAAAAATATTTTCCAATGTGTCGTGATTCGATGTGCATGTTTCTATTACTTAGCAAATTTTATGACTTACCAAAAATAACTACATATATATCTTATAATTCAACAGAGCTAAAGAATTGATAATTTTAACCTTACCAATTAACAATTGACTTAAAATCAAGGTTCTGACGTACCTTAGTTAGCATGGCTTTGGGTAGATCTGGCTCAAGACCTAATCTTGATTCAGAGATCATTATTTGATTCTGACCTTCAAGTATAATCTTCGATTCGGAGATCGATGTGATATCACCTCGATCTTAGAATCGGGATAAGATCACCTTGGTCCTGAGACCATTATAAGATTACCTTGGTTCTGAGATCGAAATCGAATAACTTAGATCTTGAGATCGGTATTGGATAACCTCAATTCGGAGATCGATATTCCATAGGGCTAAAGATAACTTTGATCTGGAGATCGATATTCATTTACTTATGGGGGGATTGTGCCCTTCCGGACTCTATCAATTCATAGATCGAGTTCTGAGAGATTTTATCTCCAATCATGCCTCTCGAGGCTTTACTAATCTGAAAATTGAATTTGGGGAGATCTTATCTCGATTTGTGCCTTCTGGAGTTTAATCAATCTGGAGATTGTATTTGAGGAGATCTTATCTCTATTTATACCTCCAAGGGCTTTACCAATCCGAAGATTGGATTTGAGGGGATCTTATCTCCAATTGTGCCTCTCAAGGCTCTACCAATCTGAAAATTAGATTTTCGCAGATTGAAAGGTAATATGCAAGAATAAACTCATTAGAGTACTTTTATGGATAATATTTTTGAAGATTTTAGAATTTCAAGTGCAGAGAATAATAGTCTCATCTGGGTTTTCAATTCTATAAGCCCTTGGACGAATAACATCAGTGATTCGATAAGGTTCGTCTCAATTTGGAGCAAACTTGCCATGTTTAGTAGGCTTTGAAACTTCCGCTCATCTTAAAACGAGATCACCTTTTTAAAATGACCTTGACTTTATCCAGGCATTATAATACTTAGCGATTCTGTGCGTATATGCTGCCATTCTGATATGGGCTTGTTTTCTTATTTTCTTAAGAAGATTCAGGTCGGTTCTCAACCGATCAAAATTTGTGGCTTCATGAAAATTTCTAACTCTACCAGAGGATAAGTCGATCTCAACTAGAATCACAGCTTCGGCCACATAAATAAGTTTGAAAGAAGTTTCTCCTATCGAAATCCAATATATGGTTTTGTATACCCATAGAATACTGTGAAGCTTTTCAACCGACAAACCCTTTGCTTCAGTGAGCCTCATTTTGAGGCCTTGAATAATTATTCTGTTAGTGACCTCGACCTCACTATTTAATTGTGGATGTCCAACAGAAGTAAATCGATAATCGATATGAAGCTTAGAGCAAAATTTTTTGAATTTAGGATTGTCAAATTGCCGACCATTATCAGTGATAATTATCCAAGGTAAATCAAATTGGTATATTATAGATTTCCAAACAAAATCCTGTATTTTTTTCTCAATTATCTGGGCTAAAGGTTCTACCTCCATCTATTTTGTGAAGTAGTCAATAGCTACAACTAAAAATTTTCTTTGACCTGCTACCATTGGAAAAGGTCCTAGTATATCCATTCTCCAAATTGCAAAGGCCCAAGAGGCGGTTAATAGAGATAAACTCAGCAGCAAGTTAATATTAGATTTTAGCATATCTTTGACATTGATCGTATTTGTTAAAAAGATCGACTGCATCCCTTTAGATAGTTGGCCGATAATAGCCCTACCAGATTACTTTATAAGCAAGTGATCTGCCCCCCAGATGATTCTTACATATTTCTTTATGTACCGCCCGAAGTGCATAATCAGCTTCAGACAGCGTCAAGCACTGAAGTAAAGGAAGCGAATAGGACTTTTTGTATAATTGATTTTCTTGGAGGACATATCATGGAGCTTGTCTTTTGATGCTTCTGGCTTTAGTTGGATCATCAGGTAAAACTTTCTTAGATATATAATCCATGAGATGATCCATCCAGCTAAGTTCATGACTGACCTAAAAAATGTGTAGTACTTTAATGTTGGGCCTATTCAGCTATTCGATAAGTACCTTCTGATTCAGCTCGAAAAAAATCCGACATGGTGAGATGTGATAGAGTATCAGCCCGAGCATTTTCTGATCTCAAAATTTGAAGTACTTCAAACTCCTCAAAGCCTTTAGATAATTCCTTTACATTCTGCAGGTAGCGAGCTATTGTGGAGTTTTTAGCTTCAAATTGACTCTGTACCTGACTGATAACAAGCTGCAAGTCGATAAAAATCTTTAGCTTTTTAATCTCAAATTTTTTTATCATGTTTAGATCCGCAGTCAAGGCTTCATATTCAGCCCCATTATTAGAAGTGTTAAAATTGAACCTTAAGGCTTGCTTAGTAATAAATCCTTCAGGACCTGCTAAAATCAGTCCAGCACTATTTTTTTGAGAATTTGAGGCTCCGTCCATATACAGAACCTAGAATGAATCATTTTCAAGACTTTTAGGATTTTTGAAAACTGATCCATCATCAGGGATAGTACATTTCATAATAAAATTAGCTAGCACCTGACCTTTAATTACAGTTTGGGATTGGTACTGGATATCAAATTCACTAAGTTCAATGGTCCATTTGGCAATCCTATCCGAAATGTCAACCTACTGGAGTACAGACCTGAGTGGTTGATCTATTAGCACTATAACTGTATGAGCTTGAAAATAAGACTTAAGTCTCTAGATTGCTACAATCAAAGCATATATCATTTTTTCAGCCTTATGGTATCATGTCTCGACATTCCGTAATAATTTATTAGTATAATAGATAGATCTCTGGATACCCATTTCTTTTCAGATAAGAATCGAGCTGGCAATATATGGTGAGACAGATATATACATATATAATTCTTCACCTTCGATTGATTTTGAGAGGAGAGATGGAGAGCCAAGATACTTCTTAACATCTTCGAAGATAGCTCGGCATTCTTCCATCTTCGAAGATAGCTCGGCATTCTTCCATCTAATTAAAATTTTTGATCTTCCTTAGTATTTGAAAGAATGGGAGACATCTTTCAACTGATCTGAAAATAAATCGACTTAAGGCTGCAACCTGCCCCATAAGCTGCTGAATTTCTCTGATAGCAGTCGGATAGTTTATCTCCAACAGTGCTCGAATCTTCTCGAAATTTGCTTCTATCGCCTTTTGATTAATAAGAAAGTCAAAAAATTTATCCGAGATCACCCCAAAGGTACATTTGTTTGGATTGAGTTTCATCTGATGCTTCCTAAGCTCTCCAAATACTTCTTCCAAGTCGGCAATATGCTGGTCCTCTTCAGCACTTTTTTCTATCATATCATCAACATAGACCTCCATACTTCAATCAATTTATCATTTGAAGATTTTGTTGACAAGATGCTGGAATATGGCACCTACATTTTTAAGTTCAAAAGGTATCATTTTATAACAATATAAACCTCTTTCAATGATGAAGGCCATATTTTCTTGATCTTCTGAGCTATTTTGATCTGATTATAGCTTGAGAAAATATCTATAAAGCTGAGAAGTTTATGATCCATGGTGGCATCCACTAGCTGATCAATCCTTGATAAACAAAAACTGTCTTTTCGATAAGCTTTGTTGAGATCTTTATAGTTAATGCATATCCTCCATTTACCATTGGTCTTTCTGACCATGACAACATTAGCTATCTATTTTGGATAATGAGCTTCTCTGATAAATTTGACTTTTAGAAGTTTATCATCTTCCTCATCAATGACATTTTGCCTCTTTGGAGCGAAACTTTTTTTCTTCTGCTGAATCGACCTAAAATTCAGATCCACATTCAGTTTATGAATAATCACCTCGATAGGGATGCCAGGCATATCAGAAGTTGTCCAGACGACGATGTCAGCGTTCGCTCATATTTACTCGATCATTTTGTCCCTCAAATTAGATTTGAGGTTTACACCGATTTGCACTATTTTTTTCGAATCATCTCCCAAAAGAATAATCTCAAGCTTTTCTGCTAGTTTACCTCAAACTTTTTTGAGCTTATCTAGTGGATCTAGCATATCGACTAGCATATTTTTTGTAGGCCGCTTCATTTTAGAGGTAATCACAAAACACTGTCGAGCCACTGTCTGGTTACCATGCATCTCACCAATTCCTCTCTTGGCCAGAAATCGCACCAGCAGATGGTAAGTAGAGATGATAGCTTTAAGGGCATTGAGATCAGGTCAGCCAAGGATAACATTGTAAGCGGATGGAACTTTAACCATCAAAAAGGTGAGCTGTATTGTCGATTGCTTTGAGTCTTGTCCTATTGTGACTGGCAAAGTGATTTTTCCTTCAACAGCCATCGGATCTCCTAAAAATTTGATGAGCAGAGCGCCGACCTACCTCAGTCGAGTTGTCAGTTTCATTTTTAAGAATGCATTGTAGAACAACACATCGACAGAGCTTTCATTATCAACTAAAATTTTCTTTACATCATACTTCGCTATTATCATTGAAACAACAACAGCATTATTATGAGGAGTTTAAATCTCTTTTACATCATTTTCAGAAAATGAAATAACATCTTTAGTTCTCTGCTTTTTGAAAGACGGGTCATCAATGTCGTACAGGATACTAGATATCATATTGATAACACCGATCGTTGGTCAATTATGATCCTCAGAACTTCCTTCCATTGGAGGCCAGTTTTCCACGACTTTGGCCGGCCTGACATATTTATCGAGATAGTTTCGGCACACGAAGGTTTCTATTTTATCTTGCAGCTGCCTGCATTCCTCGGTATTATGGCTATGATCTCGATGGAAACAGTAGTATTTTTACTTGTCCCTCTTCTCTGGAGAAGCCTTCATAGGACCAGATTTTTGAAGATATCTTTCTCCTTCAATTTTCATTAGAATCTTTGCTCGGAGGGTGAGCAGAGGGGCATAAGAGTCAAAATGATGAGGCAAACTTCCTGACCTCAGATTTTTTCAAGGTCGATCGACGGTTTTGCTCTACAGAGCTTCACCATTTTTTCTCGATCTTTTCTTATCATTTTTGTCCTTCTTTGCTTGCCTTAAGATGGCTTCTTCTTTCTCAATTTGAGCGTACTTTCGTACTCGATCTAGTATTTCATCATAACTGTTTGAAAAATTTTTATTCAAAGAGAAAATTAGACGGTTGCTCTGGAGTCTTCTTTTCAAAGCAGACATAGTAACTGACTCATTAAAATTTTTTACTCCAAGGCTGGCCGCATTAAAACAAGCCACATACTTCTGGAGGTCTTCTCCCTCCTATTGTTGAACAGAAAAAAGACTATCCACGTCTCAAATGAGGCCGATTAATACCAAAATAAGTGACAAACAGCCTTTCGAATTGCTCAAAAGAGGAAATGGACCCCTACAAGAGTTCAGAAAGCTATACCCTCGCTACCTTATTAAGGGTTGCGAGAAAAGCGATACATAGTAGGATGTCAGAAGCCCCTTGTAAAGTCATGAGGGCCCTATAGCCCTTGATATGATCCATTAGATCAGTAGAGCCATCAAAAGACTTGATGGTGGACATCTTGAATCAATTTGAAATCAGTTCATTCAGAATTTTATGAGAGAGGAGATCCAAGATTGAAACTATCTTTATTCTAGAATCGATCTCCTACCTGAATTTTCATCAGGCATCTTTCAAGATATAGGATCTTGTGTTCCAGATCACCCCCTTTTGAACCTTCACTACACTGCAGGTGAATTCACTGCCAGCCTCATCAATGTGATGTTCATCTTGAAGGGCTGGTTGATGACTGTGCTGAGATACAGCCTTCGAAGGAGTTTCTTTCTGCTATTGCTCCTCCTTTTGAAGCTATTGAACAGCCGCTATCAGGGCTTAAACTTATTGAATCAAGAAGTTGAACTGTTGAAGATCAATAGTAAGTGGTTGTTGTTGCGATGCCTTTGGCATTCCTCCTTCTAGAGAGGACGGAGAGGGTTGCTATGTCCATGGTTTAACCATCTTTTTCACAAGAAAAATAAAAGTGCGGCCCCTTCCTCTAGCGCCAATCTATTATTGCGAAACTCAAATCTGAAATAGAGAAGGGTCAAATGAATCTGGACTGGAGTGGCTGCAATGATCTGATCTGACTCTCCTTTGAGAAATCCTGCAAAATTAGTCAAAAATCAGATAGAGATTCTTCGATTTTTGACCCTCCAATGCCTAAGTCAATTCAAACCTCGAGAACAGAGAGTTCAAAAAAATAGAAGAACATGAGAAGAAGGTTTGAATGGAACTGGAGAGATCAGATTGAGTGAGAACTAGAGTTCTTCTTCAAAAATAGGTGGAGTTCCCACCGACAGAGTCTCTCCTAGTCTTAGAATTGTGGACTTACTGATGGAAGATTCCTGATCTTCTATTTATAAAGGGGTTGACGAGGCCGTTTCAGAGTTTGTTAGACCGTTAGAAGAATTGATTAGGCAGTTCGAGCGATCTGTAAGTGAGCCAGCATACAGCTGTATGTATGAGCTAGAAGTGAGGCCATACCTGACGTTTCTGTCAACTATATATGAGATCGTGGCCAGCTGGAGCTTAGTTGTATAGATTGTGGCTGGCTCTTGTAGGATGACTGCTGCCGCTAATATAGTGATTCATTTCGGTAAAAGATCGAGATGAAATAGAGTCCAGTTATTATCAGTTGAGACCTGTCATCTCAGATACATAGAATATCGGAGTATCTCAATTCATATCGGTAAAATACCGATCGAAGTCTGCTTATTAGCAAGTTAGCGTGCTACAACTTGGTGCTTCGAGATTGATAGTTTCTTGACCTCACATGATGATGCCACGTGGCTTGAGATTGGTTTAGTGCACCAACATCTCCTATCCCATCAAAATCAGATAACTCTAGGATATTTGATTTTTAACCTAGAGATTGAAGGTTCAAGGTCCTCATCCAACATTTATCATTATTATTTATTTAAATATTTTTAATAATATTAAAAAATATAATCATATTCTATTATATTTTTTATTTTAAATTTATTTTTATTTATAAAATTAAATTACAACATATATAATTTTGGACCTGTCAGATTGGCATTGTACTCTTCAATAAATACACTAGAGAGAGAAACTATGTTCAAATCCAAAAAATTATATTCCCAAAGATGGTTGGTTCTCTGATAATTTTAATTTCAATATTTAAATAATTTAATTTATAAACTATATTTGTTGCTTTTTAACCAATTAAAATTATTTACCATCTCTCTCCCGAACAG
This sequence comes from Elaeis guineensis, assembly GCF_000442705.2. Taxonomy (NCBI): domain Eukaryota; kingdom Viridiplantae; phylum Streptophyta; class Magnoliopsida; order Arecales; family Arecaceae; genus Elaeis; species Elaeis guineensis. Next base: position 23,933,031 of record NC_025996.2, read on the forward strand.
GTCTAATTTAGTTAAACCCGAATGAGTGTCAAAAATATCATTTTATTTTTTTATTCATCTGAGATTTTTAAAAATAACCCTTATAATTAAGACTTTATTACGATCCATTGGAGAACCAAGATCAAACTTTAATATATATATAATATATATATATATATAATATATATATATATATGAACTTCTAAAAAATATTGAATAATATATATAGTCTGTTTGTGACCTTCAAATGAAGATATATACATCCACGTGTTGCTCTCTTTTTTCTTTCCCTAAGAAAATAGTAATACAAGTTTCTGCTAGACAGAATTCAGACTTTAATAAGAGTACAACCTCGTTAGATGACAGTGATCCATCGATGAGGAACAATGTGAATTACTGCCCAAGTTATCCTGTACGGCTAAACCTCTTCTTATAGGACAGCAATGGAGGTCCCCATGTCCCAATTAGTGAAACCATTTAGAGACAGCCATGGCCACCTCCAGCGATGCATGCTAAAGTCTCGGGCGCCAAGGGACCAAATGATGCCGTTTGTCACCCTCTCTCTGCCCTAATTCGTATCAACCCAAACCATAACATGCAATATTTAATGCCTCAAGGATTCACGTGAACAATATTTAATGACCTGATGCGGACCCAATCCGTGCCCAGGATGCGTACCCATCGGTTGGACATGAGTCCCAGATCTGGACACGAAAATGATGGTCCGGCTAACTCAGGCTTGGATCTAGTTGACTTGGACTCAACCCACCAGACCGTTGGACTGCATTAGATCCAATACACCAATTCAGTTTTCAATAAACATAGGTATTACTTATAGCTTAGGCAAGTTAATTACCGCAAGAGACGGCTATCTGGCATCAGAAGGCGTGTAAACTTGTAGTTGTCACTAGAGTGGCTTGCTTGCTATGTAATCGACCATTAAGGTACCCACAACATGTGGAGTTAGCTTATAGTGTTCTATAGACCTTGCTTGTTATGTTATCAACCATTTAGGTGCCCACCACAACCGTGCATGTGGAGCTAGCTTATATTATTTTTATAGTTTATATTATTATAAATCAAATATCTTTTCTGGGAATGAGGGAAATCTTTAATAGGATTTAAATCCTTGAATAATAAGTTATATGTTTATATCCTCTGTATGAATATTCAGGCTCATTTTTTAGCACATTACTTTTACGTGACGATCGTTGTATGACTATGATGAATCTTTACTTCATAATCCTGATCTAAGATGCATATGTTAATCGTCTAATTATATTAGTTAGATCGTTAAATTTAACAATTGTAAACGAGACAGACCTACGCACTGGTGCTAGGAGAAATGTTATAGTGATACATTGATAATGTAAACAGAGATTGCACCAGTAGAGAATCCTATGCATAGGCTTTACAACTCGTCAATGAAAATTCCAATGAGTAGTTGAGCTATTATCAATGTCATGTCTTCCGTGGACAAGGTCGGTGGTGGCTTGTCGCGGTTGGGGCCTTGGAGGAGAGAACCGCTATGGTTGGATTCACGAAAGTTCGGATAAGCTTGGGATTTTGATCGTATGTTATTTGTAATCAGCGTAGGTTTGGTCATGGACTTGTGGTTGGATCTTGTTTTACTCCATTTAGAAATAGATTCAGAAGTTTCTATGATAAGTTCTGCAAACAAAATAAATTTAAAAAATAATTTCTTCAAAAAAGCAAAGAATGAAAAGAGCCAGCACTGACACAAAATGTTTCTCTCCAAAAAGAAAAAAAACAAAGGCAAATAAAAGTTTCTTTTTTTTTTTTTTTTTCATATATGTACGCCCGATTTCTGTACTGTGCTTGACTTTTAACGGTTCTGTGCGTGTGTTTGTGCGTGTTTTTTTTTAAGGCCTCGTTGCGTTAAATGAGGGAAAATAAGGGCATCTTCAATTAGGCCGTGGGCTGGCCATAGGTTTGTTTTCCTTTAGGAAGGCTTGAACAGTGGGCGTATAGTCTGGTGGCAACTCTTTTCCCTGGAGTTGGTTCCAAAGAGCTGATCATGGGCCCTATCTCGATCGTAAACTATATTAATGTTTAGTCGGGCTTTATGGCGGCCCAGTTTAAAATCTTCATATTATCTGTGCCCAACCCAGCACATCATTCACTTTTAGTTTAAGGAACGTCGTAAGGCCTTTCACGCCAAATACCTCCCATTTTTTAATACACATGAGACCACCTAATCAGGCACTCTAAATTGCGTGGTTACGCCTATTCATACTTGATCATGCATGATCGTGTATCTCAAAGTAAGCGGTCATGTGTATGTGAAAGACCAAGTCTTTTGTGCAAATGACCTAACCTAAGTCTTACATTTAAACCTTAGGAAGTGAATCTGTCACTCGTATCAATACCTGAGTTTAGACCCGTTATAGTACATGATCGCAAGGATTAGTATTGTCGAAGTCATCTTTAAAATCCAAACAGTGGTGCTGGGTGTCAAACATGACGTGCACCTAAGTTGAGCCATAATGATCCCTCTAGAGGATCGATGAGGTGGCAGCTATCTTGGGTGGTGATATCTTTTACGGTGCAAAATATGCATCACAAAATATCCCGCTTCATCTCTATGATTCTAGACAACATTTGCCCAGTAAATGTATGACAATCATTCTAAAAACATTCAATTTGAAAGGTTCCGGCAATATGTTGTCATGCAATCTTATAGTAAAGGGTTTTGTGTTATAAGGGATGTTCTTTTAAATATTTAACATGCATGATTTGTTTAAAAATCAATTTAATGAAACATTTTGTTTGTTCGCACTCCCATCATTATTTAAAGGAACAGAAAAGTAATTAAAACAATACGCTGACACTATAAAATGGAATATGAACCTCCCTTTTTCTTATTGTGTTTTGTGTGAGGAAACTAATGTCTAGAAACAAGTGGAATGCCATATCTATAAACATCAGAGGACAGAACGAGAAAAACCAATATTTACGGTACCATGTCACCGGTAATGCGGCCATCACGGGGTATGAAACGGATCATTACTGCACGTCTTTTTAGTGATAAATATAAATTTTTATAAGAGACAAGTTGCCTTCCATAAACAAAATAGAATCTTCTGCAATATTCAAAAAATATCATACGATACTGTACATATATTGAAACGTCCATGGTTATGTGATATTTATCTAAACTATTTAAATATTTTTAAAATTTATCTATTTTTTTTTCTTAATATTTTAACATGCACGTGTAAACACACACGATCATTCATCTTTTGATGGATGTCTCCGAAATATGCACAGTATCATACCGTACTTTTTGAATATCTCAAAAATTCATTTTTTTTTGTAAATATCTTCATCAATTTTTAAGTTATAATAATATAGATTACTTTCTTGCTACATACGTACCATACATTTATACCTACATACATATATGTGTATCTATATATTAATATAATAAGTGCATGTATGTATGTATATGTATATGTATATACGTATGTTATAATTAAAAGTTTATGTTCCGTTTTATCTCAAGCAGTGAAAATCCATTACCTCTTCAATAAAAAGCTGGGTAAAAAAAGGGCAAAAAACAAAAGATAATCCATTATGATCAGGGCCCATTGTTTTAATCAATGTTGGTTTTGAGAGTAGGACACATCAGATCTCCACCTGCCAAGGAAAAAGGAAAGGATCCTAAGTTTGGACCTCAGAAAGCTACAGGTAGCATCTCTTCCACGTTGGAGAGCTCTGGACGTTTGTACTTTAGCCGTCAAATCATCCGAGTCACCCACCGAAAGCTGGCTAAGGGCGATGGTTTTGTTTGGGGGAGTCGCAAAGAATCGTTCATCTGCCCATGCCATTATCATCATGGTTTTGAATTCACGCTTACCCTCCGAGCTGTTCCTTCGAACAAATTGATGCATATCCAAGCAAGAAACTTGTATCGCCAATCAATCGGTGGGCCAGAATAATGTTGCCCTTACGTCTGGGTTGCCCAACTTCCGTTTCATGTGCACAAGCTCACAAATTTAGGTAGGGGATGGTATCTCTTTTGTTTTGTCCGAGCCAGGGAGGATAGAGGCCCTTCTTTTTGCCGAAGCAATGAATGGACTGACACGAGGTTAGCTTCTTTTTCCATTGTAAGCTTATGTCAACTTTAAGGTGCGTCTAATGTTGGGCGTTGGTCTGCTGACTGATGGATTGACACGAATATACCCTGAATGAGTGAGAATGTCAGGTTGCAAGCACCATCGCATATATATATATATATTTTCTTTAAGATGATGTGGTGGTAAATTAGGAATGTGCATGGGGCGGATCGAATTGATTGGGGGACTAAACTCGAAATTGAATGATTTAAATTAATTTTTAAAGATCAAAATCGAAAATGAACCGATCATCCATAAAAAGCACTTGAAATCGTTCCAAAAAATTCGGCCCGGCTTGATATTTCATTTTATATAAAAATTATTAAAAAATTAAAATTAAATTTTATATATAGATATATATGGATTAATTAGATTGGATCATTTTGAATATATATATATATATATATAAAAGTTAGATTAAATTGGATCGGTTTGAATCATTTTTTTTAATTTAAATTAAAATTAAATTAATTTTTTATTTTAAATTTTTTAATTTTTAAAAAAAAGCATAAATCAAATCAAAAAAACTGGTTTGAATTAGATTCGTCAATTTTTTCACACCACCGCAGGTAAATTGCCACCTCTTGGATTTTAACCCAAAACTTCTCTCATGGAAAAATAGGTGCCAACCAACCTAACAGCTGTTGATGCCATTTGATAAATTTAGTGAAGTGCTAAATTCATCAAAAAGTATGAATGCGTCGTCTGATAAATCTAGTACTTTGATTTCAATGGAGGAAGTAATGGGATGCCTATTATCTAAATCCGGTAGGTGCAAACCCTCTTCCCTTCTCATTCGCTTTATTTAAACATGGTAGGGACAATAACAGAGAACCTTCATAAACAACCCTAAATAAACAAGATTAGCTGTTACCAAAAAGAAAAAAACAAGATTAGCTGAAGTAATCATGACTCAGGCTAGCCCTACATCTTTATGTTTGTTTGAAAGGGTTGTAAACTTGTAGATTATATTATCATTTTTCATGTGGCAGAGTAGTTGGTTTTCAAGGTTCTTGGGCTGCAGAGTTAAGCAAATATCGCTAATACATACCAATTTTTGCAAATCTGGCTATGAAAGCAGCATGTTAAGGTGGTCAATGTGGGAACCATTTCAAGCATATTGTATAGTTTATGTTGCAAAAGCTTTACATTGATTATACCATCGAACTCAAGTAAGCAAAGTAGCGCATTTGCCTAGTTAAATTAAGTTTTGAGAACAAAAATCCATATTTTTTCCATGTAGTTCTACGTTACTTGACCGAGGAAACAAACCTAAAGGCATAGATACCTTTTGGTAGATATTCAACATCTAAACATCAAATGAGATACATAAACTAAAGGGTTTAAGTGCACCAAAGGACCGAGGATGAAATGAGGGGTGCTAATCATATTTAACATCCCCCTGTGCATTGCTCCATTCTTTATACAAGCCTAGGAATTAAAGTGACGGTCTTTTGTGGTAAGAGGTTAAGCGTTTAAACATTTTTTTTTTTTTTGATACAAATGAAGGTCACATCAATCTGATGCGAGAGTAGCCTAAAGGTCAAGATACATAAAATTTCGTAGAACCAGCAGACAATCATCATCCTGTCTCTACAGCTAATCATCGGAGTGCTCAGCAACAAAAGTCGCCATCCAATCTGCTGTAGTGTTCGCCTCCTGATAGATATACCGGACTCGCACTACAGCAGATTGATGAAGAGAGATCCAGACATCCTGGATAAACGGATGACCCTTGAGCTGTTTGAAGTCTTTCTGAATCTACGAAATAACAGTAACAGAGTCACCTCCAAGAAAATCCTCTCTAAATGAAGCTGCTGTCTAGCAAAGGTGATGCCAGCCCAAGTGGCATGAAGCTCCACCGCCGGAACTGAAGGCTCAAAAAGGTAAGACCCACCAGCCACCAAAAGTCTCCCATCCGAGCCACGAATAACAAAGCCCACTTCGCCCCTTCCGTTTCTGACACTGCCATCAAAGTTAACCTTGACAAATCCCGGAGGAGGAGGCACCCAGAAAATGGATAGGACTCTGCGGATCCTTACCGGGGCAGGCAAGAAGCTCCAAAGATCGGAGATATCAAGGGACGGAATAGCAGTGTCAAACTTGCAATACTCCTGAGCAAAACAGACCACTCTCTCCAGCACCCGATGAGCAGGAATGACCTCATTGTCAAAGACAAAGCTGTTCCTAAATAGTTAAATTTGGTAAGCAATATAAACTATTCGCCTACCAACCATAGATGTTCTGTCAGTCACACTCTGCCGGATGAAGCCAAAGAAGGATACTAACCATGGATCGACACTCGTCTCCCATAGGTAGCTGCCAGTCTGTCTCCAAATGATCCTGCCCTAGGACACCGCAGGACTACGTATTCTGCTGACTTGTTCTCCATGCCACAAACCAGACACAAGGTCAGAACCTCCATGCCCCTCTCCCTGAGAAGTGTCTGAATAAGGAGGTGGTTCCAGGCAAGTTTTCAAAGAAAAATCCACGCCCTAGGATGAGCGGCAACTCTCCAAATCCAAGCAATCTCAATCCATCTGGAAGGCATCGGTCTATACAAAAGGGAAAGATCCCTCAAGAAACCCTCAGGCAGCAAGAACATTCCCAGACCCTGTATCCTGAGTGGGATGCATCAAATCAGGATGGTAAGGATCTACTCTGTAAATGGCTGCCCAAAAAGTCGGGTGATTGCTTGTGCTTGCCAGTCGGAGGCATCAATAGTCATAAGATCAACACCCTCGTATAATCCTCCACCTCATTGCTGACAAGGGTTGGCCAACGAGATAAAGGGATGCTCGAAATCCAGACATCCTGAATTACCTCCACCGAACGACCTTCACCAATCAAGTACCTGATCTGATCCATCACATTAGGCCCCTAAGCACAAATCTCCTTCCATATGAAGGAGCATCTCGGACAGCCTGGATGGGAGTCCCATGGCTCCATCCACCATAGCAAGCCCGCATCACTGTGCTCCACAAGCAGTCTGGCTGGATCAGAAATCTAACCAGTGCATGGCAAGCAAAGCCTCCCTCCTCGTCAATAAAGAGTGGATCCCTAGGCTTCCTCCCTTGTAGGCTGACACACCATCTCTCAGGAGAGCAGATGGATCCGATGATGATCGCAACCAGATCCTCATAAGAAGTTACGAAGCTGCTGCTCCATCCTTCTGATACAAGCAATGGGGATAACTGTATGAGACAGAAGATAAACCGAAATAGAGCATAAAACTGATCTCACCAAAGTGGTCCTGCCCATAAAGGAGAGGGTGCTAGCTGCCATCCCTAAAAATACTCCTAAATCGCTGCTCTAAGGGTTTGCACTCAGCCCACCGTAAGCAACGGCCTGTGATCGAAACTCAAGATAGGTCAGGGTCTCTAACTACTCCTGAATCCCTAAGATCTCCCTGATCGTCGATCTGATCTGGGCCTTCATCCTCGGGCTAAAGATGACAGTGGACTTCTGAATATTGACCAGCTGCCCTGATGTCGATAATAGGCCGTGACAATGGAGGCAAAATACTCCACATTTCGAATGGAGGCACATCCGATGAGGAGGCGTCATCTGCAAAGAGAAAGTGCAAGAGTGGCTGGACATCAGGGGTAGGCCAATACGGCTCCAGGGTCTGTCCCTAACTGCTGCTCTCAACACTCTAGATAAGGTATCAGCACATAAAATGAATAGGTAGAGAGAGAGAGAGAACAACTTTGATGAAGGCCTACAGAAGAAAGAAAGAACTCATCGGAGTGCCATTGACGAGGATAGAGAAGCTTAGGCGCTCGACATAGTCCATAATCCAAGCAATCCACCCCTCAAAATTCAGCTCCTAAAACGTCTGCCGCAGAAAGCCCAACTCATCCAATCATATACCTGCTCCATATCCAGCTTGATGGCCATAGACTACGGCGATATAGAGCTCTTTGGAGGTTGTGCATAAATTTTTGGACAAGCAAAACATTATCGGTGATCGACCGACCTCCAATAAAAGCACCCTGCTCCTAGCTAATCAGGCGAGGCATCAGTAGCTTCAGTCGTCCAATCAGAATCCATGCACATACTTTGTAGAGGCATTCCAGTGGCATGGAAGCAGACCCTCATTATCCTTATTCCGAAGAAGACGGATGCTTCAATTCCTGAGCACTTCAGACCCATCAGCTTGTATCGCATCCACCACTTCCTCTCGGATAATCGACCAGTACCAACGAAAGAAGAGTGGAGAAAAATCATTAGGCTCTGAGGCCTTATCCTCACCCAGAGACCAAAGGATACCACGCACCTCTTCAGAAGACACTGGTCTAGTCAAAATCTCATTCTCCTATATAGAGATGCGGACAATCGACTGGGCACATAGAATGGGATAGTTCTCACCCAGCAACCTCGTCTATCGATCTTTGAAAAAAATGAAAGATCTCAGTGAGGATCCCTCCACTATCATCCCCGACACTACCATCACTCCTCCGTAACTGCCTGATGTGGTTGGCAGACCTCCGAATCATAGTGGACTAATCGAAGAATCTGGTGTTCCAATCTCCCTCCCGAATCCACTGAATCCTAGACTTCTACCTCCAAAAAATCTCTTACTACCTCAGAAGAGAATGGTGCTCAGAAAGCTTACCTCATAGCTCTCCCAACTCAGTCTCGGATAAGCCACCACCCCAATCCTCCCTCAGCTACAGCTCCTCAATGTCAGCTCGACCTGCTCGATCCTCAGAAGATATCACCCACCTTTAAGCAGTTCCAACTGAGGAGTCTGTGTCTGACCAGCTCCAGCCTGTAAGTCACCTTATACCTCACATCCCTATTGATCGATATCCTCCATATCTTTCGAACTGAGTCCCAGGATCTCGGATAATAGATCCAGAACTTCTCAAATCGGAAGGGGGCCCTGGGTTGGTCCAGGTCATCCATCAAAATAAAAATAGGGTAGTGATCCAGGTAATCCTCGGTAGGTGCTGAACAGAGTACCTTGGATAGCACTGGATCCAGTCAGCAAAAGCTAGAGCACGATTGATCCTCTCCCAGATCTGAGTAGAGCCATGCTGGTTATTACATCAGGTGAATCTCGGGCTAGTAAATCCTAGATCGATCAGTCCAGTGTTGGTGATTAACTCTCTGAACTCCCTGGACTCCACACTGTCCATCTCTTGCCTGCCGTCATGCTTCTCGTAGGGCTGACTATACAATTGAAATCGTCAGCCATCAGAGAAGGCAAGCCCTGCGTCAAGAGTCTAGAGATCTTGCCCTAAAGCACCCGCTGACCTCTATACTCAGTGCTCGCATAGATATCAGAGAGGAACCAGGGTTGCCCGAACTGGTCCATGATAATAAAGATCACCTGCTGCTCACATCTGTGAAAAGCATCAACTCGGATCAAGCCTCGACGCCACATCACCAAGATCCCTCCCGACAATACTCGAGACTCCATAGCATAAGAACTCCAGGCCATAGAGATGTTGCATCTGGCCCAGGCTAGTTCAGTTCCGAAGAAACGAGTCTCGCTCAGAATATAAATATCAGAATCATACTGCTGGATCAATCATCGGAAGTCGATCGAAAGGAAAGCTTCTCCACCCCCGACAATTTCGGAGCAGGATCCTTATGGAGAAGACTCACTAGGAAGGGGGCTTGCACTTGTGCCCCCCTCACCAAAAGAGTCCATCACCGCTACAATACCGAAGGCTCCTCCATCTCCATGACTATTCCCTCATCATGGATAGCCTGCCTGATCCTAGCCACAGCAGCCTCGTGAGTGAGGCCCTAGTCGCCGTCTGACACTTGCATGTGCTCCAGACCCTCAATCGCCATCCCCCTAGGTGGACGCTCCAATGCGCCCACCTCCGCCTCCCTCTGGGCCCTGGCCCCAAAGATGAAGAGTCCAGGGCCCTGGGAGCCCACTAAGGCCTCCAAATCCATAGGTGATTGGGCCACAACCTTATCTTCCCCTTATTTTTCTTTTTTCACCTTTTCGGGGCCCTCCAGACCCAATTCCAAGTTTGTGGCTTCACTAGAGCTCGGCCTGCATCCATTTCCTAGGATCGGGCTCACTTGAGCTGGCCTGTTGCATGAGCCCACCTCTCTTCACCCGCTTGGCCCATTTGTGGCTAGCTGGGCTCCACCTTAGCGCCCACCACAGACACACAGCCCTTCGCTCCCGCCATCTCCTAACCAATCAACGGGGAAGGGGTTCGCACCCCCCATCGATCGTCCATCCGTTGGTGCCAACTGTGATCGGCCGGGCGACCTCCGCCATGCCACCTTCGCTAGCTGGATCCATCCATCGACCCCAGGCACTGATTTCATGCAATATGAGCCAGTTTCCACGCATCCCGTCCGGGGTTGACTTGTCCAAAAATCAGCCTAGTCAACCCATTCATCTTCCTTCTCTCATCCGCTTCATCCTCCTGCCTCAACTCCCACCACCGAACGGCCAGCAGCCAAGGCCCAAGAGGAGGTCCCGCCGTCCTCCGATCACCCTCCACCTCCTCCGGTCGAAAGAGGTTATCCAGACCCAGTCTCGCCGCCGCAACTCCTTCCCCCAGTCGACATCGTTCCTCCGGCAGGTGGAAATGGCCACAATGAAGGCAGACTTCGTCGAGGCATTCAAAGACAAACCGCTGCCAGAAAGGCCGGTCGGTCCCATTACCAGAACCTCCAATCCGATGAGCGGTTGGGAGGCCGAGGTCGATTCTGATACAAGCACGGGCAGACCCCAGTCGTCGTTGATCCACCGTGCAGTCGTCAAGGTACACCAATGCATCGGTGAGCTGCAGCACCTCTCAGATAGCTTCCGCATCCCAGTATTTCATCGGAAGCTGAGGGAGGCGCACCTAAACCAGAGCCGTCGAAATTGCCCCCTCTGTCGGGAAGAAGTCCGACTTCTATGGCTCCAGGGCAAGGGCTTGCCCTGCCACGGTCCATAGCCATCAGAGCACCAGATCATGCTCCACTACCTTCGCGAACCGAAAAAAGAGCATCCCCCTCTCCGATCCGAACGCCATTACTTCGCCTTGGACTGTTCTCCAGAGTTGGAACTCCCTGGCCACCAAGTCCAGCGACACGGCCTCCCCAGACTCCTTCCAATCAATGCTGTCGCTTCCTAGCGCATCGAACGCTCTCGGAGGGCCTCCGTCGGGACCTCCACCATCTCCAAAAACCATTGGGTGTGCTCCGTCACCTTCTTCGGTGTTGAGTTCGACGAAATCTACATCGTTCGTCCATGCAATGCCCCTTTCCAGCTCATCTTCGGATGGACGCCACCCTTGGAAGTACTTGATTGGTCTCGCACCTTCTTCACCATCATCTACCACGACGATGACTCCGATAGCTGACTAGAACACCGATGATCACATCCAAAAAAATATCAGTACGAATCTTAAAGCACTCTCAGATAAGACGCTCAGTTCAGACCTTTACAACTGGATTGTTTCTTGATTTTTAATTTTTGAATGTCTATCCATTTTATTTAAAATTTTTAAATATATCGATTGTGAAAATTTTTTGCACTGTTGTCAGTATCTTGATGATAATTATCATATTTTAAATTTTTATAGTTATATAAAATTATTTTTAAATAATTTTTAAACGCCCGCTCGTTCTCCATTTAAAATTTTCATCTACCCCAACTTGCCGGACAATTTTCAGCACCTTGATTATGGCTATTATTTAATGTCATATTTTTAATATTTCTTTATTTTTTTGTCCCTATCCTCACAGAAATACGTGGATGTCATGAAGATGTGGGTTAAAAAGGTTGGTACATAAAGAAAAAGTGACCTTTACATAATAAATTAAATGTAACAAGAGCATAGCATTCCACTTGGCAAATCCTTGAGGAAATGATATCCACGCTAAGCGCAGTATGATTAGTGATGGAGAAGATTAGTGACAAGGGCTATTGATTTATTCGCGATAGAGTTTACGATCCATTTGATTGCATGCATGACAAAGTTGCATGCTCTTATATTCATACTTTTTATAAAGTGATGAGAATCTTCGAGACGTCATTCGTTGCCTTTATTTCTTTTCTTTTTGTCAAGGGTCCCTTGTGTGCCACGTCCAAGTGTGGGCTGAAGGCTTTGCACTATCGTAAGAGATGTCAACTGTGAACTGCTTGTTTGGTAGAATGATAAGAATGTTTCAGGGGGGAACACAATTTTCCGCCGTTTAGTTGGACAAAATTTCAGCTACCTAGTGACATTTGATTGTTCTTCAAAATGCCGCCACTATATTGCTTACTTTCGCAACAAGAATATATATAGAAGCCTTCAATACTAAACAAATTATTTTAATGAAGTGGTTGTGGCATTTTCGCAGGAAGTTATGAAGCCTCTATCAATCTTCAAACATTGTGGCAGACATTTCTTTTGTTTCTTGCACATTTTATTTTTTGATTTTCATATATATATTTTTACTAGATTTGGATAATAGATCCATCCCAATAAAAAAAAAAAAATCTAAATATTAAAACTGAAATGTAGTTAAGCAAGTTATTTTTTTGATAAAAAAGTAATTAAAAGATAATTTCTGCTTGTCTTTTTTCTCCCAAAATGCATCCTTGTGTTCCTCCAAACGCTTGCTGTACATGGCCAAAGGCCTCTATGGGCTATCTTCATCATTTGTGTAAAAAAGACAATCCACGAAGTTGATCGTGAACATTTTTGAATAAATTATTGAAATTAAAATACCAATTCCACATATAAGCCGATCATATAGAACCAATTCGTGTAACTTTCTATCAGCATCCAAGAAGTCCACTGTCTTTAAACTCCTGCCGTAGCTTTATGTTCCCATTTATTTCAGTGAAAGATACAACTCCAAAAGTGAGATACCATATAGAATTAGAAACCAAAGTTTCTTAAGGCCGCTTCTTACAGACGTATATACTCATCAACCAGACAGGATGTCAAAAGTTTATTTAAATATTTTGTACATAATTCCTAGAAATCAAAAGCTCAAGCGACCTAAAACTTATTTATTCACCATCAAACATACCTTCTAACCGAACGGGAAATCTTGAAGCAACCACCCACCATCCATACAGAGTCGCTTCTCTAATTTATCTGCAGCCTTCCATCAGGGTGGTTGGGAAGGCTCACAGTATTGGTTCTCAAGACTTGGATAAAACCTTACCTGTTTTCACGTAATTATTACTTACAAGATGGCACAAGAGTTTGGATTCTCCTCGGCACTGTGGACGTAGTAATGTGTGGTCATGTGAGGTTGGTAAGCTTTGTAGGCATTGACGAGCTCCATCATCATCAGCTCTTGGGGATCTCTCTTCTTCTCGGCCTCCTCCTTCTTGGGTTCCTCTTTCTTGGCCTCCTCCTTCTTGGGTTCCTCCTTCTTGGTCTCCTCCTCCTTCTTGGGCTCCTCCTTCTTGGTCTCCTCCTTTTTGGGCTCCTCCTTCTTGGTCTCCTCCTCCTTCTTGGGTTCCTCCTTTTTGGGCTCTTCTTTCTTCTCCTTCTCAGGCTCCTTCACTGGACCCACTGAGAATATATTGGTCGGCCAGAATTTCCTGAGTTTGCTCACAACTTTGACAGGGTCGACGGCTCCAACCACCGTCAGTTTCTTCTCCTTCATGTCCATTGCAAGGGAATCGATTCCTGTGAAGTGAAAATATAGGATAACATGTAGCCAACCTTTGGTTTTTTTATTTTTGGATGTGTGTATGTTAGAAATTTATGATACAATCAAAAAATATGAGCACTATAACGGCAATTAGTAGGGAAGGAGGGGACATGACACCAGGAAGGGTGGAGACTGCCTTGAGAGCCTTCTGTTTGTCCTTGTCATCATGCAAGTCCAGTTTCACCACAATTATCTGCAATGAAACCCCAAATAAATTCCTTTTTTATGATGAAAGAATAGCCAGTAGTCATAATTTGATCACTGGTGGAGGTGAGTGAGGAAAACAGAGACATCCCCTGATTTCTACTTGCATAATCATTAGAACAGAGAGGGAAGAAGAAAAGGAAATAGCAAACATAAGCTTGAACCAACAACAAAGACATTACTTGATAGCTAAATTTCTTGTAACAGTTCACCAAAATAGACTCTTGCTTTCCAAAACATAAGGCTTCACAAAGATAAAACCACACCCAACTACATACTCACATTTAAAAAAAAAAAAACTCTGCATAAAAACAAGACCAAAGCATTTGAAAATGAGGAATCATTCTTCGGATCCCAGATGAAAAGTACAAGCTAGATGGTAAAAACGATTCCGTTTTAAGATATGTATCTTGAAAAGTGATGAAGATGAAGAGAGAACCCATAAAGAAGCCATGCCATCAGAATAGCATCTCATTTGACAAAAAGAAGGAATCAAACATAACAAATATCTAACCTTCATTCTCCGAACTCCCCAAACAGCACCCAAAGCAAAGGCCAGTGAGAGAGAGAGAGAGAGAGAGAGAGAGAGAGGAGGGGAAGAGAGGAGGGGGAGGGGGGAGGCAGATATAGAATTGAATGAAGTACTGATGGGAGGGTCAAAGAAAGAAAGGTGGAGAAGGGTAGGGAGGATGCTGAAGTGGATCTGAGTGAGAGGGTCCACTACGTAAAAAGCAGGGGAGAATGTGAGGAGTGAGAGAGGTGGGTGGCTAGTTGTATGCAGGCTAAAAAAGGTAGTGGGTCACCGTCTCTACGTACGTGGCCAAGAAGCCAAGAGGGAGAGGGTCGGGTTCCATTCTTTTTTCTGTGCCCTCTTGTTGACAATCTTCACGTGGCCCCGCAGTCACATCTGTCCAACGTGTCGTCCCTATTTTGCACTGTCCCTAATCGTAGCCTTCGCTGATCCGGGGCGGTTAAAGTAACATCTCTTTTATATATATTATTTTAGCACACTTCTTTACATCTTAACCCTTGGGGTTGGGCACTCGTATCTACTAATACACCTGATCTTTGGTATTCTTAGCTTCTCCTTCTCTTTTCCTTGTTCCTCTTTTACTCTTCCTCTGGAACGGCTGCTCCACGTCTATACTTGCATTGCAGTATCATTGTTTAATCATCTAGGCAATGTTAGAGTTATCTTAAAATCTTGAACTCTATTATTGCCGCTCGGGCAGATAGCTTATAAGGCGCTGGTTCATCACAAGGTATGAATAGTGCCAACCTTCTTTAAATAATGGACCCGTATCTTGTCGTTGTTATAGTGATAACAGAGATATAGCAATCGCTGTTACGAAAATTAATGAGTTTGTCAGTTGATAGAGCTCTAGTGTAATATTGTTATTTGATTTAGATGATAGTGATAATATAATTATGTAGTTGAATAATTTTTACCAAAAAATATAGTTGCATATTTCACATGTATATTTTGAAGAGATGTATATATCTGAAATTGTTTTAATGATCATTATAAATCTAGAACATAATGACAATCATTTAAAGTTTGGATCCATTTGGATGAGCTGTCTTTCCAAGTTGGCACGGGTACGCAATCATTCTTAAGATTGAAGTGGAAAGCATCCCAAATCGTGAGATCCATTTGATTGTATGAGCTGGACACCACGCACTTCTGACTATAGCATTTGCCAGTGGTGTGGTGACTCATCTAACTTAAGGTTCTTATTATAGTTATATCAAGGTGCAGTTAGACTGATGGATTTCATCTATCGATGTCATTTCGAGATCTCCTTTATTTTTTTTTCTGAGTATTTGCATTGTATTCATATTGTGTATGAGTTTTTCATCTTAATCAAAAAAAATTAAAAAAAAAAAAAAAAAAAAAAGTGAAGCCTACAGCCCGAGCATCAAAGAGAATCTTGTCGAAATGAGTTTTTGAAGGAGAGCTCTTATAACCCACGACATGGTGATGTCCATAGAACTCTAGCCTCCTAGAAGTCATCCCTAAGCTTCAAATACCATGTTTGTGGGTCAGAGCTTATCTCCAGCCCCTCTATTCCTCTGGATTCCGGTAGCTTGAATTCTCCACTCCGAATCATATCTTACGAGGAAAAGGACAACCTCTTTCTCGTGAAAGGAGGCCGACAACTTCTGCAAATTTGGACTCGATCTTGTTTCAAATCTTCACCCTGCCTACCTTTCGGCAGATTTGCCTCCAGCAAATCCCTTTTTAATTTTCACAAACTTGATCTATCTATAGATTATCATAAATGCCTTGAAATCAAATTTGGTGGACTTAGTGGAAGGTTACAAGAGCATATGGGGCAACATTTCCGTGGAATTAACCGGAGAGGTCCAATTTTCTAATCACAGGCATCATTATTGCACAATATTCATGACAAAGTGAACCCAGAGTGGTACATGGGAGACCATATCATGTAGAGCCTGCTCAATCGCACTCATTACATGTACGGTAACAAGTAGACTGGTAGTTGCGATCTGGAAACTAGACCTTTCTACTTCAACATCATAGGGAGAGGATTTTTATGTTTATTTTATTTATGTATATATTATTCCATAAAGGTTTGGATTATCTGCGGTTAGAGGTTGGATTGGAGAGAGGTTCTAGACTCACAGCCATCTAAATGTGTATCGTACACCATAAAAACTATAAAATAGGGCATGATGTTAGTTACTCTTTGCTAGAAGCCAAACAAATGACATATGTAAATGACCTAAACGTACTATTAGGATTTTATTTATTTTAATACTAAATTAAAATTCTTGAATGCCACACTGGGGGGCTCCGCAACATGCAATTGTCCTTCTCTATTCTAATACAACCAATGTCATATGCCTTTCCCCCTCTTTTTTATTCGGTACCGGCATCCAAATGGAGTAGTTGCAAAAGAAGGTGCCTTCGATGATGAAGATTGTCGCTACTCCACCTAGGCTTGGCTCTAAAAAAGAAAAGGTCGATTTGGGATGCCTTTGAAGCTGAACGAACCCATCTTGTATCAGCAATTTAAGCTCGAAATTAATTTCAAACTGGGCCAAAAAATAGATTAAGCTCTCTTTCTCTCTAATATATTATATAATTACATCCAGTGGCCTCTAATATTAAGTTTATTTCAAGCAACTTCATTGTTTATTCAATTTTAGAAGATATCAAATATTAACTCAGATTTGAACCAAGCATGAACTTAACTTTTAGATCAATTTAGAATTTCAAGCAAATTGATTAGGCTCTATTTAGATTAGTTTGAAATTAAGCTCGAATCAATCTCCGAAGAACGGTAAATAAGTCAAGCTTGATCTTAACTTTCAACCTTTAAATTAAGTTCAAACTAAGCTTAATTGGACCTAAGCTCAATTAAGAACGACTTGATTATACCCCTAATTATCACCTTGAACACCAAAACAACAGAAGCTAAAATATACAATACTCTGCATGCAGCAATTGCTTTACTTATATTCCATTTCAAAACTTTTTCAAGGAAGCTTCGTTTCTATCCTTGTCAAATGATGACTTGTAATTTCTATTCTCTTCCAAAATTTGGAATATATAATTTAAAGATTGTGGGATCATAACTTTGTGGTAATTTTGTCATACTTTTGCATGTATGAGTTTTGATTTTGTTTTCTCTTTTTTTTAAAAGAAAAAATTGTTATAGTTAGCGTTTCTTGTGCGGTCATAACACTATCTTTTCTTTTTTTTACTAGATAGGCGGCACATGCATGTGTTGCATGTACCAAAAATAAAGCCATATCATTTATAAAATTAATTTATATTATTTAAATTTCATAAGCGTATTAGCCATTATAATTAGTTTGATGTAGAAGTAAATTTTACAACCTAATAATTTTACCAATAGCCCAAAGTAATTGAGATGGCAAAAAACAATCTTAAAAAAACAAAAGATTTTCAAGAACTTTTAGATAAAATCAGATTTTTTAAACCAATCTAGAATAAAAATATCGATAAAAATCAATAATTAAAATATTGACAAAATTCAATAGGAGCATCTAACAATATCATTCATAGCGTGCATCAAGTATGGTTAGCTACACATGTCATAATGCAACCTACAGTATTATTTATCTCTCTATAAATATGTATAATTTAAAAAAATTATAGTGCTATCTTCATTTTTCAATAATACTATCAAAATAGATGATGACCAATATTAAAAAATACAGGCCCAAATAACCATATTTCAACCATCAATAAATCACCTTCAAGAACAATTTGAGTTATCTTCAGATTTCTGACGATACATGACACATCTTAATTTTCATGTAGCTTGAAGCTCTGCCATCAAGACTATAGTGCGAGATAATCCAACTTTATCTACCACAACCAAAGCTCCACAAGCATTTCTTAAAACAAAATTAGCTCTATCTCATTCACCTTCATTTAGAACGCCGCCATCAAAATTAATGTTGATGAAACTAAAGGATGGTTCAAGATGTTAGCACCATCTTCTGATGGAAAACGGCAAAACGCTGCTAATATTTTTCCCTTCTAAAGGCTTTGCTACGTACGTATGTGAGATTGAGAGAGAGAGACGTGTCTTGTAAGTGCAAAAGTTGGTGCGGTGTCTCTTTCAGGCGTTCTAAATCTCCGCTGATGGTCGATGGTGGAGTTGGGCCTAAAGCTTAGAATCGAGCCTCACCAACCGACTTCACCCATAGGCAGGAGAGAGAAATGGTTAATGGAAATATCCGGACCCCAGTAGACTCTAGAATCTTCCGGAGTGAAATGGGCTTTCATAGCTTAGGATGAGTAGATTCCATCTACTCTCAATTTTGTACTAAAAAATTAGGGCCCAATCGCACCAATTTAAAAAAGTAATGCCAAGCTAATGTCCATCAAATCTCTAGATGAACACGTTCTAAAATTCAGGGCTAGCATCCAAAAAAAAAAACCTACTGCCACCATTAAAAGAGTCGTAATCCTCACCCGTTCGGCAACCAAAAAGTAGGGCCCCACATGGTACGATTGCTTGTGATGAATGGGATCGTACATTGTACAGGTTGTTGTCCTACAGATGGCATATATTTTATCTTATCATTGGCCACCAATTCGGCGATATATGGACGGCAGAAATGTCCAGATTGGACCACAGATTTGCAGAGAATCCGCACTCACCACCCAAGGCCCGGTACCTTTCACCCCTGATCTTTCAAATTAATGGTTGATATTCACTTTAGTTAGTGTGTCATGCATACCATATACAAGAGACCATAATGTTACGGCATGCGCATAGAATCTGCTAGCATAGATAATATGGCATAGAATAATATTTTTTGTATCAATGGATACTGATATGTGCCGATATCATGGTATCTTAATAATATAAGATATGGAAGGCATGCCAATACTTGATATATTAATCTGGTCCTCTAACTAAACATACAGATATTGCAATAAAATGGTATCAATATCAACCCGATATCGAGATAGTAAATTTTGGTATAACAAGACACCTGTGTGTGTCTGTATGTGTAAAATTAAATATCCAGAATTTTTTTTGCTAATAACAGAATTCTTATTTAAGGTGTATGGATACGTGGCTGAACTTTGTGGTTGCTTTGAAAGGAGGTATGTGCTTGAAATACGTTGGAACTAGCTGAAATACGGCTATGATGTGCCTCTGCCAACCATGCGTGCATCGTTGGATTGATGTTTCATTTTGTTTTTTTTTTAAATAAAATTTTTATACATCTAAAAGCATATCTTTTGGTTTTATGGCTTTTTGCATGTGGTACGAAGACAAGACAATATTTGCTCTTCGATTTTTTAAGATATTTAAAAAGGATGTGCTGATATGGGCTAGATTCTGACGTACCTAAATATAAATAAATGAATAATTTGCTCTCAATCAATCAATAAATTAATAATCCGATCTGCACTTAAAATGGATTTTTTTATGACCTAATTTGATCGAAGTAAGTTATACCATGAACTCTAATTCATTAATAAAAACTCTTGAAGGCAACTGCCTGGTTCACCACTCCTCATTGGGTGCCGGCATAATGATCCCACAATGACAAAGCTGCATGCCGACACCAACTGGCACCCATCTTCTTCCATGCTTTGGATCAATTTTGGACTTTTACGTGAGACTGGTGAACACAGTGGTGATCAGTAGCAGTACATATTGAGCAAATATATTTCAAAGTAGTAACTCCCTCAATCAAATTGCCTTGGGAATAGGGCTAGGTGAAGCTTATTCTATCTAAACGTATGACAGGAATGGGCTTATAAATTGAAGCCATACTGAAGGAGTGATACTGAAACCATGCATCTTGTTCTCAGTCTGGTTCACCTGGCTATGATCCAGTGATACCTTGGTTCTCTGATGTGATCAAGCTCATGATACGAATAATTAATGATCAGGGATTTTTCAACACCAAAAATTTAAGATCTTTTTCTTTTTTTTTTTTCTTTTTTTTTTTTTTTTTGTTAAGAAATACAGAACTTTAAAATCTCATCATTTGGATAATCATTTATGAACATAATTTTGGCACAGATCGTTTGATTCCTACAGAAACAAAGTTAACTTTCTCAGGACAATTTGTCATATGTATGTTTCTCGATGATGTGCTGAAGGAACTTGAGACATTATATTGTGAAGAATTGTAATCGAAGGGACTTAAGCATTTTTGGAACTTTGTTTTTCAGGACAATTTGTCATGCATGTGTATGTTTCTCGGCATTGCATGTGCTGAAGGAACTTAAGACATTATATTAGGAAGAATAGTAATCCAGGGGACTTAAGCCTTTTTGGAACTTTGTTTTCTCAGGATAATTTATCATGTGTGTATATGTTTCTCGGTATTAAGGAACTTAAGGCATTATATTATGAAGAATTGTAATCGAGGGGACCCAAGCCTTTTCGGCTGTTCCTGATCCAGGTTTAGAGATGCATCTATGCATTATAAGAGCATGTGCTAGGCGGCTCCTAGAGTTGGCAGCCAGTGATGCATGTCAAATTAAGCTTATCTTCTTTGACGACGGAGGATTGCTTTATTTTCATATAGAGAGAGAGAGTCGGAAACAAAAGAGGGGTCTACATGTCCTGGGCGGCTAATAAAGTCAGCAGCAGCCAGTGATGTCAAAATGACTTGTCCTTTTCTAGATTAAAAAATCATAAAATATAGTCACAATTCTACTTATTAATAATATAAAAAGATATTTCTAAGGATCGGACAGAAACAGCACAACACACATACACACATATATATGTGTGTGTATGTATGTATGACATGTATATATGAATAGGTGGAAAGTTATCAGCTGATGTCAAAATCAGCTCGGCTGCTTTCATTCGTAGAATTTGGTGAAGGAAAAAAATCATTTTCATACATATAAATTTGGGCAGAAGCAGTCTATTTTGATCCTTATTTTTTGTCTACAGATTTTGTTTAGTCGATACATCTCCACAAATATTCAGCAAAATAGTTTGGTAAAGTCTCTGATTCCATTTCTTCTTCGCAGGCTCGCGACTTTTCAGCCAATAGGTAGGCCGGCG
Organism: Elaeis guineensis; assembly: GCF_000442705.2. Lineage (NCBI taxonomy): Eukaryota > Viridiplantae > Streptophyta > Magnoliopsida > Arecales > Arecaceae > Elaeis > Elaeis guineensis. Next base: position 23,954,533 of record NC_025996.2, read on the forward strand.
GGCAAGAGTCTCTCAGCGCCATCTTGAGTACCGCCATGGGAATCTGCTGCTAGCTAGCTTTCTTATTTTGTTTCATGACGTAGCTGCTAGATTCCAGATTGTGCCAATGTGAGAAAATAGTTGTGGCTTGCCTCCTTTCAAAGGAAAAAAAAAAAAATCAAAGTGACTCCTTTTTCAAACATGAAAAAGATATTGGTAAAATTTCCTCGATCAAAAATAGAAGCTTTGTACAAGATGGCATGAACAACCGCCGCCATACCATTTTTCCTTATTTTGGGTGGGTTTTGGGGTGTTTTCATCATGTCGGGGCTTCCGAAGGCGAGCCATGAAAATACAATGCCGCTCGATCATTTGGAACCCCCGGGGTGGGATTTGGGTGGATGCCCCGCTTGTATAGTGTTGGGAGGGTGGGCGAAACAATCCAGTGGGCCGGTTTCCTTGTGGATTCTTGCGGTGTCCATTGTTGCCTCCCCTGCCTCCTGAGCCCCTAATTGTAGTCTGAGTAGCGGTTATATAGGCTTGTATTCCTCTGATTTCATTAATGAAAATACTGTTCTTACAGTGCCATATCTGAGCGTGTTGCCGTGCCTTTTTCTTGTATTTTTCTGTGCATCTTGCTGGGTGCATTTTGGCTGGCTCCTTTGTGCAGGTGACATCGGGGCGCCGCACGGGTTTGCTCGTCAAGAGGCGAAATCCGTGAGATTTCTTTTGACTAAATTTCAAAGTTTAGGAATAAACTAGAACTGGGAAAGAAAAACAATATCAGTATAATCTTGATTTTTTTTCACTAAATCTAAATTAATCAAATCTAGTTGGATCAAACAGATTCAAGAAAATATATTAGAATAACTTAATTTGCCAAATAGATTGCATGTATGTATGGTCAACATTATACGATTAGACCGAGCATCTCAGAGCCATACACTTCTAATTACGTATCTCACTTCAATCCAGGATAGACCGATGTCACTCTCCAAAGCGGTCAGCATCCGCATCCAGTAGGCAAAGAAAAAGTTGTCAAGATGAAAGAATATCGACGGCATCCTTAAAAATTTAAGAATGTCAAGTACTGGACCAGTTCTTAGAAGCGACCCTTATTGGTTCTTTGTTAGGCAACCAACTTCCTCCAACACCAAACGTGGTTCAGCAATTTAATTTCTAGATCCATTGTGATTCACCCGTTTAAATTAAAGTTTGGAGATGAGACCACGTTGGGATCAACACTCAAGATATGACACCCAAAAATGGCGATGGTGTGGCAGATTCTTTTTTTTTTTTTTTTTCTTTCAACATGACACCAGCATGACCTCAAATGGAAATATTTTAGATGTTCTCATGTCTTATGCGTGGTGGAGTCCCACCGTGTTAGGTCTGATACAAGGCCCAGGCATTCACCTCTTCATTCCAAGGTTATGAGGTTAGAGTAGATTTTTGAGTGACAAATTATGTGCTTTAATTACACTGAACTTTAGACGAGAGAATGTAACTATTTTATGATACCTTCCAAAAGTTGCCAACTGAGCCTTACGTTGAGGTTTCAATTAATGTTTGTTTTAAAATTTTAACAATCATGCGAACATACGTTATAATTTACACATACTAGCGTCGATTTTCACGAGGTAAGGTTATTTTAGATACGTATGAGGCATATATAGCCAGTGTTCATGGGTTCAGAAATTAAATCTATATCATTGGTTTCAAACTAGATGGCTTACAAAAAACAATATCAAAGCAATACAAAAGTAGAGAGAGAGAGAGAGAGAGAGAGCACATTAACATAATGACTGCATGTACTTCGATTAACTATTCTTATTAAAAGATCTGTTCAAGTATTTCCATTAAAAAAATAATATGGTTTTTTAACGCCCCCACCCCGAAAAACCAAAAAGGTTCAGTTGCTCTTGGTGCATGATCGAATAGCTATGGATGCAGAATAACTTGCATCATCAGCAAATCACCAATTGTAAACATGAGTTCTTCATGCATTCCAATCCACCTCCATAGAATCATTGCACAGTAGAAACAAACAGTTTCCATTGAAACTAGGTATTATGTATGGTAACAAATAATGAAAGCCAATAGCTGGTTAAAGCAACCATCTGTCAAGCGTGAAGCCCTAGCTAGCTAGGTTCCTGATGCACTGCATTTGAACATTATAGCCTATGCTAGCTAAAGCAAAAACAAAAGGTTTATAGTGGAGTTGGTCATAATACACAAGGATTTTGAGATTTAAGACAGACAAGGCGTTGCAAAGTAGAACTTAATAGACGCATCGTTTACTGAACACAGAATCTTGAGGGTCCTCTGTCCATCACATCTTTTGTGACTTGAAGGGAAAAAAAAAACCACGTTTCTTACTACGATGAAACACATCCCAACAATTTCTTTATGGATGAAATCTATGTTGAAAATAGATCCTCTATCGTATTTAAAAAGTATCTACATTGTACATGTTTAGAAAACATTCATCAAAAAATAAGTAACCCTACGTGCGTTAAAATATTAAAAAAAATAGATAAACTTCAAAAATATTTGAATAATTTATATAAACATAATTATTTTTTTTTTTTTATGAATGTCTCAATATATGCACAGCATCTTGTGGTATTTTTTGAGTACCACAGAGGATTCCATTCCATAAGAATTTGGATGCCCTAGTACGGAATTTATGGAGCACATTAGAAAAGATTAGCAAAGAAGAAAAATTTATGATCCTTAAAATCATCTCGCAGACTGCTTATTTTCTGAATTTTATGACCGACAAAAACTCTCGTTTTGGTCAATTTTGTCTGCTCTGGTTGCCTCTCTCTTGAAAATTCGGTTTGGTGGGGGCATCCCTAATATTAGGTTCCTTCGTGACACTAATGAGAGAGAGTTATTAGTCTGAATAGACTATCCAATTATGGTCAAATGCTTCGATCCAGATATTTAAGCACAACTAACATAACAGTATATCATTAAAAACATAATAAACTTTATTTAAATATATTTCACATGATTTGGTACCACTACCCACGGTTCCAAACAAACAAAACAACATTCGGTGGGATGTGATGGAGAAATGGCACCCAATACATGGCGTCACCAAGCACGGGTTCTCTTTCCTTTTATTTTTTTTTTTTCCAAGTATGTGAGTTATATAGAAGTTTTTATTTCATAAAATAAAATACGACAAGCTGATCATTGAAGGAAAGGAAAGGGGGGCCAAGGTTGCCTGGTATGAAGCCTCAATCCAGGCTTCTAATCCTTTCCACGTTTGGGGGTAGATATCTTTTTTAAGGGGTTCGGTACATACGCTGTGTTGGGAACAAGCATATTGTCGCATAAAATGATCAAGAGAAATCGATGTTAAGGTCGTCAATGCTGGGATATCGGCTCAGTTAAATAACTGATGACATTTTGATGCCTCATCACTTATTGGATCACACCAGCTACTAATTAGTTTTGATAGGATTCGGTGTATTAGTGCTGGAATAAGTATATCTGTAAATTACTGATGGATTAAAAGATTGAAGCATAATTGGAGGATTGGCTATATTTTTCTGGAGTCTATGCAGTTTTGTATTTGTTGTGGTGTTATTATGAAGTACAGGAGGTCTGTTCTCCATTCAGCAAAAGTGTAAAATCAACTCCAACTCCAGAGGCTCTAGAATCTCATTTTATAGAGTTGAGCATAATATTTAATAGTTTGTCATATGCAATTACTCAGCAATGGAGATATTTAAGCTATGTTTAAAGGATGATTATTATTTACTAAAATATGATATGCGACAAAGGTGCCAATTGTTGAAGCTATTGGAGATTGATATAAATGATCCGGGTTTGTGACCCCTCTTAACCTAATTTTTGGTTGGTGGCTAAAATGTACAGAAGCTCTTTCCTCAATTCAGAAAAGGGTTGTAAGGACGACACGTAGGAGTCCACGATGAAAAACTGCTTTCAAACTCCTAATGACTCCTTCTATAGATTGGATATTTCGTATCCAAGAAATATTATCACATGTATGATGCACATTAATTCACTTATGATTTAGGAGACTTGATCTTATGCATTAGAAGTTTAATAAAACTTTAATGATAAAAATAATATTCCATGTGCATTTGTTTCTTTTAAAGTAAAAAAGCCATATTCAAGTTCATATATTTCTAAAACTTGTATGGAAACAAATAATTATAATAGACCAGCATACTCTACAGAAAAAATTTCATCCTTTTGTTTTACTTAAAATCTATATATCTAAGTTTTATAGACACTCAAAGAAGAAGCATCAGCAGCAGTAACAGCAAATGTTTCCGCCTTTCTATAAAAGAAAATAAAGATCTCCCCCCTTGTAATGTCTTTTAATAGCAAATGTTTCTACTCGATCTATATGCCTACAATGCATATCAGTTTGGAGGAAATGATGCCAAGAAATTCGTCTAATCCCAAGCATATGAAAGTTGGGAAGCGTTTCAGACTCTTAGTTGCGGACCATGTTGCCAAAAAATAAAAAAGAAAAAGAAAAAAAAACTTTTCATCTTTTCATCTTTTATGTTGCAGGGAGAATAGCTGTAGAAAAGTCGGCCAACCAATCACAGACTTGGCCCAATGCAAGACCGAATCGTGTCAGCGTGGACCTAAGGAGATAAGCCTGTATCCGCCGCATAGGCCCAATATACTGGTCCATTCCCAGCATCCATCGTAAGTATTTAAATTTGGGTAGCTATGGTATAGTCCCACCCCCCCTCCCTCCTTCTCTCTCAAAAAATAAACAAATAAATATTTTAAAAAAAAAGAAAAAAACTTGGACTGGTGTCGAATAGTCTCCTATTTGAGCTTTGAGAAAAATGCTTAGCTAATGGGTTGATGACAGTTTTTGTTGCGTTGTCTGAGAGCCTTTAAAAAAAAAACAATGTTTTTGTTAAAAAAAGGCCTAATTTACGGTTGTATTCTTTAGGTTAAGTAATTTGAAGATATAGGTCCTTTTTTTCCAATTTTTTGCCATCTCAGCAATTGAAGATTTCAATTTTTCGATATGTAATATTATTTTACAGAAGAGGAACTGCTCGAATTAAAAACAGCTTGTTGTTGCCCGATTGAAAAATTAATTAGCAACCTAGGTTATAGCATGGTGGTAGCATTTGCACCTCTCCTCCATTTGGAGATGGTTCAAGATTCAAGGCCAGGAGATACCTCCTCAACAATTTGATCTGAGTAAAAACGATTGCTGTTGCTTCTGCACCTATTTTCAATAAATAAAAGAAGAATCAAACCTAAAAGATGCTCCTTTTTGTTTACTGTCCTGAAAGTTCGATAAAAACTATTAAGCTCATTGTACTTTTGATCATATTTTACGATGGCAATAACCAAGTTTTTTCGCAATATAAAGTCACAGGACAAACTATAGTTCTAATCGAAGTTCCCATGAGAGATAATTATAGTTTTAAACTCTTAATCAGCTCAACCTTAGATTGATTAAGCATAATCAGCAATCATATGATTATACTTGCCGAGCTTTAGAAAAGGTCTTGAAACCGTTACTAGTCTGCGTCTAAGAAGCATGGGGTCGCATTAGCTCCAAGGCAAATGGAGCAGAAACATGGGCTGTTTCAAGTTAGGCTAATCCGATCTCAGGACCGGGCCAGTTTGTCCCGGCCTTCCTGTGGAGAGAAGATGGATTGGAAGTTTTGGACCTAGTCAAGCCTGCTATGGACTTGTTTCTATTTAGCATAGGGGCCTATGGATGTGGTGATGACATAGGAGGGTAGGAGATATCATTAGATACAGTCGGTCCAGTAGACCGATCCAATGATCACTCAGTCATGTAAGAGAAATTCACTCTACATATTTAGACTCTTCGAGATCAAAATAGAGTGTTAATTCATATGGCATGTGGTGAGTGACCGTTGGCCTGGTCTACTAGACCGGGTCTATGGAATAATTTTTTGGAGAGAAATTCTCAACTCAAATGATTGCTGTGTGGCGTAAGAACTAAAATTGTCAGCAAGAAGTTAGCGATATGCTAGCGAAAGGCATGTGCAATGCATATGAGTCGAAGAATAAAATTGGACTAAAAAGAGAGGGAGAGGGAGTTACCAAATCCATGTTCCCTCTCCAGAATTTTTTAAACTCAAGAGTCCTAAATTTTAGACTTTTTAATTTATTAAGATAAAAAGATAGTGAAAACTTTTAGAACTTTTTATTGGAATTTACATATAAGTCTTGCGTTTTCATCAGATTCACTTCTTGATGATTGGGTCTCTATAACCATATTGCATATACAAGGCCATGAAATATTAAGGAGAGTAGTCTTTGAGCTAGTTTTTAAGGATAACTTAAAGAAGTGACGATGGCCCATACATAACCTAAATTTATCTTAAGCCGTTAAACTTTGACATTTATAGCAAATCTCTCCTTTTTGTTCCTTCTTTTCCTTTTGATTTCCCAATTACTTGTGAATTTTTCATCCCAGAAATTTATACTTTTGTCTCTCCCATCATAGCATAAACTGCAATTGATTAACATATTTTTATTATGCATTTACAATATAAAAATGATATAATGATGAAATATACCAGAACACCAAATTCATATATTGTTCACCGATCCTCTATTTGTCACATGTAAACCATAGCAGTTTATATGCTATATAATTGAGAATATTTGTGTTAGTGGTAAACAAGACTTAAATTTTTGAAAACGTTCTAAAATTTTTGTTTACAATTTAGAAGTCAAAGCATAAAATATCTTGCTGGGCTTTTACTTAAAACTCTGGGATCGCTGACTTTATGGTCCTATTATTCAAGAAAACAGTTTCTGACATCAACACCATTTCAGTAAAATGCCTAGACAAGAGAAGAACTGAAAGAAGAAAAATAGAACAAATCCATTAAACAAATAAGGTTCAAATTTCATGATCCATTTAATCCAATTTTGACTTTTTTTTTTTTCTTGACGAAGGTTTTGACTTATCTAATGATCCAAGATGACGAGATTATGATGTTTAAGATTTGTTTAACAAATACAAAGATGTAGTTTAGCATTTTGGATCCCATCTTTTTGAGGCTTTGGATAGCTAGAGATATTTGGGAACGGATTATCTTTGTGACGTAGCTCATTACATATGAGGCTTTTCTAACAAGATTTTTTTTTTTTTCAGAGAAAGAAAGAAGGACAATGACATTGCCTGTATAAGATTTGTTTAAAAAATATAAAGAAAAAAAATTAAAATTTAATTCTTAGAAATAGATTTGACCAAGATTCGTCATTTTGGTTATGGATCCCATATCGATATAATTTTATTATAATATCGATGCATGATATTGTATATACAGTGTCTATACGATGCAACATCATATATCGATTCAGTATCGACACGGTATGGCAAATTTGGAGCTAACTATCCATAATTTGATCTATCAACCAAACACTAACTCGGCCTAAGATAATTAGGTTATTGTTGTCAAAGTGGACTTATAACTAAATATGCTTCATTTGTTTCACCTGTTTGATAAAAAAAATCGAATTCATATTTTGATTTGTTTTCTATTTAATAAATAAATTTGATTTGGTTTGAAAATTTTTTTCAAGTATCTATGCCCCATCTCAATTAGAGTTGACAAAATATGATCCGACCCATCAATCTGATCCGTATTCGACCCGTCATAAACAGGTTTGGGTTTACGCTAAACGGATTTGGGTCATAAATGGATCGACCCGTTTAATCTATTTAATAAGTGAGTCGGATATAGGTTTTAGATATTTGACCCGTTTAATCTGTTTAATATGTAGGTTGGGTTAAGTCAAATAATCCATTTAACCTGTTTAACCATTTAAGATCCGTTTAACTTGTTTAAAATCTGTTTAATCTGTTTCTGACCCATTTAACTTGATCCGTTTAATCTGTTTAATCCGTTTAATCTAATTTGACCTATTTAATAAACAGATTAAATGGATCGGATCAGATTATCTGTTTAATAAATAGGTCGGGTTCAAATTTGAATTTTTGATCCGTTTAATAAGCAGATCGGATTTGGATTGACCATTTTTTGATCCGATCCATTTATGACCCGATCTGTTTACGACCGATCCAATCCGTTTGCCACCCCTAATCTCAATCTGATCCCATTTTGGTGTGATTCATGGCCACGCCTCCCATCAAGAGGTAAAATAATTGCTGATGCTGGGGACATCCCAAACAACTCTCCGGCCAGCCTCAAAGCTTCCCTGTTGCTTGTATTCTATGGGAAGGGACAAGAACATAGAAGACAGGTTGGAAATTTGAATTCTCTAACTGCCCTGCATATCTTAGCATTAGATATCATACTCCGTATAAATATTTCATCACCCTTTATTAGAAGAGGACGATATATAAAACAAACCCCACATTCTCAAATCTCATCAGGAACGAAAGCAGGAGGTTTTGGTCTTCTTTTATCAATCAGATCATTAGTTATACTACTATAATAAGGTGGAGGGTGAGCATAAGGAACACCCAAACATCTATCCGTCATGCCTCATGGTATGGTATGCCGGCCTCACCTAAAAGGCCCCATACTGACACCAGCAGTGGGCAAAACTACCGACCAGATCACTTTGTTTACTCACAGCAGGTCTGGTAACTTGGCCCACAGTTTATAGTTTATGATGGATTCTGCCTTTCTTCTCCGGTTTAAGCATCTCAGAAATGGATTTGGTATCATACAACGACGGCTGCTTGCCAGCCTGCAGGCAGTCGGACCGATTACCGCTGCAATGTAGGTCCAGTTATTATGGTTCTACAGGATTAAAGTTTGCAGTGACGTCCATTGGCATCTCAGAGACTCAGATGCATTTGCTTTGTATCAGTTAATCTGAATCATTTGAAGAACCATGCTGGCCTGAAGTCCATGCAAGCAATAATGAAGCAAAGCCTCTGGTGGGCCTCCATGTATGGATGTGTTGCAGGTGTAGAGTTTGTTGCAGAGAGGACAATGAACTTTAAAATTTGAATATACTGATACTTTTTGTGAAAACATAAGATGACTTCTAGTTTTTGTTTGGGGGATGTAAAGTACAAAATTGATTAGGAAAGGGTGTATTCTTAAATGAGATGGGACTACCAGCAGTTCTATAGACTTATCTGGATAGCTGACACGTTTCGGTATATTTTGAAAAATTTATGATTAGTTTGAGCTTAATTGATATCATCCAGCACCAAAAACACGTGTATTTGAATGTATGTAAGATGTTACGTTCTTAAAATAGGATGTAAATTTCTACTTTTCAAGGATGTTTTTTTTGAATTTTCCATGATAGTTAACATCTATATAGCCATTTTAGATAAGCATTGCTCTGTTCCATAATCATCTAATTCTGGAATTGAATGCTAGAATCAAGATATTTTTTTGAGTAAATTATCCTAACTCCTCTCGAAGTTTGGGATAATTACATAATCCTATCTAATATTTAGAAAATATACATAAAACCCGCCAATCAAATATAAAAATTTAAAATTTAAAAAATAAGAAGTATAAGATATTTTGACACAAATAAGTTAGATAGTGATGATGCTAGTAAGATCATTAGTTTATTTAATAGAAAGATATTAATTGGAGGTTACATATTATGCATGTAGTATAAGTTAAAAAGTAGAATGTATATTTGTAAAATATTAGGTGGAAATATGTAATTACCTCAAGAAAGGTCTATATATACACACACTCATATATATATATATATATATATATATATATAATATATATATATATATATATATATATATATATATATATATATTTCACCTTCAGATTAGATGATGCAGGTAATTAGATCGACGAGACAATTATTAGGCCGCAGCAGTTCATCTCATGGTTTAAGCTGATCAATAGTCTCATGAATTGATCAATTAGATCTCCCACCATTGATCCAAGGCTTTCTTTTCTTAATACAGAAACATGGTGATGATGTCCCCATAGAATCGGTCAAGCCTAGTTAAAAGAGCTCTTCCATTTGCACACCGGACATAACCCAAGGATGTTTGACTTTGAGAATTTGTGGGAAAAATTTATGCAGAAGATCGCAAGGAGCAATAAACTAATGAATTTCTTCGTTCTATTCGTTGTATAAATTTCTAACATCCCATCCTAAGTTGTACCCCAAAAAAAATCTCGCATCCAATAGCACTGAAATTAAGGGTGTGATTTAAAAAAAAAAAAAATTCCCAGGGCTGCTCCTTTACTAGATTCTCCAATCCAGTCCCTGACTCTGTGATTTTTACTTGGAAAGTGGGAGCGAGAGTGTTAGGACATCACATCGGACTAAAATCCATACGGCTTGGCTCTCATGAACATGGAACACCTCCACCATCTTTTGTCTGTCGAATATAAAGGCTTGATCTTTAATCATAAACTATTCTCCATGCAGCAAAATAAGCAAATAAAACCAAAGATCAAATCAAACAAGATTTGGAGCCTGCGATTCCGACAGTAATCCCTAAACAAGAAGGTTTATTTAGAAATATACACTCACGACCTACAGAACCATCCCTCATCCCAACCTGCACATATTTTATCATCACCGAAACTTATTAAAAGAAAACAACTTAACTAAGCAAAGAAAAACTTTTAAAAAATTATAATCGAAAGAATAAGCTGCACCGTTGGAACCATGGAGGCCCGCCGTCCGCAACAAATATGGCACCTCGAGGAGAAGGGACCATCTCGGCGTACGAGGGATGAGAATTTATGGAAGAGCATTGAACCACCAATAAGAGAGAGAGAGAGAGAGGGCCATTTGGTAACTCTCCCTTTCCCAAGCTTGTCATTTAATTGAGCCTCTCTATGCGGCCGTCCGAGAAGATCTAGGAGAGAAAATGTTTCCAGTTGCGAGGAGGAGAAGCAGCTCGTTTTTGGGCCTCGGATGCGGTTGCAAGGACTCCAAATCGGTGTTGGCGTCCGACGCCTCCGACAAGTCCACCGTAATCCGTCGCAGGTTCAGGGGTCCATCATCGGCGGACACCCTGACCCTGACCTCCCCCTTCTCCTCCACCTCCTCTTGCTGGGAGGAGGCGGGGGAGAAGCCCGATAGCTCGGCGAGCACGCCGAGGTTCTCCGGGCTTCTGCGCCAGCTCAACGAGCTGGAGCAGAAAGTTTTGGCCTGGGGAACGAGTCCTCCTCCTCCCCCAGGCGAAGCAGAAAAGTGGCGAAGGCCTCATCATCGAAGGAGCAGCAGCGGAGGACGAAGACTAGAGGAGAGCGTGGCGGTGGTGAAGGAATCAGCCGACCCATTGGGGGATTTTAGGAGGTCGATGCTGCAGATGATCGTAGAGAAGGAGATCGTTGACGGGGAAGAGCTGCGGGAGCTCCTCCGCCGCTTCCTCTCCCTCAATTCTCCCTGCCACCACGACCTCATCCTCCAGGCCTTCGCCGAGATCTGGGAGGAGGTCTTCTCCGCCTACGAGAACACCCCAGATCTCCTCTTTCGCCGCACCTACTCCCTTTCTCCCAACCTCCGCACTTCTAATAATCATTCTCTGCTACTCTTCTGCCATGGATGAATCCATAAACGGAAGTTGTTATTTTGATTTTTTTTTTTGTGTACGTATTCTGAAGTGAAATATTGGGTAGTATTTGGGAATGTGGTGGTAGCATTGGCAATTCTGAAGTATCGTAGCGGTTGAGGTGGAAGGAATTGGCATGGCATGGCACTGCTGTGGTGCTCGTGGGGTAGAAAGGACAAAGCGGACTCGGACGACTTGCAAATTGGGGAATCATCGTGGATGCTGGGTCCTGTGTGCGGAATTAAATGGGCCATGTCCATGCCCATTAGCTGTTTGTTGTTTGTTTTCATTCCATCGAGTCCGTGTTCTGATGCCTGAAATGCTGTTGCAATGTTTCATCTATTACCACCGAACCATGTGGCATCAGTTTGGAATGGATTTAGCATTTTCTCTGCATGATTCTTTTCTTCTCTTTTTAAAAAGTTAAATATCTGGATATTTTTAGTAATACAGATATGTGTATATATTTTTTTGCCTGTCTAATCTATACGTCATCCATCTAAGGTGTACTGGTCTTGTTTTTTTTTTTTTTTTTGGGTAAACGTGTACTAGTCTTGTTTGATTTGTCTTGCAGAGAGGCATCTATTTGTGGATCTTTTAAATAAAAGTTTGATGAAAGAGTAAACCATTATAATGGGTCAAATATGATAAACAATTCTCGGTGCTGAATTGCTATTTGAAAAATATTTTCTGTTCTGGAAGGTTAATATTAGGATTCCTACTTTGTTAAGTGAAAGGATGATGATAGACTAGGCCCTATTGGCAGAACTTTTGTTCTAAAATTATTATTGGATTGAAACAATAGATATAATGGAGTGAAATCATCTCTTTTTACACATGAAAAGATATTCCAAGGAATATCATGATTCCTTTCTTCTTTCATCAAGTTCAATGTGTGATTGCGTTAACTTGTTCCTTTCTTCAAGTAGCAAGTATGAAATCCTAGGCAATTTAATTTAGAAAAGTGATATGTTAGATAGGCAAGGTTGATGGAGATGCATAGAAGTCTTTCCTTTATTCAATAAAAACTTCCATTATGACTCAAACTTTTCGTCAAAATGGATATTTAAGAACTAGAGCTAGGAGAGAAATATTATTCGGAAGTATTAGCCAAAGTATGCAACAAAGATTTGTCAGTCTTGACTAATTTTTGGAACATATACTTTTGTCGAGGATTTGATCATAGGATGGTAACTAAGATTTTATATGTAAAAAGTTATCGTACCACATGATCAATCTCGCTTTATTATTCTCAATACCAATTTTTGACATTCTCTATGTGCTAATGATGCAACCATTAATTAGTTGAAATTATAAATATTGTGAGTACTACAAAAATATATTGACAATATAAACTAAATCCTTCTATATATATATATATATATAGGGTGATGATTAATTATGCTCAGTGACTAAGTCCATTATATCTCAAACCAGGATGAATCAGAATATTTGACAAGTTCATGTTCAAATATTAATGAATTAATAGGCAAACTTTTTTGGAATAGAACAACACAAAAGATATAGGATATTGAGGTTTGAATTGCATAAAATTAGTTTTCAAAATTGTGAAAAGATAACTTTATATCAAAAACAACTAAAGCAGTTATCAATCATTAAATGATAGTCTTTATTTTATTACTAAAACCACTATAGTATTTTGTTGACATTTCAATTATGTTTTAGACAATAATATGTGTTATAAATAATAATTTTCATATATGTTATGACATCGGCATCAATAACAATAATAATATTTTTTTTTAGAGAATATACAGTTTATTAAATATATGACACAATTGTCATCATCTTTATTATCATCACCATCATCATTCATTATGTTATAAAATATTTAAATATATTTTTCTATTATATTATAAACTTTACATAGTATTATGTTATTCAAAAGGGTGATTATTAGAATACAACTAAAATATAATTAAAAATTTGTTTAGATAATGGTCTTTATGATAAATTGATAATATCTATTATATTATGCAACTAAACTTCCTGGTGCTCCACGTGTGAAGTTCTTTTTTTCACAAGCACACATTATAGCACACCAATTTCAATATATATACACTCTTTGTGGACAAATGGCCCCATATACAATTATCCGAAATGGACTTCGTATGCGATCATGCCAAGGGGAATGTGATGATCCCAATAGTGTAGGGTAGTACATGACATTGATGTGTCATGTATTGCTTGATGTTATAATGGTACGAAATTAATTCAGACTAAAATAACTCTATCACCATAGCGATTTCAATAAGCAAAAAAAATCGACATGGACTAAAAATACTGATTGTTAATAAAATTAAGTTGATTAAAATAGTCTCAGACCACCTCCATTATACAATGCACACGTATAATAACTTGCAACAGCAGTACAATCTTGGTGGCTTTTTCAAGTGCCACTATTGTTCAGAACTTAATATTATTCGTGAGTTTCTGGGAGGAAATCTGCAAGGCAACTGCTTTTAGTCTTGAGCTATTTGAAACTATCATATCCCTCGTTCTTGCGTAACAACAGATTAGATTGGAATCATAAATAAATTAAATTAAATAAAAAAATATTAAATTTAAATTTAATTATTTATTAAATAAATAAAATTTTAAATTTAACTTAATCTATCTAATAAATAAATCATCCAATTCGACCATTTAATCTATTTATTAAATAAATAATTTATTTAACTGATTCAATCTAATTCATTTAATCTGTTTATAAAATAAATAATCTGTTTACTAAATCCAATCTGATTCGAACCATTTAATCTGTTTTTTAAAAAAATTATTTATTTTAACTAATACTATTTAAATTTTGACCTATTTAGTTTAACTTTAACAACAAATTTAAATATAAAATCAAAAATCAAAAATAAATAAATTTAAATTAATAAAATTAAATAATAACAACAATCAAATATAATATAATATAAAAAATAATTATTATTTATTTATATAAGACTCTAAGATTTAACGATACAATAGTTGAAAATGTCTAGCACCAAAATTAGGTATTTACCATACAATGTCACATCAAATCCAAATAGAAACTACAATGACAGCCGATTAGAGTAATTAATCAAAAAAATTAAAATTAGTTATTAGAATAATTAATTTCCATCGACATTAAGAAATAAATATGGAAGAAAGCACTGATTTGCTTCAACTTTTCAATTCCATCAGACGTCAAGAAAAAAATTTCAAAAACCCTAGACTCAAGCAGTGAGTAAAACTAATAGGAGGAAAAAAATAAAAAAATATATCTTGAGAAAGGATTAAGAAAGCACGGAAGGAGAAAAATGAAAAAAAAAAATCTTAGATTTCGAACGGCTAACTCCTTCAGCGATGGCTGTTGGGAAAGAAAGTACCAACCACGAAAAGAGAAAAAGAGAAAAAAAATCTTAGATCTTGAGCAGTTAAGGTGCCAAGTGGCACAAGCCCCCTTAGCGACGGCTGTTGGGGAGGAAAAGGGGAAAAAAAATGACGTAGATCTGGGCTCCCTCAGTGACGGCCAAGTACTGACGAATACAGTCACCTTTTCTCAAGAATCGATAATGAAAGAGGATCAATGACGGTCAATTCAAACCGTTTAGTGCTTTAGCCCTTAAACCATAGTATTACGAGTTTATGAGTTATAATTCGATTTGATCCGATCTGTTCCATCTCATTTATTAAACAGATTAAACAGATTAGTTGTGTAAAATATGAATTCGATCTAATTATTAAATATATTAAATAGATCAATTTATTTACAATCTAAATTATTTAATCTAATTTTAATTTATTTAAGATCAATCGAATGCAGATCGGATTGATAGATCGGATTAATTTTTGCTATCCTAATTTTCATAATCTCAAAAAAAATTTGGTTTCAAAAAATATCTATAAATATTAATTTTTTTTAAAATAATTTCAGAATTCTTGACGGCGTAAAACCGCAGCTAGCCATCGTTGGCCGATGCTACCAAACGATACTGAAGATAAGGATTTTTCGAACCCCGCCACAGCAGTTCTTGAAAAACAGAGGCGGGGGAGAGAATGGCAGCGGCGATAGCGGTGGCAACTAAGGCTTTCTCTTCTCTCGGCGTCGAATCTCGAGGGGGCAATAAATTTCAGGCCGGTTCCATGAATTCGAAGTCATGCAGCGGAAATCCCGGCCGAGGATGCGATTCTTTCTCCCTTCCCCTTCTTGCCCTCCCAGAGCCCTCCACGACGACCGTAACGCCCGGGCGGAGGCGGCGGAGACGGAAAAGTCGCCGTCGGCGACGCCGGAGGGGGACGACGACTCGTCCTACTCGGTCCTCAGTTGTATGACGAGCCAGCACAACAATATCGTGGTTGTAGACACTCCCAAATCGAGGTTTCTTCTTCTCGACTCCTCCCGTAAGAATTTCCCTCGTCTTCTTCCTTCTTCCGTTTTTCTTCGCAAAATTCGGTGTCATAATTGGTTATCTTGTTTTGAAATTGATCGGACAGAAGGTGCATATGTTCATGAATTTCGTGTTCATTGAAGAAATCTCTAGTAGATTGACAAGAAAATGCTTCTATAATCAATTCCAGACAAGTGGTATGTAGGGGATAGGTTGGAAGATTGTACGGAGGCCAAGAAAAGGGTATTCTTGGATGTTATGCGCTTCGTTCTGTGCTGTGATATATACATGTACATATAGAGCACATTCTTGAATTGGTTATAAAATTAGTACAGCATATTGTATGTAGGGGATAGGTTGGAAGTATTGTAGGGAGGCCAAGAAATGGTTTTGTTCGTTCTGTGTTGTGATACATACACAACACACCACACACCACACACATACAGACAGACAGACATGCACGCACGCACGGATGGTGAGACCAGAGCAATGGATGAGTTTTAAACCACGGCATAGAAGAAAAGGAATTTAAGACTATAATTATAGAATTTTAGATGGTGTTGTTTTTAGAATATGTTGCGAGGCATGTTGATAATTCCTTAATCAAAGTACTTCAATTCCCTTATATGTCCTGTTGACGATCAAAGTTATGTACTATGTCTATATTGCATGGTTGATCTAATAGGCTTAACTGTTAAGGGTGTTAATGGGATAATAAGAAAAATTGTGCTGACATAGAGGGTTTAGTACTTGGTGTTGTTGATGAGACTAATTGTGTTTCTTGACTTCCAAAATTTGGTAAGTTGGTGGGGCAAAACCAATAGAAAGAAAGTAAATCAAATATCAAGGCTACAAGACTAGCAAGCTGTCCGATAAGTAAACAGTGATGCATTATGCAAATAAGAGGTGGCACATAAACATGAATGCTGACACACACCACATTCATAATAAAGTTGGAATTCCAGAGTTTTGGCTTCAAATGCTTCTCATAAAAATTTCTAAATTCCTACAAACCAAAAGTCATGTGTTTTAGAGGTCTCTTACCCATGCATCAAGTGAGTGGAAAATGGATGGTAGCAACATATCTAGTTAGTTAAAAATACTGCATGATATAATTTAAAATTCAATCTAATGATATTGATGTGGGCATCTTGTGATCCACAAAACCAGAACAACTGATTTAGATACTTCAAAACTATAAATCAAATTAAAGAAAGGTGTTGTACCATAAAACTTGGGAGTTTTGTATTCACCTAATGCATGGTTAAGAAACCTCCTGGGAACATTGTATTTGGTTTGTACATTATGATTAACAATGTGAGTTTTCATCTTGAAAGGTCATTTATTTTTTGGGGTGGCACTATATTGGATTATTTATACCTTTGAGATGAACAAAGGTCCTGGTCTCTTTCCAAGATTAGGCATGTTTTGGAGGCATGCTCCTTGGTTGCATGAGTATAAATTGTGACTATTAAGGTAGATTTTTCTACCTTTTGATTGGTTCATTTTGCTTAAATTTGCCATGGCCATGGATGTAGTAACAATTTCAGATGTTTGATGCCACAATGACAGGTGATAGTCAAATCTATTCAGTACCTCTATAAACCTCTCTAAATTCTGCTTCACGGTCGAGCCATAGTTGATGGGAAAGGGCTTGAGACGTATAATGATGCTGATACATCATCTTATATTGCATTAAAGGTCAACAATGCATAGCGAAATATAAAGTAAGATGCAATTTTGGATTCACCATGAGAAAGAATATTGGGCCATATTATAGTCAATGGAGCAACAAGAAGATTCATAACGAGAAAGCTCTGGGCACAAGGTTGTAAGTCAGTTAGAAATGGCTGACTTTAAATAAGCAAACATAAATTTCCAAAGTATGTTCTTGTCCTAACTAAACTGACCACACAGATGTCAAATGCACAAAATTTAAGTATAATCCTAGTACGTAGAATGTCAATATGGTTATAACGAACGAATTCCAGCAAAATGGCATGCTTCCTATTATCTTGGATGTGGATTCTATAAAATTCTACTTTTTGACATACAGAGTTAACTAATCTTTTCATGAAGGAGCAGAAATGAACAATAGGAGTGCTAAATGATACCACTATGGGCTAAAATTGCAGGTCTTGATGTGGATCTAGCTAACTAGTAGATACCTGAGCTTAAGAAGTGATTTGTACAGAAATATGGATTCAAGTGTGGATAAGGCTTGAGAGTATTTCATACCTGGTAGGAACAACATGACTAAAATTAATGGCAAAGAGGCTATGAAAGTTTCAATCATGGTGCAATATGGGTGAAACATCAACCAATAAAAAGCCATGAAAGATACTAAAGTGAATGACTAAACTCAATGAGGACAACCAATGCTGACCATAATCACCAAACCTTCTCCTAACTATTATGGGTTGCTTTTGATAATCTTTTATCCTTACTCATTCTATGAAGAGAGTCATTTTGGTTTTCTTGTTCTCTTTGACAAATCTTTTTCACTTGTATGAAGGTTACTTTATGTGGTCTCCTCCTTTTCCTTCCCCAGTTGACACAGAGTAATACAATTTGCCTTATTAGGATCGTGCAGATTTTTACTAGCCATGCTCAGCCAATGTCCTAGTTCTCCTTTGATGTGCTTGCTTGAAACTCAACATACTCTAATTCCATCCATCTCATATTCTAATCTCTGCTCCATTCACCTTGTTTGCTTGGCCTGCTTTATTTGTTTAACATTTTGAACCATTAAGGTATGCATGTCGCATAAGGCACTAAAAGAGTCTCCCCAATTCATCCACTAACTATATTTCTGTTCCGTATGGCTTCATCCATCCATACATGCTGCCACAATATTATACAAGATAATCTTCTGGTGGATACCAAGCCCAATAGGCATATCAAACTAACATTGTTAGCATAGTTGGCATAAATCAGTGAATTGCATATGTTCAAATTTATATCTTCTGCCATCCTTCTTGCTGTCAATCTTTTGTTGCTTAAACCCTGATATAAAATTAGGACACTGACACTGTGATTTTGTTCTAAATTAAGTTTAACATTCTTTTTCTATACAGATAATATCCATAGCATGCTTAACAAGGATCAAATATGGACTGGTTCATATTGGGTATGAAACTGCTCACTGGTCAATCCTTTTTTTTATTTTACATAATCATCCGAACTGAGGTTACAATTATTCTTTTCATGTATGACAGCTTATGTCAAAGGCAAGGCAGCTTGATATTGTGGAAATGATAACCGTTGGACCTATGCTTTAATTTAGTACATCTTTTCTGGCGTTACCAGATACAACTCTGCAAAGACTTGCCTCGAATTTGTCCAACCAACTAATTACATTCTTTATCTCTACATTATTGGCCAATTTTATCCTTTGCTAGCATGAAATGCTGAACAAAGCATTTTTTGTCCCCCCCCCCTCCTTTTTTGGTTTGAAGTTATTGTTGATTCTTAGAAACCTAGAAAGTTCCATCCTTTTTTAAAAGGCCATGTTGTTATCTATTGTACTAATATCCAAAACTCTGAAATTTATGTGCTTTTGTTTCCATGTCTCCACCCTGCAAGACTACTTCTATGCCAGCCAAATATATCCCCCCAAAATTCAGTTCTCTAAGAGAGAAACAAGATATGTTCAGCTCCCAAAACTGGGAGTATGTATATCAAATATATGAATAACAGAAAAAATAATTGTAAAGTTCAGATCCATCCATGCTACCTCTTATGTGCTTTTTGCATCATGAGAAAACCATGAGATAATTACATGCATAGCACGGTCTAGTATAATAAATTCAAAATGTGATATAACTATAAGATGTTAGTTCTCAATGTCATTTTTGGCCAGTTGGTTGTTGTAGATAAATTTGGCATGGGGTATGAAGCAATTTCCTGAGCTTTGCATGACTACTCTTAGTATCCCAAAATTGCTTGAGGGTCTCTTACAATACACACCTCAGACATTATAGTTGTGTTTATCGATGCATGCAGTTGAGCTGTTTTATAAAATCCTTTGACAATATGGTTTCTTTTCTATGTTTTTAATCCAAACTGTTATTTGACTGTAAATGTTATAATGTACATATTGAGTTTTCTTCCTCCATATTTTATGGCTTTCTTTTGGCAAATCATTTTAATTAGCACCTGGCCCATTACCACAATTTTTGTCAAATTAACAGTTTTATTCCCTCTGACCTCAATTTGCTTGATGTCTTTTGCAGGATGAGTTTGCAAGTCTTCCTGCTATTGTTCCGCAAGGTCCCATAGCAATCCTAGGTTTGGTAATTCACTCTAAAATCTAAATATTAAAAATAATTCTGCTTTGGCCCTTATGTCTCTAACTAGACATTTTAGAAGGATCTATATATTAAACTTACATTTTAAGATGCAACTTTTCCAGGGAGGTGGCACAGCAGCACACTTGTTGCTTAAATTATGGCCTTCATTGCATCTTGAAGGTTGGGAGATTGATGAGATAGTAAGGGACATTGCCAACTTCTGTTAAGTTAAATTTTATATGATACCTGTTTATATTTTGATTTGATTCCTTTTAAGTTATTATGAACCCAATAAAAGATTCTTACCATTTTTTTGTTCTCCTGGATTGGATGATCCTTCCTCTTCAACATCTTATTTTTGTTTTCATAATATTAGGAATTATTTTTATTTGCCAGATCAGGAACCTAAGGCACCTTTTGTGCCAAGTAATGAAAAGAATCACAGTTTCAGTTTTCTAAATATAAGACAACCTGTTATAAAGATTATGAAATGTAAATCATTGGAATCAAGGGAAATTTGTGCCACAAAAAAAGAGTAATAGTTTTTCATCAAGTTCTTATTGTTGTACTGAACAACAGATGTAAATTCATTGTTTTGTGATGCAAAGCAATGGTACTAGTTTATTCAATCTAATGTAAGAACTATCAAAAGTGGTTTCTTATCTCAAAAGGGCTTAGAATCTGAAGAAAATACAATATATGCCAACCAAGATTAGATTTCCTAAAGTATGAAGGTAATATTTAGTAGGGTTGAAGATTTCTGTCATCATATTGCAAATGACAAATTGCATAATACATGATGAAACATTGTCCCATGCTCCATTTTATCATAACTTCCTTTTCTTTTGATATCATCTTTAATTTATTACTTGCCTACCCCCCTTTCCACTTTTTCTCCTGAAATTATCTTTTCTTCTTTCCCTTCTAAAATCCCCATTTGATGATTTCTCCCTTTCTGAAGGATGCTCATCCTTTAAAATAGAAACTTCAGCCTATCCAGCTAATCTATTTTAGATATAGTTTGGCAAATCATACCTAGTTCATGATGATTGCTTATACTTAGGGCGTGCAGCTAATCTTTTGCCCTCTTTTTTCCAATTTAAAACTTGATTGCATCATACCCACTTTTCTTTAGTATCTACTTGGCAAATTCTTTGTTTTGTTTTTGTTTTTGTTTTTTTTTTTTGTGCATGACTTTTTTGTGCTGTCGCATTTGTATGTATGCCCCATGTAAAATCATGTAATAGATATGAGTATTATATGTAAAGGACCAAAGCTTCTTTTAATTGCATGTCTTGCGTGCATACTTCTGTATGGTTCTTACAACAGCAAGATATCTGCTCAAAATTGCCCATGCTAAAAAAGCAAGGACTTCTTCTATATTACGTCAAATCAAGATTTTATGTTCTGACGGAATGGGGGGCATCCTAGCTGTCCCCTCTTGTTCTATGAGAAAACGAGATTGGAATGGGTTTGGGACTCCGAAATCTATCCACACAGGATTGAAGAAGAAAGATGAAAGAAGAAAAGGAAGGAAAGATGAAGAAAAGAAAAAAGTGAAAGGAAAAAGAAGAAAAATAAAAGAAAGAAAGAAAGAGAGGAGAAAAAAAAAAAAGAAAGGAAAGAAGGAGGGTAGAAGAAAAGAAAGAAAAGAAGGAAAGAAAGAAATAAAAGGAAAAAACAAGAAAGAAAAGAAAGAAGGGGAGAGAGATGGAGGATATCTACTGAGATGTATGACTGGGACTGCTGTTAGGACAGAACGAGATAGTGGGGTATCCTATTCCATGGAGAAATCGGGACACCTTCATCCCATGAGATTTAAAACTTTGCATCAAACTATCTTAGGTACTCCCTAATTTTGGTGGCAAGCATGTCATTTTCTGATGCAAGTATATCATTGTTTAAGCCTCTGTAGTTCCTTTTATTCTTTGAACTTTTCGTTTCATCTCTCTATATTTGCAGCAGCTCTTCAAGATTATCTGGTCATTATCCAAAGCACTCCTAAGATCTTAACTTCTTACATTTTTGCATAGAAGTTTACTTTTTTGGAAATCACTTTTCTCTACTTCTTGGCAGCTGATCGACATGGCGAGAGAGTATTTTGGTCTATCTGAACTAGAGAAGTCAACACAAGCTGGTGGTTCACTTTCTGTTCACGTTGGTGATGCGCTTTCTGAATCTGCTACAGTTCAAGGAGGGTTTGCAGGTAATCTTCTAATGCTTCTTAAACCATGCACATTATTGAGCTTTCATGTTTCCTGAATTTCTTCTGGCATAGGATGATAATTCTTTTAGTGGATCAATTTGGCTAAATCTTCTGACATTAATGTTGCAAAAAGCCTTGACAATTAGCTGGACTAGGGATCAAATTGTAGATCTCACCATCTTGTGTTTGCATTGAGAAGAATCATGTTACATAATTAGTTTCTTTAATATTTAATTTCTATTTGTAAATGCAAATTAAAATAAAGCATATGACTTTGGTAAGTTACTCACCCTCAAAATCATATGTTTCTTTTGTTGCAATACAGGCATTATCGTGGATTTGTTTTCTGATGGAAAGATTTTACCACAATTGAAAGAGGTTTGTAGCTTGTTCCCTTTTCTAACCTTCCATTGTGATAATCTGCATATTTTCTGAACAAGTTTATTTGGTTTAGTGTTTAGTTTTATGTTTACTTTTTGATGGCCTCCTGCTAGGTTTCTAGATGTGGAAAAATCTCAGTAAATTTAATGCTGATATACTTTCAAAGGAGTCTTCTGATCCTCCTTGCTTTTTGTGTTCTAAATAAATTAACAAACAACCCTTATGAGGCATGATAAAGAAGAAATGGCGAATGAAACAGTAGATTGATAATATATTGAAAGAGATAAAGAGATGAAACAAGAAGAGTCATCATTTTATAAGAGGGAAAGGAAAAGATAGCAAGAGAAAGAAGGAGATGCAATCTCTAGATCGATAAGCTGTTATCCCATAATTTTTTTAAGGGCCTGTTGTTATGGCATAAAGGCCATAAGACAAAAGCCTATACTAGAACTTTCAACTGCTTAATCTTCTAAACCACTTAATCTTATACTAGAAGGCTTCTAGATGAAAGAAGATAAAGAGATGAAAGAAGAAGAATAATCAGACTGTAGAAGGGAATGGAACAGATAGTAGATAAACAAGCCATTGTCCATAATTTTTTAAAGGGCCTATGGTTACAGCATAAAGGCCAAAAGATTGAGAAACTCTTCTAGAAGTTTCAACTACTTAATCTTCTGAACCATCCCAGAGACCAGCTGTCCTACCTTTCAGGCACATTGCCCACACCCGAAGACTTGGCTTCTGGCGGCCCACAACCTTACTTGCAGCACTGTCGGGAGATTCATCTTCCTATTCTGAAACTGAAGGAACTGTGGTCTTTCTCTGTGTCCAGTGGGAATTATAACCAGAATTCCTCCAGTGAGTCTGAGTGAGAAGATTCTCCTTTACATTTGCCTGAAGGAGCAATGTAGAGTGAGGAATGTGAAGAAGTAGAGATGGAAAAGCCCAGAAGTTCCCAAAGCTGCACCTCCTGCAGATCCCAAAGCAGCATGGCCCAGGATGAACCAACTTTTCTCCCCAACATATTCCTGATTTCCTAGAAGCCCGCTTGAACCAAAAGCTTGACAGGATACACCGTCAACAGTTTGTCATTAGATAGCGCTTTCAAAGCTGCGTCGATGGCAGGGATGCACTTTTTAACGCCAAGCTACATAGAAAAGCATCAATAATAGCCTCCTGACACATAAAATTATAGTTGGTTAGAAATTCAAGTAGGTTCTCAAATCTCTCGCTTGATAGGTTCTCAAGTAGCTACATAGAAAAGCATCAATAATTGCACTTTTTTTTTTTTCACAAACGTTATTAAGTGATCCAACTGAAAGTTAACTATTTGCAACCATATAAACACTGTAGGGGCTCAATTCACTCTGAATAAGTCTATCGATTGGTGATTTTTAAACATGCATATTGTTGAGGCATTTTTGTGATTCTCTCGAATAGGATGGCATGTAAAGTGCAGCCCATGTAAAGCTGAATCAGCTGAAAACAGAGTTTTTAGTTTGCTAGAGAGAGCAGAGCAGTAGGCATGGATAGACATTGCATTTTAGCAAGGAGGGGCTGCTTAGGGAGAATATTACTAGAGTAGCTGTTGCAAATGGCAAAAGAGTTGGAGCAACAGCCCAGCAACTGCAGGGCTGCTGCTGCTGCTGATGTTGCAGGTGGCAAGAGGTGGTGCGTTGGAGTAGGTAGTCATGAGCTTGCCATTGATAGCGAGTTGGTTGAAGAGGCAAGAGGAATTAATGGAGAGGTGGTAGTGTAGTTGCTGATCTGGGAGAGGCAGCAGTGGGTGATGCATGCATGGATGTGAGCATTGGGGAAGGTTAAGGCTTGGTGAATGTGGTTCAAGTTGGAGAGAATGGAGGAGATGTGGTGCAGGTGGTAAGCACAGAGATGTATTTGGGGACAAGCCATAATGACCAAACTATACACTGGGATAGTGGACCTTCAGCTACATAAAGGTTAGGTTAGGGATGGATTGGAGGATGCAAGCAGTGGGAGTGGAGAGATGATGGTGGCTTGCTTAACTTCTTGATAGAAACATTCATTTGGAAAATTGGGCAGCCATGCGGAACAAAATGTACTTGGTATTCTTTCCAAAATACTTAAAACATAGTGGAATGAAGCACGGGATACAAGAAAGTGGCAGGCCTTTTGCCACTGTATGATAGTAAATGTGACACAACAGGCATATTTTTGGGTACTTTGACAATAGTGCATCTTTGTCACATAACAAGAGTATTGACACATGGAAGATAGTTCCAGAGAAATGTCACGGGACACTCTAATGCAAATGCTGAGATCTTCACTTCTAAACCATTAAATGCACCGAAAAAGACTAATTGCTAGTATCTATTTCGACACTCCATATTTACAGCATTTAATGTCAATGCCTTTTATTTTCTCCAAAAAAATTGTCAGGGCCTTGTATGGCTCCTAGAGGTTAAATGAGCAGCTGTAATTTCTATTTTTTATGGTACTCTTGCCATTCTATCATGGATCCTTACATATGAATAATCAACGATGGTATGGCAACAAGATTTGCAAGATATATGGGACATTACCATGTCCTGAAAGTGGTAGCTCAAATTAGTTATATGATTTCAGGCATGACTTCTTGGTCTGCTTCTTATTTGTTATAAATTTTTTCTTGTGTTGATTTTTTTTTTTGCAAATACTTGTTTCTTAGAATCGTCGTACGGTGCAATTCCTTTCTTCTTTTTTTCCCTGTTATTACTGCTTTTATATTTTTTTACATTTTAGGTCTCTCTATTTGATTCAATTTCATTTTTTATCCATGTAGCATCAGCTATTTCTGAATGGTATTTTCTTATGTGCACGACAGGTTGACACTTGGTTCGAAATTGAAAGAAAGCTGATGCCCCATGGTCGAATTATGGTGAATTGTGGTGGGGCTCATTCTGAACTATCTGGCAGTGGAGATAAAACGGCAGAAATGATTTTATCGACTGATTCCTGGGTGAAAAATTCTACAATTAAGGCACTATGCAAGGCATTTCCAGGAAAGGTATATTACCACCTATCTGTGTATCTCAGCTGATGGTATACATATACATATGTTCCCCATTTACCTCCGAATGATTGCCCAAGGGAGTGACAAGCACCTTTTAGGGGTCAGAAGAACAGCAACAATTTCTAGGCAACCTCCATCCAGAATAACTGCAGTACTTTAGTGCTCATTCTGACAATATTACAACTACCGCCAATTATTTTGCTATTATCTGAATTAGTTGATCCTTCCTGGTCTACATCTTTATTTGATTATTATGTAATTGAGTTCCTTTGTCTGATATTTTTTTTCAATAAGAAAAATAGGAAGAGCTCATAATGCCTTTGTAGATGCATCTATTTTTGTTTCCATATTTTCAGGCCATTTATGAGAAAATATTGATTTATGATATATATATATATATATATATATATATATGTATGTGTGTGTGTGTGTATATTTATGTATTATATATTATATTTATATATATTATATTTATTTATTTATGAGGTTCCCATTCTTAAATTTGGCATTTTCATGGATGATAGTTCACATTACCATATTCTATAATTTGCATTTGTTATATAAATAATTCATGAGAGTTTTCTCAAACATGAAATCATCAAATAATTTATTTTTCTTGGTAACAAAATTATTTTTAATGGGCTTATTAATTGCTTGCAGAATCGTTGATCCACAGCTTTCTGTGCCATAATTGTGCAAATATGCAAATTTTGGAAATATTGTTAGAAGCTAAGTACCACCAATTATTCTAATTTCGTTCGAGGTGATTTGGAATATTATATAATGTGTACATATCTTGGAGACTTAAGGGCAAATTTTGCCGAACGACGGTAAGGCCTTTTCATGTTGTATGGTTTGGAATGCTGGGCAATAAAAAAAATAATATGAAAACAAATGAATATGGCAAAAATGGAATGTTAAGTGGATGTATGGTAAACCTAAAACAGGTAAAATAAAAAATGAATATATTAGGAGAGTTGTAGAAGTTGTACAAATTAAGGATAAATTGATGAAAAATCAATTGAAATAGTATGGACATATATAACAAAAATCTAATGAGGCTCCAGTAAGGAGATACTTTGGTTTTTGTTGAAGGTTTAAGAAATGGGGGAAAAATCTAACTTCTAAGATAACATGAACGGAGATTTGTGAGGAGGGATATGGTGAAATTTGGAATAACCTCAAAAGTGGTCTTAAATAGGAATACTTGGTAACTGAGGATCTGTAGGGCAAACCCCAAATAGTTGGGACAAGGCTATATTTATGGTTATGGTTATGGTAAAGCTAAATTTAAGATGGACCTTCAAATCATCATAAAGAAAAGAAATGGGGAGTAGTTAGAATGTAAATAGAGGCTATTCAAGATGGTCTGGTACATGTCTAAAATGAAGAGGCAGGGTAAAAACCTGTACTTTTATGTATCAGCCCATACAGATGTTTAATGAAGTGATAAACATGGATAATGATACATATTACACAGAGTCATATACCTTTGTACTATACTGATAATTTGCTGGTATAACAAGTATCATAGATACAAAAGGTACACACTGGCACTTGAATTCATTCCTCTGTTCGACTTGAGTGTCATGTGGAATAGATTTTGGTGCTTCCACTATAATATATTGATGTCTAGTTCTCATTAGTAATTAGAAATGGAGAAAGTTACCGGCAATCCTGATGTGTGAATACTTTGTTATAGAAACATGTGGCTGCATTGCTTCCAGCAATCTGTCACCATTGGCTAAAACACTTTCAGAGGAATCCTATTATTGAGAAATCATGGACTAACACCACTAAAGGACAAGCACTTACCAGGTACAACCATTACAAAAAAAGTAATCCCTATAAACTCCAAGACATTGTGAATCTTGCGCTCACTGTCCAGTCTGCTTTTGGGCATACTACAAGATATCCAATGTCATACACTGTTCCTTTTTAGATATTGGGGAAAATGCTGTAAAATATTTTTATGCTCATTGTTCGTTCCAAAAATCTAAATGTGATGGTCAAAATTGATTTTTTATTATGCTGTCAAATAAATATTGTTGCATCTTTTCTTTAGATTTGATTTATCGAAACATGTTGCTGTTGAGCTACTGGATATAAAAGTAACAACATTGTCAAGCCAGGCACCTGTAAGGATCCATATAAGAAAAATAGATGATATAACTTGTCTTTTTCATGCTTGAAGGCTAAAAAAAAAATATTGCTGGAACAGCTGACTAGTTCACTAATTCACATTGCATGGAATCCTCATGGGAACACACTGTATGGCACAAGATCTCATTTTATAAATGCTGGAACAGAAATTGTATGCAGTATTTTTAAGAGTGGCTTGCAGAAATCTGAAAAGGGTGGATAACTTGTGTTCAAAATGATCTTACAAGATGAATGAAAGATAAATTGCCCTTGTAAACAAATGGGTATCCTCCTCAATAGTTACACATGAAGAATTACTGGGACAAATGGTCACATGATAGTGTATATAATTTTGTTTTAGCTATTTAGAAAGTGCAGAAGAGAATGGCGAAGTATATTCTTGAGTTCCTTAAACAAAGTATTATGCGTGTCAACTAGGTATGCGAACTGTTGAAATATGTGGATAAAGTAAAATCACTATGATTTAGCTTTCATGCGATTAGAGTTTGGTAAGTTGATGATTCAAATGGTGGAACAAAAATCACGAATTTAAGGAGGATCACTTCAGTTTGATCAGATGTTTGGTGTAGCTTCTTAGACTGGTCTATCCTTGGTGTCTTGAATGATTACAATGCAGCACCACCTTCCTAATCCCTCTTGATATTTGGCACAAAAGAATGAACCAGTCACTCAGGTCAGATTTCAGATCTATTAGACTATTTCTATGTCCATTCTGCATGAACACATCATAACCTTGTCATATGTACAGATAGTGGTTATGTAAGCCCTCAAATGAATCAAACAGTTCGTCCTTACAAAGCACCAGACATGTAGCTTTAATCTATTTACTTTGTACTCGAGTCATAATGTAGGAAAATAGTAAATCGAGAACCTTGGAACCAAAAAAACTGATGTTATCAAACTGGTCCCTTGGTATTACAATTTACTACCTGTCACAACAACCAATCAACCCATTCTGATTATTGGCATATCCATCCACCTACTCCATCTACCGCTAATATCTTTTTAGAATTAGTATATCTATATTTTTTATTTTTTTCCCATCTTTTCACTTCAAGTTTCATGTTCTTCTCCTTGTTGTTGAGTGCAACAAAACTAGAGTTAGATAAATTGTCTTGTGGAGAAAGCTGGATATGAAGCTGTGGCTTGTAAACTAGCTGTACATGTTGATTGTTGTTTCTATAATCATCCCTTCTGATCGTGTTTGTGCATTTATTATTGGCATGCAAGGCACTTCTGATCTACTTGTTTGTTGTTACAGCTTAGCTGGAAGATAATGGCGGAAAAAGATAGTGATAATTATCTTGCACTCACAGGCCCACTACCAGACCTCGATGTTTGGTCAGCTGCCCTGCCGAGCCAATTGAGCTTGAATGTTAGACAATGGAGACCTTGTGAACTTGCTTGCTGATAATTTTGCTGAATAAATGGTCCCATTCTCGGCTCGACAATCTTCTTCGCTTCAGAGTTATGCTATTTCCTAGATCTTTCTTTAGTGAACTGAAGCCATCTAGCCATGTTCAGAACACATCTGGACTTCAATTAGTGGACTGCAAACCAGATTCATTTTGCTTTCTCCATGCAGATTTTCATCTTGGCTGATGTAAACAGATTTATCCTGAGATATCAGCCGACATGTTACCAATATCTCAGCAGAGAATTTCTTGTTTTTTTTTTTGTTACTTTAAAGTGTATATTTTAATTGATAAAATATTAAAATTAGTGTCTAAAAAACATTGATGAAACTCAGATTCATTAGATCGGCCAAGATTTTGATATCCTGGTTCTGATATATAGGCCAAGGTTTTGGAACACCACTTGCTTTCAGATTTTTCCTTCCATCTTGGCTTGAGGTAAACTGAGATATCAGTTCATATCAGTATAATCACTTGTCAGATTCAGAATGACTTTGTCCCTTCTTCTAAAACCTTGCCTTGCAGGGGAAATTGTGCTTTCTTAGCTAAGAACAAAGATATTTCAGATCTTACTGTGCTTTTTTGCATATCTATCTCCTAATACTCAAAAATCCAAATCATCTGGAGTGCAAATGTTTTTATGAAAATGCTAGTGTCCTGGAGCAGCAGGATCTGCACATATGAAGTATTGCTTATCAAGGCGCTAGAGTCTGCCTGATTTATTACCACATAATTTACATAATTTTTGTCTTCCCATATGTTTGAAAAAGTGCAGCCAACAAGATTCTTTTTATAACATATGAAGTGAAAGAAAGGGACTGCTGGGTGCTGGCCCCGAATCTTCTTCTTTTGGCATGATCTGAAATATTCTTCAGTAGAAATAATTTACCGACAGAATGTATGAAATCAACATTATGATTAGTGTTCTTTGGTAACTTCAGTGTGTTTTTTTTAATCACATTATAACCTTGCTTTGAGGAATCTATTATTGTGCAAATTTGCTGATTTTCAGTGAATTCTTTTATTATGTCAAATTTAACTTGAAACTGGCATGTAAGTAGAGTAACTGCTTCCTACTATGTGGGAGCACCAGACCTACGGACTACGGTCCCTGCCAACTAGATGGTGGATGTTCAAAGAGGCAAGAACCAAATCCCTCTGACCATCTGCTTATTCAGTAGTGTCACTAGAGTTAACTTTCAATCAATTTCCATGATATTTTTTGCATGTTGCTAGAGCTTGAGTATTTTCTTTGTAGTGTCAATGGTGGTAAACTCTTGGTAATACGATGGACTTGCTGACACAGCATAGCAGGTATGCTTTACTATATGCTCTAAGATATTTGTCAGTGCATTTGTTAAGCACATTATATGATCAGATCTGCCCCAGTCACCAGTTGATATCATTCAGTGTAAGTTTACAGGTTGTTGCTATTATTCGGATAGTTCTTGGAAAATTAGTGATAATGTACAGTTCCTTCCTTTGCAATATTTTTTGCTATTACTTTTTACCTATTTTTGTTTGACCAAAACATTTTTAAATATATTTTATCAAAAATTTTGTACATTATAATAATTATTTCTGGGGATAACCGAGGTTATAAATTTAAAATTGGTACAAGTAAATGTTAGGATCTGCCGATAATAGTTCATATAATATAATAAGTTCACATAATGCGGTGTTGCTAGAGCTATAGTTTTTGTCATCTTGGACCTTTGAATACCAGTTGAGTATACCGTTAGTAGCGCCAACAATGGTAAACTTTAGGAATATTGTCAACTTACCAACATGGCTGTAGGTGTATATTTTACTATATATTTTAAGATTGCGTTTGGTGCATCGTCAGATAATCTTGAATGGTAATGTGATTATCTTCAGGATAGATTGTTGTTATTAAATTGTCAGTAATGTTAATTATTGTGTTTGGTACACACAGATAATGTTATATAAAATTACTAAAAATCTTGATTAACATATTTGATATGACAATCAGATTGTCGATAATATGAAATTAAATTTTCAAAATGCCTTCAATAATTTTGTCCTAGTATTTTTTTTTAGGTAAGCGGTTGCTTCATACAATCGTTGTGTGAATACAATCCAAACGATCAAAAACAAGGATGTCCCTGAAGAACAAGGTAAAATAGAAACATCAGTCTAAATCCCTAGAGGAGTTGTAGCCACAAATGAGGCAATCCAATCGCTGTACTGTTCACCTCACGATAAATATGACGAAGCACGTGAGAGCGACATCTTCAAAGCAAGCTCTGGATATCACGCATCAGGGGATGAGAAGTCATCGCATCTTCCTGACTCCCTTGAAGCCAAGTCACCATAGTCCTCGAGTCTCCCTCCACCACTAGTTGGTCAGCCCAAGGATCGTTTTCGCATAAACAATACCTTTTTAGGCCACCCTTAGCTTTGTAGCAGGCACTATGGTCTTCACTAGTTGGATACCCTCAGCCATAATAACGAGAGTTGGGACCTTGAATCACAAAACCAATGCCACCTCTCCCATCAGCGATACTGTCATCAAAGTTGATCTTAAAGAAGTTTGGGGGTGGGGGCTTCTAGAAAAAGAAATTCCTCCTCCGCGCTCTATGAGGAAGAAGGAAGTCTTAGGTGTCTCAAGTTCCTAAGATCAAATCGGACGGCAAATCCTCCATAATCTCTGCGGCCTGGGTCATAGCTCTCTCAAAAACCAACCTCAGTGGCTGCCAGCTCACCTCAAAGACCCCCGCGTTACGGACAAGCCAAATGTGATACGCTATGTAAGCCGTCCTAATGCCAATAAGAGTGGTGGCCTCAGAATCTATGCTCCATTTCAAGGCCTCCAAAAAAGATTGGATAGGCTGCTCTCTCAAATCGATAAGGAAAGGGAGGGGGGTGATCAAGTGCCACACCCGTCATGCTCTGGGGTAAATAAAAAGTGTGTGCTCCACTGTCTCGTCCTCCAATCCACAGTATGGGTAGAAAGTCAGAATGTCCATCCCTCTTGCTCGCAGCAAAGCTCTAGTAGGCAGCCGAAGCTATGCCACCTTCCAGAGAGACAGATTGACCCTAGAGTGGATTCAGAGCCTCCAAATCCAAGCACCATCCATCGTCCTCGTTGGCTCATCCCTGTAGATCTCATAGAGCTCATTAGTCGCAGCCCTAGAGATACACGAGGACCGCCTAACCCTGACATCTGATGCCTCCCAAATGGAGATAGCCAGAGACATCACCCTCTCCACCAACTGATCATCAAAGAGAGTAGCTACCAACTGCACATCCCAGCTCCTCCCCTGCATGTAGAAGAGGTCACACACCCGCACCCTATCGCCAATCTTTGTACTGATAAATATCGGTCATTGACTCAGAGGGAGCTCGGACAGCCAAGGGTCCTGCAGAAGGTCAATTGACTGTCTATCCCCCAGCAGCCATGTCATCTAGGCTAGAACATCAGGAGCATGGTGACAAATCTCCTTCCAAATACAGGAGCTGCTCTGGCTGACATGAATGTCATCCACGTTGGTCCAACTGCCATGCTTGACACGCATCATCGCACTCCAGGGATTATCGGGCTGAAGCAGAAATCACGTAGCATGATGGGCGATCAAAGCCTCACGACGGACTAGTAGGGATTGAACCCTTAGCCCTCCCTCCCTGATCGGCAGACACACTATATCTCTGGTCACCAGCTGAACTCTTGTCCCCCCTGGGCGAGATCCCCAGAGAAAACCCTTGAACTGTTGCTCAAGCTTCGTTAAGAGGGTCCTTGGAACAATAGTATGAGATAGAAGATAAACAGGAATGGCACTGAGGATAGATCTAATCAAGATGACTCTAGCCATCATCGATAACGCTCTGGACTGCCAGCCCTCCAAATGATGGTGAATCGAATCCTCCAGCTCAGCATAATCAGACCTCCGAAGACGTCGCCCTGAGGTATCGCAGGACTTCAGAGTGCTCCACTATGCTGAGGATCTCCCTGATGGCCTGTCTATCCTGAGTTTTAGTCTTCGGACTGAAATAAATAGGAGACTTAGCCAAGTTCATCTTTTGCCCAGAGGTGATGCAGTACTCCACAATCCTTGTAAAGGCTGTGGCATGGCTCACCAATAAGCAATCATCTGCGAAGAGCAGGTGTGAGATTGGCTGAGTCCCAGGAGTCAGTCTATAAGGGTTTATAATCCTACTCCTGGTCGTTAAATGCAGCGCACGCGATAAAGCATCAGCACATATAATAAACAGATAGGGTGATAGAGAATAACCTTGGCGGAGGCCAACTGAGGAATGAAAGAACTCCGATGGTGTGCCATTAATCATGATGGAGAAGGACGGAGCATATATACAACCTCTGATCTAGTCGATCCATAAGTTATGGAACCCAAAGCTTTTTAGGGCCTGGAAGAGGAACTCCCAGCACATTCGATCATATGCCCTCTCCATATCTAGCTTGATGGTCATGAGGCATTTTCGGATCAGAGCTCTCTGCAGATTATGCATGAACTCCTGTACGATCAGGACATTATCGGAGATGCTGCGACTGCCAACAAATGCCCCTTGCTCGATCAAGTGAGGGAGGATTGGCTTCAACCTGCACACCAAGATCTTAGAACAAATCTTGTACAGAGTAGTACATAAGCCGATAGGCCTATAATGACTAGGCTCAGTAGCGTCCTGCTTCTTTGGTATAAGCATGATGAAAGTTCTCTTCTAATCATCAGACAGAATTAGTAGCAAAAAACTGCTAAATCGCCTCCACCACCTTGTCATGGATGATAGCCCAGTAACGCCTAAAGAAGAAGTGGGGAAGCCATCAGGATCAGCAGCTTTATCCTCCATCAAAGTCCAGACCATCTCATGAATCTCCTCCTTGGATATAGCATTAATCAAAGAGGCATTCTCCATGGGCAAGACTTGGCTGACCGAAAGAGGAGGTTGAGCTCGTCTGACCTCACCCAAATGGATGGACCATCTCAATCGAAAGAAGCTGAGGATCTCCTGTCCCACCTCATCAGCACTATCAAGACACCGACTATCAGTGCCCCTCAGAGATCAGATCCGGTTCCTTTGCCTCCTTAGAACAGTCGTCTGGAGAAAAAAGTGGGTGTTCTTATCACCCTCCCGTAAGCACTGAACTCTAAACTTCTGATGCCAAAAGATCTCCTGCTGTCTAAGTAAAGCGTGATGCAAAGCAAGTTTGGCCCTTAGGATAGTGAGGTCATCAGTAGAGAGCCCTCCCTCCATATCCTTCCTCGTCTGAAGGTCAGAAATAGACTCAACCTCCTCGAGCCTCCTGAAGATGTCACCAACCTCTACACGATTCCACTTTCTGAGACGGCACCTCGCAATTTTCAATCTATGGTTAATCCTGTACACAAAATCATCACGAATTAGCAACCTCCACACCTCTCGGATGATATCCCAAGAATGGGGTTAGGAGATCCAAAATTTCTCGAACCAGAAGGGAGATCGATAAAAGCAATTAGTAGTAGTAGAGATCAAAATAAGACTATGGTTGGAGGAAATTCTCGGGAGATGACTGACCTGAAAGCTCAGTAAGTGCTAAATCCATCTTGCTGTAGCAAAGGCTCCATCAATACGCTCCCAAACCTGAGCATTACCCTATTGGTTATTGCACCAAGTGAATCTCTGACTGAAAAATCTAAGATCAATGAGACCATTGCGACTAATGAACTCTCTAAACTCCTTCGTTCCAATGTTGTCCGAAAACGGCTTGCCCCCTTTTTCTCTTGAGGTCCATCAATACAGTTGAAGTCTCCCGCAAAAAGAGAGGAGACATCCTGGTCGACCAATTTAGAAGCCTTATCCCACAACACCCTTTGCATCTTGTAATCAGTGCTAACATAGACACCATATAAGAGCCAAGGTCTTTCATTAAAGTCCGAAATAATCACAACCACCTGTTGATTACATCCATGCAACACATCTACTATAACATCATCTTTTTTCCACACAACAATTAACCCCCCTATAAGACTTTGAGACTCAATGGCAAAAAGCCCTAAGAATATGGAAAGTGACGTCGAACCCACTCCAATCTCCTCCCCAATAGTCGAGTTTCAAGCAAGATATACAAATTTGGCTCCTTCTGATAAACCAATCTACTGTAAGTAGAGAAGAAACACAGCTTACCGGCCCCCCTAATGTTCCACATCATTGAGATGCGTTACTAGAAGAGGCCATGTTGGCTACTTCAGTATGGCTTGGAGATGCCGACTTGCTCCCTGAATGCCCACCATCAAAGGCTTCCTCTTCAGCCCCCCTCGGCATAGCCTTCAGCCTTTCAATAGCCATCGGATACTCCTTCAAATTCTCATTAGCCTGTCCAAGATCAACTGAGGTACAGTCCACTATAACCAGCACACTTTGCTCCCTATTCTCCTCGTGAGGTGGGAAGGAGTCAACCGAAGCAGACCCCAAGACGAGTGTCGAGGGGCCAGCCAGAGAGAGACCCCCCACCAACTGACGCCCCATCAGCGACAACAGCCACTGGGCGTCCCTCCTCCTTTGCTGAGACATCGCCACCCGATCAATCGGTCAGCCCTTCAACACCCGATTTGCCTTCGACAAAACCAACAGAGAGGGTGGCGGGAGCTTAGAGGCAATGCCAGAGGTCGGTCCGAGCTAGCCTCCACCTCCTTCTCCGACACCGAAGCTAAAGCCTCCACAAGATTCTGCCCTGACGTCGCAGGTGCTACAGGGTTTTCCCCACCGGCAATAGGAACTCGAGTGAGAGGCAAAGGGCCAACCTTCGGCGCAACGGGCCCCAAGTTGGGCTTCAAGGCCCTAGTCGACCGAATCGAGGGCCCTAAGCTCCGGGCTTACTTTAGATGGGTTGAGCCCTGGGCCGCATCAACCATCGAAAGATCCAGAGGGCCTGGGCTCACTCCCAAGCCCAAAACCATTGGGTTGTCACCAGCAGTCGGATTTGCCAACACCAAGAATTCTGACTCATGTTGAGTCAGGACCTCCACCACTGAGTCAATTGAGTCCCAAGGGGGCGACCGTCGGCAAGCTACCTTGGCCGGCTTCTGCCAGCCTTTGGAATCCAGGGGAGAGCCCGATGGACTCACAGCTCTAGAAGGCGAGGCCGGGCACTCCAAGTTAGCAGCTCCCACCGACCGTGACATGGATGTCTTCTTCCCCATCATTGTTACTGGATTAACCTTCGGTAGATGAATCCTTGATGTAACCACCCACGGCCCAAGCCGCGGCCGAGCCTAGCTTTCCGGCACCTTCGCAGCATCAAGCTCCGACTCCCCCTCACCTCCAACCTCCATAGGTGACAGTGGGGTCTCAAAGATATTTTTCGGACGAAGGGGGCGCTTGCACCCGCTCGACGGTAGATCAGCTGGAGAGACTTCCCATCGGTCGTTTGGGTGACCAATTCAGCTACACCGGAAGCAAACAATGGAGAGGTTTTGATAGATGAAGGGCGACCAAAACATCGTCTTCTCCCCCCTAATCAGAACACTGGGTTTCAAGGGCATTGTCAAGTCGATTGCCATCTGGATTCTTGCGAATCTGGTCTTCTTCAATTGGTCCGTGAAATCGTCGCTTGAAATCGGGATGCCTGCTTCCTTCACCATGCCCAAGAAACCTCGAGGAAAAAAAAAATTAAAATCATCATTTCAAATGATGTTTTTTAAAACGTCATTTGAAATGGTATTTTTGAAAACGCCATTTGAAATGACATTTTCAAAAAAATCATTTCAAATGGTAAGTTTAATTATTAATTCTTCAAAAAAAATAAATAAAAATAATAAAAATAATAAAAAATTATAATTTTAAATTAAAAAAAATAAAAATTATAATTTTGATTCAAATAAAAATCATCATTTTGAATTAGTATCCCCATTTTAAATTATTTTTTAAAAAAATATCTGAAAAAAATTGATGTAAAAAAAATAAAAAAATATCATAAAAAAATTAAAAAAATTAAAAATTATAATTTTAAATTTAAAAAAAAATAAAAATTTTAATTTTAATTCAAATAAAAATCATCATTTCAAATTACAATCTCCTTTTCAAATTAATATTTCTAAAAAAATATCATAAAAGAAGAAAAAATGAGAAAAAAATAAAAATTATAATTTTAAATTTAAAAAAATAAAAATTTAATTTTAATTCAAATAAAACTCATCATTTCAAATTACAATCTCTTTTTAAAATTAATTTTGTTAAAAAAATATTTTAAAAAATTAAAAAAAATAAAAATTAATTTTGATCCTCCACCTCCTTTGCCTGCCCTCCCCCATAGGCACCATTCGCAGTTTCTTTGTACCCATCTCACTCTCCGTGCTACCCGTAGTTCCTTCACCTCTCGTTTGCCTGCGGCTTCTATATCCTTGGTCCCCCAACACCATCCCCCCTCCCAGTCGGCGCTCACAGTTCTTTTGGCTACCCGTCTGCCCGCGACTCCTCCGCCATGACTCCACTGCCCTTGGTCCCCCCTGCAGGTGCTCGCGACTCCTCCCTACCATCGTCGCTCTCTTCTCTGCCCTCTTTCCCCTTCCACTGCTTGGGCCGGCCGCCCCCTTCCTCCTCCTCTGTCGCTTGGGCCGGCCACCCCTTCCTCTACTCTCATGGCTGCCCTCTTTTCTCCTCCTATATTACTTGGGCCCGTCGCTCGCCTCCCCTCACCGTCGCTCGTCTCTTCGCTGCTCTCTTCCTCGCCTCCTTACTGCCACACACCAACCCCTGGTGGCGCTCTATCGGGAAGGAGGAAGGAGCGGGAGGGGGGCAGCAGCCATGGGAGGGAAGGGATGCGACTTTCAAAACACTCCACTATTTTTTTTTGTTTTAGGATCGCACCTAAAAGTTAAGTTATTTACTGTACCAATCATGCATATGGCTATTTAAAACTGATTGCTGATAAATAGATCACTATATCCATCTTAAAATGGACAGTTAAAAAATAGCCAACACTAAAATGTCTAAATGGGCTTTGAAGTATCGTAGCAAACCCCTATTCAGCTACAATTATCATATGATGGCAAGCTCAGATAACAGGAGGAACATTCATTTTCTTATAACAAATTATGATCATACTCTTTGTTAAACAGCCTGGTAATAGTTTGGGACTTGCACCAATAAATCAACCAACTTGAATGTTGCATGCATTCTACTCTTTTCTGGCCACCAACCTTGGCCCCATTACAACCACCAGCTTGTAAGAAATCTATTGGGGTAGGTTTCCGTCACTTAGCTGACTATCTTGCTTTCTCATCCATGAGCGATTAAGAAAACACAACTAACCGATAATTAATCTGACTCGATTATAGAAAGTTTCCCCCGTTTGGGTAGATGTCGGGCGTCATTACTGACATCCAACCGATTGAAGGATGGATGCCCCTAGTTGGCACTACCCCGACTAGAGTTAATGTGCCTCCCACTGCTGCTCAGCCTATAATGACTTAATGGTCGATTAACAACCGATCATGCCAAACAAAAACACGGCATCTCGGCAATTTCACTCTGCGACTCGAGCAACATGGATCTCTACCAACTAACTGCAAACTGAATATGCCATCATACAACTTGGAGAAGTCACATCAAGGTCATGTCACTCAGACACCATACCTGGCAGGCTAGCTGCGCCCATGATGGGATACTATGATCTCATTAAATGTGCTCCAAGGTCATTTATTACACCCCACGCCTATAGCGTCTGCCACTGTGTGCGCGCTAAATAAAGAGCATGCTCGCTGCCGGTATTTAAAGACGTTAGTAGCATCATGTCACACCGTACGACAGGACATGATCGATATGATCGTCTGTCTTTCATCATTTATTTTGTTCCCTCTATAAATAGAGATAAGTGGGGATCCCTCCAAAAGGGACAAAAATGAGCCATTCTAGAATCCAGAGATTCTGCTCTCTTTCTCTTAAAGCATGCACTGATTGAGCATCGGAGGATTTCATCGGAGCAACCTCCATGGGACTTTTTTGTAGATCTTCCTTCTTTTGGCATCGAGCGGAGTCCAGCACCATCTCAATCCCAGTTTCATCCTCACCCCTCGTCTTGGCTTTGATTGTTTGCACCTTCTCTAGTGACGGTACCTCACTCATCAGTAGTCCCTCAACCAATTGACAGGCACGACTCTAGTTGGCCTTGCCCGACTACTTACTACTGACTACCTATTGAAGTCAAACCATAACAGTTTGCATGCTAGGAAGGGGGGGCAGAGGGGTCTGTTGAGTAAAACTCTCTCCAAGAACTTTCATGGCCAAGACAAAGCGTAGAATATCTCTGCTGGTTCTATTCGACACTCATCGTGGCGTGACACACCTCCAGCAATCCCTGGAGAGCCATGTGCTTCACGACTGCCAGTGATGATAGATCTTGAGTTTGCTGCCCTCATGCAGAAGATGAAAAGTCTTACCAAAGCCGTCCAAGGTCTCCAACAACAGCAACAACAACAACTGGGAGAGGTCGCAGTGCGCGATGCGCCTTCTAAGCACAGCCACCGACCGCGATCTCTAACCCACCATTCTACGCACCATTCCTATCGAGCGAGTTCTCGCTTGTCCGATGGCCGCCACATCCGAAGTCATGGCCGCTTCGCGTGTCAACTCCAGTGATCGTCGGTACGAACTCAATGCAAGGGAAGAGGCCGCGATTGCCCTTGAGATCTTTTCTTCTAGGAAGGCTCTACTCCAGGCTACTCGCGGCATCCAGGTATGTTGCAACAATGATTGGATGAGTACGACTAAAAATTGAAGGAGATAAATTGCCATTTGGAATGACTCCAAACAAATCATCGTGACCCGATTAATGAATTCAGCATCAGTACGAATCTGCCTTTCTCAAGATGGATCCTCGACGAGCCGGTTTCTGATCAGTTCAAAATGCTACAAATCAAGCCATACGATGACTCCACAGACTCACTTGATCATCTTGAGAGCTATAAACCCTCATGCTTCTACAAAGGGCATCCGACGCCTTCCTCTGTATTGCTTTTTCAGTTACGCTCCAAAAAATCATGCAGACGTGGTACTCGAGGCAACAATTAGAAAGTATCGATTCTTTTGAACAGTTCAAGTAGCTGTTCGTGGCACACTTCGGCACAAACTAAAGAGTGCCCAGAACTACTGATAGTCTTTTCTCTATTCGTCAACAGGACGGAGAATCTTTGTGAAAATTTGTGGTGCGTTTCAACACTGCCACCTTGGAGGTCAAGGACCTCGATGAGGCAACGGCCATTGCGGCGATGAAGCGAGGACTCCCAAACTTTAAGTTCATCTACTCTTTGGATAAGATGCTTCTCGATTTTACGTTTGAACATACATAGAAGTACATTCGCACTGAGAAAGCCACAACTGACTACCATCAGTTCGAGGAAAAAAGCCAAAAGAAGAAGGCAAGGAAGGGAGGAAGCTTCGGAGAGCCTAGTCGGATTCGAGTCGAGAATGAGGCTCCACCTTTCTGACTAAGCCAGAGGCTCAAAAACTTTATAGGCAGATATGACTACTACATTCCTCTGACTGCTTTTCGATCATAGATTTTGATAGAGATAGAAGGAGAAAGCTTTCTTTGTCGACCCCCACCAATGAAAATAAAATCTTGAGATCGAAAATACTATTGTCGCTTCCATCACGACCACGGACATGATACGGAGGAATGCCACCAGCTAAAGAACGAGATCGAGAATCTGATAAGGTGGAGATATCTTGAAAAGTACATGCAAGAGGCCTTGCACAGCTGTCCTCCGATCTATCTTGTTCGAAATCCAAAAACAGACTCACGTCCAACCAACGACTGGCGTGATCAGCATGATCTCGGTGGGACCACGACCCTCGGGGCAGACGACTGCGGAAGCACTTCCAAGCACCAACACACCAGCAATGACATCGTCTTTACTAAAGCAGATCTGTCAGGAGTTCAAATTCTTTATGATGATGCTGTAGTCGTGTGAATGATAATTGCCAACTATGATGTAAAGAGATATCTCATTGATAATGAAAGTTCGCTGACGTGATTTTTTATGATTGTTTCTCCTGTATGCAATGACTTTTTGCTAAACTTCTCAGACTTGTTAATGTTCCTCTAGTCGGGTTTACAAGTGACTCGATCAAAGTAGAGGGTGAGATTGAACTTCCTATCATGGTAGGACAACAACCTCAACAATCGATCATTCGCTTCAACTTTCTCGTAGTCGAATCCCATCCACCTATAATATCATCTTAGGGTGGTTCAGATTGAATGCATTTCGAGCAGTCATCTCAACCTATCACCTGCTCGTACGTTTTTCGATAAGGAACGGATTGGTAAGATGCGTGGAGACCGACAGTTGGTCCGACAATGCTACTTAACTTCCATTAGTGGAAAAAAGACAGCTAAATTCTTCTCATCGATGACGGACTGGATCAGAGAGAAATTGAAAGCCAGAAGAATCTACAGAATAGCTCATCTCAGTTTCTTTACTCGGTGGAGATCTAAAACCATTCAAATCGGATTCTCACTAAGCAAGGAATTGCAAGAGAAGCTGATCAATTTTCTAAGAAGGAGGCTGACATCTTTGCCGATCCGCCTCAGACATGTCAGGCATTCCTCAGAGGTTATTGTCCACCGACTGAACATTGATGTTAACCACAAATCGGTGAGATAAAAGAAGAGAAGCTTTGCTCCAGAGCGACAGAAGGTCATTAACGAAGTGTTGACAAGCTATGGACAACCGACTTCATCCACAAGGCAACCTACCCGGACTGGCTCGCGAATGTGGTTATGATCAAGAAAGCAAGTGGTAAATGATGCATCTGCATTGACTACACTAACTTGAACAAAGCCTGTTCCAAAGATAGTTTTTCTCTCCCCCGAATAGATCTACTAGTTGATGCGATAGTCGAACATTAGCTACTTAGTTTATGGATGCCTTCTCCGGCTTCAATCAAATCCGGATGGCACTTGAAGATGAGGAGAAAATGGCATTTATTATCGAGAAAGGTTTATACGCTACAAAGTCATATGCCCTTTGGCCTCAAGAACGTTGGAGCAACATATCAAAAACTAGTCAATAAAGTCTTTAAAATCCAAATCGGACACAATATGAAGGTTTATATCGACGACGTGCTTGTGAAAAGTACTGAAGCTGCCCTTCATATCAGTGACCTGACTAGGCTTTCGATGCCCTGTGGAAGTATCGGATGAAGCTAAACCCGACTAAGTGTGCCTTTGGCATCACATCAAAAATTTTTTCGATTTTATGGTAATAAAAAGAGGCATCGAGGCCAATCCCGAGAAGATCAAGGCAGTTCTTGATATAAAATTTTTAAATTCTTGAAAGGACATTCGAAGATTGGCGGGATGAATTACATCCCTAAGTCGATTTATCTCCAGGTCTGCAGAACGGTGCCTCCCTTTCTTTAAAATCTTAGGCAGATGAAAGACTTCATCTGGATGGAGGAGTGTCAAAAATCTTTTGATGAATTAAAGCAGTACCTCACTCTCCTCCACTTTTAGCAAAGCTTAGCATCGATGATGAATTACTCATATACGTGGCGACCACTTCTGAAGCCATCAGCTCGGTGATGGTCCGAGAAGAAGACAAAGTGTAAAAGCCCATCTACTATATAAGCCAGATGCTACGTGATGCTGAAATAAGATATTCAAGGATTGAAAAGGTCGTTTTTACGATTGTGACTACTATTCGATGGTTGCGGCCTTAGTTTCAGGCCTATTCGGTAAAAGTCCTTACTGACCTCCCCTAAGATCTATACTTTACAGATCGGATACTTCGAGGAGAATGACAAATGGACGGTCGAGCTCATCGAGTTTGACCTTTCTTTTGTCCCAAGAATGTCAATGAAATCTCAGATCCTCACCGACTTCATCGTTGAATACACTCTGACAAATAATGATCAAGTCAAAGGTAACTCCATAGAGAGCACTCACGAGCCGCCTGGATTTTGCACGTTTATGGAGTCTCAAACCCTCAAGGATGCGGCGCGAGCCTGATCTTGACCCACATTGACGGAATGGTGATCGAGTATGCTCTTCGATTCGACTTTAAGGCTTCAAACAATCAAGCAGAGTATGAGACCCTAATAGCTAGACTCAAGATTGCTCAGGATCTCGATGTAAATGCCTACGGGTATTCACCGATTCGCAACTCATCGCTGGACAATTTCGAGAAAAATATGCAGTCCGAGATCCTGTTCTCTCCAGATATTTACAAAGACTTAAGTCTCTACTTTCGATTACTTCAAAATTTCTCATATTCCTCGCTCTAAGAATATTCGAGCTGACTCTTTGTGCCATCTTGCTACCTCTAGTTGTGCAGACTTTGAAAAAATCTTTATCGAGTATCTTGAGAGCCCGAGCATAGACTCAGAAGAAGAGATCCACTAGATTGAAGTCGGGTAAGAGCCAAGTTGGATTGACCCGTTCATCAATTTTTGACCAATGGGACCTTGCCAACTGATCCTGTCGAGGCACGTTGAGTAAAAAGTTTGGCAACTCGATACGTGATCATAGACAATCAACTTGACAGGAGGACAGTGTCTCTACCCTTGCTCAGGTGTCTCCGACTTTTTGAGGCCGACTATACCCTCGAGAGGTGTATGAAGGCATTTGTGGCAACCACTTGGGGGGCAAGTCGCTATCGTACAAAATTCTTTGATAAGAATATTACTGGCCAACCATATAGAAGGATGCGTATGATTTGATACAGAAGTACGACCAATGTCAAAGATTCGCCAATATTTAGAGGCTCCTATCCAGCTATCTTACGGCCATCTCGGCACCCTGGCCATTTGATCAATCGAGTGTCGACCTACTTGGTCCATTCCTGCCTCTTAGTGGATAAAGAAAATTTTTCATTGTGATCATTAATTACTTTACCAAGTGGGTCAAAACCGAACTATTAGCACAGATAACAGAACAGAAGACTAGCTTTCTTTGAAAATCATTATCTATCGATTTGGTCTGTTCGGGTAATTGTCACCACAACGATCGATAATTCAACAACGCCAGATTCAAAAAATTTTGTGTAAAATATTATATCATCTACAAGCTTACTTCGATTAGATATCCCAATGTAATGAAAAAGCTGAGGTGACCGACAGGATGATTCTTCAAGGCCTAAAAATCAGAATCGATCAAGCCAAAGAAAGTTGGGCCGACGAGCTTCACATGTCATGTAGTTTTATCGAACGACTCCTCGAATTCCAACCAGAGAAACTCCGTTCAAATTGGCATTTGGAACTGAAGCCATGATTCCAGTTGAAATCTGTCTATCTTCAACTCGAGTGGAGTACTTTGACGAATCAACCAACTCGGACAAGAGACGAGCAGACTTGGATCTACTTGAAGAAACTCGAAAAAAGTCCGATTAAGAATAGTCTCCTACCAGCAAAGGATAGCGAGATATTATAATTCCCAAGCCAAGCCAAAGATT
This sequence comes from Elaeis guineensis, assembly GCF_000442705.2. Lineage (NCBI taxonomy): Eukaryota > Viridiplantae > Streptophyta > Magnoliopsida > Arecales > Arecaceae > Elaeis > Elaeis guineensis. The sequence goes on from NC_025996.2 coordinate 23,999,328, forward strand.
TTTTGAGTAGGAGACTTAGTCCTGAGAAGAGCAGAAATTTTCAAGCCCATTGAGCAGAAAAAATTATCTCCGAATTGGGAGGGTCCTTACAGAGTCTCGATAATGCTGCAATCAGAGGTCTACAAAATCAAAAATCTTGATGACACCAAGATTCCTCGATCTTGCAACGTCGAGAACCTGCGAAAGTATTATCAATGAGAATACCTTATCAAATAAAAAGGTCTTTATTCTTACAAGTCATGTGTCTAACAACTTAAGTTCTCGGCAAACTACATTACAACCACTCCCTCGTCGGCTTGTACCTGACGAAGCGCTAGTCGGCTCACACCCTATAACGAAGTCGGGAGTGGGCCCGTTCTTAACAATGGATGGGTCCTTCAATCATAAGCGCACCCACCAAGAGCTACGACATTAGATTGAATACGAGATCCAGGCAAAATCATTGCATTAGTCGGCTAAAATTCGATTATCGGAGCCATACGGTCCGACAACTGCCGCCATACTCGCAACAGCCCAAGGCTGCAAGTGTAAGAGTTACAATTTGTCATACGATCCGATGAAAACAGATTGCGCTAAGTTGGCTCAATACCACAGCCAAAGATCGATCGATTTTGCGGGAAGACTATAGCCTACTCGGCTAGCTACTCCTGCGAACTATTTTGACCGACTTCGTTACTTAGTCGATTTTGTGGGAAGGCTACGGCCTAATGGCTAGCTACTTCTTATGAATTATTTGACCGACTTCATTACTTAGTCGATTTTGTGGGAAGGCTGTGCCTACTCGGCTAGCTACTTTTTACGAACTATTTTGACCGACTTTGTTACTTAGTCATTTTATGAGAAGGCTGCGGCCTACTCAGCTAGCGACTTCCTACGAATTATTTGACCAACTTCGTTATTTAGTTGATTTTGTGGGAAGACTAGCCTACTTGGCTAGCTACTTCCTACGAATTATTCGACAGATGCAGCTACTTAGTCAAATTAGTAGGAAGTCTACCAAGAAAATAAAAAACGAGAGAAGTACATACAGACAAAAGAAGTCGGACAACTTATATATATAAAAATAGTAAGTATTCATTTCATTTCTAAAAAGTTTATTACAAAAGAGAAAGAGTACAAAAGATGTTTAGAAACTTGATTGGGGGCGATCCACTTCGGCTTCTACGTTTCATTATCCGACTCATCCGATTCTTTATCGGGCTGGAGGCAGCTCAAGTCCATCTTGGGCAAGAGATGATGAACTTGCTTCTTGTACTCTCGAAGTCGAGTTGAAATGCATCCACCTCGGCGTCAGCAAGCTCATCTTCATACTCCTTCAATTCGCGAAACTCGATCAGTGCTCAAGAAGCAACTTTTGAACTCGAGTTTCTGTCGATGTCAACTTTTCTTGGAGTTTGACTGTAATCTTCTCGACGGCACTCTTGGCCTCCTCAGTAGCCTTCTCTGCCTTCAAAACCCTCTCCTTCTCCTGTTGAGGGCACTTTCAGTCGACTCCATTTCTGCTTGATAATCGGCCTTCAGCTTTTGAATTCTTTTTTGTCGCTTTGCTGCTGGGCCGCCAGATTGATCAATTCGGCCTCTAGCAGAGAGATCTTCTTTCTGCTCTTTCTCTCCCGCTCTTCGACAGCTTGGAGGAGCTCATCGAAGACCTCGGCCCTCATACGAGCAGTCTGGGCCTGGTCTCCAACTCGTGGTTGATCTGGAAGGACTTGATCAACCTTTCAGACAGAACAATAATGTCGTGGATCATCTGCAATACAAAAAAAAAGTAGCTAAGTAACCTACTCGGTAAGAAAGAAAGTGGCTGAACAAAAGAAGCTCAAATACTTATCCTGATTAACGACATGTAGGCATCCGACTGTATCTCAGAGATCGGGCATACTTTTTTGACTTCCCAATCTGCGGGGAGCATCACCATCTTCGCCAACTCTACGACGAGTTGGCGTCTCGGAGCGTCGATCGGTGGCATTGAAGGCATCCCGATCACTATAGTCGGCTCCCCAGAAGGCAGGTCCGGACCATAGTCTACAGTAAAATGGGGAGATCGGTGCTTTACCCTTATCAGTAGCTTTCCGACTAGCTGCTGACTCCCTCCGGATCCGACTGGAATCGAAGAGCTTGAATTGCTTCGGCCTTCTTCGTCGGAGCTTCGACGACCTCTATGTTGTCCTCGGTTAAGGGAGAGGCCGCGACTGTCACGACCTCGGTAGAGGGTGGGAGACGAGCGTGTTGTCGGTACTCGAGATGGCGACGACGGCTGCGTGCTTTTCGGCACCCGAATCGGAGACTCCTCCCTCAACTTCTTCGACTGTCGAGATGGGCCCCAGGCCCAGATGCTGCCTTAGTCTTTTTTTTTGGATCGCCTCCTTCAGCGATCCTGCTGTGACCCGCATGCCTGCATGAACACAACAAAAAGAAGAAGACGATTAGCCATCGAATAAAGCAAAAAATACAAAAAGAATCTATGGAGAAGAAAACTATCAAGATGGCTAGTCGGGCTAATCCCGACATGTAGAGGGACTGCTTCTTGAGCAGCTTCTGATGCACGAGGATCTGGACTTCGAAAAGCTTCTCGTGCGCCTCCCGATCCTTGTTCAGAATAGTGTGTCCCTATTCGAGGAAAGATTTGGGGTGGTCCAGGTCCAATCAAAATCCCATGGGTGGTCGGCGGTAATGTAGAAAAGTTTACCCTTCCACCCATGGATAGAAGAAGAGAATTTCTTAAAGATTTATTGTCGGGGCTGAGGGCAGAAGAACCACCACCCCGTTCTTGGGATGTTTCTTCAGGACAAAGATGGCCCGAAACAAAGGACTCGAGGTTCGATACGGAGGAGATGACAAAGGACAACAAAAAAAAAGAATACGAATGGAATTGGGAGCAAGCTGAGCAGGAACGACCTCGTAAAGATCGAAGATATTGGCGAAGAAGGGTGAAGAAGGAATTGGAGTCCCGACCGAAGAAACTCCTCATGGATGGCAATATAGCCATCAAGAGGACGAATGACCCGACCTTCTTCGTCGAGTGCCATCAGCTGATATGGACTAGGGATATGATAATGTCCCCCTAGTCGGACGATTGTCGATTTAGTCAGCTCGGACCTCTCTACAAGAGGTCTGAAGGTGTTCTCAGGAGCCGACTATTCATTCGACTCACTCGAGTCTGACTGACCCTTTTGAGAAAACACCATGTCGGGCTCATCTCGAGTAATCAACTCGATCGCCCTCTGGCTTGTTGGAGCTCAAGAACTCCGGTCACCGATCAGAGTCTCATCATCGGACTCTCTGCCAGAAGAAGACATTGAAAAGATAGAAAAAGAAAAGACGAAGGAGAGGGAGGACCAAGGAAGATAACCTCTAAGAAAGCAAGAAAACCAGCAATGGGGTTTGACGCCGACAGAAGACCGACATCGGGGAAGATGACTCGCTAGCAGCAAAACCCTCAGCAAAGAAGAGAGACGGTGTGGACTCAAGGAGCAGAAAGAAGAGAGAATGAAGCCAGAAACAGTGGGGGGGACCAACCCCTATATATAGATTTTCTCAACGTCAGGATCGATGCTGAGTACCGTGCCTAGCTCAGAGATGATGACATGTGGCGGCAATCTCGATCCTTCCGACGTTCGTTCAGTGTGCCACCGTTCAGATCTTGCCGAGTAGGCTTAATCCGTATGATTGCAGATTGGACCAACGAGCGACTGACATGCGGATGACTCGGATATACGTGCTCATTATTATCCTGCCAGTCGATCTCCTGTCATTAATACAGAAGATCATCTCGAGCTCCACAGCTTTTATTGCCACGCAACCTACGAAAGGATGGCACTGCCGCATGAAAAGACATGATGACGGTTCGCCCGACGAAGAGATAGCCGAGTTGCAGTTGACTGAAGTAACTCGTAACGGACCAAGGACGAACTCCTCTCACTCGACTAACTACTAAGTCAGACTCGAAAGTTGGGAGGCAAGTGTTGGGGTAGGTTCCCGTCACTTAGCCGACTATCCTACCTTCTCATCCGTGAGCCAACTAAGAAAACACCGACTAACTGACAATCAATCCGACTCGGTTATACAAAGTTTTTTCTCCATTTGGGTAGATGTCGGATGCCATTACTGACATCCAGTCGACTGAAGGATAGATGCCTCTGGTTGGCACTACAGAACTAGAGTTAATGTGCCTTCCATTGCTGCTCAGCCTACAACCAACTTAATGGTCGGTTAATAACCGATTATGCCAAACAAAGATACGGCATCTTGGCAATTCCATCCTGCCGACTTGGGCAATATGGATCTCTACCAACTAACTGCAAACCTAATATGGCCATCATATGACTTGAAGAAGCCACATCAAGATCATGTCACTCAGACACCATACCCTGACCGGCTAGCTGTCGTCATGATGAGATATTACGATCTTATTAAATGCACCCTAAGGGTTATTTATTATGCCCCACGTCTTGTAGCGTCTGCCAGCGTGTGCGTGCCGAATAAAGAGCATGCTTGCCGCCGACATTTAAAGATGCCCACGTGACATCATGTCACGCCGTACAACAGGACATGATCGTCTGTCCTCTCATCATTTATTTTGCTCCCTTTATAAATAGAGGTAAGCGGGGATTCCTCCAGAGGGGATAAAAACGAGCCATTCTAGAACCCAGAGATTCTGCCTCTCCTTTTTCTTAAAGCATACACTGATTTGAGTGTCGGAGCCACCTTTGATGGGATTTGTTTTGCAGGTCTTCCTTCTTTTGGCATCGAGCGGAGCCCAGCACCATCTCAAGCCCAGTTTCGTCCTCGTCCCTTATCTTGGCTTTGACTGTTTGCACCTTCTCCGGTGACGGTACCTCCCTTATCAATAGTCCCTCAACCAATTGACCGGCATGACTCCTAGTTGGCCTCTGCCGACTACTTACTACCGACTACCTACCGGAGTCAAACCACAACAAAACCTAATTGGAAGAGTGTTATAAATGTATAAGGTTCCCAACCTACTGTTCAAGCTTCATCCCACAAGTTAAAACAGTTTCAGGGATACTTGCTCCGATAGGAAGGAAGCAAAAATATGGGCATGAAGAGAGTTCTGGCATGGTATTGTTTGCTTGCTCTCTGCTCATTGGCATCAGTTTCACGAGCGCAGGACTCGGCTTACCTGAACCAACTTGTCCCTTGCTTGAGTTACCCAACTCCAAGAAGACTCCCTCAACCAGCTGCTGCAACCCTTTGAAGTCTCTGATCATAAAGTCGGATCCTCGATGCCTCTGCAGCATGCTGGGTGGCAACTCGGGGACACGGCAGGTTTGGGTAAGTATGTCAGAGGACCAGCTATTATCTGCAAGGTGTGGAGAAAAACATCATGCTGGCTTTTGCAAAAGCAAGCACCTCAACTCTGATGGGGAGTTGATAAAGAATCCCTTATGATATGGCCTTTTTGTTTCAGGTCCCATAACCCTCCAAGTCTCCAAGATAGATCAATTTTTTTGATAAACAATTCGATGTGCAGGATGGAACAATTTAATTTTAGTAGGAAACCAAATAGAGTACTTACATTGCACAGCTTACGGTGATAAACATTAAGAAAGTAAACCTGATGTGCAGGTTTCAGCAAGAAAAAAAAACAACGGTCTCAAACTCAGCTGCGGAGTTTCCTGGTGCAAATGCTGTGAATGTTATGGATGTCCTCCTGTCATTGATGGCTCATACCATTTTGGCTTCTCTTGGATAAAGTCCGAAACAAGTTACTGGTTCGATCTGCTATGGGGTGAGCTTCCTTTTCCTACATGTCTCACTCTTGCATTTGTTTTTCCTCGTTTGATTGCATGATATTGTGTGCTTAAAAGCAGTATATGCTGAAATAGTAACACAATTTTGAGCCTAAGACAAATATACATGGAGACAAAGCATGGATCACAGAGATATGTAGAGGTTAACCCAGGTGATGATGAAGTCCATCTGGAGGAAACTTGATTTGTGGATTAATGTCTTTTTCCGTAACAAGGATTTGTTGATTAATGTCACAAATGTAATGATATGGACCTAAAAAGACATTGCCAGCCAACAACGTGACTCTACCAACTTCCTCATCATGAGGAAGCTTGATTTGTTGATCAATGTCTTTTTCCCGCAACAAGGATTTGTTGATTAATGCCATAAATTTAATGACATTGACCTAAAAAGACATTGCTAGACACCAACGCAACTCTACGAGCTTCCTCTTTCCTTGTTGTTCGGAAAACTTGCAGGATTGCCACCACATGGATTTGAATTTGCACCATCCAAGCACAAGAACAGAGTGGAAAAGTAACAACAGCCTACCAACGTCCTATTGGCTAAAAGCCTAAGAACACTATAACCTATCTAGGGAGCTATAAAACAGTAACTGTGATAGTCCCACATCGGTGGGGTAGAAATTTAAATGGGATTTATAATAACTTACATGGGCTACTATCAACAACTAGACTTAGATATTTTTGAACCGCATGGTTTAAGGTCTAAACAAGTTGTTGAGTCAGTAGTCAGTGTGGAGGTGACAGAAATGGTATAGCATCCTGACTGGATATCATGTGGACTATGTTGGATAGAGCATCTGATGAGATATCTTTGATCCGATGGGGGGAGGTTAACCATCGAGGAGGTGACAGCGGCATGATGGGCAGATTTAATAGGGAGATTGTGATATCCATATTGATGAATAAAATTTAAGTGGGGTTTATAATAACTTACATGGACTAGTACCAACAATTGGATTAGGTATTTTAGGTGGTTTATAAAATAATGGGTCAGTGTCTTGGGGTCAGTAGGACCCTCCGTTTAAGGTCAAAATAAGTTGTTGGGTCAGTGGTCGGTGTGGAGCATGACAGTAAGAGAACTACAAAATCAATCTGAAAGCAAAGCAAATCTAATTGAATTTGACCCTAAACTCCTCTTCTGAACTTTGGTCTATATCCTGTGGAGCAAAAATTCTGGAGACTGATTGTCTGATGGGTCTTATGATCTTCCATTAACTAGATTAACTTGCCACTGGCATGGGTTCGAGTCGCAATGGATGCTGCAGCTTTGATTAAATATAGAACATATGATCATGAGGGAGCTGATCCTAATGGCCCAAGTGCGGAGTTTGGAAGAGGTTTCTGGTCCTTTCATCCGTGGTGGTGTTGGGGTGACATATCATCCGTTGGGCTTGATCACGCTCAGGAGAGGTAGTTGGCTAGTGCCTCTGATCCCAATTTACTGTACCAAAAAAACTAGATCAACTTATGGCTGAAAACTTAAAAAAGGAGGAAGCTGATGGTGTTACCTTGTCTGGGTGATCATTGATGAAAACGAAGTTTAAAATGAATTTACTGAATAGTTGCCGAATCATCTGGAGAATTTGCTTAGCTGAACTCCATAGGAACTTTATCAGTGAAAACTTGCTAAATTAGCTGGAGAATCCCCTGCATCCTTCAAGGAACCTTTTATGGCTCATTTGACTCAGCGTGACCGCTTCCATTTTGTCCCTGAACTTTCCACTGTAGATAATGTCAAAATTACTAGTTGCTTGATAACGTCTACCTTAGATTCTTCTTCCAGTTAATCTGACAGAAAAGAAGAATATAATTGATAAAAAGAATTGATCGGAGCTCCATTATTCCATCAAAAATCAGTGATAAAGAAAATGACTTCAGGAGCTCATCTCCGGGGTCCATGGAGTCCACAATGGAGATTTCATTCAATGGTACAAGAAATACAAATATTATACCATCGATACAGGTGTGAGCATAACCGTGAAGAAAATTCATCATAATCAGGTACTTCAATTGTGGATGCTGCTATCCTTAATAACGCTCCCATATAAACCATGAGCACTAGAGATGTTTAGGTATGACTTAGTCTCCTAAAATCTCATTTCTGCAGTTTCATCAGTCATTTTAGGATGATTAAATCAGGTAAGGCTTCCAAAACATAAGGGAGATTGACCTCGACTTCAAGTGAGTACACAGATACCCCAAACAACAAGCGATCTTGTCACACATCTGAAGAGGCAGTTGCCATTTTACCTCAAACTGTTTCCAACTCTTAAATTTTTTGAAGGCACCTGTTCCTGGTTTCCATGGTTAGTTGCACAGATATAGTCAAATTCAAAATCTTTATTTCCTTTATTCAGTAGCATCAGATATGCGGAAAATGCAGCAGAGCAGAATTACCTCACCAGCATGAATACAACCTATAAATAATATTCCTGCAGAACCACCATCCTTCATATTGTACATCTCATATTACAGACCCAAATCAAGCCAGTATCTATGAAGAAAGGCTCAAGGTTACAGCTCCTGCATGATTTAAAACTTATCTTGCATATAAGAAGAAAAGAAAACTACCAAGGCACCAGCAGAAAGGCCCAATAATAGTCCAGAAGGAATTAATTTTCGAGTCGCAGCCAACCGTATACCTGAAAACACAACCGATGAGTTGAACCTAGTTGAAGACCCAACAACCAAACCACTAAGAAGCCTCCACAACAAGCGGCATTGGTTGTTGATAAAACATAAATGAGGAAAAAAAAAAGCACATACCAAATACAGCAGCAAAGAGGAAAGCAGACCCAAATCCGATGGCATCACCTACCGCCTTCGTCTCAGGTGACTGCATGAGATAATATGCCTACACCAACAAACATCACCAAACCAACATGAGTATTACTTGCAGCAAGGAAAAAAAAAAAAATACACTTGCAATATCATGATAAAACATCACATCAAGGAGACGAAGAACGATGACTCCGCAGGATGTATGACTAAAATGATTACACTGACAAAAGCCCCTTAAGAGGCACTAAATGTAAATGAATGAAATCAGCAGTACCATAAGCTAAAAGAAGGGCAATACTAGTAACATCCTGTCAGAAAGAGCATCGCAAGAAGCATCACAAATCAACTGAATATTGGGCTTTGAAAGATATCTCCCAACAGTGCAGATGAATAATGTGAATCCTGCAAGGCTGTATTCTGCATTTCAAAAGAGAATATAATATCTGTGGCACTATTCTGAGCATTCCCGATCCTCTATAAACTGAGCTTCTGCAATGCATGAATTAGAAAGAATTTATAAGTCCACCCAAGCAAAATGATGAGAAAATAACTTCTAGTGAAAATGAAAGCGCAGCACACCTTCATCTACCTTAATGTCCTCGTGGACTAAGTGGGGGAAGAAAAGAGCGAAGCAGCTTTCTACGAAGGCTTGGGATCAGCTTGTTCTCGCTCTGTTGTGCCAGTTTTGGAGGGAGCGAAACTCTAGGATTCTTCCTTTTTTTTTTTTTTTTTTGTGAAAAAAAAAAAAAAAAAAAACCCATATGCTCTTAGGCTACTGAATTCTGTTTTCTCATTCATAATAATTGCTAGGGGAGGGGAGGTTCCCTTCCCCCTCCATTATGCTCAAAAGAAGGATCTGCTGTTTCCTTAATTCTGAGGTTAGCGAATTTGTCTGGGTCTCAAACTAAATGATCTTTATCCCTCCCCCCCACCCCTTTTACAATTAACAGCATGAGTTTTTAGCCAGATCAAGACAGGAAATAACAGGTAGCAATGTCACACGAGTTCCAAACAATTCGAAGACACAAGGTCAGCTAGTTACCAAATTCTTCAAAAGAAAAGGAAAAGAACAAACGCTGGATTCTAGTTACTTACAACGGCCATGAGCGCAGCACCGGATAGTCCTCCAAGAATAGAGCCTTTACTTCTGGATCTCGCATCTGTAAATAAAGAGATGAGTCTTCAATTAATCAATTGAAAAAAAAAAAAAAAAAACGAAAGAAATTAGGGGTTTAGATGCAGGGAGTGATTAAAAATTTCTTCATTTTCGTGAAGATTGAAGGGGGAAGGAGTAAAAGGATTACAAGCAAAGAGGCCTCCACCCAGAAGAAGGGTGCCGTAGGCCGCACAGGTGGCAGGGGCGACGTCGACGAGAAGCTGAGCGCGGCAGTGGAGAGAGACGGTCTTCTTCTGGAAGTCATTCTTCCACTTCCGCTGGAAAATGGGGTGAGGAAATGAAGTGGTGAAGTGGGTTCTTTGGTTTGCGGCGGAAACCAGGGGAGGGAGGAAGAGGGAGCTACGAGAAAGACACGCGGCGGAGGAAGTCGACATGCTCGTTCGGTCGACCTCGGACACGGCCACTGAAGATGGGGGATTGGTTTCTTGTACCGGTACTACGATGATGACGATGGACCCGGCAAGGGCCGGGCCGGAGTTCCTAATGGCAATTGGTAGATGGCGACGTGAGAGAAATTCTTTCTGCACCGCGGTGTAAAAAATCCGACCGGGCACACCGTCTTATTCGATTAATCCGTATAATTTTTATTTTTTAATATATATTTAATATTTTATTTTTTTATTTAAAAATTTTATATGATAAAAATATTTTTATTTTTTATAAAAAAATTATGACATCTGATTTACATGATATATAATATTCATGTCGGATGTCATAATTTTTTACGGCACGGAGATATTTTCGTCATTCAAAATTTAAATAAAAAAATGAATTACGGATATTAAATATGCGTTGAAAAGTGGTTGGATAAAAATATCCTTCTCATATTATGATATTTGAGATGATATTATGGCATCAAAAGCAACATATGATGGATGCTATAATTTTTTATAAAAAATAGAGATATTTTTATGATAAAAAATTTTGAATGATGAAAATGCTCTTTTCTTTGAAAAAAATTATGACATCTGAGGTCAAAATATGACATCTGAGACAGAATATTTTTGTTATACAAAAGTCAACCTATAAAATATTAAATGCGTATTAAAAATGATGACTATGCGGATCAATCGGACGAGACAATGCACTCTACGTCGGATTTTCTACACCGCCTGTGGTGCACAAAGAATTACTCACGACATTATGGGTGAGGAGAAATTCTTTGTGCACCGCGAGCTGTGTAAAAATCAAACGTGAAGCACACCGTCTTATTTGATTGGTCCACATGATCACATTTTTTAATATACATTTAATGTCTGTAGGTCGATTTTTTTATTTAAAAATTTTATATGACAAAAATACTTCTGTCCTTTGAAAAAAATTATGACATTCTGTGGCATAATATGGTTCAGGATTCATAATATGGTCTAAGATATTATAATATGAAAGGAGTATTTTTGTCCAACAACTTTTTAATACACATTTAATGCTTACAGATCAGTTTTTTCATTTGAAAATTTGAATGATGAAAATATCCCTGTTCTTTGCAAAAATTATGACATCTTGTGTTATATTATGACATCCTATAGACAAAAATTACGACTTTCTGGATGCAGGATGTCATAATATGGATATGGAATGTTACAATTTTTTCAAAGAATAGAAATATTTTCATCATACAATATTTTTAAATGAAAAAACTGATCTACAGATATTAAATATGTGTTAAAAAATGATGACTATGTGGATCAATTGATAAGATAGTGCATCGCATCGGATTTTCTACATCGCCTGCAGTGCATAAATAATTTCGCTATGGGTGAGTGTTCTCATGCCTCAGATACTTCGACCCTATCATAGGCCCAACCAATCCTCTTCTCTAGCTTCAAGCAAGCATCGACACAAGCTTTAAGTCGGCCCCTATTTGCAAGAGAGAAATTCTTTCTACCCGTGGGCAGTGTAGAAAATCCAACGTGGAGTTCACCGCCTCGTTTGATTGGTCCACATAGTTTTCACTTTTCAATACGTATTTAATGCTTATAAATCGATTTTTTTGTTTAAAAATTTTATATGACGAAAATACCTGGATCTTTTGCAAGAAATTATGACATCCGACCTGCAGGATATCATAATATTCACATCAGATGTCATAATTTTTCTATAGCATAGGGACATTTTTATCATTTAAAATTTTCAAATAAAAAAATGACCTGCGGAAATTAAATGCGTGTTGGAAAGTAGTTGGACAAAAATATTTTTCTCATATTATAATATCCGAGGTGAAATATGACTAAAACTGTTAAGATGGGCCGGTCCGCCCCGATCCACCTCGACCCATCTTGACCCGTCTTTAAACGGGCGGGATGGGTGGCCCGTTTAACAGGCGGGTTGGAAAAATCTCAATCCGACCCAACCCGCCATGGATCGTAGGTTAAACGGGTCAACCTACCAAAATTCTAAAAAAAAAAATAAACAGTAAAAAAAAAAATTATTAATATTATATTTTTATTGTGCAAGAATATATAGGAAGAAGCCATAAATTAAACCTAGATGCTTTCCAATCTACAGTTCAAGAAAACAATCGTGATTTAAATTGCAAGTTACAAAAAGTCAAATTTACAGGCAAAAGCTGCTGTTCCCCATTTCTCTAGTTCTATTGCAAGTAAGGAATCCAAAAGCGCTAATGCTGAAAGAGGAAAATCCTTAAATGTCTCAGCAAAATAGCGTTGGTATTAGTTTTGAGGTTTGAAAATAGTTGCATGAGGCAACTTAGATTTCTTCCGGTACTCATGTGATGGTGATCCACGTAGCTTGAAAAATTTGTGCAATTGCTCTACTTAAGAATGGTTCAGCCATGAAGGATTAGATGTGGATGAAACTTGCCACAACCAACAATCATAGAAAAGAGAAAAATTATTTTAATGATAAATAGATAAATATTTTTTTATCACTTCTATCCATCTATAAAGGGCATACTAACGCTGTTTTTGGTTGTAGAAAATATTAGACCAGAGGGAATAACAATGGAATAGACAGAAAATAAAAAAAAAAAAAACAAAAGAAAGTAAAGGAATTTAGGTTTGGGGAAGGGATAAGGGTAAGGGGATAAGGGGAAGGGATTTGGGTTTGGGCTTTTTAGGTTGAGGCTGACTAATATATATATATATATATATATATATATTATATATATATATATATATATATAAAGAGATGGGTCAGCATGCTTCGATTCGTTCTGATTCGTCAATTTAAATAGGATGGATTATTTAATCTATTTTTAGACGGATTGCTAAAATACGAATCCAATCCATCTTATTTACATGACAAAGATCCAAATTGATAGTTCTAAAAATGATTTCAGATATCATTATTTTTTATAAAAAATAAAAATATTTTTATCATAAAAAATTTTAAATGATAAAAATATTTATATTTTTTTAAAAAATTATGACACCTGAGATAATATTATGATATTCAAAATTAAAATATATATTTAAAATAAAAATAATTTTATTAAATAAAAATTAATTTATAAAATATTATATTTTTATAAAAAAATAATAATTATGTAGATCAATGGATGGTACATCCCACGGATTTTTTGCATCACCTGCGCACAAAGAATACTCTTTACACGCACTCTAATAAAGAAGCTGGCCCGGCCCACTACACACCACCTAACCCCGAGGACACGAATGGTAATAGTTCAAACCAGGGCCATTTCTCGTCCCATCCTCCTACCCTCCTCCGACCCGTGACCCGTTTGCTCTTTTTCTCCCGTCGTCCTCCTCCTCTTTTTCCCCAAGCACGGGAACAAGAAAGCGAACGAGAGAGATCGATCGATTACTTACTAATAAAGCGAGTAAGCAAAAAATATTAAGCAACAGAAGCTCAAGGAGGGATCCAATAATTACTGTTTAAGAGAGGCTAAAGGTAGAAAGCAGTCGAGAAAGAGAGGGATCCCAAGAAAGAGAGAGAAAGCAGAATAGCATGCGGCGGTACAGCAGCAGAGCGGGTCGCTCGCCGTCGGATCCCAATCGGATGGCGGCAGACCTCCCCCTGGTCGTCTCCCTCAACTGCCTCGAGGACCCATCCCTAGAGCAGGAGGGCCTCGCCGGCGTCGCTGCCGTCGAGCACGTCGGCCTCTCCCGCCTCGCGGACGGCCGGATCGAGTCCGCCGCTGTCGTCCTTGTCCACTCCCTCGCCTTCCTCCCCCGCGCCGCCCAGCGCCGCCTCCGCCCTTGGCAGCTCATCCTCTGCCTCGGCTCCTCCGACCGGACCGTCGACTCCGCCCTCGCCGCGGACCTTGGCCTCCGCCTGGTCCACGTTGACGCTGGCCGCGCCGAGGAGGTCGCTGACACCGTCATGGCCCTCTTCCTCGGCCTCCTGCGCCGGACCCACCTCCTCTCCCGCCACTCCTCCTCCTCCTCCGCTGCCTCTGGCTGGCTCGGCTCCATCCAGCCTCTCTGCCGGGGGATGCGCCGCTGCCGTGGCCTCGTGCTCGGGATCATAGGGAGGTCCGCGTCTGCCCGCAGCCTCGCTACTAGGAGCCTGGCATTCAAGATGAGCGTCCTCTACTTTGATCTGAACCACAAGGTGCCACACCAATTTCCTTTCTAAATTTTTGTGATCTACAATTCATAGTCCAATCCAATGTATGCGGTTATCCTGTTTCACCATGCTCCATCCAAAAATTTAGCGTTCTTATCTCCTTTCTGGAGAAAAAAAGTTCTTGTCCTAATGAAACACAAAAACTATCGAAGTTCGGGATTGAGTAGTCATATTTATTGGAAACGAGTATATGTGGCTCAGGATCCTACTGTTTGCTTAAAAGGATTCAGAAGTAATTGGGAACTAATATGGATGTCTTTTGTAAGCTTAGCAAGACCTGATCTAAAAGGGGAATCTTGCATAAGATCCTTATTACGAAATAAAGGCCTGAATGATTTCTTAATAAAAAACAAGTATATGGTAACATACAAGAGATCATGCAGAAAATGTTATTGACCATATAACACTGGAAGGGAATGGCAAAATCAGCTAGAAGCCGAATCTTTTGATTGCAAGTCTTGTCCCACTTTTTGGTTTGCCAAAAGGAAATGCTTGAAGTAATAATTTGTCAGACTCAACTTTATCATTGAAAGATTGATTAAAATATAATAATGTTTAACAAGCTGAATACCCAGCATGTAACAAAATTTCTGTTGCTAATTCCTACTCCACCTAGCTCACCCTGTCACGAGCACCTTTGATATAATCCACCCTCCAATCACATAGCCTCCCGCTTCCCCTTCCACCCATCCCTAAATGGCCAAACCCAAGGTGCACCTCCTCCTCCATCTCCTCCTCATCTCTCTTACCTAACCTCCAACCAATAGTTAAGCTCCCTCTCTTTAGGGCCAACTTTGATGAATGACTAATGACCCCACTCCCACCATCCTTCCTGTGTTGCCAACCTCCCAAATTACCTGATTTGGACTAGGATATACATAGGCAAATGGAGATGCCAATATTAGATGGAGAGGGAAAGAGGCAGGAAGTGGTGATTGGGTCTTCTTTTGAACGGGCAAAGGGGGCTTGTTAATAGGGGCCCAACAACACGAGCTAGCATTAGGGAAAAAGAGGGAAGGCAGAGAGGTGTGTGGGTCATCTAAGAGGGGAATATCGAGGATGGGTGTAGAAGCTTATCCTTCTCTTCTCTTGATCTGATTGAGCCTGGAGACCCGATCTATAATGGGGCATTAAAAACCTCACTAGGGCATGGATCTATGCTGGCAGACTTCGGCAGCTTTATAGATTTGGTCAAGTTTTCCTAGTTAACTATGGACTATGGTTTGTCTTGTAGTAAAGAATGCTTATCTAGACCTTAGGTATTGAGCACTTCTTGATTGCTAATTTATCATTTTCTATCTTTGAAAATATTCTTATGTTCTATGGACGCAAATAAAAACTATTTAACTAATATGTTATTCTTTATAGATGTTTTTTCTTATAGCATACCTGAACCTCATTGTTTAGTTCTCCATGGCTTTCCTTGCATTTGACTCAATGTCTCTTTCAGAGAATTTGCTAGGTCCCTAGCTTATGAGGCCTTGATTTGTACCTTATGCCAGAAAAATAAATATTTGAAATTGTGCTCTAAAGAATCATACTGGGTGCTTATAAACTTTCATCTATATTTTATGTCTAGACCATCTTGAATTTTTGTGCATTCTTGGTACATCATCATTATCATCAGCTTTAATTCATTCTCACCTATTTTTATGAATTATTTAGTTTGCCGCACTTGTGGTTGCCACCATTGTTGAAGGAAAACTAACAAAATCAAACCTTTTTTTTGTGGGATATATGGTAGTCATGCCACCACCAGGTTCCTAACATTTGGTCCTATCCCAAGCGGAGAGGATGCCAATTTACTGAGCTAGCCTTGTTGGCCAAAAGCAAATAAGCTTATAGTGGTAACATTGATCTCCATGACTTCAACCTCATATGATAGAAATTATTGGTAGAATGGGCACAGGTTAAAGGTGAGGTTTATGGTCTAAGTTGCTTGTAAAATTTTCATGAAATTGTGTGCCTAAAAAGTGCATCTTGAATGATTTTGAAGTAGAACAGTTTTATAGAGTTCTGATGTGTTTAATATCTCATCTCATATTCTAGACTTTACCGTAATACAATTTTGTATAGGGCAAAGGAAAGTCCAGAAGGCCTTCTATTGCATTTCCTCCTGCCGCTCGAAGAATGGACACACTCAATGACCTGTTGGCAGCAAGTGATCTTGTTTCACTTCATTGTTCGCTATCCAATGATACGATGCATATTCTTAATGCAGAATGTCTGCAGCATATAAAGCCTGGTAACTTTAGTTGCACTTCTTGTAATTGTGGTCATTAGTTTTTCTTTTTCTTTTTCTTTTTTAGTTACTGGCTGTCTTCTGAATCCTCAGCATGCCTCTTTCTTCGTATTTATAATCTAAATTTGTTTGGTTGCTTTTGTACCAATTATCCATCAATTTCAACTTACAATGAACTGGTTTTCTCACAGGGGCATTTATAGTTAATACAGGTAGCAGTCAGCTAATAGATGATTGTGCACTAAAACAGCTTTTGATTGATGGAACTATAGCTGGTTGTGCATTAGATGGTGCTGAGGGGCCACAGTGGATGGAAGCATGGGTATGAGCATTAGTCTTAGGGTATGAATTATTTTCTTATTACATGTGGTTATTTAGGTCTGAGTAGTAATATGATTGAGCTACCGTCTATAAAGGCATATTTTTAGGAACAACATATTTTGTTTTTCACATATCCTATGTAAGTTTTCATGCTTGCTCGATAAATGGTGTCACTCAGTAAAATGGTTGCTGTACCTTACAATTTAGTGTAGTGGTTGGGTGTCCCAACTACCACTTACTTTAATCTTTAAACTAGTCAATGGTGACAATTTTGAGTGTTAAAAACATTTTTGAAAGATGTTCAGTTGTCCTTCCTTGAGTTCTTCAATGATTTGTGCTGATTGCAAAAAAGTTCTATTACTTTCTTAATCTTGTAGCTTAGGCTTGATGAGCCTTCCTCAGCGAGGTTAAATAAACTGTTCCATTAAATGTACTATTTCACCTGTGAGACCTGGACATGTTTCATGAGTAAGTATTTGTTAGTTATAAAATGAAACTTAAATTCTTAATAAATTGTAGTGACTTACTTCCATCCCTTGGTTGTTACGCTCTCTAATCATGAAAATTTATTTATCATAGACCATGGCTACCTTTAGATGCTGGACAAATTGTGCTATTTATCGATTTCTTGAATGTGTTTTCTTCTTGGAGAAACAACTAATGAGTACTTGTCCATGTGATGTTTATATTGTTGTTGGAAGACTAGCTTTAATTAAAACTCCATGAGTAATCATGTTTTCCCCTTTCTTGTGCATCCCTAACCCACTTTTGTTGTGGTTAAGCATCTATAATTGTTGTCGATCGACCCTAATTGATGGGAAGAAACCATTTAGGGAGCAAAAGTGAACTAGCTAGGAGTGATTGACTTCTCAGATAAAAGTAGTTGAACTTTTCGTACACCTTTGTGGATGGAATATTATGTCGATAAGCTTTTGTTTTATATGGTACAATAGGATGGATTGAGAAATGTGCATCTAAAATAGCTTGAATTGCAAGTTGCAACAATAAATTGATGGGAACCTCATCGATGTTCATGTTGTTATCCATGTGTGTTAGTGTCCCTATTGGTAGCAACTAATCATAAATATTACACACGGATATACTAGAAGAGGTCATATTTGTATCTAGAAAGCTACATCGACCATGCAATAAGCAATGGTGAAAGGAGGAAGGAAACATAAGGAAGACATCTCTCAAGGTTTGTCATACCATGCTGTATGGTATCGTAATGGTAAGGTACCAGTACAGTGCTGAGGTTTAGGTTGGTACATGAGGTGAATCCATTCGTACCAGTTTGAACTGAGCACAACTATACCGTATCATCTGATAACGACCTAGGTTATCTGGTTTCAAGCGGTGCCAACGCTAGGAGTGAGAAAAGTGCTGGAAGCTTTTGTCAATAAGGGGTGTGTGGCAATTGTTTCGTGCCAAAGCGGTAACCTACCAATGATTTCCGGTGCCGATTCTCTGGACCTTGATAGTCAACAATCAAAGGGTGAGCATGACTAAAATGAGCAGCCCGGGTGTTGAGCCTGCAAAATTAGGTGGGATCTTTCTCAAGGATGCCCCATATATTGAATGATTTGATGTTATAATGGAAGAAAATTGGGTTCTTGGTAAAAATTTTTGGATAAAAATCCAGTGGAATGGAGAAAATGCTAGATAGTTGTGCTTCTTATAAATTGCATATCACTTTGGTAAAAACTTGAGTAGGTTGGAATGCCTGGGGGGTAAAGGAAGGTCCCTACCACATGTCCTTTGTTCATTACTAGATGCCATCTCACCTGTGACCATGTGAGAGGCAACTGGCTAGACAAAGAAAAGAAAAGGACAAAAAAGAATCACATTCTAGTTTTTGCAGTTACCCCCAGAAAAAGCCTGTAGCAATGTCAAAAGTTTCCTCCCATTGGCTTTTAGCTGTAGATTACCCTCTTGGACTTTCTAGGAAACTGAGCTCTCAACTTCCTACTCATAAATCTCCAAAAGGATAGGCACCTAATCTAATCATATCCTCTTCTATTAATAAATCCTGACTTTTAAAAGTAGAGAGAAAATTTTCATGGAATAAATGGAGACCTGTCTATGCTTCCTCTCATGTTCGTGACATGTGTCAAGGTCTAGTCTATATGATGAATTGGCGTAGCTAAACAAGTACCTTGTTATATCTTAATATCCCAGAAAATTTTGTGCTAACTATAGAGTATATGTCACTTAGATGATAATGTTTTGAATGTTGGGGAGATTCATCTTATCTTTATATCTATCTCTAGTCATCTTACTTTTTTATTTTTAAAAGCTTCTTGTAATTAATTTACTTTAGTTTCTAGCTAGGTGTTATGTAAATATCAAGGATTGTGGAACCGTTCCGAACCATCGGTTTGGGGTGTACAGAACCATGCTAGCAACGAATCGGGACGGTTCCAGCAATCGAAACGAGAAACCGGTGAAGGAGTGGGAGAGGGAGAAGGAAAGAGAGAGAGAGAGGGAGGGAGGGAGAGGATGAGAGGGAGAGGAACAGAGGGCCTTTGGAAGAGAGAGAGAGGGAGGGAGAGGATGAGCGGGAGAGGAACAGAGGGCTTTTGGAGGCCATTAGAGGGCCATCGAAACTATCGGAGGGTTACTAAGGCTGCTGGAGGGCTCTGCCCTCCTCCCGATCGAAATAGAGGCTTCGACTTTACTAGATATCGGCAAAATAATTTGCCCCTTTTTCTATTGGGAGGAGAACGGAGCCCCTTCTTTGGCCCTCCAGCAGCCTCGGCAGCCCTCTGCGGCCTCTCTCGCTCTCTCTCTGCTTCCCTCTCCCCCTCCTCTCTCTCTTTTCCTATCTCTGTTCTCCCTTCGCCCTCTTTGCTGTTTGTTTGGGCCTGATACAAAATGGCATGGGGGCGTATCAAACTGTGCCACCAACTGACCAGTCCAGGCCCTGGTACTAGAACTGTGAACCATGGTAAATACAGATTATTATTGCATGAGCAGGTCACACCATTTTATCTGTTTCATATTATTTATAATATCCTTTGTGACTGCAAACTCAGATATTCTAGTTTTGTGATTTTGTTTTTTTGATCTAAGAGTCATACTTTGGTGACTTCAGGTAAGAGAGATGCCAAATGTGTTAATACTTCCTCGGAGTGCAGATTACAGTGAAGAAGTATGGATGGAAATCAGGGAGAAAGCAATCACTATATTGCAGTCATTTTTCTTTGATGGAGTTATTCCAAACAATGCTGTTTCTGATGAAGATGAAGAAAAAAGTGAAACTGGGTATGAGGAAGACCAGTCGGAGAAGCAAGTCAAGTCAAGGGTTTCTGATGGTGAGCAGCAGACAGATGAGAGTCATTTAAGCTTGGAGTATTATAAGAAAAATGATGTCCATCAATTGAAGGACTCTCAGGCTTCAGGTCTGTCTCAAACCATTGGCTCTAGATCTGAAGGAAGGCACAGTAGATCTGGTAAGAAAGGTAAAAAGAGACCTGCTCGCCGTAGATCCCAGCAGAAGTCAGATGATTTTTCAGCAGTGGAAAGTGATTGTAATTACACCTCGCGTCGGGAGGATGATACTGCTATAAGTTCTCGGTTTGCTTCTCCTGAGGATTCTAGAAATAAACAGATTTGTCTTGTGGAATCAGCAATGGGATCAACTCCAGAAAAACAAACGGAAGTAAGTACAGGGCTTAGCAGAAAATCTGTTGAGCTGCTGAGAGATGGTTTTGTTATAGCATTACATGCAAGAGACCGTCCAGGGTTCCATGTGGCTAGGCAAAGAGTTCCAGGTGGTGGGGGGTGGTTCCTTGATACGATGTCTAATGTAACAAAAAGGGATCCAGCTGCACAATTTATTGTTGCCTTTAGGAGCAAGGTCTTGTTTTGGAACTTTCTTCTGCTTTATGTTTCTGCTTTCTCACTTCTCAAGTATGTACTATAGTTGGTATTACTCTCCTGCTTGCGGACCTATGATGTCTGTTTACCTCATTTTACTTCAGGACACACTAGGTTTGCGATCCTTTGCTGCTGGCGGGAAACTTTTGCAGGTCAGATTATATAGCTTCTATTTTTTTGATAAATAAGATACAGCATTGGTATAATATGTAAGTGGTGATATTGTTGGATGATATTATATTGGATACTGAGAAGCCGGTATTACAAATTCTTTAACTCATAGTATAAGCAAATGATGAAGGATGAATGACGTCAACATCAATTTGGTGAGGCTTATTGGATTATGGTTAAGGCTTTAAAAACATGACTCTGATTTCTAGAAGAACAGAATGAAGATCATTATAGTACTTTGCATTTTTCATGTGGTGCATGTTATGGTTATTAGCTTGAGCAAGGGCATTTGATCATAGATCATCCAACTCTTACCTTTTTCTTATAAGTTGATCTTCACTTCCCAGCACTGGTATTAGCTATTTAATGATTCACTTGACCTTGAACCATTCTTTTATATTCTGAAACTTTGGGAGCAAGTTTTGGAGTGGAACAAGTATCTCATCAGGGGTGATAACCAATATAAACAAATACGATGGAAAAAAAATGCATAGTAACAGTATCTCAGTTTCTGCCATTAGACATCTGTCTACTTGCAATAACTAATTAAAACCTGAGAGAAACATGAGACACACATAAATAGTTATATCTTCTTGATACCATAATTTTTAGTTGTTGGTATCATTATTACATAATGGCTATATATTTCATTGTACTTTTTCAGGTAACTTACCAGCTATCCTTACTTTCTTTTAATGTTTCCATATAGAGAACCTTTTGGGACTTTCTAAAATTTCCAAATAAAACATGAAATAGAATTAGAACACACAAAACATTCTCAAAATTATCCTTCCGGATCCAAACTTGAAGATGCAATTTTTTCTATAACTCTTGAGCTTGCGTTACGTGATCAATTGCTCATCAGAGAAAATTTTATCTCATGCATGTAGTGTCAGTTAAATCCTTGGTGCTTCAAAACTTGACATAGAATTGAGGGATGTTCAAATTATAATATTTTCTAAAATGAGCTGTGTTGCATGGACATGGATGCAAGGATTGGATTTATTTTTAAATACACGACCAAGGCTTTTGGCTTTGCAAAAGAGAAAAACATGATTCAAGAGCATGTAGGAAAAAATAATTTTAACTAAATTGGATATACTTGATGGATTTGGAATATTATATAAGTGAAACCTTTGAAATTTCTTTTTAAGTGTTTCAATGTGCATGTTTCTTATCCAAACTACAAAATTAGCTTAAGGATAAAGGGAAATTCACATTTCACAAAGTTATTTTAACGCGTTATGTAGCTTTTTTAAAAAGAAAAAAAAAAATCAAATCCTACTATCAGGGTCACACTATTGGTGGAACTCATTGCTAGAAAGGCCAATTTTCCATCAATATCTAAAGTTGCAAAGAAGGAATTTGATAATTGTCTAAGAGTTTTGACTTGCAAATACATATCCAACATGAATTCTTTGACGTAGACACTGGAGTCCAAGTAATGTAAAAGACAACTTTTTAACCATGAGAGGTAAAAGGAATAATTAATAGGCTTTTCTATTGGGTTCCTTGTACAACTGCACTCACCATTAGAAAATCATCCATCAGCTTTCCTTTATTTGTTTATTTATGGAAACATGCAAGTTTACAGTATTTGAGAGTTTCATGGGAATCGATTAGGGTCTATCTCAATCTTTTATTCATTAGCAGCATTCCTTTTAGCATTCAATGCCATGTCTTCATTATTTGGATGGCTCGCATTTTTTAAAGTGCTTTATCGGGAGTGTATTTCATCCTTATTGTAGTTAATAATAGTTTGTTGCTCTGGGCTCAAGAATAACATCTATTTTTATAAACTGGTGCTGAAAGGTATTGCTCTGGAAACATTTAGAATAAGAAACAGTAATCAGGAAGCAGGTTCAGTGTGAATTTCCTGAGAAATGCTGAACTGAGTGCAGCACTAAGCTTTGCCCACCTTAAAAACTTCTTATAAATTAATGACAATAGACACCTGGCTATGGAAAGCATGCAATAGTCACTTCTGGCATGGAAGTTGGTCTGATTTTTACATCCCTTATCATGAAAATTTATATGTAGCATCAATTTTTTTGGCAATAACATGGCCATTGACTTTGTAAAGGAAATCTGAATTTAGTTGAATATTCATGTCCACAAGGCTGTTTGCTTGAACAAATTTCTGGCATTTGTTTTGTTCACTTCTTTTATAAAATTGTTCTATCAATAACTTTACTGGAGTCATATGATGACATGATGATATCTGTTGTGAACTAACTCTGAACAATGATATGCTACAACTAATGTAATTATGATATCTTACGGAAAATAAATACAATTTTGTTTATTTCTCGATCTAATTTAGTTATCTTATCTGATACCAGATTAATAGAAGAATGGAATTTGTATTTGCAAGTTATAATTTTGATGTGTGGGAGAGTTGGATGCTAGAAGGTTCTGTGTTGGAAGAATGTAGACTGGTGAATTGCAGAAATCCATTGGTATGTATCTTCTTTATCTTTCAAAGTGATAAGGTTTAAGCCATTTACTTTGTTTTAGCTGCATAAAGTAAATCTTATACCTGTTTGTTACCTGTACTAGTTTGGTAATCAGTAAAATATGTATTATATGCTGTAGAGTCAGCAAAATACTCCATATCTAAGAGATACACATTGCTGTGGTATTTATCAGTTTCTTTCCTTTCTTAGAATGTATTGACTGGTACATTTAAGACACAACAATATTTTTGATATTTTCCAATTTAGGAAAAACCAACTAGACCTTAACATTCAAGAATGTTTTCTTTTCTGAAAAATTTTATATTGATGTTGGTCTATTGCTTTAGGATTAAAATGGTGCAATATGTATTTTCTACTTAACACTGGTGTGTATCTGAGACACTTAAGTGTATGATGTGTTTGTATGAATCAAAATTTGTATTTTGCATCGTGACCATTTACAATTAGGCTGTCCACAAATTTTGCATTGGAGTATGCATTTTCTGGGTTGCTTATCTGATGCCAGTGCATGCTAAGCGTCAACATGGTATGACTGAAGATGTGTATCATATTCATCACTGATTGTTACGGGCACTATATGTGAATCTTACAATCTTATGGCTTCTAATTTATAGCAAAAACATTGGCCAGCTTGTTCACTAGTAATGCTTAATCTCTCTGTGCATCAAATAGTCATAATGTTTATATATGTGAATTGCAAAAAATAAGGATTGATAGGGGTCAATAGGTTTACACTGCAACTATTTTTCCATAAAAGATATTTTGTTCCTTGATGAAGCACCAGGAGAGCAATCATAAGCAAAAGATTATGCGCTCTTCATATGCTAAAGTTTGATATCTTGAGTTGATTCATAAGGAGAGAAGTTTGTTGTTCATACATGTGGAAAAATCACGAAGATGAAAAGAAAATCATTAGGAACATGCTGATTGTTTAAAGATTGTAATAAACCTTTTTTTTTCCAAATTTCTCACCATAGTTTATGAATGATAAGCAAATTAATCTAGATTTGGATGAGCATTTTCTTCTTCAGTTTGCCGTGATGAAGATATAGTGTAAATTTGAAAGTTAATTGAGAAAATTAAATTGATATGTAGAATGATGAAACTAGAGCCCATCACCAATAATAGGATTTGCTAATAGTTTAGGTCCGAGGCTGTGTATGGAATGCATCAATACCTGGTATGGCTGTCTGTTGACTATGAAAGTCTCTTGCCTCTAATAGAGAATCTTGTTGAAAAATTTTGCCTGGTTAAACTAGTAATCTCTTCATAACATGAGATATACAACAATCGCATTGGCCTTTTGGCTAGAAATAGACTATCGTCTGAGGGCTAAATGCAGTTGGTATTAGAGCCATTTCTTTTGGTGTTTAAGAAGGTAAATGCTCAGTCTCTATAAAATGCTGCAGAAACATGACATAGACAATTTAGAATATTCCTGAACTTTTTGACGAAATAAAAGATGGCATGGAAGAAGCCAAGAAGTCAGGGCCGGTAGGGCTGTCAGCCCTGATTCGAGCCACATCATATGTCTCCATCAAGATGGATGCGAAGGAATGAAACTGTTGTTCTCTAAGCATGGCGCACATACCTTGTTAATGCCTTGATTGAGCTCATTCTTGCTGTGTATGAGATTCCTTCTGTTTCTTGTTTAATTCTGTGCTCATTGTATTTGAGTGCAGGCTGTGTTGGATGTACGCATTGAGATTCTTGCAGCTGTGAGTGAAGAAGATGGAGTTGCTCGATGGCTTGATTAAGTTATTTGTTTTCAAAAAAAAAAAAAAAAAAAAAGAAAGAAAAGTTACCTGTGACTTGTGAGAAATGCTTAAGTGAACCAAACTACTCTTAGTTTTTGTTTGGTTTTCCTGTCAGTTGGATCGTAAATCATTCAATTTTGAATACGTTTGTGTGGGAATCGATGTCCTTGCATGTACGATTATACAATTTCCAATTCCTAGTTTTTGTATCAACTTCAATATGAATTTTCTTAAAATTTGGCTCCCAATCCCTGCCTGCCTGATATTTCCATTGTCATTGAGTGGCCCGCCTCACTAAAACATTGAAATTGCACTGCTTTTCTTATCCTAGTAGGACAACTGTATCGCAATCTTAGCATGCACATTTTATATTTTAGATCATTGCGAATCATTTCCTACTGATTTTTTGATGGAAAATGTTTCTTGCTGATTGATGGCACAACAAAGGCTCATCAATGCCCATGACTCGTCTTGATGCTTTGTTTGATAGTGCATTATCCTCCATCATCACTTTTGAGGATTTGCAGGATTTATATTATGGTACAAATGCTACGAGCAGCACTAAGTTCGTACGTACAGAAAGATTGGATCTATGGAGGCCTTTGCACAGGTATCGACGGGCAGACATAATCTTGCTAATCCGGCATGCAATTCTGTGTGTCATCTTCTTTCACATGAAACTCGACTGCTCAGTGTGTAATGCTGTTAGATGGGATGGGGAGCTGAGCAGGGAGCGTAGCGTTACTCTGTATTCGGCCATCTTTTTGCATGGGAAATCATGATGGTCAATCTCCTCTGTGACGACGAGAGAGGCTTGCGCCTAACACCAGTGGTAATTTCAGTCCAGACTTGTACGGATACTTGACGCACTTGTGTCTTTCATAGTCCTGCATGTTGTGGTAAAAGGTCAAGACAAGTGGGGTGTGGAACAAGGACTCCGAGAACAACAGCTTCCTCTGGTTTTTCCCGGCCTCTCCCGGAGCCCGTTTCGTTCAGCAGCTTTCCAGGTTCTGACGCTTTCGTGCTAGCACGAGGCATGGAGGCAATTACGGATGTATTATAATGGATGAATGAAAAAAATTAGCTAACCTTCTGGTCCTCCACTGCCTTGGTCCAAGCCGCTAGGTTGTGGGCATTTGACAATCTTGATCAAAGGAGGTGCTCGATTTGGGGTGAGCGACAAAAAATGAGCTGGTCCAAAATAAGAATATGGTTCATCATGATACTGATCAACACCAAAGATTTCATATATGCTGAAGAGGTTG
This sequence comes from Elaeis guineensis, assembly GCF_000442705.2. Lineage (NCBI taxonomy): Eukaryota > Viridiplantae > Streptophyta > Magnoliopsida > Arecales > Arecaceae > Elaeis > Elaeis guineensis. The sequence goes on from NC_025996.2 coordinate 24,025,729, forward strand.
ATAGCTAAGATGGTCATATTTTCTGTTGCCAATTGGGATCATAAAAACTTTTAGGGAATAGCTTTAATATTCTACATTTCTTCTTATTTAGTCCATCTCCTACAAGCTCTGTAAAGCAGCTGACGTGGTGGAGAACCTTTAGCATTGCAAACATGAACTTGGAATCACAATATTTTACATTAAAATTCATCTCTTATCATCTTCTTCCTTCCACAGCTCAGGCCAGTTTTTCTGGGCTTCCTCCCATCCTAGAAGGGAACCCTCCTTGTTTTGATCCCAGCTGGTAGTCAGAGTAGCATAAGCAATGCCCATCGCTGACGTCCCGAAAGAGAGTAGGATGGTCAGGAATGGCAGCCATCCAGGCACCTCCCATATGTTGCCTTTCTTGAGCAAACTTAGCACGTACAACAAGCCAATGCCCAATCCCATTGGGATCCCGACGGAGAACAGCATACGACGTATCAACCTATTGAACACATCTGGGGGTATCTCATCGTCTCCGTCGTTCTGAGTGTTATTGTTGATATCACCTTCTTCTGGCCTTCTGTTCTTATCCGAGGCAGTTTTTCCGAATCCTCTGCCTTGGCCTTGCAGCTCTTTAGCCCTTCTCTTTGAGGCAGCATATGGACAGGACTTGTGGGAAGGATGGGAACTGGGCTTCTATTCATCCATGTAGAAGCTCTTGTAATGTGGAGAGGTGATGGCAGCGCCACTTGCTGAAGGAGAGTTTCCATGGCTTGCCTAAAAGCTCTTGCTTTTGTTGCCACTTTATGTGGCTTTTGGTGCCACTCCTCGCTTGAAAAGATCTTATCCAGAACAGATGAGTGGTAGTGCCTGACTCTTATCAGATTTAACCCCACTGGTATTTTGAGGGGTCGGTTCCATGTGAAGGATATAATGCTCTTATAGAAAACAACTTTCTTATACCGTCTTGAACCCTCTGCTTAAAGGGTTGGAAACTTGGAACGCCTTGGCAAACGTACGCCATCCATACCTGCTGCGACTGATAGAGAAAATAATGATATAAAAAGAAAAAAAAAAAACAAAAGAAGAAAAAAAAAAGGCACAAAATTTATATGGGTCTATCTATTGATTTACATCCACGGACAGAGACGCTGCAAAAGCTTCACTATAAAAAACTAGAGATTATCGAGTATAAAATTACTTCATAAATTCTAGCCTCCAATCCATCACATATCTAGGATGCTCAATTACAACTACTCCCTTTAAGATTACAAGGATATATATAATAGAGTAAACTGATTTAGACTCAAACTAATATTCTTATAATAATAAAAAATAAAATTTAAAATAACTCAACTTTATTCTAAATAGCCTTTTAAGCACACTAATATCAGAAGAGAAATCATTTGATTCAACTGTTTAAACACAATTCTAATCCTATATTTGAATAGTAGAGATTTCAAACCTAGTTGTTTGACTGATTTGTCTTGGCAGGGCGCCAACCAGCCTCCGCTAAGCTAGCTGGCATCTTAGTTGGAGCAAGTGGGTGGCAAAAGGAAACAGGAAGATTAGAGGGAAGAATTGGCATGGTGCTTGAATCTGTCAATCTTAAGATTTTCAAGATGAGCAAGGATCCTCTATGGTTCACATATGACATCGCATAATACTGTGCAGCCCTAGATGGACGCCATCAAAAAAATAAACTGCCATCAAATAACGTGCATTGTGTATGATATAGCATGTGTAATCTTAAACCATCTCTTAGCGTTGGCCACTCAGAATTGCACAATACTCAAAGGATTCTAGTTTTAGGCTACGGCACCTAGGGATGATAATTATAACCAACTCTTCGGATATCCGACTCGATCTGATCTGCATGGGATGGATTTTACTCGATTAAAATTGAGACAGATATGAGTTCTAGATAAAATATTTAAAGCAGATTTGGATCAGTCCAAATGGGTATGGATATGATATTTTTAATTATAGAATACATACAAAAATTAATCAATTCGATCTATATCCGATCTAATGCCATCTCTAACCATAATCTATTTTAAGTACTGAATTACTAAATTGTAGAGTTTTCATGAGCTTGCAGATTTTACTGCTCAGTGATTTCATGCAAAATTTATATGCCTCAATGTGTTTTCATGCCTCGCAAGGGAGACCATCGTACAAAAGGGCCAATAGGGTACATATAATGCGTAATGAGTTAATTGACTTTGGTCTGCTTCTTAGATCAATTATTATTTTATATATGCTTTTTATTAACCAGAAATTATATATCTAGTTTTTATTTTGATAACTATTTTATATATAGCCTTGTTTTGTTTCCTATAATTGGGCGTCCAAAATTAATTTAAGTCAGAGGAGAGGAGCCCATTTTGAGCATTTGGTTAGTTCAAAGTGGAATATTGGTAACTTCTTTATATGTACGGCTTGTTTTGGTGCATGTAATTAGACATTCAAACTTAGTTTAAGTCAAAGGAAAGGATCCATTTTTAGTATTTTGTTGGCTCGAAGTAGGGCCTTATTTGCATGTGTGAGATGAGAAAGCATATCCTGCACCATGTGGCGGTGCACAACAGCAATCACATGCTTGCATTCCTATCGACCAAACATCTAGATGACCAGATGATTGATGGAGCCCATCGGAGTGTACGTATGATTCATGTGGTCGCACATGGGCGGGCTTGAATGATAATGGTTAGATGTATGATTATTTATGCATTCAAAATTAAAATTTTCTACGGATAACCTTTACACTGGATGCTCCTCACCATCGTCGAGCAGTATCTTGGTTTTTCAATTCCAACTCTAAGTATACTTGATGAAAAAGATCTCTCAAGCTCTCAGATGAGTCAAGGACTAAATCTGTAGAAGTTCTTTTACAACATTTCTCACCTATTAGAAGAAATATCTGAATTAGTTGCAACGACTGGAAGATGAATATTATCTACGATGGTTATGTATAGCTCAACTTTATCAAACCATTAAATATATTCCTATCATTTTTTCGAAGATTTATCTTTAATTAGAGTGCAGATCAATCTAAAACATATAAAATAAATTTCTATATGTGTTAGTATGGGCTACATCTGGATGAGTTTAATCAAATAAATTACAACATTCTCCTACTTGATCCGACCTAATATAAGCATCTTCATTTTAATTATTTAAAGTATTTCAAAAATTTTTAATAAAATCTTATCTGGATCTGATGGTTGAAAACTAACATAGCCATATTTAAAATTTAATTCCTCCATAGGATATATACTATATGCTTGATTACAAAATAATTATCAGTATAAATTATGGTGATAAATACGTTATCAATCAACACAAGACCTTCTATGTATCACAATACTAATGACATTTTATAGTCAAATTTTTTATGTGAAATTGTACTTTATGAACAGATAAAATTTTGACTATTCCTTGATCATCTTTATATCATAGGATAAACAGCTAATTAGCATAAAATAAATTAAAGTTCATCATAAAATTCAATGTAATGACTTTATACATAGTGTCCAATACATATCATAAGCTATATCCCATATAATCCACCTGATCTTCAAAATCATAGGACTAAGACCTTTAATTAGTGATCTATAATCATCAGTTTTTCTTTAATATATTTTACAGATACTATAATCTCTTTTATTCTTTCATGAAGAGCCAAGTAATTGATACTAATATACTTGCAAGTACTTATACTCTTCGTATTGTTAGAGAATTTTACTGCAGAATTATCATAGTAAATTTTTATCAGTCTGTTAATAGAGCAACAACTCTAAATTTTGTGATAAAATTTTACAACCATATAGCTTTTGAATAAGTCTTATATAAGCTATGTACTTTACTTTCATATTGGATGTAGTGAACAAGATCTTATTTTACACTCATCCATGACATAGCATCTGTTGTAGTCTATCTCCAACGAGATAGTTGGTCAAGAGCCGAGTTGTTGCATCTTGATGTTGAACGACAGGAAACCTACAAAATAAGTCTATTTGTCGAAAGTTATCCGACGAAAAATCCTCCAATGCTTAAGTTAGTCGGAGAAAAGGAACAGCCAAAAAGAACCAAAAGGAGAGAGAAAGCTTATAATAATAAAGCTTATCAGGTCCCCCATTGCTTACCAATATTTATAGGGTAGGTGATGCCGTTATTGTATAACTCTCATCCTTAAATATTCAGGATGTGGGAGTTATGACATTTAGTGGGTGGTTAACTCATAAACTATCGTTAAGATGAGTAATAGGTCGTTCATGGGTAATTATTGTGCTCTACTTAATGCCATGCTGAATAACCTTCATCGATTTCGAATATACGGAATTCAAGTAGTCGGTATGACATCGAAGAAGTAGTTGACTGTATACTGAGTATCATAAATTAATTGTAGGTTGCATGTCGAACCAAGTTGGTTAGATGTTGACTTGATTAGGTCCATCACCTTTAGTCGGTGGTCAAGTCTCATCAATTTTAATCGGTTGAACACTGACTAGGACAAGACTCGTTGATCTACGTCGACTTGAATCACAGCAACTCGGTCAGTGCAAGGTGAGAAAGAATCAATTTTTGTGGACTTAGTCGGTTGATTTTAATTGGCGGAATGTAATCGGCTCCATTTAGTCGGTGGAACATAGTCGGATCAACTTAGTTGATGAAACATAATCAGCTAAGCGACGAAGATCTATCCCAAAGCTTACTCCCCAACTCCTGAGTCCGATTCTGTAGCTTTTAATTGGATGAGAGGAGTTAATTATCGTAAGCGATGAGGATCTATCCAACATTTGCCTCCAACTCCTGAGTTCGATTCTGTAGCTTTTAATAGAACAAGAAGAGCTAATTGTCGTATGGATCCGAGTTACTTTTTTTCGACAATCTTCACTTATTGTTGCCCTGAAAACTATGCCTAGCTGTTCCATCATTTCTTAAAATGAGTCATCATTTTGTAGAACATCTCATTGAATTTGAAGTATAGTCGACGAATCGAAGCATAGTTGCAAATCATTCCGTCAAATTGGAATATAGTTGTAGATTATTCCATCGAATCGAAATATAGTCGTAAATCATTCCATCGAATTGGAATATAGTTGTAGATTATTTCATCGATCGGAACATAGTCGTAGATCATTCCATCGAATCAGAATATAGTCGTGGATCATTCCATCGAATCGAAACATAGTCGTAAATCATTCCATCGAATTGAAACATAGTCGATCAGAGAAAGTTTTTCTAGTTTATTTCAGATCATTTGATCCTTAGTCAATTGGATTAAAGCCGATTAACTACTTTATTGTCCGCTTTGGCCTGCATGCATACCGTAGCTGATAAACTTGCAGTCCTTAGGCCATAGTTGATACACTTGCGGTAGCCGAACCTTATGGCTTATCAAATTATTTTGCTTTTTCATTAATCGGGTGTTAGTCGAATAATATTTTATCAGGTACTAGCTGACGATGCAATTATTTAATCGGATGTCAAGCAAACATGTTGTTCGATATATTACAGAGTATTTCAACTATGCGGCACAAAATTGTAAAAAAAATTTATTTATTTATAAAGTATTCTTACTGATAGTACATCCGTAGATTCTCAGTATTTCATATTAAAAAAATTTCATATTATCTAAGTTCTCAATTTTGTACGCCCTTGATCGTAAAACTGTCAAAATTTTATATGATCCTTCTGAGTTGTTTGCCTCCCATAGTCTCGGTCTTGTCGAGATGATGTTGATCATGCCCACCATCGATTGAGTGTGAGTTTTTTCTCAGGAGATGGTGGTGGTTGAGGATCAACAGATAACTACACAGGTCGGTCCCATAGATATTTCTCAAGATATCCCTATCTTATTAAGGCCTCTATCTCATCCTTCAACTGGATGCATTGTTCCATATCGTGACCATGATCATGATGAAATTGAGAGTAGTGCTTCCTGTTGTGAGATATCGATCATGACTTCATCGATTGAGGTCATCGGGGGTAGCTCTCCCCCTCTATCTCAATGAGAATCTGCATACAAGGAGTAGTTAAAGGAATATAAGAGTAGTACCTCCCATCAAAATTTTTAAGCTTCGAACTTGGTCAGATAGGTGGAGCCTCTCTCTCAGCATGGATTCGACTGGACCCTGCAGAGGTTTCTTCCTTCTTCATCTTTTCTTCTAATCTTTGTTATCGGATTGGTGCCAATCAGTTGCACCCTCCTGATGTGAATGTACTTCTGCATGCACTCACAGAGTTTGGTGAAAGATCAGGGAAGGATCTTGTCCAGGGAGTAGGTTTACCTGGAGCTCCACAATCCTCTCTTTATGGCTATGATGACCATCGACTCATTGAGATCCCAGACCTCCAAGGTGGTGGCATTAAAATGTGCCATAAAATCTCATAGAGATTTTCTATCTTGTTGTTTGATAGAGAAAAAGCTATCGAAAGTTCGTGACATCTTTCGGTTGGTGCCGAAGTATGCTACGAAAAGCTATTCGAACTGCTCAAATAAAAGAATTCTCTCTAGTTGAAGTCCAAAGTACCATGTTCGGATAGAATTTCAGAGAGTAATCAGAAAGGCTATACAAAGGAGGGCGTTGGATGCCCTTTGAAGAAGCATGAGAGCTTTGTAGCTCTCAAGATGGTCATGTGGATTGGTGGAGCCATTGTACGGCTCGATCTGTGGCATCTTGAACTGATTAAGAATGGCTCATCCAGAATTTATCGAAGAAGGGTGGATGAGTGTTATGCTGAGTTCGTTGGTAGAATCTCGATTATTTATTTGGAGCTGATTCAGCCAGCGGTCCAGCTTCCTCAGTTTGCGATCATACTCATCCAACTATTTTGAGATTCATCGAGATACTGAGAGTATTCGGGGGTAGAACCTTTCCTAGAAGAACTTGACAAAGGTTGCAGCCTCTTCCCCTTTTGTGAAACTAGTCAAGGAGAAGGAGATCGACGATCATCGAGTCGGCACATGGGGCGTGTCAAGAGTCAGGACGAGATGAGTGTCAGATGGATCGATGACTCATCTGTGGCACCGATTCCTTCGGTCGCTCCTGCCGCTGCTACTGCTGTCCCATAGTCTGTTGCAGGCTGTGGATAGCCTCTGTCAATATTTTAACTTACTGCACCAAGGCAGCAAATTACTAGTGGTCCACGGTTACTATTGATCGTGAAGCACTTGGCTCCTCAAGAGTCTCGGAGGTGCATCAGGCTGCAATAAGCATCGAGCAAATTCATGAAAGTATTTTGCACTCTCACTTTGGCCTTATGATTCTGAGAAAAATATTTCCTTCTTTTCCTTCTTGGCACGCTAAGCTGTTGCAGCCTGTCTCTGGTGAGATAGTCAGTCGAGAGCCGAGTTGTTACACTTTGATATTGAACAGCAGGAAACCTACAAAATAAATTCACTTATCGAAAGTTGTTCGACGAGGGATCCTCCAATGTTTAAGTTGCTGGAGAAAGAAAACAACCAAAGAGAACCAAAAATGAGAGCAAAAGCTTATAATAATAAAGTTTATCAGGTCTTCCATTGCTTACCGATATTTGTAGGATAGATGATGTCGTTACTGTGTAACTCTCATCCCTGAATGTTTAGGACATGAGAGTTATGGCATTTAGTGGGCGGTTACCTTATAAACTGTTGTTAAGATCAAGTAATGGACCGCTCGTGGGTGATTATTATGCTTCATATTTGAATGTAGTTAATGCCATACTGAATAACCATCATCAATTTTTGAATGTACAAAATTTAAGTAGTCGGTATGGCATCGAGAAAGCAGTTGGCTATATGTCGAGTATCACCAGTTAATCATAGGTTGCATGCCGAACCAAGTCGGCTAGATGTCGGTCGATTAGATCCGTTGCCTTTGTCAGTGGTCAAGTTTCGTCGATTTTAGTCGATTGAATATCGACTAGGATAAGACTCATTGATCTAGATTGGGTTGAATCACAGCAATCTGATCGTGTAGAGGTGAGAAAGAATCAATTGTTGTGGATTGTCGGTTGAATTTAATCGACGGAACATAGTCGGCTCAACTTAGCCGACGTAATATTGTCAGCTCAACTTAGTCGACGGAACATAATCGGCTAAGTGATGAGGATCTACCCCAATATCACCTTTTGTAAGTAGAAAGATATTTCAATAATAGATTTTCTACTATTAGTGCATCCAGTAAAGTGTAAATCCTAATAGCTTATTATTTTGTAATGATCAGACAGACTGTATGTGAATATGTAAATTTTTCTATCCTATAGATAATACATAACTTTCTTTACAGTTTCCTATGCTCCATTCCTAGATTATGTTGATAATGTCCAAGCATCGATATAATAAAAATAATGTTTGAATGCACATAAACATGGCATAGACTCCCAACATCATATGCATAGGTTATAAACCTTATTTCCTCTATCTTTATCTTAACTCTTAGATATTGAGCTTTATTAAATTTATCATCCTTTATAATATAAGCACACCTAGAAGAATATATATATATATATATATATATATATATATATATATATATATATATAATCTCAAATTTATGCTATAGAGATGTAAGTCCTTTAAGATAGTCTAAATAGTCTTAAGGATTTATCTCTATGAATCTCAACATTGATAACATAAGCAGCTTCATCCATATTTTATATCCCAAAATATTGAAATAAAATATTTTGATTTCCTTCAACAGACTAAAATCACTATTGACAAGCAGAATATAATTTACATAATATCAAAATTATGAACTTACTCCCACTAACCTTCAGGTATATACATTAATCAATAAAATTTTCTTTAAACCTAAAGAACATGATTATCTCATCAAGATACCATGGTGTAAAAAGTTCATTTAAATCGATAACTATATTTTTTTAATTTGCAAATCATGTGCTCTTGTCCACTGGCCAAAAAAACCCTTGGATTGTTCTAGATCACTATCAAGAAAGATTGTTTCTACATCCATCCAATGTAACTCTATGTCAAAAATAAGCTATTAAGGCCATGATTATTTTAAAAGAGTTCTTTGAAGAAATAGAAGAATAGATCTTTTTAAAGTTAATGCCCTCTTTTTGAGTAACCCCTTACCATAAGTCTGGCTTTTTATTGTTTGACCTTTCCATTGGAATTTCTTTCAGTTATATAGATTCTTTTGGAATATATTGTCACATCCTTTAGGTAGGTCAACTTATTTCTATACATGGTTGTCATCCATAGAGCCCAGCTCTTCTTTTATGGCATCCAACTACTGTAAAGATTTCTCACCTTTCATAGCTTATAAGAAGATCTCAGAGTCACATCCTTTTTCATCTATATTAGTCAGATACACCACATAATTTAGAGGTGTGGTAGATTTTTTTTTATTTTAATAGATCTCTAGAGAGCTATCTTTTGATCCACTTATGACAGTGGTTAGACAGTTACTTCTTTGACAATAGAAATCTCATAGAGTGGACCTTGATAAAGTGATAATCCCTCTTATATGTTATCTCAAGAAATAATAATAGAAATCATCACTTCAGTCTGCTTTATAGGTCCAGTATTTGCTCAAAGATGATGTCTTAAGATTCTTCACTTCCACTAAAAATATCATTTTCTAAAAATCTCACTTTATTAGTTTCTGATATATGTGATTTACAAGATAGACAAGAAAATCTATACTCTTTTGATCTCTCTGGATAATCAATGAAGAAATTACTGGTTGCTCTGAGATCAAATATCTTTCCTTATAGGTTATAAACCATGACTTCAGTTGGACAACTTCATAGCATATATCTCAAAATAGATTTTCTATCAGTCCATAACTCATAAAGAGTCTTTTGGATTGTCTTAGTAGAGATCTTATTCAAGATATGTATAACTATTTTTAGAATCTCACCCTACAAGCAAATAGATAGAGTAGAATCATAGCTTGAACCATTTTTTTAAGCATCATACTCCTTCTTTTAGCTACACCATATTGATCTAGCATGCTTTGACATTACGTACTAGAATATAATATCATGTTTCTTTAAGAATTTTGCTAATGGTCCTAGTCTGTGTCCCATTTCAGTATATCTACCATAATACTCATTATCTCTGTCGGATCTAACTACTTTAATTACTTTTCCTGGTTGTCTCTTTACTTTTGTTTCAAACTCTTTAAAGACATCAACCTTATGAAATAGAAGGTACAAATAGATATTGTGAATAGTTATCAATGAGTGTGAAGAAATACTTTTACCTATTAGATATGGGAAAAAATTTGCATATAATAGTTGTGTGAATGGTTTCTAAAGTTTCTTTAATCAACCTTACACCTTTCTTAAATGTGTATATTTGCTTTTTCTTTATGCAATCAACAGATGTCACAAAATCATGGAATTTTAATGATCCTAAGATCCTACCTTACACTAGCTTTATGATTTTTTCTTTGAAAATTTTCTCTACTCTCCAATGCCATAACATAGAAGAATTTTCAAAAGAATATGAAAATCAACTTCAGAATCTAAGACTATCTTGTAGTATCCAACTGTCTTGATAAGTGAACATACTTGATTTTTAATGAGTATAGATGATTCACTTTTAATCAGAAACTTTCTTAATAGGAAGTTCTATAAAATTATTGATAATGTGTATAAATGCACTAGAGTTAATACATCAGGTAGAATTAAAAATATTTACTAAATTAGATTCAAAATATACAAGAGTAAAGAAAATTTTTTTTTTGTAGTTAACTTTCATACTTCATCCAGTTTTTTTTAAGTATCCTATTTATTTGCAGAAGAAGTATTTGACAACTTTATTAATGGCTTCACCTAATGCCACAATAAATATTTTTTCTCTTTTGCATTGGGTATATCTTTTTTTTTTATCTACTTTTCCACTGGCTTGATATGAAGCAAAGTTCATATTTTCTATCTTCTCCTCTCTTAATCTCTTCTCCACTTATATATACACTACAATAAAAAAAAATTTTAGCAACAAATTGCTTATGATATTTCTTATTATATATCGCTAAAATCTTTTTTTTTACTGTATTTTGGTAAAAATACCACTATCTTTCAATAGGTATTTTTTTTATTAGTGATATTTTATCATAAATGTCACTATAAATTTATATTTTATGATATTTTATTATAAATATCATAATAAATTTATATTTTATGATATTTTATTATAAATACTACTATAAATTTATATTTTATGATATTTAATAAATATATCGATAAATAATATAATAATTTATAAGATTTTAAAAAATTATCATTAAATTTTAAATTATAAATTTTATATAGAGCTTGATTCAGTTATACCGATGTTATAAAATATGTTATTATTCATATATATTCTTAATTACTTATTTAATGATGTGAATATATGTTAATAAATTAAATAACTATACTTATATGTTAATAACATAAGTTATGAGTTGGTGGTTAAGAGTTACCATTCAAATAAAAAATTATTTATTCGAATCCTACTCTTGTTCTAATTCTACTATAGATAGTTTATTTTTTGATAATTTTTATGGATATATAAAAAATACTGGCATTAAAATTTTAAAGATACTTATATATGCTGCTAAAATAAAAATTTTTATCGATATTTTTTTAAAAATATCGATAATTAATTGCTGACACTACGTTAAGACAACACAAAAGAAAAAATCATAAAAATGCCGCTAAAGATATTTATGATATTTTTTTTGATCTATGACGACATCTAAAAATATCACTAATGATCATTTTTGTTGTAGTGATATTTGATCAGTCCAATTCTCATATGTATATTTATAGGAGATCTTAAAGAGATCGTACTCTGATGAAAAAAATAAGAATAAAATAGACTAAAAGGGTATCTGATATGAAAACTTTAATATCGGATTACCATACTGTGATATTTCTTATCTACATAATATGCTCATGGATGTCAGTATTTGTCTTGTCAGAACTTATATTAATTTCTGCTCAATAACATTCAAGAGAATACATGTCTTATGACATGAAGGAAGGATCCCCTAATATGCTACATTAGACTTCTTGTAGAGCAAATCGAGTCGATAGGAACGCTCAACTTTCTCAAAAAGCTCTTCTATTCTAATGTACTTTCATCCATAAGTGATGAAATTTTTTCACTCAAAATATTAGATCAGGTAAGCACATCCTGATTGGCGGATTGCCATTATTTTTCGAAGGTCTTCGGCCAATTTTCATCGATGATCAAGAGGATAACTGTCGGTGAAAACAAGATTCGGTGGCTTTTCCTCCTTTCTCCTTTTTTTTTTATTTTTGATGGTTGCTAGTGATTGTGGGTGGCTAGCGGATGTAGGCTGGAGGTCTGGCTATCCTCATCAAACAGAAGCTCGGCCACCGTGATGGGAGGAGGAGGGCACACAATTGGTCCTATTCCTCCCTCTTTTTTTTTTTTTAAATTTCTTATGGTTTGAATGGTGATCACTGGAGATCTGGGACCAGCATAGCAGCTCGGTGTGATGGTTGTCGGAGGTAAATCGAAATCTGACCATCACGAAGGGAGGGCACAACGATAGGAAACCATGAATGTTGTTGTCCCTATTCTTCTCCCTCTTTATTTATTTATTTAAACAATAATTAAAACCCAAAAATAAATCACTTATCCTTTAAAATAAATAAAAATCAGGCATTCTTTATGGAATCCAGGAATGGATTGGATCAACTCCGATCGTAGACAATCGACCATAGTGGCCGGTTGGATCTACAGCCCATCTCGATGGTTGTGGGAACAAATGGAAGCCCTTTTGTTCTTCATTTTATTTATAAATATCAACCATATAATCTTTAATATACTAAGAATAAACCTAAAATATGGCATATAAAATTTTTTCATATCACTTCAAGATCAATGGACTGAACAAAATAGCATAAAGATAGCGCTCTAATACCACTAAATATAGCACATTTTAATCTTGAATATAGAAATAATTGTACCTCCAGCCATTATTATTCAAGCCCAATAGAATGAATTTGGAACCATCTGCAACCTGCAATCATAAGAGAACAAATTTTGGATGCTTCTAATTGTCGTCGAGCAGTACCTTGATTTTTAAATTTTAATTTCAAGTATATTCGATGGAAAGGATCTTAGGAGCTCTCGGATGAGACGGGGACCAAATCTATAGAGGTCCTTTTATAATGTGCCTTACTCATCAGAGGTAGTATCTGATCAGTCGCAACGGTTGAAATGGATATTATCCATGATGGTTGTGTGGAGCTTAATTTTATTAAACTATCACATATATCTCTATCATTTTATTAGATGTTTATCTTTAGTCAGAGTCCAGATTAATCTAAAATATGAAAAATAATTAATCTCAATGTATGTTACTATAGGTTATTGTTATAGCCCAAGCCCAACTATCAAGACCCAAGCCCAAGCCCCAAAAAAAAAAAAAACTGAAACAAGGAAAATCGGGAAGAAGACTTCCGATAAGAGTCTTCTTCTCCGATGAGACCATGGTGATCGGGAGTCCTAGGACCATCAGGAGTCCTAGGACTCTCTATAAAAAGGCTCTCCCCTTCCTTAGAAGCCCTCCACCGGTCCTTTTCCCCTCTCTTCCTCCCTGATTTCTCCGATTGGAGCCGCAGATACTTGTTTCGTGCTCGTCGCGATTGCTCACCGGTGGGGTCACCGGAGGCCGAAGTAAGCTTTCCTCATTTTCTTCTCTTCTTTCTTCTTCTTCCCATGCCTCTGTGCACGACTGCCGGCGACGGATGTCGCCAATTTTTATCGGAGAAGGGACCCCTGTTTGGTCTCTTCTTCCCTTTGGTTTTTCGATGCCGGCGATCACAACCGACCGCCGGCCTTGCCTCTCCGAACTCGAGAGAGGTTGCCCCCCTCTGCCGATGGGTTCGTCATGTCGGTCGTAGGCTGAACGACCGATCAAGGGAGGGGACCTGCTGGTCCCCTGTTTCGGCCAGGAAGGAGCTCGAGAAAAGAAAAAGAAGAAAAAAAAAAAGAAGAAAAGAAAAGAAAAGAAAAAGAAGAAAAAAAAGAGAGAAAAAGAAAGGGAGAGAGAAACTTTCTCTCTCTGCTCTCTCTCTTAGATTTTTTTAAAATTTATGGAATTAAAAAAAAATATATAATAATAATAATTAAAAAAAATATAAGAAGAGTTTCCATGGATCAATCCAAAAATCCTGGACGCTGTCGTCTAGTTAATCCATGTGAGGACATTAGATTTTAACAAATTTTAATTTTTTAATTCGATAAAATTTTGATCAAAAAATATGATATTTGACGTATCACGTCCGGAGAAGGATTTTCAAGATTTCTAAAATTTTTAGTTTAGATTTTCTTTTGAGGTAAGTAGTGTTTACTTTTATTGAATTTATCTGGTAAATTATAAATTCTAAATTAAATAAATTCATGGTATGCTTGTGATTGAAAATATTTATTGAAATTAATTGTAATTGAAAATAATTATTGAAATTATTTATGATTGAAGTTATTTGTTGAAATTATTTATGATTGAAGTTATTTGTTGAAATTATTTATGATTGAAGTTATTGTTGAAAAATTATTATGATGATGTATGATCATAAAGAATGATATGATTGATTTGACTCAAATATCATTTATTTATATTATTTTTAAAAATAATATATGAATTAAAAGATGATATGAATTTGACAATCTGACTATATAAAGAATCCCGCCAATGGGGGCATATACGTTGGTAATTGATTGTCCTGAGGGTTTATGTCGCCAGCGAGACCAGCGACATATCGCCAGAGAGACCAGCGACAAACCACCAGCAAGACCAGTGGTTCCAAAGGACTTGGCTGTCAGATGATTCACAGCCTACCGCAAGCAGATACGTGGTATTATGATCCTGCCACAGGAAAAATATGGTTATAGTCATGGTTGGTAAGAAGAACTTAAGAAATTGATGAATTTAAGATGATAAGCATAATCTGAAATTATGATGAATTGAAATTTTATATATGATTGATAGTATGATTATGATTTTATGAATTTACATATTGATTTTGTTATTATCAGTAAACCGACATGTACAGTATTATTGCCTGATTTATTCAGTTAAAGGTATACACTGCTTACTGGGCTATTTAGCTCATGATGAGTTTTATATTTTTCTTTATAGATCCAAAAAATTAGCATGATGCAGGATTTTGGTTGGGAGAGCGATTAGAGATGGAGTTAGCTCATTTGATTTAGGATTTTCTCAGAATTGATTCAAGACTTTTATTTTAAGTGTTGACTTTGTCAGACAATTATTTTTCTTTTGGACACTGAGTTTTGATTTGTTATTTGAACTAAAGTTTGATTGTTAAAAATTAAAAAAATTATTTAACTTTATGTGTAAGATATAATGATGAGATGCCTTGCATGCTTATGAAAAAAGTTTTCTATGAGTATGCGGCGGTTGCCATGACTCTCGATTCACAATTTCGGGTCGGGAGCGTGACAATTAATATGGTATCAGAGCATAAGTAGATAGATAAAGACATATAGAATAGAATGAGCGAGTGATGGGTAGATATTAGAAAATTTGAGAGATTAGTTATGATAATTATGATCTGACCTGTCTCAAGTAAGTTTATAACCTTATTAAGGATAAGTTATTATCTCAAATTTATCATAGGTCAAAATGCCTCCATGGTGAACAAGAATACTCAAGGAGCGGTCGGAGGGACATCAAATCCACTTGGTGATAACACTCCCCAATTGAATAGTGATACATCTCAGCAGGAGGGAATCCTTGATCCTACCGAAAATACTCCGACAGTACAGGAGGAGCCGAACATGACTCAACTAATGCAAACTTTGATCGGAGTAGTTCAAACATAACAACAGTTACTTCAACAACAATATGCACAGCCACGTCAGCATTTTCCTCCGACACCTGGACATGGAGAACATCCAATACAGAGAAACAATATCGTCGAGTTTAAGAAGCTAGCCCCTCCAGCCTTCAAAGGGACCATCGAGCCACTGGAAGCAGATAACTGGATTATGGAAATGGAGAAGGCATTCGTCGTGCAAGAATACCACGATGAAGAGAAGATCCACTACACAGCATATCTGTTACAAGGTGAGGCATACAACTGGTGGCATATACTTGAACAAAAATATGAACACGATAGGATACCACTCACTTGGGAGAGATTTCGAGATGAATTCTTTGACAAGTACTTTCCTCGAAGTGTCAGAATACAGAAAGAGAAGGAGTTTATTCATCTGAAACAGGAGAACAGATCCGTTGTAGAATATGAAGCTAAATTCACGGAGTTAGCCAAGTTTGTTCCAAGATTAGTTGAGATTGAGTAAGACAGAGTACATAAATTTGAAATGAGATTGAAGACAGAAATTAAAAAATAAGTTGTACCCTATGAGTTAACTACTTATGCCTCAGTTGTGAATAAAGCTCTAATAATTGAGAGGGAAGTTAATGAAGCACATGCGGAGAGAGAACGGAATCAGAAGAAGAGAAATAGGTTTGGTGGAACTCAAGGACGAAATCAAAACAATAAGAGTCCAGCAAAGAAGCCAGCAAATGACAAGAATCGTGAGAATGAGACAGCTAGATGTTCGAGATGTGGCCGAAGAGAGCATGAGTCTTTTAATTGCCCATGGAATACTGGTTCTTGTTTTAGCTATGGACAGAAAGGACATAAAATTACAGATTGCCCCAGAGGAATGAGAATAGACCCACACAAACAAAGGATGGAGGTCAAAGGCCGAAAACTCAAGGAAGGATCTATGCACTCACACAACAGGATGCTCAGGCCTCTAATGCTGTGGTGACAGGTATCATTCCTGTATCTAGTATTCATGCTTCAGTTTTGTTTGATTCTGGTACTACACACTCCTTTATATCCACTACTTTTATTAGACAACATGATATAGTATGTGAACCTATGAAAATCAAATTATATGTTGAGACACCAGTAGGTGGTATTTTGAGTACTGAAAGTGTGTGCAAGTCATGTAGTATCCAAATAGGAGAAAGAGAATTACCGATAGATTTGGTGATCCTAGATATGCATGATTTCGATGTCATTCTAGGAATGGATTGGCTTGCTACTTATCATGCCTCTGTGGATTGTCATGAAAAGAGAGTGAATTTTTAAATATCGAAAGAATTAATATTCAGTTTTGATGGAAGTACAGAAACCACCCCTCCACGTATTATTTTATTTGTGCAAGCTAGACAGATGCTAAGAAAGGGATGTAGAGGTTACCTAGTATCAATAAAGAATAAAGAATATGATGAATTGAAGTTACAGGATATTCCTATCGTAAATAAATTTTCGGATGTATTCATTGATGATTTAACCGGACTACCACCAGACAGAGAAATTGAATTTACCATTGAGTTGGCACCCAATACTGGTCCGATTTCTAAAGCTCCTTACCGAATGGCCCCTATGGAGTTGAAGGAGTTAAAAGATCAATTACAGGATTTGTTGGATAAAGATTTTATAAGGCCTAGTGTATCTCCTTGGGGAGCTCCAGTCTTATTTGTGAAGAAGAAAGATAGTAGTATGAGGCTTTGTATCGACTATAGAGAGTTGAATAAGAATACTATCAGAAATAAGTATCCTCTATCTCGAATCGATGATTTATTTGATCAACTGTAAGGTGCACAAGTCTTTTCAAAAATTAATCTTCGTTCAGGATATCATCAGTTAAAAATCAAAATAGATGACATACCAAAGACTGCATTTAGAACTCGTTATGGACATTATGAATTTCTAGTGATGCCATTTGGGTTAACCAATACTCCAGCGATCTTTATGGATTTAATGAACAGAATATTCAAATCCTATCTTGATAAGTTTGTTGTCGTATTTATTGACGATATCTTGATATATTCAAGAAGCAAATTGGAGCATGTGGAATATTTACGGTGTGTACTACAAATATTGAGGAAAGAAAAATTTTATGCCAAATTTAAGAAGTGTGAATTTTGGTTGGACAAAATAATTTTTTTAGGATACATCGTGTCTAAAGATGGAATTTCTGTGGATCCAACAAAAGTGGAAGCTGTGATGCAGTGGAACAGACCTACAAATATTTTCGAGATTCGAAGCTTTCTGGGAATGACAGGTTATTACAGACGATTTGTAGAAGGATTCTCCCGCATAGCTGCACCTTTGACTTGTCTTACTCAAAAAAGGGTTAAATTCGAGTGGACCGAAGATTGTGAACAGAGTTTTCAAGAGTTAAAACAATGATTAGTTTCAGCCCCTATCCTTACTATACCAACAGGAGATGAAGAATTCATAATATACAGTGATGCATCTAAAAAGGACTCGGCTGTGTATTGATGCAACATGGTAAGGTAGTGGCCTACGCCTCAAGACAATTGAAACCATATGAATAGAATTATCCGACACATGATTTGGAATTAGCTGCAGTGATTTTTATCCTAAAAATTTGGAGACATCACTTATACGGTGTGCAGTGTGAAGTATTTACTGATCATAAGAGTTTGAAGTATATTTTTACACAGAAGGAATTAAACATGAGACAGAGAAGGTGGTTAGAACGGTTGAAAGATTATGATTTAACAATCCATTATCATCCCGGAAAAGCTAATGTCGTTGCTGATGCCCTTAGTAGAAAATTCATGAAAAATTTGGCGGTTTTAATCACACATCAAAGTCAATTATTGGAGGATATAAGAAAACTAAAATTAGACATCCGAATATATGACTCAACTGTATGATTAGCCAACATGAGGGTTCAGCAAACACTCATTGAAAGAATTATAGTTGTCCAGAATGATGATCCACAACTAATGAAAATAAAAAATTCAGTGGAAGTTGGTGTTCAATCTGAATTCAAAATACATGATGATGGTTCGTTGAGGTTCGAAAACAGAATTTACGTACCCAATGATTCAGTACTCAAGCATGAAATACTTCAGGAAGTACATCAGACCGGTTATACAGTTCATTCGGGAGGTACTAAGATGTACAGAGACTTAAAGGAAATGTACTGGTGGAATAATATGAAGAGAGAGATCGCTCAATTTGTGGCTCAATGTTTGGTGTGTCAACAAGTTAAAGCTGAACATCAGAGACCTGCGGGACTACTTCAACCTCTTGATATTCCAGTATGAAAGTGGGAACATATCACTATGAATTTTGTAACTGGACTACCTAAGACTCCAAGTAAAAATGATGCAGCCTGGGTGATTGTGGACCGATTGACAAAGTCTGCACATTTTCTACCAATTAGAGTTGGATTTACTTTGGAAAGACTAGCAAAATTATATATGAAAGAAATTGTAAGGCTATATGGAATTTCAGTGACCATTGTATCGAATCGAGACACCAGATTTGTATCACAGTTTTGGAAGAGCTTACACAAGGTATTAGGAACAAAATTATACTTCAGTACAGCTTTTCATCCACAGACTGATGGTCAGTTAGAGAGAACTATTCAGATCTTAGAAGATATGTTGAGAACCTGTATTTTGGATATGAAAAGTTCATGGGATGAGCATCTACCTTTGATTGAGTTCGCTTACAATAACAGTTATCAGGCTAGCATTGGTATGGCACCTTATGAAGCATTATATGGTAGAAGATGTCGATCACCGATTCACTGGGATGATGTTGGTGAGCGGAGAATATTGGGTCCCGAACTTGTTCAACAAGCAGTCGAGAAGATTCAATTAATTAAAGAACGACTTCGGACAGCACAAAGCAGACAGAAAAGTTATGCAGATAACAGGAGACGAAAATTAGAATTTCAAATTGGTGACCATGTATTTCTCAAAGTATCTCTTTCAAAAGGAATCTCAAGATTTGGCATTCGTGGCAAATTGAATCCTAGATATGTGGATCCGTTTGAGATTTTGGAAAGAATTGGTGAGGTGGCTTATAGACTTGCCTTACCACTTTCACTTGCAGGAGTTCATAATATTTTTTATATTTCTATGTTAAAAAAATATTTACCAGATCCAAGTCACATCGTGGAATTTGAACCATTGTAAGCTAGAAAGGAATTATCATATGAAGAATATCCTGTACGGATCGTGGACCGTAAAGAACAAGTGCTGAGATGTCGCAACATTTCTTATGTCAAGGTATAGTGGAGTCGACATTCGCAAAGAGAAGCTACTTGGGAATTAGAGGATGAAATGAAGCAAAAATATCCCCAGCTCTTCGAGACCAAAGGTATGAAAAATTTTGAGGACGAAATTTCTTTTAGGTGTGAAGAATGTTATAGCCCAAGCCCAACTATCAAGACTCAAGCCCAAGCTCAAAAAACAAAAAAAACAGAAACAGGAGAAATCGGGAAGAAGACTCCCGATAGGAGTTTTCTTCTCTGATGAGACCATGGTGATCGGGAGTCCTAGGACCACCAGGAATCCTAGAGCTCTTTATAAAAAGGCTCTCCCCTTCCTTAGAAGCCCTCCACCGGTCCTTTTTCCCTCTCTTCCTCCCTGATTTCTCCGATTGGAGCCGCGGATACTTGTTTCGTGCTCGCCGCGATTGCTCACCGACGGGGTCACCGGAGGTCGAAGTAAGCTTTCCTCCTCTTTCTCTCTTCTTTCTCCTTCTTCCCATGCCTCTGTGCACGACTGCCGGTGACGGATGTCATCGATTTTTGTTGGAGAAGGGATCCCTGTTTGGTCTCTTCTTTCCTTTGGTTTTCCGGCGCCGGCGATCACAACCGACCGCCGGCCTTGCCTCTCCGAACTCGAGAGAGGTTGCCCCCCTCTGCCGACGGGTTCGTCGTGTCGGCCGTGGCCTAAACGGTCGGTCAAGGGAGGGGATCTGTCGGTCCCCTGTTTCGGCCAGGAAGGAGCTCGAGAAAAGAAGAAAAAAAAAGAAGAAAAGAAAAAGAAGAAAAAAAAAGAGAGAAAAAGAAAGGAAGAGAGAAACTCTCTCTCTGCTCTCTCTTTTAGATTTTTTTAGGATTTATGGAATTAAATAATAATAATAATAATAATAATAATTAAAAGAAATATAAGAAGAGTTTCCATGGATCAATCCGAAAATCCTGGACGCTGTCGTCTAGTTAATCCATGTGAGGACATTGGATTTTAACAAATTTTAATTTTTTAATTCGATAAAATTTTGATTAAAAAATATGATATTTGACAAATTAGGTCCGGAGAAGGATTTTCAAGATTTCTAAAATTCTTAGTTTGAATTTTCTTTTGAGGTAAGTAGTGTTTACTTTTATTGAATTTATCTGATAAATTATAAATTTTGAATTAAATAAATTCATGATATGCTTGTGATTGAAAATATTTATTGAAATTAATTGTGATTGAAAATAATTATTGAAATTATTTATGATTGAAGTTATTTATTGAAATTATTTATGATTGAAGTTATTGTTGAAAAATTATTATGATGATGTATGATCATAAAGAATGATATGATTGATTTGACTCGAATATCATTTATTTATATTATTTTTGAAAATAATATATGAATTGAAAGATGATATGAATTTGACAACCTGACTATGTAAAGGACCCCGTCAATGGGGGCATATACGTTGGCAATTGATTGTCCTGAGGATTTATGTCGCCAGTGAGACCAGCGACATGTCGCCAGAGAGACCAGCAACAAACCGCCAGCGAGACCAGCGGTTCCAAAGGACTTGGCTGCCAGATGATTCGCAGCCTACCGCAAGCAGATACGCGGTATTATTATCCTGCTACAGGAAAAATATGGTTATAGTCATGGTTGGTAAGAAGAACTTAAGAAATTGATGAATTTAAGATGATAAGCATAATCTGAAATTATGATGAATTGAAATTTTATATATGATTGATAGTATGATTATGATTTTATGAATTTATATATTGATTTTGTTATTATCAGTAAACCGATATGTACAGTATTATTGCCTGATTTATTCAGTTAAAGGTATACACTGCTTACTGGGCTATTTAGCTCATGATGAGTTTTATATTTTTCTTTACAGATTCAGAAAATTAGCATGATGCGGGATTTCGGTTGGGAGAGCGATTAGAGATAGAGTTAGCTCATTTGATTTAGGATTTTCTCAGAATTGATTCAAGACTTTTATTTTAAGTGTTGACTTTGTCAGACAATTATTTTTCTTTTGGATACTGAGTTTTGATTTGTTATTTGAACTAAGGTTTGATTGTTAAAAATTAAAAAAATTATTTAACTTTATGTGTAAGATATAATGATGAGATATCTTGCATGCTTATAGAAAAAGTTTTCTATGAGTATGCGGCGGTTGCCATGATCCTCGATTCACAATTTCGGATCGAAAGCGTGATAGTTATATTCAGATAGATTTAATCAGATAAATTCTAACAGACCCTGCCCACTGCATTGATGAAAATAAACTAGTACAAGAAATACCAAAACCAAACCAGTCTAGGATTTCTGAGCATATGAAGACAGCATCTAATGAGACTACACGGCTTTTGTGACCATCATCAAGAACTATAGGAACTTCCAAAAATAGCGATAAGCTTGCCCACAAGTCCTTTTCAAGTGGGTTTTAGGTGTGGGATAAGTTACGGATGATGATGATAATAATCATGATAATGATGATTACAATGAGTTTCACAATTAGAAAAAATGTCCAATTGAAGGATTCAAGTTAAAACAGTTGCATTGTAATACATTTTATATCTTCTAAAGGGCAATTTAGAACAATTGAGGGTAGGTATTGTTGGAAAGGTAAAATGATGACAAGGCCCAATGGAAAGTTCCCAAAAATCCTTTATTAAGTGGCTAGAACAAGGACACAAATCCTTTGGCGGTGCATGGTTTGCACCGCAAAATCTGGTGCAATACTCAATGGTTGCCATGCCATCTAAAGATAGACGACCATCAGATAAGACACCTTTACGTGTCATGCAATCATACAAGGTATATTTTATTTGATGGCGTCTCTCTCCTAATAACAGCCATCAAGTGCTACGTGAGACTATGATGTAAGCGAACCATCGTAAAGGATCCTGCATCTCCTGCATCTTGAAAAAAAAATGAAGTCTTCAACTTTACCAATGCTATAAAGTGGTCCGCTAAGCTTTTTATTCACAACAATAAGAATGGTTGCGTTTTTGGATCGGTTCAAGACATCGGAGTGTTCTATTTGAATACATTCTTTATGAAAGCTCTCAACGTGGACTAATGCTTTTGGGGTCGCCAATTCTTAACATTTATTATTACCATTTTAGGCAAGCAAATAACTTCCACGTAGCAGGATAAGAAGTCGAAGCATATAAAACTTCTGCTGCGGTGCTATAAAGTTGAGTCTTCTATTGTTATCTTTTGTTTTTTGAATGGGAGTTTTCTGTTGTTATCAATTACTGAGTAGGTTTCTTAATTGTGGACCATTTTTCTCTTGTGATTTCAAGGGTTCTTTTTTTTTTTTTTTTTTCTCTAATCCTTTCGAGGAACAAAGAAGATTTTTGGTCGGGTTTGAATGCTACCTTGTCTCCATCTCCAGTCCATGGTTCATTCCAAGTCAAGATTTTATAACATAGGTCAATACGATCCTTTTCACCATTACAGAGAAAACAGAGAGCTAAGGACTTTCTTTCCCTCATTTTCTAAAACATTCCTTGTAGACTTCAAAGATACATATTTGAGTAGTTTTTACTCGTAAAAACAAAGATACAATCTTCCTTGAAAAAATGGAGGAAGGAAACAACATACATATTCGAGTAACTTGTAAACATTTAGCCCCGTACATCGGTTCTAAGAAACAAAGAATGTATGTTCCAAAGAATGAGAGCTAAAGAATAGCATGGGATAAAATTTTTATAATCGAATCGACCGTAGAAAGTTTTATGATCGGACTGCGATCATCCGCCACAAAATATATCGCACGTACTTATGTGCACGTATAAAGATATGATAGGTAATGACGGATTGATCATAATTTCTTCAATACCGATCCAGAAATTTTATCCTATGGCATGTCAATACGTATGTACTAAAAAATGGCAGAGGAACGGCAGTCTTTTCCACCTTCCTCTTCTGCATCACTGGCTATACCACTAGAGCTGAAGTGGTGGCTGGAACAAGAGGAGAGTGCGGTGACATTAGGCTGGAGGTCATGGTGGCCATGTCCTCGAACCTCCGAGGCAAGCTTAAGCGTAGCCCATCCTGCTTCCACTTCTTCTTCTTAGCTTGCACTGCAGCCTCCTTCGTCCGGAGCACAAAGGACTCGATCCTTCCAAGGGCTACATCCATGGTCTCGTCATCCATGTTGGCAAAGCACACCCTAAACCACCCAGGTTCGTGGCAATGAAACGAGGAACCGGGCGACACATTGAGCTTGACATCATTAATTATCACGCGCCACAGCTCCAGTTCTCCTTCAACTGTGAATTCTTTGAGAAGCCGTCTCAAGTCCATCCAGCAGAACAGGCCGGCGTTGCTCTCCAAACATTGGATTCCCACCTTCGCAAGCCGAGAAGTGAATAACTCGTGCCTCTTCGAAAGCCTCCTCCTGACCTCTTCTATCAACTTGGTTGTGAATTCATCGTCTGACAACATGGAGGCGAGCAGGTATTGTGTTTGTGAGGAGACTAGTCCAAAGCTCGACATCCTCCGAGCGCATCTAACCACCGTATCATTGTAGGAATAGACCACGCCCACCCTGAATCCAGGCAGGCCGAGGTCCTTGGAGAGGCTGTAGGTGATGTGGATGAGGCTTCGGTCGCAGTTAGGATCCTCATCCACTATCTCTGAGACGCTGACGAATTGGGGATCCTTGAAGACTGTCCCTGCGAAGATCTCGTCGCAGATTAGGTGGATCCTCTTGCCATTGGTGAAGTTGACCAGCATTCTTAGTGTCTCTCTGTCCAATATTGTCCCCAGTGGATTTGATGGGTTGGCTACCATGACCGCTTTAACTCTAACATTTGCCTTCTGGGCTTTTTCATAGGCAGATTCGAGTGCGGTCCGTGTGATTTTGAAATGATTGGAGCTCTTGCACTGAATCGGAAGGACCTGGATTCCTGTTCTCCACCTCAGGTCTCGGTCGAATCTGAACACGATATACGAGTTATTGTAAGTTTAACTTTTAGATTCGCTGTTCGCAATATTATCTGTGCTTATTATATATATGTATATTGCTGTGCAAATAATGAATATAAGACGATCAAGTTTCAAGATGCCATTTCCAGGTAGGTTTTAGATATGCAAGGTATAGACTTGCAAAATGTTCAAATCTATTGATAAATATGACTAGTGTTAAATATAAATGAAATTTCAGCAATAGAGCTTTCATGTATATAAGAAGAAAAGTATAACCAAGAATATTTCTTTTTTCTTGAATTTTCAGTGTTATTTGACTAGTAAATTAGAATATATATCTTGGTATGTACCATATCGTCAGCTTTGGAAAAAAAATGTAGGACCATGTCGTGTCTGCAATAAACATCAGTAACTTGTATATAGAGGAGCTTATAAGACATACGCTGGATAATACGGCGTTGGAACAAGGAATGCTTCGCCGGGGTCAGCCAAACAGAAGGCTATTACTTCGGCAGCCCCAGTAGCCCCACCGCTCATCACTATCCTGTCAGGATGAAAATCGCTTCTTCCTCCTCTCACTTTCCGCATGAACTTGGCAACGGCCTGCAAGTTTCAACAAATCACATCGTCATCCATTTTGCGTTACATCCAGAAAGCAACTACAATTACTTACTTCTACGAACAGGACCACCTTTAAATCACTATATATCAAGATTTCAATCACGTACAAGTCTTAATCACTTTCGGTCAATAAAAAAAGCTTCACGTTTACGCATACCTTTTTTTCATCCTTTTGGTTCTAAACAGGAGTATTTTTTTTTGTTACACTCTGATACATCCTATAATCAGACTCTGCTGTTAATTCTTTTAATATCCTCTTTTCACCTTGTAAATATTATTTTATCAATAAAAGCTGGGTACTGTGCTGTAATAATGCACAATATCTTCCTTTTCCTCAAATAAGTAAATAAATAAGCTGCACTTTTGTTAATTACCTCTCTGAATACACGCAGGCCGTGGTAATCCTGGAAATTTGCAATATTTTTGAATTCTGAAACTCCTACTTCAGTGCAAATGGAGGCCTTCGGGTTATTCTTAATCCACTCTTGTATCGGATCCAGACAAAGCTGAAAATTATATATATATATAAATAGCTAATGAGTATGACTTCTGAAGATTAATTTGAGATTATCGAACAGAGACTATAAGTAACAGAATAATAATGTGCAACAACTGCTACATGGATTGGGTTTTAGGCTGTATCTGCCGCGCAAAAGATTGATTAGCCTTCTTTCGTGATGTCAACCATTGGATTGTAAAAAAGCTACTTCAAAAGAAGGTGAATCATTCTTTCACTCGAAAGATACAACGGAAACCTGTGGATTGGTGCTTGTTTTTTTTTTTTTGATATGTTCTTACCTGGTTTTCAGCTAGTCCCAATTGAATGACTCCTTCTGGGTTGGAGGTAGGATGGAATGGATCACAATCATAAGCCTTCCACCCATCGAAGTAGGACGAATTCTCGCCGTGGCCATCACTGGTTGCCATCTTGGAAAGAAGTGGGGAGTTTGGTTCACGACGCAACTCAACAGCGAGCTCCATCGCCAAAACTCCAACGTGCGAATGGGTAATGAAAGTGAGAAGCGGAGAATCTTTACCCAAAAAAAACACAGAGGGAGAATGAGATTTAAGAATTATGAATTTGTGAGCTCTGGCGGGAGAAACGAGCGAATTTATAGGAAGCGTTCAGAAGCGAAGACCTATTCAACTTTTCAATCCCACAGTAGACCATATGCTCTTGTGGGATCAACCAGGGGACTGGTCTGCCTCAAAATGCACGTGCAGCGTGGAATTTACACGCATGCCACCAAACAAATCGTACGATGCGGGCTGGTTTCCAAATGAAGAAGGGAAATCCGGGATGCGAGAAGCTTCGTACGAAGCGAGGGAGGCGGGGAACATGGGAATTGTGAGGAATGCGCTGACGATAGGAGGGGAGACCGCGCCTCATTAGTGGTGACCATGCACCGTTTGTCTTTTCCGGCGCCGGTGATTCTGTGCATGGGAAGGTTAGCCTTACCACCGTTTTTCCCTTCTTTTGGCACAGCTCTCACCACTGATTTCGTGGAAGAGTGCAGAAGAGACTCGATGTCACGCAACACAATATGGCGAAGAAGGGAATGGCCGGTGAGCGGAGACGATCTCTCATCTTTTTCTTACATGTCATTTTTAGCATCTGGATATATTGACAGCTTGCCTACCCGTCAGACCCGGCCCCGAAACATCCATTCTCTTTGGACTACCTTCAGGCCTTAGAAAATCGGCAAACATCTTAGAAGGGCTCGGGATCAGTTATTAATGGCTCTCTTGGGGCTTCTTTCATCGGAAAGAAACCAAAGAATTTTCTCAGAGAGAAAATATAGCGGCTGACATTTCATCAGTGGGGATGTCTCCCAGAGAAGATCGATGAACAACGGTTAATCTGGAATCAATTAAAGACGCTCCCTTCAGTAAACCAGCAGAATTCTCCAATCTGAACCTCGAGCCTCCTCGCTCGAAGAGCTGCAAGGAACTGGTTGCAAGTCAACAGAAGTATGTATTGTTCTCTCATTTTTGTTCGTTGGTGACTGCCTTTGGCTCTGTTCTCAGGATCGAGTTCGTTCTAATATTTCAGCTAGCGATCCTTTGTTTACGAATTATCTTGCCTCCGTAAATACTTTCTTCTGTTTTAATCAAATTTGAGTGGCGCTTAGCGTCCCGAATACTATCAAGAATTTAAAAAAAAAAAAGGAAAAAAAAGACCCGAAACTCGAATTTACGCATCATTCCTCGGTCACTGTCTGGTTAATTAAAACTATGCCTGGGAAAAGCAAACCAAGACGGCACTTCTGTTGTGTGGGTACATGTTTCTATTAGCATGTAGACTCAGCTATGGTTGCCCGTGTCATGTTCATTCATGCGCGTGTGGCCTTTTACAAGTTGCACGCTAGGATAGCATTCATTGCTAAAGCAGGTATGAGTAAGGAATAATTCCACAAACAAACGCAACTTGAAGTCATGGCTGCTTTGATGTTTGTTTGCCGATATTAAGATCCTATCTAAATTAGATGCTTAAATGGATCAGAATGACATGTGGATTAGTAAGCGAAAGCATAGAGATTTTGATAGATAAGAACGATGCAGTGGCGGAGCCTGACATCAAATATTGAGAAGACAAGATAATAATTTATTAATAATTTTTTAAATAAAATATTTTATAATAAATAATAATAATATATATATATAATTAAAATATTATAAAAATATTAATAAATATTTAATTTTATATATAAATCAAGATAGATAAAAAATATTATCTTATATTATTTATAAAATAATTTTGATTGCATAAAAATCTTCATAATCTTTTCCATATTAAAGGTTGAAGAATAAATAAAGAATTAAAAAATAAATAAACAACTATTTTTTTAAAAAAATTATTATTTTTAATAAAAAATTAATATATAAATTAATTATATAGTTTTTTTTCAAACTAGTGGACTCATAATGTATATAAGATTAAAATAACAAGGAGGTTACCATATATATAAATATATAGATAATAAGTATTTTAAAATTTTTGGGAGGGTATTGGCCCCTTCTGGTTCTTTGTACGCTCCGTCACTGGAAGGATCAGTAGGCTCTGATGCTAGAGATGGCAATCGGATTGAGTCGCATCAGAAATGGGTCAAATTAGATATAGATTAGATTAAAAATTAATTA
The DNA here is from genome assembly GCF_000442705.2 of Elaeis guineensis. Lineage (NCBI taxonomy): Eukaryota > Viridiplantae > Streptophyta > Magnoliopsida > Arecales > Arecaceae > Elaeis > Elaeis guineensis. The sequence goes on from NC_025996.2 coordinate 24,054,445, forward strand.
ATTTGAATCCAATCATTTATTAAATAGATTAAAAATTTGTATCTGAATCTGACATGCTTATTCAATAGGTAATCTAATCCGATCCACATAATCTATTTATTAAATCAATCAAGTCAGGTCAAATGGATTAAACATGTTTAGTTGGTTTTTAATAGATTAAATGGATTAATTGAATCAGAGTAAATATGACAAAAATAGGTTAAACAAGTTTGAAACATGTTAAATAAATTTTCTGATTTAACTCAATCCAAATATTAGGTCGATTAAACAAGTTAAATGGATCAGATATTTGAAATCCAAATTCGTTCTAGGTATTAAACAAATTAAACAAGTCGATCTATCTGTGATTTGAATCTATTTATTTTAAATCCAAATCTACTTATGATAGATCGGGAATAGAATAGATTAATGGGTCGGATCATATTTTATCAATCTCGTCTAATACCGAAGATCCTATCTAAAAGGGCCATCTAAGCTAAGTAAAATTCTCAAGCAGGAACCAATATAAAAGTAGCGGAATGATTGTCTCAGGGATGATTGTATTTCAATTAGAGGGAGATCTGATAGTAATTAAGATCTACAAAATATGATCAGCCTATTATGTCATATAGTTGGATGCAAAATGTGAAAGAATGGCGTCTACTCACGAACAGAGTATCCCATTTGGTGCCGAGTTAGCGTCGGTTGTTACGGACTACTGGAAGACCCGATAAATTTTGCATACGAATTTGCTGAGCAACGTGGAGATGTTGCATGCTCCGCACCAGTAACTGGTCGGTGGTCTCAAAGACGTGTGATGGTCTCAAAGAAGTGTGATGGTCCTGGCTCTTCGAGGGACAGGAGTCAGCAGCGATAAGTAAGCAGACCCAACCCGTGGCGTTGAACAAGATGGCTTGGTCTCCTGCGTATTGCTGACAGCCAGCTAATTTTGACACGGTAATAACCACGAATTGAGGGTCTGCCGTCGCAAGCGTCCTTTTATTCGCTGCCACGCATTTCGGGTTCCACCAGATGGCTTTCAAGGAAACTTACATGCTTCCAATTTCCTTATTTGTCGTACAGCAAAAGAAAATTTTTACGTAGACAATTCACTAAATTTATATTTTACAAACTTAAGATATTATTATTCGGAAATGCTTCAGGGCATTCGCTATGCGCACCAAAAAAAAAAAAAAAAAAGGAAATTCATGGTCCAAAAATTACTAATTTGGTCACTCCATAATTAACTAATTTTCAATGAAAATAAATTCTATAAGATGCATTAATTCTAGAAAAATAGATAATTTTTTTAATATGTACTTTATCCTTAAAAATATATATACAATTACGGTAGCTTCCCTATCTAAAGGTCAATGCGTTGCCAAGTTTGGGCCTCCTGTGCTTTGACGCGTCAAAACGTACATCTCATGAGCTTTCGCGAACCCCACTCCGACTACCCAAAAAAAGCCCGAGTCTTCCCCCACCCCTCCCCTCGCGCCATTTTTTTTCTTTTTTTTGGGTAAAAGCATTTTTTTTTTTTTTTTTGCCCCCTTCACCATTTTTTATTTTTTGGGTAAAAGTCTCTCTTTTTTCTTTTTTTTTCCCTCTTTGTTTAGATGGAGAAGGCTGCGGTGACGTAATCCGACGTAATCCGATCCACCCCACTCCTCTGAGGCCTAAAGGTGGGTAGCTGGGCAAATTGAGCGCCGACCATGGATCCAAGTCTCAAAATGGGCACACATGACACTATATTAGTACGGAAAAGGAGCCATTTTTTATTTTTTGGGTAAAAGCCTCTCTTTTTTCTTTTTTTTGCCCCCCCTTTGTTTAGATGGAGAAGGCTGCAGTGACGTAATCCGACGTAATCCGATCCACCCCACTCCTCTAAGGCCTAAAGGTAGGTAGCTGGGCAAATTGAGCACCGACCATGGATCCAAGTCTTAAATGGGCACACATGACACTATATTAGTACGGAAAAGGAGATAAAGGGCCCAAACACGGGTGTTTGATATTACATACTGCACCATATGCACCATACTAATCATGCCTTTCAATTTTTGTGACTCCATGCATTATGCATTTATCTCGGATTGCCGATGCATGTACCTCATCTCACGTTATTATCATGGTACACAGCTGATGTGTGGTGCACAGGGTTAGATAATAATTTCTTGTATTACAGGCCATTTAACTTGAGAGAAATGCTCGATTATTCGATAGGAGAAAATAGTTAAAGACTTTGTTTGTTACAGTGCGTTAGAGGATGGCTTCAAGACTGATTCAAAATGTGTTCAAGAAAAAATGAATAAGAGATGGTTGGACTAAACTAAATATCCCGTTTTCTTAATTTCGAGGTTAAGGTTTTGAGAGGTGGTGTCGTCATTTTTAGTTTGTTTGCTTTTTTTTTTTTTTTCACTACAATAAATTTGACTAACTCGTCGTTGCCTAACGCTTCTAAGGAAAAAAAGAGGAGAAATAAATATTTGGTTACTCTTCTGTACTGGTTTGGTGCAAAGTCACATTATTTTATCACCATTGTATACGTTTGTTGAATTACCAATGTACACCTTTCGTGCTTTGGTAAAATCAATGTGCTGCTGTGGTTTCTTATCTGTCATTCCATGAAGGATGTTTCTTCTACATTTCCTTTAGCGGTGTTAAGAAAATGTGGAGAACTAGAGAACGAAACCTGTTTGGATTTTTTTCTTTTGTTTTGATATGGTGAGGTTTGTTTACCAAATTGTCTCACCCCTATGAAAAGCATGCTTCTTTCCAACAATCTCGTATTAGAACCAAACACTTGTTAGACAACGTGCACCATCCTTAATTTATCAACCTTTTCACCATTGAACAAACTCATATGATGCAGTCTCAACCAAGACATGGTACGTGACTTTGCTTGACAAAAGGCTCCTTTTCCCACCTTTCAACCGTCATATCTAGATTAGAACATGGGTCGGATTCTGCCGTCTCCTTGTCGGATCCTCCAACCTTTTTCCTTCTGTTTTTTCTGATACAAATTCTCCAAGCTTATCAGCTGGTGAATTACATTAGAACTGGAAGTTCATAGGACGTGACCGACTTCTGTCATAAGCCAAAAAAGATACGATTTTCATCGTCCAGAAGTAGCTGTCCTCCGAATCGTGGACATACCGTTCGGTTGTCTTCTAGCTACGAATATATCCAACCAAACTGTTGAAATATTTGCAGAAGAAGAGAAAGAAGACTTTATATCTCAATTTCCATTACATTCGGTACACCTCAAAGATTATATAGGCTAATATACAAACTCTATATATAGAAATAATAATAATATAAACTAATATAAGATTACGCTAATAAAAAAAATATTATAGAAAGATATGGATCGTTATGTGATCTCTAAAATCATATAATTATCTAAAACTATGTGATCTTTTTAAAATTATGTAATCCCTAAAATCATGTTTAGATGCCAACTTGAGTTGGTAAACCAAATTACAAATATGCCTAAAATCTGATGCAGTAAATCAGAAGTTGAGCTGATGTGGTGGTAGATCGAGAGCTAATGTGGCAGCTCAAAGACCAAAGTGATATATCAAGAACTAATACAGTAGCATAAAGATTGATATGACAAATCCAGAGTTGTTATAGAAGATCGAAAGTTAATGTAGTAGATCAAGAGTTGATGTAGCAACTAAGAAGCAAATATGGGAGACCATATATCACGCAAATTTGATAGTATAGACTGACATGGTAGATCAAAAGCTGACATAGTAGCTCAAAAACTCAATGTGGAAGACTGATGTATCATACGGTTGATTGACGTATTTGATAATATAGCAAATTGATGTAGTTGACTAACATATTTGATGACATAGACTGTTGTATCTTATTAGTGGCTGATGTGGCTCTTACATTATAATGATATGGCAAAATGGCTGATATGGCATGCTTTATAGATGGATAGATGATGATGTTGTAGATGTCTTATTTTATTTTTATTTATATGACAAAGTGACATGTTGGTTACTGTGGCTCCTTTATATGATATGGCAATGAGAAGACAAACAGAAGGCTATGGTCATAATAAGGACTAGTGCTTGGAGAGAAGATGGCCGAAGGTCGATGATCCTCACGAATAGAGGCATCATGAAAAAGGAGTAAGAGACCTCCAATTGGACGATGAAGAAGCTAAAAACATCAATAATTGAAACCAAAGATGGAGAGAAAGAGGTTGAGCAATGGTGTGGAGAGATGATCCAAGATCTAAAATTGAGGAGAAAAGTAGTGAAGAGAATTATAGATTTATTAAAGAATAAAGGATCTTCGGATATTAATCTATCAAAAAATAGAGGACTTGCAGAAAAATATAAATTGAAAGATAACAACAGAGATCTACATGGCTTCTAAACATAGCAATTATAGCCACAGTAGAGATGGAAAAGATGGTGATATCATATTAGGTGATTGACAGCTTTGATATCATATTAAAATATTTATTAAAAAAGAGAAAAATAAGAGAGAAAGAGAGAGAAAAAGAACTTTATATCTTTGTTTCAATCACATTCGATATATCTCAGAGGTTATATAGACTGCACATGATGAAAATAATATAGGTTGATATGGGATCATGCTAATAAAAAAAAATATGATGAGCTGATATGGGTTATCATATGATCATCTAAAATTATGTGATCTCTTTAAAATTATAGATCCTTAAAATCACATGGTCATCTAAAATCATGCTAACACAAATAACTAATCCACTTACTAAAGGATTTGATTTTTTTTCTCCATCTCAATCTTGTTCGCCTGTGGAAATCCATGAATGCATGTAGAATCCCAACAGTTGGAAAGGTGAAACAAATTGAATTAAGAACAGGTTGGTGAAACAAAATGTCTATCTATGATCTAAGAGGATCACTGAACTCAGTATAGACTCTTTTGGTCACTATGGATAAGGTTGGATAGGATCAAAGAGCAAGATCCACCACATCAAGAGCCAAATCAAAAGCCAAACTTTCAGAGACCATAACTTGATCATCCGATATCTGATTTTGATAATTTTTTTTAAAAAAATTAAATAATTTTTCGAGATCTACGACATTACAATGGCTATTAAGGGGGCAGGGCAGTTCCCATAGTGATCGGATCAAAATTTCTTCATCTAAGATTTGAAATCAGTCAATCCAGAAATTTTCTTTCAGATAAGATTTTGATCAAGTCTAGCTTTCAACGTAAAAAAAATCCTACAGAGCAATAGAAGGCAGAGTTGATATAGAAATGAAAAATTTTAACTTTTTCTAAATTATTTCTACTAGATATATCTATTTTAAGTAAAATAGTCCAATTACAACTAGAGAGGAATCCGATTCGATTTATGTAAGGACAGACCTCGTTATTATAATTAAAGGATATACACCTAATTTTAATTACTTAATAAAAAATAAAGAGAAAGAAAAGGGACTTGAGCCCTACTTTTGAAGATTATTATCTTCGTCTATCTTTTTTTTGTGAGATTCAAGTTGAGCGGATTAAAAAAAATCTTTCTTCTTCTTAATCAAATCATCTTATAAGTCTTACCATCAAACCATAGCTGATACAGCCCAAAATCTAGCTTAGAGGGGTGGGCATTTTGGCAAAGATTGAAATGCTTGGCTTGGCTATGTGGTATAAGAGCTAATAACCTACAACCAAAGTGAAGCATGTAGTGATTGCTAGAATATGCCCGGTAGGAGATACTCTAATACTTAAGTCGGTAGACTTTTGGGAAAGTAGGAATCTGAGAAGAGTGATAAAGTAAGAGTGATGTGAAAAGCTTCTTCTTCGACTTCCCCTAACTTAGTTTATATAGAGAGGAGGATGAGAATCCATTGTAATTCTGGTCTAGCGATCTTCAGACAGGCTATTATGTTGTTTCCTTATGTGCCACTTTGGCAGTTATATCCTCCTTTTTCTGTTGCGCAAATTTATAATCATCCATGCTATTTGTTAGGAGATTTGCTTGACAATTGATTTCATATGCCATATGTCATGCAACTATTGATCAACTGACTTAATAGGCATGATTTTAGCCGATGGCAAATTTAAGAAGTATCAGTAGCCTTTAAATTTGAACTTAAAAAAGGACCTTTGAGCTCAGTAGGTGGGACAATGTTTGGTATATGGGCATATGCTGAAAGGCAGAGGTGAGTCGTGGAAGCATGAGGAGGGTGGGACAGGGGGTCTCACACCGTGAGAGAGAAAAGAGGGGGCTTGAGCTAGCTTTGGCAGTATATAGGCCCAACCTTTGTTGTGCCTATTCCATAAGTCAGATATTACATATAATTTCTATTATTGATTAAATTAGAAATGGATGTGGATTGGATAATATTCATCTAGATTCATTTTGTATTTGAGTGTATCCAGAGATGGATAGAAATTTGAGCATCCAGCTAATATTTATTCCTATTGCGATCAAAGGGTCGGATGGCTTAGATAGTTGGCTATGCCTTCACTCCTGCATAGTCATAGTTGGCTTTTCCTTCAGTGTGCTTTGGGTATTTGGAGCCTCATGATTTTGTCCTTTAAAATATGCTTACATAGGAGAGAAGGTTTCAATCCATATAAGCCATACTTTCTCTTGACTTACAACTAATGTGAGACTAAAAAAGCCATCCTCCCATAATATTAGCCCCTAGTCAAGAGGAAGCAGTTGGCTTTGCCTCAGTGCCCATATATGTGAGATATTGTCCACTTTGACTCTAACCATTTTTGAATTTTGTTGGGCCTTATCCATTTGGAGCATCATGGTTTTGCTCTTTAAATTGTGCCTCATATGAGTGAGAATGTTTCAATCCATATAAGCCATATTTGCTGTTGACTCACAACTGATATGGGACTAAAGAAGCCGTCCCCCCCACAACTTTATATCTACATCCATATCCATCAAAGAAAAATGGATATAAATATGAATAAGCAACTATTCAATCCATAACCGATTTATTTGTAATTCTATTTAATTTTATATAGCACTTATGAACTTTTAAAAGAAATAAATGATCACGTTAACATGCTACTAACTTGATTTGCTTTTAACTAAATAAATTTTTTTTTGATACTATGGTCATAAAATTTTATTATCTAATTTATATTATTCATATTTATATTCATATTTCTGAAATCTAATTTATATATATATCTGTTGGGTATGAAATACCCCCCGGCCGAAGTCGCTAAAAGGCTGACCCTTCCGGACTTCTCCGACAATGAGTTCCTCCATTCGTCTACCGGGCCGCCTCAAAAGCTCTCTGGGCCTCACCGCTAGCCGACCTTCTACAGCAATCGACTACCCCCGAACTTCTTTCGGGCTTCGTCAGCATCCGAGCTTCGCCGACAACGAGATTTTTACAGTAACCAGACTCCTTCTAAGTTTCTACGACGGTCGACTGCCTTCCGGATCCCGATTGAGCTCCTGCGAGAGTCGAACTTCTACGGCGAACGGTCTACTCCGAACTCCTACAGCAGGCTGTCTATCCCAGACGTCGACTGTAAGCAAATCCCGACTTAAGCCTCTACTATAAATAAATTTCTTCTGAATTTCTACCACAGGTAGACTTCAACCGAGCTACCCCGTAGCGAGTGGGCCCTGGACGTGCTTCTACAGTGGGACACTACTCCAAGCTTCCACGGCAACCGATCCTCGCCCGAGCTCCTGTGATAAGCAGTCTCTTTTCGACCTCTCGCGAGAACTGAAGCCCGTCCGAACTTCTCCAGCGGATAGATTCCGGACGAGCTTCTATGACGGACGAGCTCCAGCAACGGGGTCCCTGCGATAGCCGATTGCCTCCGATGTTTGCTGAGCCTCCCCAGCGCTATCCGAAGTCCATCGCCGGCCGACCTCCTACCAGGCTCCCCATAAAATCAAACTTTCCCGATGGACGATCTTCAGATAAGCTTCCGCATCAGATAAATCCCAAACTGACTTCTCCGGACTTCGTCAACAAAGATCTCCATCCGAGCTCCTACAGCAAATGACTCCCGTCTGAAATATCAGCATCCGAAGTGTCCGACAATGGTAGATTCGTCAGCGACCTCGAAACATCTAAGCATCTCCTAGAACGACGAAGTAAAGAGCCATTCTGCTCCATCAGGTATCCCAGCCGAGCTTCAGCCGATGGATCCAAACTCTCTGACAAGTCACGACAAGAGCCGCCCTCCTACCCCACTCTCTGCAACGGATTCCATGCAGCTCCACCACTCTCTGGCAAGTCCCGACAACGGACACCACTTCACTCTCCGCAACAAGCTCCATGTGGCCCTGAACGACCCCTGACGCCACTACTCTCCGTAACAAACTCCACGCGGCTCTGAGCGGTCCACTACTAGATGGTTACAGACGTCGCTGTCGGTCAGTTGCACCCTCCGTCTATAAATAAGGGCCTCCAGACACGTTCTTCTCTAAGCTGGTAACTCTGTCTCGAAACTCTGTCAAAATTTTTGCTCGAGCACTCCATTTCTGTTGAAGTAGAGTACTGACTTGAATGTCGGAAGGTCTTGCCGGAGCACCCCCAACTCCGGTTTAGACTTTCTTTGCAGGTCCCGACGACGGCTGCGGTCATCCCAGCTCCAGCTTCTCCGACTTCGATGGAATTCTGCACCAACAGAATTGACGCTAGAGGAAGGGCGTGTGTCTTTGCAGTATCCTTGTTCTTAAAGGAGTGCTCAACGGGACTAATTCCGATCATCTTCTCCGACATTCTCTTCTCCTTCTTCTACAGATCTTCACCTGATGCCTTCCCGCAGAGCATCCACCAGGCGATCCACGGCCTCCGCGGCCAGATCTCAGGCTCCGGCCTCACCTCCAATTTTTCAAGCTCCTCCTCCTCCTCCGACAACGGCGGTCGGCGTGGAGCAATTCGACCTACTGGTCCAGCAGATCAGGGGCCTCACTGAAGCGGTGCAGGCTATGCAACAGCAACAACAGCCGCAGGCATCGGTGCGGTTGGAGAGAACGTCGCCAAAATTCCAAAATCCGACGGTGGGGCAGGCCACTTGGGCCAGTCGCCCCGTCTTTCCCGGAAAGACAAATCCGAGGGTGGAGAGCCCTCAGTCCGATCACGATTCTACTCCCAGAGGATCTCTACCTCCATTCTGTCCGAAGACCCTCGAGACCCGTAGTTGAGAGGACTTCCTAGATCGAAGGCTCCAAGAGATGAACCGGCGGATCGAAGAACTCCGCCACGCTCCCCCTGCTTATGGTGAGGACATCTGTACTGACCCTCCCTTTTCTCAAATGATCATGTAGGAACCGATCCCGCCAAACTTCAAGCTCCCTCAATTCGAAAGCTATGACGGGACCTCGGACCCGATCGACCATCTGGAAGCCTTCCGGACGATGATGCTGCTCCATGACGCGCCAGACGTCATTCTGTGTCGAGCTTTTCCATCCACTCTGAAGGGAGCAGCAAGGAACTGGTACTCGACATTGAAGCCGGGTACCATCTTTTTCTTTGATCAGATGAGCCACCAGTTCGCGACTCATTTTGTTAGCAGCCAGCATCCCCGGAGAGATTCGGAGTCCCTCATCAACATCAAGCAAAGAGAGGGGGAATCCATCCGGGCTTACGTCAACCGTTTCAACGTCACTGCATTGGAGGTCCGAAACTTGGATCAATCGATCGCGATGGCCGCTCTGAAAGGCAGCCTTCAAAGAATGACCTTCTGTTCTCCTTGGAAAAGAAGTACCCCAGGAATTTTTTTGATTTGCTGGCTCGGGCCGAAGGATATGCCCGAGCAGAGGAAGCCTTCAAGATGAAGGATGAGGAGACCGTGAGAGAGCGGCAAGCGGGAGACTCGAGCAAGCCTGCAGTTGAAAGAGGACCGGGTGAAGCTCGGCCACGCTCTCAAACTCCTCCCGGGCACAGGCACGCTCGGACTCCTCCCCGAGCTCGTAAACAGAGAAGCCCAGATCGTCGAGTTCAGCGAGGCTCTCCTCCCGGGAGATTTCACAGCTACGTCCCTCTCAATGCATCAAAAACTCAAGTGCTGATGGAGGTTAGGAAGCAGCTCCCAAGACCGGAGAGGATGCGCTCGCATCCCGAAAAGTACAACCTGAACAAGTTCTGCCTCTATCATCGTGACCACGACCACGATATGGAGGAGTGTATTTAGCTTCGAGACGAGATCGAGGAGCTCATCAGACGGGGTTGGCTCGACAGATTCATTCGACGCCGACCTGAAGGAAGAGAAGATCAGCCTAGGGCCCTGCCGCAGCCGGAACCGCCAAGGAGGGAGGAGCAGCCAGAAGATCGACCTCCGATCGAGATTATCAACTCCATCTCGGGGGGACCCCGGCAAGGAGCAGACCTTCCGCGGCTATAGGATTTGAAAAATCTACGAATGTATTACCAACAACTTTGCCCTGAATAAAAATTCTCTTCATACTTGTGCATTCTTTCTTTTGGTAAGAGCTTATAACGACGAGAGATAACTCCCCCATACAAATGAAATTAAGTATGTTAGGAATAGGAGGAGAACCTCGTCCTAACATGAGCAAAGTCGAAGGCCCGATTTTCTAAAGACCGGATGGGGGGAGAGGCCCTCACAACGGCCCTTATGTGCCCCCACAGCCTTGTTAGGAACAGGAGGAGAACCTCATCCTAACATGAGCAAAGTCGAAGGCCTAGTTTTTTAAAGATCGGATGGGGGGAGAGGCCCTCACAACGGCCCTTATGTGCCCCCACAGCCTTGTTAGGAACAGGAGGAGAACCTCGTCCTAACATGAGTAAAGTCGAAGGCCCGATTTTCTAAAGATCGGATTGGGGGAGAGGCCCTCACAACGGTCCTTATGTGCCCCCACAGCCTTATTAGGAACGGAGGAGAACCTCATCCTAATATGAGCAAAGTCGAAGGTCTGATTTTCTAAAGACCGGATGGGGGGAGAGACCCTCATAATGGCCCTTATGTGCCCCCACAGCCTTGTTAGGAACAGGAGGAGAACCTCGTCCTAACATGAGCAAAGTCGAAGGCCTGATTTTTTAAAGATTGGATGGGGGGAGAGGCCCTCACAACGGCCCTTATGTGCCCCCACAGCCTTGTCAGGAACAGGAGGAGAACCTCATCCTGACACGAGCCGAAATCGACTGTCGAAAATAAGGGGAGGACCTCGTCCCGACACAAATAAAGACTCGGTTGATCAACAAGGAGGAAAGCTTCTTCAATGACTCCTTCACACTCTCACGGCCCCGTCAAGAGCAGAGGAAAGACCCTCACTCAAACACAAAAAGAGAGGAGACGAAAAGAAAAAGCGACGAACTACACCGACAATAGGTGAAAAATGAACCACATCAAAGGCACAAGAGACCTCGTCTTGACGAGAGAGAAAATCCTTATCGAAAATCTCTAGTTCCTAAGGGCAAATCGACACGGCGGCAATCAGGAACCTTCAAACTACATCGACAACGAACAAGACGAAAAGTAGAAGAAGTTTGGTGAACGACGACTCAACGCAAGAACCAGCGAGAGATTACAAACTACGTCGACGCCAAACAAGATAGAAGACAAATGGAATTTGGTAAACAACCATTTAATACCAGAATGGGCGAGGTAATAAACAATTTCATTCTCATTTCATTGGTGAAGTATGCATTACAAAGCCTTAAAGATAAAAAGAAAAGAAAAAAAAGAAAAGAGAAAGAAGAAAAAGAGGCTCTAAGGAAGTCCAGTTTCTTCCGACTTCGAGCTCTCGGTTCCGATCCTTGCTATGGATTGCCTTAAATTTTTGACTTCCTCTTCTAGTTTCTTCTTTTTCAGCAGCATATCCTGGAACATCTGGTGGAACCGTCGGTGCTCGTCCTCTAACTCTCGAAGCCTCCTCCTCAGGATCTCGGACTCTGCCTCGGCATCTTTGACCGCCTACTGCTCGTGGACTAGCTGAATCTTCAGCCGCTGCAGTTCGGCCTCCCCCCAACCAAAGGCCACAGACAGTTCCGCCATAGTCTCCCTCAAGGAGCAGAGCTCATCGGAGCCTCGTGCAGAGGCAGGCTGGACTCTCCCGGATAATTACCTCCGAAGGTGGGCTACTTTGTCGGTCGTCGTCTGGAGCTTCCTTCGGTAGTCCTCTACCTGCCCACTCCAGCCGACTCGGTAGGCGTTGTAGTTCGCCTCGCATTCTGCAGCTGCTTCTGAAGATCGAAGAATCCCTTTGACCAGTCTCGGTCGCGGTCGGCTTGGACTGTGAGCCAGGACAAGCTCCCTTCCAGCTGGCCGATTTTCTCCCGTGCAACCGCCAGCTCGACCTCGAGAGAGTTGATCTTGAAAGCCTGAGCCCAAGATCGGTCGCTGGCACGCTTCCGAAGTTCCTCGAGCTCCGTCGCGAAGTCAGCCTTCTTCGGGTGAACTCCATGAGCCCCTTTTTGTGGAGGTCCTAAAGGCGAATAGCCTCCGCAGTAACTTCCGAGTGGCTCTTCCTCAACCGGTGAAGTTCATCTTCCAGCTTCATAGATTTTTTTGTCGACCGACGAACTTTTCTTTGGAGGTCTCGTATCATCGACTTCATGGGAATATCCTCCGACAGGGGAAGAGCTTCGGCAGGACACTATCGTTGGAAGACAAGAGCGCCACGACTTAAATTAATGCAAGAAGATAAAAAGAAGGAAACGAATACAAAAAGGGGGGAGGGACCCTCCGTAAAGATGAATCCAGCTTCATTGATCAAATAAGTTTCAAGTACAAGAGAATGGAAAAAAAATCACCACAAAGAGAAAAATACAAAGCTAGAGGTTTCGGACCTCTGGGGCAGAAGTAGAGGGGCTCGGCATCCCCGAAAGATCATCGACGGTGACCGCGACGGTCGACGAGGTCCCGACTGGAGGAGGACCGGCAGCGGCTTCGGATGGTCCGGCTTCATCATTGGACGCCTCATTCAGGAAGTCGAGATCCAATTCGAAAAATCTCCCAGCCACCTTCTCTTGACAGAGTTCGAAACCCTTGATGAAGGCGTCCTGGCCGAACTGGACCTTTAGATCTTCCATCTCGGAGGAGGCTTTGAACTCCTCCACTGCTCGGGCCCCTGCCTCCAAAATCAGGGACGGAATCTACGCCTTCAGCACGGAAACCTGCACCTTCAACTCGAAAATCTGCACCCTCAGTCCGGAGATTTCGACCTCAGCCTTCTCTCTCTCCTCCTCCAAGGCGGTCCTCAGATCGGATGAGGTCTATCCCTCCTTTTCCAGTGTCTCCTGAAGACTAAGGACCTCGGCGATCTTCTCCTCGAGGCGAGCGGCTCCGGCTAGGCGACCCTCCTCTGCCCGAGCTGCCTCCTTCTTGGCGATCTTTGCCGCCTCGACATTGGCGACCAGCTGGTGCCCAATCTGCACGAAAGATTGGGGAGTCAATATAACGACTGAAGAATAAGTCGAATAAAGAGGCAAGAAGGAGGAAAAAGGTGAGTTAACCTACTTCGAGGAAGGATCCCAGAGAGTCCCAGACCCGCAGCTCGGGATCGGCGAGGATGATTCTTTCGACGACCTCGAGCAGAATGTACCCTTCGACCAGCCTCTTTATCAAGTCCCTGTTGTTGAAGGGATTGTCCCCCAGGTCTTCCTCGGAGCCGCTGGCCCCCTCAACGGCAATCTTGCGACTGCGGCTCCTCCGGGCCAGGGTCTTCTTTCTCTTCCTCCCTTCAACCCCGGGTACCCTCTCGGGATGAACCTCGGGAGCGGGATCCTCAGCCGGGGGGCTCCTTGAAAGGGCTCGGGGGACTGCGGGATCGGCGTCAGAAGGGACTTCGACGGCGATGGCCACCGGAGCAGGCACAGCCGAGCTTGTCCCTTCTGTCCTGGCTCTCTTCACCAACCCCGTAGTCGAGGCATCTTTCCTCTTGTGGGTCTTGAGACCCTGGGCTAGCCTCCGAGCCACGCTTACGTCCATGTCTGTGATAGAAGGAAACCAACACGGCTCAGAGATGGAATAAGAAAAATGGGAACAAAAAAAAAATGAATGAAATGATGAATCGGTACCGGTAGGGTTAAGAGGGCTCAAGCCGACGTTGAACAAAAGTTGTTCCCTCAGAAGGTCGGGGAGGAGGGGGTCTTGATAGGCCTCGAGTTTTTTGGAGGCCTCGAGGTCGTCCCTTTCCAGGGTAGGAGCCTGACGGACGGAATCCCTCAGGGAGCCCCACGGGGGTAATCCTAGTTCCAAGATCAGGCATCAGACATAGAAGAACTTTTCCTTCCAGTTATGGACAGAAGAGGGGGCGCCTTTCAGCAACCCCTTTCTATCGAACTGGGGGGAGAAGTACTACCAATCCTTTATCGAGGGATGGCGCTTGAAGGTGTAGAAGTTTCTAAACAAAGAAAGAGTCGGCCGAACTTCGGCTAAACTACAAAGAGAAGAAATCCTATCAAAAACCTAAAGGAGTTCGGCACGACGGAAACTAGAGAAATATTCAGAAAATGGAAGAGAGCCACGACAAAGGATGGCAGCGGAAGTCGAAGCCTGGTGCGGAAGGCCTCCTGATACAGACAGAAGCAGCCGGGAGGAGGGGCGCTAGCCCGGTCAGTTTGCCCGAGAAGCTCCAGCTCGTACTCTGGAGGAACTCCATACCGAATCCTTATCAGTGAGAATTCATCCGGAGTCAAGGAGCCGGAGATGGTGTCCGACGCAAAGGCCAGACAAGGTTCAGTCTTGGCTACGAGTTCGGCCACGATACCAGGACTTTGGGGAACTGGGGCTGACGAACTCCTAGAACTACTAGAAGAGGAGATATCAGAAGATATTTTAGATCAAACGAAAGCTATAAAATCTTGAAAAATCAAAAAAAATAGTGAGCAGGCCCTCAAGGAAGCTGAACGAACAGAGCACGAAGGAGAAAAAAATAGAAAAACAGCGAGAAGTTCCAGGACTGACCTAGGTTGGCTTGAGGAGTGCGGGAAGGCTGCAAGGATGATGGAAGACCCGGAGGATGCCTAAAGTCGGGAAGGGTGCTAAAGGAGGCTGGAGCTCTCGGAGAAGAAGAGGGGGCCGACGGACTCTCTCAGGCAGGGTGAAATCCCTAAGGAGGAAGACGTGTTTAAATAGGCAACAGGGCCCGGAGCGGTTATGATCGTGGATCTCCTCTGACCGGCCTGTACCTGCCACGTGTCCCACTCACTCTGACAGGCTGTTGAAAATGGCTGGCAGTGGATAAAATAATTATTGCACCGTACCTAGAGCCACGCTCCAGCGAGAATCCCAAAAAGAAGAAATCTTTTTCGAAAAGGCTCTAATACCAGCGCGCCGAATGCCAAAATATCTGGCAACCTCCGAATGCGGCAATCGGGGGGGGGGCAACTTCAGTCGTGAAAATTTTTCTGTACTTTCCTCGTTCGGAGTCCGAACTCGAAAGTAGGGGGACTGGTATTGGGTATGAAATACCCCCCGACCGAAGTCGCTAAAAGGCCAACCCTTCCAGACTTCTACGACAATGAGTTCCTCCATTCGTCTACCGGGCCACTCCAAAAGCTCTCTGGGCCTCACCGTCAGCCGACCTTCTACAGCAACCGACTATCCCTGAACTTGTTTCAGGCTTTGTCAGCATCCGAGCTTCCCCGACAACGAGATTTCTACAGTAACCAGACTCCTTCTAAGTTTCTACGACGGTCGATCGCCTTCCGGATCCCGATCGAGCTCCTACGAGAGCCGAACTTCTACGACGAACGGTCTACTCCGAACTTCTACAACAGGCTGTCTATCCCAGACGTCGACTATAAGCAAATCCCGACTTAAGCCTCTACTATAAATAAATTTCTTCCGAATTTCTACCACAGGTAGACTTCAACCGAGCTACCCTGTAGCGAGTGGGCCCTGGACGTGCTTCTACAGTGGGACACTACCCCAAGCTTCCACGGCAACCGATCCTCACCCGAGCTCCTGCGATAAGCAGTCTCTTTTCGACCTCTCGCGAGAACTAAAGCCCGTCCGAACTTCTCCAGCAGAAGGATTCCGGACGAGCTTCTATGACGGACGAGCTCCAGCAATGGGGTCCGTACGATAGCCGATCACCTCCGATGTCTGCTGAGCCTCCCTAGCGCTATCCGAAGTCTATCGCCGGCCGACCTCCTACCAGGCTCCCCATAAAATCGAACTTTTTCGGCAGACGATCTTCAGATGAGCTTCCACATCAGATAAATCCCAGACTGACTTCTCCGGACTTCGTCAACAAAGATCTCCGTCCGAGCTCCTACAGCAGATGACTCCCGCCTGAAGCATCAGCATTCGAAGTGTCCGACAACGGTAGATTCGTCAGCAACCTCAAAATATCTGAGCATCTCCTAGAACGATGAAGTAAAGAGCCATTCTGCTCCATCAGGTATCCCAGCCGAGCTTCAACCGATGGATCCAAACTCTCTGACAAGTCACGATAAGAGCCGCCCTCCTGCCCCACTCTCTGCAACGGATTCCATGCAGCTCCATCACTCTCTGGCAAGTTCCGACAACGGACACCACTCCACTCTCCACAACAAGCTCCACATGGCCCTGAATGACCCCTGACGCAACTACTCTCCGTAACAAACTCCACGCGGCTCTGAGCGGTCCACTACCAGACGGTTACAGATGTCGTTGTCGGTCAGTTGCACCTTCCATCTATAAATAAGGATCCCCAGACACGTTTTTCTCTAAGCTGGTAACTCTGTCTTGAAACTCTACCAAAATTTCTACTCGAGGTCTAATTTTAAGCCAGAAAAGGAGACTTTTTAGGTGGTAAAAATTTGGCTCTGATTATTGAATTTGCCTCTGGAGTTATGGACCAAGTATACTTAAGATTACATCCTGTGCTGGTAAACCACTATTCTTGGATGATTGGACAATCTCAAAGGCTCATCTTGGTTTTGCCTGAGTATGCATTGAGCTTGATCTTTGCAATGAGATATGCTCTGGAGCTAGAATTAGTGGTAAGGGCACAACAATGTGGCAGGAGTTTATATATGAGGACTTACCGAATGTTTGCTATGGTGTGGGAGAATTGGGGTATTGATGGAGGCATGCTCATGTCGAAGGGAAAAAGGAGGCCGATTGTTGCTGGAGCCGTGGATTAGAGTTGCTCGCATCCCAGTTGCAATGGAATCAGTATCTTCTATTCAATAACCTCAAGTTGGTGCTTCACATCCTACTGTGCCAATAGAGTCTAGCTAGCAAGGATCTTGGATGGCACCTAAACGAGCAACCAAAATAGCAAATTGGATAGATGTTTATCCACAACATTCACCGTCCTGCACAATAGAATCCAGATTTGGTCCCTTATTATTCTCTAATTCCAATGCTTTTAAGGGGTCACAGGCTATGGATTGTACTTTCACATTTGCCTCCAAGGTTATACCCAATGATGGAGTGAATATCAAAGAGAAGAAGAAGCGCTCTCCTAATAAGGCCAAGTCTACTAGATCTCTTAGGTCCCAATCTCCATAACAGAAGATTCTGATGGTGGAGGATCACGATGGCTCAGCTACGTTGTAGAATCAATCACAAAGGGATGCTGAGTGCTCCATTCATCAACAGTCTTTTGATCCACACTTGACTATTTTTAGTAAGGAGGATAAAAAACTACTTAACCATTCCTCCCTTTTTACCTATCTTAAGCACGCTATACAAGGACCAACGATCTCAGATGATGTGTCAATCCCATTAGCAAAGGCAATGGTTGATAAGGGCGAGACTGTGTCCAATGAGTCTGTTAAAGTAGTGGATAGCAGTCCCATTCAACCTTCCATTTGACCTTATGAAGATCTTGTCTTGGAACTGTAGGGGGGCTGCAAAACCCTCTTTTGTTAACTATGCTAAATTTTTGGTTCATATGCATCGCCCTGATGTTTGTTGTTTTTTGGAGACTCACTTTCAGATTGAGACATTGCCTCATGTTACTCATATTTTGGGGCCTATTTGGCATATCTATATGCTGCCCACAGAAGGCCTTTCTGGGGCCATAGTTGTTGCTTGGCACAAAATTTGAGTAATATGGATTTTATCCATTTCGATAAGCAAATTATTTTTGGTTTGATTTCCTTGCTTGATATAGAACCCTAGGTGTTGGGTGTGTTATATGCAAGTACTTCTACTATTCATCATCGGGATGGCTGGGCTCAAGTGCAAGCTGTTCAAGCTATTGATCTTAATATGGTACTAATAGGTGACTTTAATTGTGTGCTCCAATTAGAGGATAAATGGGGTGGTAAGGCCTTTTGGGTGTCAAGGATGTTTGAAAATTTAGAGCCTTTATTGCTCAAACGGGGTTTCTCATGTCTGGGAGAGGCTAGACCCGGCTTTTGCTTCTCCGGGTTGGTTAGATAGCTATCCAGAATCTGTTATATTTTTCCTTCCTAGGTTTACCTCAGATCATTGCCCTTTATTACTTACTGTTAAGTCTAATCATCCAACTGGCCCTAAACCATTTAGATTTGAGAAGTTTTGATTGTCTAATTGTGGTATTTATGAGATAGTTAAGAAGGCTGGGGTATATTCTTCTGATCAATCTCTCACCATTTGTTTGTCTATTTTGTTGTCTAAAGCAAGAAAGGCTCTTTTGAGGTGGAATTCTAGAAATGTTAGAAATATTTTTAGAAAAGGGGAAGCCCTTTATAAACAAATTCATGATCTTCAGATCTTTGAAGCTAGTCAAGGGGCTCTTTCTCATGCTGATTATTGTAGATTGCTGGCTCTCTTAAGATCATATAATCATAATTTACAACAGTAAGAAATTTTTTGACGTCAAAAATCCAGAAATCTTTGGTTAAAAGATGGAGATGCCAGTATTGCTTTCTTTCATTGATCTATGATCTTGAGGTACCGAAAGAATCATATTGGATGGTTAGTAACTAATCAAGTTGAGGTCATTCAACATGATAGTCATATAAGGCCGTATATACTTACTTATTTTCAAAATCGATAGCTGCCTTGTCCAATTGATGAGAATGTGGAGCTTCTGTAGTTTGCTCATTCTCTATCCAACCATCAGAATGAAACCTTAGTTTAACCTATATCTGATGAAGAAATTATAAAAGCTATTCATAATATTAATCCTGAGAAAGCCCCTAGGTCGGATGGATTTCCATCATTGATCTTTAAGGAGTTTTGGCCTATTCGTGGCTTGAATGTTATTCAGGCTGTCAAATATTTCTTTCATTATCCAACAATGCCTACTGATTGGAAGCAAACATTTATTGCTTTATTACCAAAAGTTTTCAATCCACGATATGTTCATGAATACCGATCTATTAATCTATGTAATACCATTTATAAAGTGGTAACTAAAATTTTGGTTAATCGAATTCAGCTTTTGTTATCTGATTTGATTTTCCATCATGAGCAAGGGACTTTTATTCTAGGAAGAAATATATCTGAAAATATCCTAATTGCTCAAAAGATAATGCATTCCTTGGTGAAGGCAAAGCCTTTTAAGTGTCTGTTGGCTTTGAAGTTGGATATGGAAAAGGCCTATAATCAGATTTAATGGCCGTTCCTTCAGATGGTTCTACGGCAATATGATTTTTCTTTTCAATTTATTTAGTGGGTTATGGCTTCTGTTTGTCATCCTCAGTATGCTATTCTGGTTAATGACTTTTCTACAAAGTTGATTAAACTTGCTTATGGACTGCATAAGGGTTGTCCGTTATTTTCTTACATGTTTATTTTATATTCTGAAATACTCTCTACACTATTACATTATGCTGTGCAGTCAAAGCTTCTTCATGTGTTTTTCATCTCTGTAATTACTTGTACAATACTTCTTCTACTTTAATATAGCATTTCATCTTCCCTTTTACCAAAATATATATATATATACTTGAGTAGTTTGTGTTAAATGGAGAAGCATTCTTATCCAATGTCTTTGGCCACTGGAAACCTACTATGCCTACTATGTCTCCAAGTTTTAGCTAGGCCTCAATTGAGGAATTGCTGCCCATTCACATGACTCGTACGTAGACAGAGGGATATGCATTTAGATGGCAAAGCAAACAGCATTGCTACGAATCCCTGGTGTACTCTTCAATTTTTTTTTCTTTTTTTTCCGTAATAGATTGAAACCTTTATTTACTGAAAAGTGGTAGAAGTACGGGAGCAAAATAGGGGGCGCAGAAAACAGACCGCAAAACGAAAAAATATTCGTTGCAATGATAATGCCATGTCAACTTTGTCATAACTCAATAAAAAAATTTATATTTCATTAAATACTATATATTTAATCAATTTTCATAAATAATATCTCATACTAATTATTAATTTTTAATTAGATTATGATAAATTTGATATAATAATACTGTTGCAATGAGTATTTTTTCTTAAAAAACAGCCCCAATAGTATAACAGTAAGTCTGAGAATGTAACAAAATTGTGAATGCGTAATGCAACAAGATGCCGAGTTAAAACATCAAGACGAGGCCGTTCATGGGGACCAATGCCATCGTAAAGAACGAAGAAGAGAATAAAACGGTGTGACCTGGCTTTCTTAGATGGGAATTCACGTAAACGCTAGTTTCAATGCGTGCTTGCAGAATTAATAGGCCACGAGCACATGCACTATGACGTTTAATGCTTTATGTGCAAAATGGCATGCGTAGCAGCACAAAGTCAATGTGAGCATGTTGCGTCAAAAACTCGTGGTCTTAATTTTTTCTCATTTTAATTTTTGATGAAAAGGAAGGCTCAGGAACAGCAATCTAGATTTTATTACAGCAAATCCTAAATATTGACTGTTAACATGATTTTAAAAATTATATATTAATTTATAATAATATTTTTATTTAGTATTATCATATGATTTTAGAGATTATATACTATTTCATAATAATTTTTTTCTTTACGTGATGCTGTATCAATTTATATTATTTTTTTATATAAAATATATATATTAATATAGATAATCTTTAAGATGTATCAAATAAAATTGAAATAAAAATAATAATTTTTTTATTTTTTTATAAATAATTTTAATATTTATAATATGATATACATACAAAATATGACGAGGTATTAAAATTGTAAAATTGAAAAAAAGATAACAAAATTCGGCGCATATCATCTATGGCACCGTGATGCATCCCATTATATGATGTATCACATGTGCCGTCCACCGTGTGATGGATAATTGCACATGATCGTGTATGGATGCATACGCGGTCTTATGTGTCATCCATCGTGTGCGGTGGCGCACTGCAGAGGATCGGGACCCAGCAAAGACAAAAGCAAGCTAAACCAAGAAACACGGTGACAAAAGCAGCTTTGAGTTTGAATGACAGCTGGCTGACAAAACTTGCGCCATCCATTAAAATCACATTCTCCAAGCTGAAATGGAAGAGCAACCTCTACGGTCAAAGGAGAGTGTTTCAGTCTTCCGACGATAGGCTAGCTTCCCTCGAGGTCAAAACGTATAAAAGATGTTCACGAGGGGACCGATCACATGTATTGTCTGACGTATAAGAGTTTCCGTGATTGGGACCCGTCACCAGAGAAGTTCCAAGATGACATGGTAAAAGTCATCCTTCGAGAAAGTCTAACTGGAGCCACTTTCTGGATAAGCCATGGACCCTTGTGTTTTCTACAAGTTAGGCCAGAACCCATTGTTTTTGTTTATAAGTTGGTCGTGGAGACATTCCTAGCCGAGAGGTGGCTTGTTGAAGTATTTTTCTTTGCAATCCAATCTCTGTCTCACGGTTGAGGAAAAAAAAAATTTTTGTCAAAAGAAAAAAATCTTTGTCTCACAGTGTGTTTGACTTGGGCGTTATTTAATATTTACTTGGCTGCAAAGAAAGATCTCGATAGTATCTCGCTGGATCTGGACGGGATCGTCAAAAATGTTGACCCAAGACCCCTTTTTTCGTGGTGGTAGCTTGGTTTATCGCAAACGAAAGGATTTCAAAATTTGGTGGCTGGATACAAGATATGCGAACTCGGAATGCCACGCTAGACCATGAAGAACTTCTACTCTCATATTTTAATAGGGTTGAATTAGAGGATGTTTAGTCGAAGAGAGTTAGGATCTGAAATGAGAATAGATGACTCATATTCTAAACCTTTGGTTGGAGAGAGTTTCATTTCGATTTTGAGATGGAATAGAAATGGTCCAATCCTCCTAAATCATCCTATCCCCATTTTCTTTTAAAAATTCAAATCTCTATTTCAATTCAAATTTCGATCACAAACCAAATACTCCAAGGAGGTACTTGGTTGGAGGGGATGAAGTTTTAGAATGGGAATCAGAATAGATGACTCTCATTTCAGCCATTTGGTTGGGGAGAGTTTCATTTCGATTCTGATTCTAAGATAGAATGAGAATAGTCCAATCTACCTAAAACTTAATCCGCACTCTTTCCTATAGATTCAAATTTTCATTCCGATTCTTATTCCGGTTATGAACCAAATACTTCAGAGAATTTAGTCAATTTGATTCTCATTCTAATCCATTCCGATTTCAATTTCAATTTTGATTTTGATCACGAACCAAGTATCTTTTTGGGGATATTGTCATTTTTATTTTCATTTCGATTCCGATTTTGATTCCGATCACAAATTTGGCACCTCCTTAAACTCTTTTCAATTAAGCTGTTGGAAGAGGAGTCATCCATTCTCATTTTTATTTCAAATCCTAACTCTCCCCAATTAAATATGGGGTGTCTCTACAAATAGGATACATTGATGTGGATAAGAAATTTGAGTCCAACTTCTCATTTGGTCAGGCTTGGATGACTGCTTGAATGCCCAATGAATTAGCTCCACTCAGCCTGCTATTATATTTATGCACATGCATGATAGTCGTTTTAGGCTTTGTTCCTCCAGTCACATGCTACGTGTAAACTATGAAGCAATTTTGATAGTATATGCTCATGAGCGAAGAAAAGATAAGAACATGTCTGTGATATATTATTGAAGAAGGATCTGGTTAGGGTATCACTCAATTGAGCGTCTCATTGTTGGAAAATGTGTCCCAAAAAGCCAATCGTTAAGCTGTTGACGGTTGAGCAACCAAGTATTGTAATTGATTTGTTAATAAATAAAATATATTTGGCATTTTCATCATAAGCTTTCATCTTCTAATGAACTCCGTTGTTATGATGAAGTCCTTAGGACTATTTAAGTTCGATAAAGAGAGGATTTATGATTAGTCCTTAAAACTGTTCACGACCAAATGATAAGCTGTTAATAAGGACGACAGCTTCTATCGAGTATAGGTCGCTGTAGGCCATATGGGTTGGTTGTCCTCTTAACCAAGGAGTGTGGAGATACTGGTATGGCATACAGGTGAGATGTAAGGGTACATCATCATTGAACGTGACCAACTCCAAAGTATTCTGCTGTCGAGAATGTCTCTGATGGGATATAGGTATAAGTGTCCCTTAGACTTGAGATCGCCTCAGTGACTTGCAAGCAACTCACTGTGCTTTGGTACTGGACTAACTGAATTTTTAATTCAGGGACGGAAGGCTTCTGGGCACAGTCAAGTACTTACGAAGTCAGAGTGTGATCGAGATGGGATTGACCACTCCAAGAGTTGGAGAAGAATGAGTCGCTGTATTTCAATTTAGCAAAATCTTGGCCAGGGTAATCCATCAGATGGATTTGATATTTTGAAATACAATGTGGACAACCTGATCAGAGTTGACAGTTGAACTCTGGGGTTCCTATGATCATTTTGGTCAAGGAGATGAATTATTGAAAACTATATCCGCATGGGTTCTAAGGATGTTGTTCTACACATTCGACCTATCCGGTCGTCGGATATCATTGCTAGATGGTCACTTCGATTGGTATAGAAATTTGTTCCTATGCTACCGACTTAGGTTCGGACCTATGAGGTCACACACATTAGAGTTCATGACCCGATCGGATGGTTGATCAACGATTAAGAATCGTTCTAGGGTTAAATGATCAATACGATTGACATTTAACCCAGTACAAGTGTTGCAGGAGGATCGATTAGCAATTTGATTGCTAATTGGCTTAATTTGATTAAGCCAATGGGTGAGATTAAGTCTAATTAAATATAATATAATTAAATTTAGTTTGGACTTGATTGGATCAAGTCTAATTGGTTTATTGGATAAGCCAAGTGCAAGGAAAAACTAGTCCTAGTTCAACTAGGACTTGGGTCAATCTAATTTCTAATTTGATTAGAAAATTAAATCAGATTTAAATCTAATTTAATCTGATTAAATTAGATTCTTAATTGGATTAAGACCTATTTTAATTGGGTTGATCTAATTTTGATTTGATTTGGTTTGGGAAACCAAATTAAAACAAGTCATAAGACAGAATCCTAGTAAGACTAGGATTCCACCTTGCGCCACATAAGCCTTCTCCACGCCCTCTCTCTTAATTCAATGTCAATCTCCACTTATTTTGTGCGACAAAAGCCCTCTCCCAGATCTCTCCCACGTTCACAAAAGGTCTCTTCTCTTCTTTCTTACATGGAAGGTGGTTTGGATCAAATCTAAAAGGAATAAGTTTGGATTTCGAATTCTATGAGATAGAGTTTTAGAAATCCAAAACTCTTTCAATTTTGCACCGAATTTATCCAAAATTTTTTTGGAATTTTCATGGCTTTTAGGGTTTATATTGTGCACCCTTTGCTAGTGATCCATGTACGAAAATATGGAGGTGCTCAAAAGTTGGGCGTCCCTTAACTTGCCATGTTTGGATAAGCCTTGACTAGGTGTTTGACCTAGACAAGGACTCTATCATATCTCTCTATATAAAATGAGTTTTTCATAAAATTTTAGGAGAAGTCATAATTTGAGAGACCTTTGTGCCATCCAAAAATCAGATAGAAATACCTTTGGGTCGTGGAGATATAAAAGCTGCAAGTTAGGATGTCTAGAGAGAAAAATGTGAAGAAGAAGAGGGTCTTCTTCTAGGATTTTTTTGTTTCATATCTTTCCTCCCTCCATCTTGAGTTTCCTGAGAGTGTCTCAGATCTGAAACTCCTCCTTCTACTTTTCATCTTTAGAAGAGTCAAATCAAGAAGAAGGAGGCACCTGATCAACCATCAAAGAAGGATCAGCGCAGTACTAGCATACTGTGCTGATTTTCTGAAGCAGGACTTCTGATCGAGATTCGTGAGCTCGTGTGGACGACTCCTAGAGGTCGGATGCGTGTGCGGCTTGCAACATCATTCTTAAGCCCGGATCAGCGAGGTTAGAGCGTCTAACTTGCAAGGTAATAGATCTGATCTATTGTTTAATACGTACATTAGATATGGTATAAAAACATGTTGATATGATCAACATGTAGTTCATGCTATATTTATATATTTTAATTTCTGATTTAATGTTATATAATAATCATATAATAGGATCTTAGATTTAGAGATTTTCTGATTTTAAAAAATAAATTTTGATTTATTTTAGTCTTCCGCTGTATGATCTTGAAAAAGTTTCAAGATCTAACCCTGAAACCCTAGATCTGGTTCCTACAATTGGTATCAGAGCCAGGTTCTTTATTACATGATTATTTATACATGCTTAGATTATTTCTTAGATTAGATCTAATTTATAATCTAATTATTAAATCTGAAATTAAAATTTTAGATCAATCACAAACTGCAAGGTTGTCCTGCTGTAAGGTTTACCTCTTACAGTGCAAAGGTTGTCCTAATTTGTGTAATCTATCTTTAATCATAAATTTGTTAGATATGATCTAGATTAAATTTATGATTTATTAGATTTAAAAGATATTTAAATATAAAATAAAATCTCTTTGTTAATAATTTTTGTGCAAAAAAATTGTTTAAAGTTGAAACTGTTTCAATTACATGAACCTGTTTAGATTAGATCTAAAGTAGTTTCATGTTTATTTCACTTGCATCTTGATTATGAATCAAACATGAAATATGATTGGTAGAATCATATTGTAAAATTATTTTACAAATATAAAAATTATTTTTTGAAAAGTCAAACCCAACCCTCAGCCCAAAACTTAATTAAGAATTAAGAAGTTGTTTGATTAGGTTCTAGGATTGTGAATTGAAGAACCTAAGACACAAATCATAACACATTGGGTTAATGGGTTAGTGGGAATTAGGTCCATTAATTGGGTTAGACCTATGGTTAGATTAAAGATGGACTTAATTAGAGAATTGACTAAATCTAATCAATTGTTGTCTTAGATTAGGTCAAGGATTCTCTAGATCAATTATAATAGTTGTAGTTGGTCAAGTCCATGTCTTTAACGAGAACCAAATGGACTTGATTCTTGGCTAAGCGGTCTAGCACGAACTGTTAGGTTGATCTAATCGAAACTAATTAAACCAGTTGGTGTCTAAGGTAAACCAGACCGGTGGTTTTTAATTGGGAGCCCACTTACCTGGCCATTTCTGATGGTGTCTAAGGCAAGCTTTGGCAGACCCTCCCACTGATCGAACTTACCTGGCCTCTTGGTGAAATTATATTTTGATCGGATCACTTGACTATTCGAGCTGACCCATGTCAGCTAGGTAAATCAGTGTGACTGATTTAGGTGCTCCTAGACCAGCCCTTTTAATGGTCTCCCTTAAGCTAACTTGGTGAAGCCAGTGGGAGGATCATGATAAGCTGGTTCATCTGACCTCATCCTCTATATTATTTAAATCCTCTAAAATTATTAGGTCCTTAAAATGACAAAGTTATGGAGATAACTGAGTCATAGTCTCCCATTAAGGTGTTTGATAATGAGTCCATTAACTCAATAATCATTGCAGACCCAAAGGCCTGGTGCTTGTTGACTAATGAAATTATCACTCATCATATGACGACTTGAAAGTGTCTCTCTAATAGTGGTTAGGTGAGCCAACCAAAGTTGGGCTTAATCATTCGTTGGTTAGATACACCAAGTATTATCATGTTAATGGTTGGACCTAATCGGATCCTTACAGTGGAGGCCAAAGCCTACTGATTAGGTTTCTGGGGCAAAATTAAAATTACTAGAAATTGTTTAGAGAAACAATTGGTTATGAACCTACCCTTAGATGTACATGGGTTGGCCAACCAAAGTTGGGCTTGTGTGCAGTCTAAGTGGATTCTAGTACCCGCTAAAGAATTAGGGTAATTCCTCGAATTGGAGGTAGAGGCTACCAATTCGAATAAAATAGTGGGAGAAACCTTTTGATTAAAGTCCAAATCTTTAGGTTTAATGAATCAATTACTAATTAGGTTATGATTTTCTTTTGTGCAGATATGGCCACTTTCCTATCGCTCCGATCATTGTTGGACAATGATAAGTTGGTGGGACCCAATTTCGATAGCTGGTACCGAAAGTTGAAGATAGTCCTGGAGCATGAACGGATCCTATATGTGATAATGGATCCTGCACCTGAGGAGCCAGCTGTCAATGCACGTGGAACAGCCAGAGACACTTACCAGAAGTGGCTCAGTGATCGGACCACGATGCACTGTATCATGCTGGCTGCTATGAGCGACGAGTTCAGTCGCAGATTCGAGATGGCTCAGCCAAAGCACATGCTTCAAGTGTTGGAGGATGCCTTTTGGCACACCCGATGACGTGGAGAGGCACAAGACTAGTTGTGCCATCTTCAACGTCAAAATGCGGGATGGTGCCTCTGTCACTGATCATAGATTGTACATGATCGAGCTGATGGAACGATTGAGCAAGCTCGGCTTTCCCTTGCATGAGCAGCTTGGGAAAGATGCAATACTGAACTCGCTGCCCAAGTCTTATCTCCCATTCCTCACTCATTATAGAATGACAAAGCCTGAAGTAAACTACCACGGATTACTGGGGTTACTTCAGAACTTTGAAAAAGATCACCAACTCCATAAGGAGTCAGTGAACTTAGTGGGAGGTTCGTCTTCTGGTTCTCGACCCTTTAAGAAAGGGAAGAAGAACAAGAGGAAGAAAGTGAAGAAGGTGCAAGTTCAGACTGGGACATCTGTGCAGTGTCAGACCAAAAAGATCAAACCCGATAAGAGTCAAGCTGAATGCTTCTTTTGCAAGAAGCGGGGGCACTGGAAGAGGAACTGTCCCCAGTACATTGCCTCTCTAGACCCGAACAGGCAGAGAAAGCAGCAAGTTGTTGCTGGGCAAGGTATTTATATGATAACTCCTTGTAATTTCTCTATTTGTGATATAACTGACTGGGTATTGGATACCGATAGCCCTTACCATATTTGCAATTCGTTCAGGGGTTGCAGGTCAGTAGGAGATTCGAGCAAGGCGAGAGGTTCCTGAACGTTGGAGATGGAAGACCAGTTCTAGCATTAGGAATCTTGAAACTTGTATTTGAATCCCATATCGTTGTTCTTAATGATTGTCATTTCTGTCCCAGTTTCTTTTTAAATGTCATTTCTGTAGGCCTTCTGGCCAAAAATGATTATGAAATTTCAATAAAGAAATAAATTTGTAATATCATTGAGAATTGTGTTACTATTTTTTATGGACATTTGAACAATGATGTGTATATGTTATCACAACCTGTTAATGTAGTCTATTCAACTGGCAAGCACCCTAGATTAGATAGTGTGTCAGATATCTACTTATGGCACTGTAGGCTAGGTCATATAAACAAGAACAGAATAAACAGGTTGACTCAAGAGAGAATCCTCGAAGTTAGTGATTGTGAATCACTTTCAACCTGTGAGTCATGTCTTCTTGGTAAAATGACAAGTCACCTTTTACTGAAAAAGGTGAGAGAGCTACTGAGCTCCTGGGCCTAGTACATACTGATGTATGCGGGCCCATGAGCACCAGTGCTAGAGGTGGATATTTCTACTTCATAACTTTCACGGATGACCTATCCCGATATGGATATGTCTATCTGATGAAATATAAGTCGGATTATTTGAAATGTTCAAACGATTCCGAAGTGAAGTAGAAAAATAAACTGGAAAGAGTATTAAAACTCTTCGATCTGATCGATGAGGAGAATACCTTTCTAGTGAATTTCTCACATATCTAGGAGAGAATGGGATTCTCTCCCAATGGACTCCTCCAGGAACACCACAGCATAATGGTGTGTCTGAAAGGAGGAATCGGACTCTGTTAGACATGGTCCGATCCATGATGGGTTTTGCTAGCTTGCCGATATCCTTCTGGGGATATGCACTCGAATCGGCCTGTTATCTGTTAAATAGGGTTCCAAGTAAGTCTGTAATTAAGACTCCATATGAGATATGGACGGGACGTAAGCCAGCACTTTCACACCTTAGGGTCTGGGGTGCCCGGCCTATGTCAAACGATTAGTCACAGACAAACTTGGACCTAGGTCTGACAAATACTCATTCATAGGGTACCCCAAAGAGACAAAAGGATATTTTTTCTACCATGCTGATGAACAAAAGGTGTTCGTCAGTCTTAAGGCAATCTTTTTAGAAAAGGAGTTCCTTGGTGAAGGAACCGTTGCCTCTAAGATTGAACTTGATGAAGTTCAACAGGTAGAAGGACCGACACCAATAGCTGAACCTGAGTCTGATATGATTAGATCATATCCGGAGTCCAATGTACCTG
Source organism: Elaeis guineensis (assembly GCF_000442705.2). NCBI lineage: Eukaryota > Viridiplantae > Streptophyta > Magnoliopsida > Arecales > Arecaceae > Elaeis > Elaeis guineensis. The sequence goes on from NC_025996.2 coordinate 24,083,851, forward strand.
CACCATTAAGGCGATCTGGTAGAGTACCGCGTCAACCGGACAGATACTACGATTTCTTGATCCGGGATGGTGATCCCATCGAACTTGATGAGAATAATGAGGATCCGATCACCTATATGGATGCAATGCAGAGTCCTGATTCCGAGAAATGGCTTGACGCCATGAAATCCGAAATGGAGTCCATGAAGGTCAACGATGTATGGACATTGGTTGACCCACCTGAAGGGGTTAAACCCATTGGGTGTAAATGGGTCTTCAAAAGGAAGAGGGGCGCAGACGGAAAGGTGGAGACCTATAAAGCCCGTCTGGTAGCCAAGGGGTATCGTCAATGTTATGGTATTGACTATGACGAGATGTTTTCCCCTGTGGCAATACTCAAATCTATTCGGATAATGCTTTGTTCCTCCAATCACATTCTACGTGTAAACTATGAAGCAATTTTGATAGTATATGCTCATGAGCGAAGAAAAGATAAGAACATGTCTGTGATATATTATTGAAGAAGGATCTGGTTAGGGTATCACTCAATTGAGCGTCCTCATTGTTGGGAAATGTGTCCCAAAAAATCAATCGTTAAGCTGTTGACGGTTGAGCAACCAAGTATTGTAATTGATTTGTTAATAAATAAAATATATTTGGCATTTTCATCATAAGCTTTCATCTTCTAATGAACTCCGTTGTTATGATGAAGTCCTTAGGACTATTTAAGTTCGATAAAGAGAGGATTTATCGATTAGTCCTTAAAACTGTTCACGACCAAATGATAAGCTGTTAATAAGGACGACAGCTTCTATCGAGTATAGGTCGCTGTAGGTCATATGGGTTGGTTGTCCTCTTAACCAAGGAGTGTGGAGATATTAGTATGGCATACAGGTGAGATATAAGGATACATCATCATTGAACGTGACCAACTCCAGAGTATTCTGCTGTCGAAAATATCTCTGATGGGATATAGGTATAAGTGTCCCTTAGACTTGAGATCGCCTCAGTGACTTGCAAGCAACTTATTGTGCTTTGGTACTGGACTAACTGAATTTCTAATTCAGGGATGGAAGGCTTCTGGGCACAGTCAAGTACTTGCGAAGTCAGAGTGTGATCGAGATGGGATTGACCACTCCAAGAGTTGGAGAAGAATGAGTCGCTGTATTTCAATTTAGCAAAACCTTGGCCAGGGTAATCCATCAGATGGATTTGATATTTTGAAATACAATGTGGACAACCTGATCAGAGTTGACAGTTGAACTCTGGGGTGTCCTATGATCATTTTGGTCAAGGGGATGAATTATATGAAAACTATATCCGCATGGGTTCTAAGGATGTTATTCTACACATTCGACCTATCCGGTCGTCGGGTATCATTGCTAGATGGTCACTTCGATTGGCATAGAAATTTGTTCCTATGCTACCGGCTTAGGTTCGGACCTATGAGGTCACACACATTAGAGTTCATGACCCGATCGGATGGTTGATCAACGATTAAGAATCGTGTTGGGTGGATGTCTGGCCAGGACACCACCGCCCAAGATCCTTTCAGTACCACGCGATGCAGCAGGAAGAAAGAAGAAACAAAACAAAAGAAAAATAATCAAAATACGTGGATCAGCCATAAAAGGGCTCGCCTCCACGGGGCATGCAAACTTCACTCTGAAAAAAAAAATTTTACAAGAGGAGACCTCACCCTCAATCCTTGTACACCCAATTCTCTCTCACATGAAGTTCTCCTCACAAAAGCTCTCTCTCTCTTGGAGACCCCCCTGAACCCCTGAAGAGCCTGGCGACCGCTGTCCAGGAGCCTCCTGCTCCTTCTCTCACAGCACGTCCGCCTCTCTCTCTTCAATCGGGGTCGTACGGCCTTCGTACGGTGAGAAACCTGAACACACAACCCTCTGTTTCGTCACAGGCCTTTTAAAGGCTTAAACATAGCTTAAACCTTGATTAGAGAGGGATTAGGAGTCCTAAACAAAGTCAAAAAACCTCCTGGACCGTCGGATCAAGACCGGGAGCCTCGTGGGCCGTCGGATCGCACCCCTGTCTATGGAATAGTGCTGTGGACCGCGAGAAATGCGTGAGAAACGCCCACGCGGTCCACAGGCCGTGCCGTGGACCGCCCGGTCCACGGTGGACCGGGGCAAGGGGCCAGCAGGCCTGGGTCGCGCGTCCCGCGCGGGCCTGGGCCTGGGTCGCGCGTCCCGCGCAGGCCTGGGTCGCGCGTCCCACGCGGGCCTGGGTCCCGCATCCCACATGGGCCTGGGTCGCGCATCCCGCGCGCCGCCGCCTACGGCCGCGCCGCTGCCGCCGGTCACCGGCGGTCCTCCGCCATCTCGATTCTCGTGCCGACTTCAAAAGCTCGTATCTCCTCCATCCGAGCTCCGTTTCAGGTGATCTTGGTCTCGTTGGACTCCTTTTTTGCCGCGAACCTCGCTGTGGGCTCAATGTGGGCTGAATCTCAAATCGTCAAATCCTAACAATCTCCACCTCGACTCGATATTCGGCCTCCTCCAAACTCCGAGAGCTTCTGGATCTCCTCGCCCCCATGCCCTGGGGCAATCGCCTGCTGATCATGGATGGGCAAACATGGGAGTCGAGCTAGGCTGCTCGATCTCATCTCCGTCGTATGCTGTGCTCCTCCTGACCTGAGACCTGCTCGGGGCATCATCCTGCGGCAATAGGAATCTTACCTTGCGACGTCGCCTCTCGTCCTCCCGAGTCTCCTGTCTCATGCCCAATCCGCCTCCTGGAGCTCCACTCGCTCTGGGCTCCGCCTGGCTCCCGATGCTCCACCTCGCACTGGGCTCCCTGCCAGGTAATAATGTCCTCTGCTCTCCTTCTTCCCCTCCAGCACAATCCTATCGCCGCGTAGCACCTCAGGATTCCTCCACCAGCTACCGTCCTGTAGCCTCTCGAATCCAGTCTACTAAGTGAGATAAGATTCCGTCTGAAATCGGGTATGTATCGGACCTCCCCAATCTCCTCACTGCACCGTCATGTGTCCTCCAGCTGACCGTCCCAATGCCTCTGATCGCACAGCTCGATCCATCCGGCAGATATACAGTGCTCTCACTGTTCTCCAGGAAGTCAAACTGCTCCTCTCTGCAACACACATGATATGGGCATGCAGAATCTAATATCCACTGTTGGGAAGAAGTAGATACCTCATCAGATATCTCCAGGACATCTCCATCTGAATCACTGCCGGCCGTCGCTACAGCAGCCACCGTCCGATTTTTAAGTTGAGGGCAATCTCTGGCCAGATGCCCCAACTCTTCACACCGGTAACACCTGGTTTTGCTCAAGTTCCTCCTGGACTTAGACCGCCCTCGTTGCGATCTCCTGTCGCTCCGTCTACCGCCTCCTGCACCTCCAGAAGCCACCAAAGCTGAGCTATCGCCACCTGAGCTCGAAGCTGGGTTCTCCCTCTTGAGAACCTCGTTCTGGAGTATCGCCGCGGTGACCTCGTCCATCTTGATAGTGCTCTTCCCCACTAGAAGAGCAGTCACCAAGGACTCGTACGAAGAAGGAAGCGACGCCAGCAAAACCAGCGCCCTGGTCTTCTCCTCAACGTTCTCGCCAACGCTGAGAAGGTCGGTGAAGATCTTCTGGAAGTGGCTGAGATGCTCCTGCACGCTCTGTCCCTCAGTCATCCGCAGTTGGTAAAACTGCCTCCAAAGGAAAAGAGTGTTGGTGAAAGACTTCGCCATGTACAACTCTTCGAGCTTCGACCACAGCACCGTCGGGGAAGTCTCGCTCAGCACATGGATCACCACCTCATCCGCCAGATACATGCGGATGGTACTCACCACCTGCATCTGTAGCCGTTTCCAATCCCGCACCTCCATGGTGGTCGGCTTTTCATCGCACAAGAGAGCATCGATCAACCCCTGTTGGATGAGCACGTCCTTCACCCTTGCCTGCCACAAGGAGAAATTGCTCTTACCATCAAATTTGTTGATCTCCATCTTGATTGTTCCTGTTTTCTCCATCTTCAGTCTTGCTCACCACCACTTCAATCTGCGTCCTTGTACCACCTTGCTCTGATACCACTTGTTGGGTGGATGTCTGGCCAGGACACCACCTCCCAAGATCCTTTCAGTACCATGCGATGCAGCAGGAAGAAAGAAGAAACAAAATAAAAGAAAAACAATCAAAATACGTGGATCAGCCACAAAAGGGCTCGCCTCCACGGGGCATGCAAACTTCACTATGAAAAAAAAAATTTTACAAGAGGAGACCTCACCCTCAACCCTTGTACACCCAATTCTCTCTCACATGAAGTTCCCCTCACAAAAGCTCTCTCTCTCTTAGAGACCCCCCTGAACCCCTGAAGAGCCTGGCGACCGCTGTCCAGGAGCCTCCTGCTCCTTCTCTCACAGCACATCCGCCTCTCTCTCTTCAATCGGGGTCGTACGGCCTTCGTACGGCGAGAAACCTGAACACACAACCCTCTGTTTCATCACAGGCCTTTTAAAGGCTTAAACATAGCTTAAATCTTGATTAGAGAGGGATTAGGAGTCCTAAACAAAATCAAAAAACCTCCTGGACCGTCGGATCAAGACCGGGAGCCTCGTGGGCCGTCGGATCGCGCTCCGGTCCACGAAATAATACCGTGGACCGTAAGAAATGCGTGAGAAACGCCCACGCGGTCCACAGGCCGCGCCGTGGACCGCCCGGTCCACGGTGGACCGGGGCAAGGGGCCAGCAGGCCTGGGTCGCGCGTCCCGCGCGGGCCTGGCCTGGGTCGCGCGTCCCGCGCAGGCCTGGGTCCCGCGTCCCACGCGGGCCTGGGTCGCGCGTCCCCGCGCCGCCGCCTGTGGCCGCACCGCTGCCGCCTGCCGCCAGTCGCCGGCGGTCCTCCGCCATCTCGATTCTCGTGCCGACTTCAAAAGCTCGTATCTCCTCCATCCGAGCTCCGTATCAGGTGATCTTGGTCTCGTTGGACTTCATTTTTCGCCGCGAACCTCGCTGTGGGCTCAATGTGGGCTGAATCTCGAGGCGTCAAATTCTAACAATCTCCACCTCGACTCGATATTCGGCCTCCTCCAAACTCCGAGAGCTTCTGGATCTCCTCGCCCCCATGCCCTGGGGCAATCGCCTGCTGATCATGGATGGGCAAACATGGGAGTCGAGCCAGGCTGCTCGATCCCATCTCCATCGTATGCTGTGCTCCTCCGACCTGAGACCTGCTCGGGGCATCATCCTGCGGCAATAGGAATCTTACCTTGCGACGTCGTCTTCATCCTCCCGAGTCTCCTGTCTCGTGCCCGATCCACCTCCTGGAGCTCCATCTCGCTCTGGGCTCCGCCTGGCTCCCGATGCTCCACCTCGCACTGGGCTCCCTGCCAGGTAATAATGTCCTCTGCTCCCCTTCTTCCCCTCCAGCACAATCCTATCGCCGCGTAGCACCCTCAGGATTCCTCCACCATCTCGATTCTCGTGCCGACTTCAAAAGCTCGTATCTCCTCCATCCGAGCTCCGTTTCGGGTGATCTTGATCTCGTTGGACTCCGTTTTTCACCGCAAACCTCGCTGTAGGCTCAATGTGGGCTGAATCTCGAGGCGTCAAATCCTAACAAATCGTTCTAGGGTTAAATGATAATACGATTGACATTTAACCCAGTACAAGTGTTGCAGGAGGATCGATTAGCAATTTGATTGCTAATTGACTTAATTTGATTAAGCCAATGGGCTGAGATTAAGTATAATTAAATATAATTTAATTAGATTTGGTTTGGGCTTGATTGGATCAAGTCCAATTGATTTATTGGATAAGCCAAGTGCAAGGAAAAACTAGTCCTAGTTCAACTAGGACTTGAGTCAATCTAATTTTTAATTTGATTAAAAAATTAAATCAGATTTAAATCTAATTTAATCTGATTAAAATAGGTTCTTAATTGGATTAAGACCTATTTTAATTGGGTTGATCTAATTTTGATTTGATTTGGTTTGGGAAACCAAATTAAAACAAGTCATAAGACAGAATCCTAGTAAGACTAGGATTCCACCTTGCGCCACATAAGCCTTCTCCACGCCCTCTCTCTTAATTCAATGCCAATCTCCACTTATTTTGTGCGACAAAAGCCCTCTCCCAGATCTCTCCCACGTTCACAAAAGGTCTCTCCTCTTCTTTCTTACATGGAAGGTGGTTTGGATCAAATCTAAAAGAAATAAGTTTGGATTTCGAATTCTATGAGATAGAGTTTTAGAAATCCAAAACTCTTTCAATTTTACACCGAATTTATCCAAATTTTTTTTGAAATTTTTATAGCTTTTAGGGTTTACATTGTGCATCCTTTGCTGGTAATCTATACACGAAAATATGGAGAGGTGCTCAAGAGTTGGCGTCCCTTAACTTGCCATGTTTGGATAAGCCTTGACTAGGTGTTTGACCTAGACAAGGACTCTATCATATCTCTCTATATTAGATGAGTTTCTTTGTAAAATTTTAGGAGAAGTCAGAGATTTGAGAGACCTTTGTGCCATCCAAAAATCAGAGAGAAATACCTTTGGGTCGTGAAGATATAAAAGACGCAAGTTAGGGTGTCTAGAGAGAAAAACGTGAAGAAGAAGAGGGTCTTCTTCTAGGATTTTTTTGTTTCATATCTTTCCTCCCTCCATCTTGAGTTTCCTGAGAGTGTCTCAGATCTGAAACTCCTCCTTCTACTTTTCATCTTTGGAAGAGTCCAAATCAAGAAGAAGGAGGCACCTGATCAACCATCAAAGAAGGATCAGCGCAGTACTAGCATACTGTGCTGATTTCCTGAAGCAGGACTTCTGATCGAGATTCGTGGGCTCGTGTGGATGACTCCTAGAGGCCAGATGCGTGTGCGGCTTGCAACATCATCCTTAAGCCCGGATCAGCGAGGTTAGAGAGTCTAACTTGCAAGGTAATAGATCTGATCTATTGTTTAATACGTACATTAGATGTGGTATAAAAACATGTTGATATGATCAACATGTAGTTCATGCTATATTTATATATTTTAATTTCTGATTTAATGCTATGTAATAATCATATAATAGGATCTTAGATCTAGGGATTCTCTGATTTAAAAAAATAAATTTTGATTTATTTTAGTCTTCTGCTGTATGATCTTGAAAAAGTTTCAAGATCTAACCCTGAAACCCTAGATCTGGTTCCTACACTCATTATCTCAACAATGACGTTTCAACATCTGTTTTCCCTCTGCAATCTAATTTTGTGACAATAATTTATATTTCTTGCTATAAATTAGCAACAATTTTATACTTTTGGGTAGACAACTTAGGATCTACCTTTTATACCTCAATAAAATAAATCATAACTGCTAATATGGTAAAAAATTGAAAGAAGCACAATATACCAGCGGATTGGTGATTGAGATAAAAAGATTTCAATAAATTAGAAAAAAATAAAATAAAAGAATAGTGAATGACTAAAATGTACAAGCCATTCGAATGCAACATCTCATTTGGGATGATCAAGGACAATCACGTTCAGAGTTCGAATGCAAATAAAATTTTTGCTATAGTATTTTTTTTAAAAAAATTATTATGAAAGATATGTAAGATATTATATTACTATTTTTTTCTATATTTTATTTTTTTAAAAAATATATTTTATTACTTTTATCTTTTTCTATTTTTCTTTCACTTCTTCTCGTTGCTGCCCACCGCCTCCTACCCGTTGCCCTCCTTCCCGATGGTTTTCCCCCTCCCTCTGATGCTCGTGCCACCCCATTCCGCAGTCTTCCATCCCCTCTCTTCGACATCCCCCAACGGGCACTCATGCCCTCACCCTCCCCCCCGATGCTCGTGCCACCCTTCCTCCGACGACCATACTGCCTCCCTTGCTCTTTCTTCTTCTTTGCCGCAGACCACTGCGCCCCCCCACCACCAGCCACATTGCCATCTCCCTACCGTGGGCCCCCTACCCTCTCTCTTTCTTCTTCTCTATCACAGCCCCCTCCTCCCATCTTTTCTTTCTTCTTCTCCACTGCAGCCCAACCCCCCGCCCCCTGCCTCTCTTCTTTCCTCCATCCTTGGTGATGACCCCAACGCTCCGCTCCTTCTCCTCCACCCTTGGTGCACACTCCCACCTCCTCCTCTTCCTCCACCCTTGGTGACAACACTACCACCCAACCACCCCCCCCCCCTCCCGACCCCTCCTTCTCTGTAGAGCTGTCAAAAATGGACTAGTCCATTTGGCCCTAAAAATGGATCAGATCAAACTGAGAAATTCTGACGCATTTATGAAAGTAGATTTTTTGGTCCAATCCCTGTAGCCCATGCACTAAATTGGGTTAGGGCCGGGTCAGTCCGTGGGCCGGCCCATATCCGATCAGATGAATAGGCAATTACTTAAGTTGAGTCCTTGATGCTTATTCCTTAACCTTTCCTGAAAATGTCCAAATTCTAATTTACACTCGAAAGTGGTTGCATGGCTTTGTTCCAAATCCTGATAGTAATTTTTTTTATATATTTATTGTATATACTTTACAATCTTTGTTTATTAATTTATCTTTTGAATTGATTATTTAATTGATTTTTAATTGATTGTGAATTTTAGATGAAGATGATAGCAGTATTGGCCTTGAGACATCGAGAGTGAATTTAAATGTGCTTCAAGAAGATGAATTTGTGGAGGAATAGCTTGTTTGAATTGATGTTGCTTTTTTGAGTTTAAGAAGCATTTGAAACAAGTATGCTGAGCCCAGCCCGACTCATATAATCACAGCCCACGTGGGCTGGGACCGGACCCACGTCAGCGACATATTTTTATGCGGGTCTTACCAAAAAAGAATTGTGTTATTTCGGACCAAACGAATAAAGAAACAAATTTATTTAACAAACAAAAGGAGAGAGAGAGGGATTCGGACCCTCGATAGTTTGTTGTTCAGAACTATACCAATTTTTGGTAGTTTTACTCCTCTACCCTCGATGTACACCCCCTCCCCCAACTTCTCTTTGGGCCTTCCCTATCTCTACCACCCACCCCCATTGAAAAATGATGATTTGGGAGAGGAGTGGTGAGAAGACTTTTAGGGAAAGAAAAAAAAAAAAAAGGCATTCAATTTAATCTTAATTTTGGGATATTTACTGCACCAACTCTGATGCTCCAACTGATTGCTAATAAAGAAATTCAAATTATTTATTTTTAATTTAATAATCAAAAATAAATTAATTATAAAAAAATTAAATTATTCTTTAGAGTACCGCAGCAAAACCCATTCAAACATGGGCTATTCTCACTGCCAGAGTGCTTGTAGCTCATGGGGTTGAATCTGGGCTGCACATATCCGGTTGAGTATGGGTCAAGCTGAAATTGAGCTGGGTATCTATCAACATAAGCCTAAGACTGACACCATTTCACATCTCAGTCCCACCAGCTCAAGAAGCATTTGAAAGAAGGATTTATGTTATTGCAAGGTTTAAACTGCTTTGCTCTCCTCTTCCTTTCAAAGTAAATATGTTTATTTATACCCAAAATAATATGTTTATTGTTCTTAGAGAATTATGGCACCATAGCCAGGAGGAGGAGAATTTACTTGGTGCACCAGATCCACTGTAGACATAGGGTGTCATACATCCACCAAGGATGATTTCACTCTAGATCTATGGTTGATCAAGTCCACTTAATAATTTCTTCAAAAGAATGATCATTCATGGACCAGGATAAATAAAAACCTGAACTTCCTAGTGAGTGGTGATACTGGTGTGCTGGAAGATTTGAAACAAGGAGCCAGCTTTATATGGTCACAGTAGGAGCATCAAACTGCTGTCCTGTGCTAAATTGAAGCAAATTGGACATTTCCTATCTTGGCAACCCATATTCGTCATTTATTTATTTTAATTTGAGATAGAAACAATAAAAATTGGATACAGCTCAGCCATTGGAAGAAAACTTTTATGGACTAGTTGGATTTTTTGATAAATTATAGTTGAACCTCTTCAACTTTTCATGATTTACACTTACATTCTAAAAATTCTAATTTTATCAATTAGACCCCAAAATTTAGGTTTCTATTACTATGTGGCCCAACCATTTAGTAGAGGTCTAATGTCATAAATGGTAACTATCAAATTACTAATTTATCCTCTTATTTTAAAGTTTAAAAAAATCATTTAAAAATTACAGAGACATCTCTTCAAAAATTCATGATTTTTATGTATACCTCAAAACTTTTGAAAAGTTATACTTGGCCCCTGATATGATATCTACAACTATTTATAGGATGAAACCTTTGACACTAACCATTCTATTCTACTTTGTGGTGCTCCATTTCAATGCCAACAAATCTCCTATATCCATATTCAAGAGATTTTTGTGAGAGTTCTTGCTTGAAAAAAGTTTAGGGATAACAAAAGGTGAAAGAGAGCAGTCACATCATTTAGATATAAAGTTTGAAAAATGGAGTTAAATAATTTACATCCTTCAAAAATAGGGTCCAAGAAGAAGAGGCACGGCCATAATTCCTCTTTCAAGATGGTGATAGCACCTCCACCACTAATGATCAGGATATTAGAATCCAAAGAATATATTAGCTACATTCAACCATCAAAGTCTCCATCACCTATGTAATAGAGACTTTATTCTCTAATTTCTTCTTGGTTTTCTCTAGTTTTATAGTTCCTTGCTTTGTATAAAACTTAATTTTATTATGATTTAATAAATTGATGATATTTGACTCCAATTTTGTTCACATAAAGAGAACCAAAGCTTCATTGGCCTAGGGGTTCCTCATTCTTCCTCCTTTATATTTTCAATGGGGAACATAGCTTTGCTATGAGGTACCGAGGGTTTTAGATCAAACTAAAAAAATAGGACATGAGAGGCTTCAGATATTATCATGAAATAGAGAAAGTGAAGGTCCAAGAATTATCATTCGTGTATAATTAAGCTACAACACATGACTTAACAAAACTCACAAAATCTCTTATCTATTCAATCCAAAAATAGTAGGAATTTTCTTCTCAATGTTATCAGAACCAGAAGAGGAGCTAAATCCATAGTTAGCTCCAAACAAAAAGGCTGCCTCTTAAGGATGGCCATTGGATTCGACCTGTATGGTATCTGATCCGAATGGGATAGATTCTATCCGATTCGATTAAAATATGAGACGAATATCGATTTTATTAAAAAAATATCCACAGTAAATTCAGATAGGATACAGATAATAATATGCTCCATCTATACACACACACACATATATATGTGTGTGTGTGTGTGTGTGTGTGTGTGGTGTGTGTGTGTGTGTGTGTGTGTGTATATATATATATATATATATATATTCCATTTAAACTCTTATATCTAAATGCCCAACACAAACCTTAGTCATTTATCCTCTCCCCCCACTACCATTATTGTGCACACCTCCTCCCTCCTCCCTCAACCCCAACCTCAGACACCTCTCCCTCCTCTTCTGCTCCCTCCACCAAGCCTCCAATGACCCTGCTACCTCCTCTGCTACTCTTATCGAGGCCTTCCCCCTCTCTCCCTTTGACAACTCCATTGTATTCCCTCTCCCATGCCGGCAATATGACCTTGTCGAGTACCTCACTTGGCCTCCCACCAGATGGAGACTTCTAAGGATGAAAAAAATAAAGAAAAAAGGTCAAGGAGACCCTAGCCATTTTCGATTCAGCCGCTCCAAGCCTCCCACCCAATCAAGCCTCCCACCCAATCAAGACTGCTGAGGATGGAAGAAAACAAAGGGAAAATGGAAGAAATCCTAGCCATTTCCTATTCAGCCACTCCAAATCTCCCACTCAATTGAGACTCCCTGAGGATTGAAAACACAGAGAAAAAATTGGAGAAAAACAAAAAAAAGACAAAAAATATTAAAAGGTAAAATCTTTTCCGCATCACTTGATCTTTTTTTTTCATTCTCTTTTTTAGAGATCTATGATTGAGCACCTGAGGGAGATCAGGGTGAGTCGGTCCCTTTAGGTTTTGAGAGCTTGTTCTCAGTACAAGCATGTTAGATTGTGAGTTTTGGGAGATTTTTGTGAGACCTAATCCGACCCCATCCGACACGTACCCCACCCAACCTCAATCGACGCAATATGGGTATGGAGCAGGCACAAGGATGGATTTTTTCATAATAGATGGATACGAATATTGATCTACCCGATCCATTGCCATTCCTACTACCTCTAGAGCCTTTCATAAGAAGGAACCCCACAACACAATAGGATGAGGAACAAAAGATCAAAAAGGTTGAAAGATTTAACAATAAAAAAGGGATGGCTCTCAACTTTTCTATTGTAATTAAACCACATCAACCACAAAGTAGAACTCAAGGCAAAAGAAATAAAAAAAAAAAAAAAAAAGAGAAAGATCTCAACTTTTTATTTGGAAATCTTTCTCCATAGCTTCAATGAAAGTATAAAGAGGGTGAGATGAAAGAGAGAAGCGCCAATAATATAAGGATAAAACCTCCAACTTACTGACCCACTCTATCATCAAATAACAAAAAAAAAAAAATAAGAGTAAGAATAGAGAACAAGGAAGATCTATACTCAAGAAGAAGAAGAACCATCCAAGAGAGCATTGGATCCCTCACCTTCCATTGGACAACTCCCAGATAGAAGAAAGAAAAAGGAATGGGAGGGGTCACATGATGGCCATGTGATTTCATCCTTTCCCACCAAAAAAATTAATTCTGCTTCTAATCGAGGAAGGAAGGGTATTTATGAAATATAATATTTGAAATTATATCATGTGACAATCACATGTCATGGATCCAAATGGAGATGGATGGTAAGAGTACATTGCAATAAAAATCTAAATTTTGGGATCTAATTAAAAAAATTAAAATTTTTAGGGTGTAAATACAAATTATAAAAAATTAAAGAGATGTCTCCATAATTTACCTTCGTTATTATGATGGCCCATGAAAAGGCAAGGTTTCTACGAGGATCATAAGGTAGGAGCACCACGGATTTTAAATTCACACATGGTGGTGGAAAGTTTTTGCGACAGATGGAGAGATGAGAAAGAGACCTAATTGTGTCTACCTATGCCAGAAGTATGCATCTATTTCTAGCCACAAGCTCGTTAACTCCGGTCCAGAGTGCAACGAGTCAGAGATATCTTCATGGTCGGGAGAAGGCATAACCATTGGTTTCAGATTGGATAGGTGGCATGTATAATTCTTCCATCGAATTGCAGGCACGGCTGGAGAAATTTCATTAACGGTGAATGATTTCTAGATGGGGACATGGGTGGCAGCTGCGCCATAACCAAATCCCAACATTGGATTTGCAATTAGAAGTGTGCTCCTTATGGTGGCCTCGGTTGGTCTCATCATTTAATTTCAAAAAAAAAAAGAAAGAAGAAGAACAGAAGGGTTCACAAAATGGCTTTACAATGCCTTAGCATCTAGTTGCATGCGATGTTCATGGAAACTATTTAATTTGGTGGGCTGATGTAAATGATTGGGTAGGTGAATTTTGTTGTTAAGCAAGTAACGCAAAGAGGCCGCCCATACAATCACACACACTGTTCCCCTGAGCAGGTCACCCATGGGGACTTGCGTTATTTTCAGGAATCAGTGTAACAAACGGTTGAATCATGAAGTGCCACATTGATATCAAGGAATGTTTTTTTTAATGGTTAATTAATTGCCACCTCTGACTTTTTTTCGTTGTTTTATTTTCGGACAAAAACATCAGCAGTACTAGGGCACAGCAGCACAGCAATAGTGTCGGCATCAGGCGTGGTCTGCATGAGCTATTTGGCTTCCAGAGGTGGGCTTAGTTTTTATTATTATTATTATTTTTATTTTTATTTTTATTTTTATGAAATAGATCATCTGTATTTATTTTGTATGAATACATTCAAAAAAAATTAAAAAATAAAATATTTTTGAGTGAACTAGGATCTTGCCCACATCCGTCCAGAATAATGGACGGGAGCAAAGGGTCTTATTTGCACTGTAGACTTATGTTTACAGAGGTGGGCTTATTTTGACGGGTCTTATTTTCAGTGTCGGCTTTTTTTCTAGGGTGCTCGCCCACATCGGGCTTCCTGAGGTGGGCTTAATCTTGGAAAGGCTTATTTTCACTCTCTTTCACTGTAGATTGGATGGGTCATTTCGATACATACCATGGATGTGCCAGGTCTTACTTGGGGGTGAATGGTTGCTTTGTGCAGTAGACTAGCTTTTGAGCTTAAATGTCGTTGCTGGATTGGATTTCTCATCTTTTTCTTTAATTTTTTCATTTAAAAAAAAATCCATCTTTTTCTTTCTCTCTTTCTCTTTCTCTCTTTTTTTTTTTTTTTTTTTCATGTTTCCGCTGCTGTACTGCTCTCATCTCATTGCATTTATCATTGTAATGTGGCCTACATCTCTTTTGCGCAAAAACGTGGTATTAACTTGTTATGGATATATAAAAAGTTTATGATCTCAATCATGATTCGATCTGTCTTCTTGGCTCTTATGCTTCACTATCTTCGGAGTGGTGCCGACCTTATGCCCGAATATATACAGATGATGTGTTTTGGAACAGCCTTGATAAAACGTTCCAAGTAGTTTCCTACATTCTCGTGATTAGTGAATAATAATTTGGGCTTCATGAGTGAAATAATTATTTACAGCTTTTAGAATTCACAATAACCGCTCATGATAAGTAATTGTAGGTCTAATAATTATCCATGATTAAAACCCACTTACACAATAATTGCACCCTGATATTCAAGGTAATGGAATTGCACCCTTGATATTTGGGTAATAGTTGGCATGTCCCCACTCTAGGTAGAGGGGGGAAGGGGACCCTTAAGTTTTGATAGAAACATACAACTCCCTTCTCATTCTATCTCTCTTTTTTTGACTACTTCAAAACTTCGAATAACTTGAGTATCGGAGATTCTCCCATGGAAAAACCTCCGCAAGTAGATTTTGGTTGAAGATAGAAGATACCAACCTCCCTGACCTTTCTCCGATTGCTAAAATTGTCTCAGCACTAACTAGGAGCTCGGCTTGTTACTGCAACCGAAGTTAGCAGCAACATAACTAATCCTAACTCAATAAATAAAAAACAAAACAGAAGCCAAATACAAAATTTTAGTACTTTTTAAGATCCTATTTGGCTAAACTTTGGAGTGCCAGAAAGTATTTTTGATCCTCCAAAAATACTTTTAGATGGTATAGTGATGTTTGATAAAAAATCAAAAAATTATTTTGACGTTGCTAGAAAGCTGAAAAAATCTATTTAAAAAAAAACTTCATTTTAAAGCTTTCCTCAAAAGTACGTTAAGACTAATGTTGGAAAGCTATTTTGAATTAAATAAATTTTTTAATAACTAAAATACCAACTAATAAATCTCATAATTACATCTTATGTTATATCATATTATATTATTATACCATAAATATAATATAATATAATAATAAATTAATAATATGATATATTATAAACATATAAATAATCTATTATAATATTATTATATTATAATAATATAATTTATTATATTATAATTTATTATTAGATTATATTATAATTAGTATATTATAATACATTATATATTACATCAAAATTATAATAATATTATATTATAGTATAATATTATTTTTATATTATAATATTATATTACAATATATGATAATAATATTATATAATAAAATAATACTTTAAAATATAGTAATATTTATGTTATAAACATATAATACAATCTATTATAATATTATTATAATATAATAATAATACAATATGATATAAAATATTTTAATAATAATATGATATAATTATATTAATATTATATTATATTATAATCTATTATTAGATTCTATAATAATCAATTATTATATTACATTATAAATTATATTATAATTATAATAATATTATATTATATTATAATGTTATATTATATGATAATAATATTATATAATATAATAAAATTTTAATATATAATAATATATATTGTATTATTCTTTACTATATAATATTATGTAATATTTTTTTTTTATTATTTTATCATATCAAAAGTATATTTTTATTTTAGTTATCAAATATATATTAAATTTCAAAAACTTTATAAATATTATTACCAAAAACAAATATTTTTTATAAAAATTTTACTTTCAAAAATTATACTTTTTAAATCTCTACTTTCAAAAACTCCGACAATTCTACTACCAACAGCAATTCAAACAGGACCTAAGTGATGCTTCATAAAGAATAACCATGGGAATATAGGATTGATACCGCTTATATTCTTCTATTCGCATGGAGGCAGGCCCACTAACTGGCTGGCCCAGGTGGCTGCTTTGTTTTGGCCTTTGAATGGTCCGAGGAAAATGCTGAAGGTGATCGACTTCATAAGTTTTTTCAAACCTTTCATGGCAAACAATGCAAAGCTAAATTGATTCGGGATGTCATGAAGTACCAAAAAAAGCAATAGCTCTATATTATGTTCATGCCATAAGCATGACTATTGCTACCATAGTTTTTGTGAAATCCCTTTCTTATGTAAATAGGAATTTGCCAAAAGTAGAATTGGGAAACCAGCACTATTTTGTAGGGAAACTTCCTCAAAAACCTTAATCTGAAAAGTAAAGTCTAGTGAAAAGAAAAAATAAATCAAAGATTCATCCTGATGGCTCTCATAGAATAATAGCAATAAACCACTGATTTTATTTGTTTGACTTATTTTCTTACAAAAGGAGAACAAATATTGGTAAAAGAGGAGCATTTAGAAATACCCGTGGATTAATTTCTAGCTACTTATTAAATCAATTCCTTCTTCAGAAATCAATCAGAGTATATCTAGAATTAATATTATGTACTTTTTAAACCATATTTAAGATCTAATCTGAAAACTTAAGTAGATGGATAGACTCATGAGCATATATATATATATATATTCAAAGGTTAAGGTAGGTCCAGTGTCCTTGGGATGAGAAGAATTAGTAGTTGTTAGACTAGTTCTGACTTTCTGAATAAGTTTGAGTTGGGCTTATGAGCAAATCACCCTTCCTTTGGTTTCTCTGCAAAGTTGGATCTCACTAAGCCTATTAAAAATTGGACCATAAGCCTATCTACAGAAATCTTGCTTCGAGTAGAACTATTAAAGCTAATAGCGCCGCCTGGAATCAGTTCTCTTAACGCTTCCACTGTTGAATCCCAACCTTCAAAATTCCTCGGGTAGCGGCAGAAATGGAGGAGAAATATAAATTGTTCAATCTTTAATGCATGCAATGTGAGACTATTTTTTTAATTTTTTTTACCATCATTTTATTTCTTACATTTGCATTATTTGCCGCAATGATTCCAATGGTACTAACAATTGCTACATCAGTAATATTTTTTCTCAGGCAGAAATATGATAGGGATAGCATCCAATTGACCAATTGACCCAATTGACCCAATTGGCGCCCCCAATTGTTTCATCAAATGTATATTTTCGAGGAGGGGTTGGACGCATGATCATTATCCGATACTGTAAAAGGATATTTTAGTAAAAGCATTTTCAAACTTAAATGCGTTGTTTTTTCATGCTCTCCTTCGATAAAAACACATGAGAGCGAGACAAAAAAAGTGGCATTTATCAATAAAATAAAAGTTAAAAAATATCTTGGATTAAAATGTGATTAAAAGTATTCGTATCCTCCCACTCTCATGCATCTGATATACAACTTTCATCCAACTTGCCACTGTATACCTGTCGGTTAGGAAAGAAAAACAAGAGGCTCACCAGTCCACAGAAAAGTTAATGGAACTTGTTACTAGGGAACTTGTCGCATGATGCACAAGATTGCAATTTTTTTTTTTTTTAAAGAAAATATAAGATCATAACTTTATGGGCCAGAGAGAGAAAGCTCATAAGAAATAGGAGGTTTCTTATCAAATCAAATAAATAAATCAATAAAATTGATCGGATAGAATATCACCGCTGTTGCTGCAAGTCTCCGGTTCAATGTTGACATGGCAAAGTTGGGGTCATACAGAATCCAAGATACAGAGAAAATCTGTAAAGAAAGTTACACTCATCGATAATTTTTGATAGGGGATCTTTCAATAATTAAGTTAGCCAGAGCTTAAGAAAAGAAAATGGAGAGTGAGAATTGATGCACGATCTTCTTCTCCAATTAGCTTATCTCAAAATCCCTTTGGTACCCTTTTATATAAGATGGAGCTGTAGGCTATTAGCCGGAATCTTTAGGCCGTTATGTCTGAATTTTTGGGCCTTTAGCCACATTCTAAAAATTGGGAGATTCCAAGAATGCCCATGTGGTTGAGTAGCTGGCGACTTGAGGAGCTCGACCTTCAAGAGCTTGGCTTTTGGAGTCGGCTTATGGAGCCTGACTCTTGGAGGTCAGTTTTGAGAGATCGAGTTCAAGAGGTCGGCTTCGAAAGCTCGATCTTGCTAGAATTTGATGTCTCAAAATTCGATCTACACTGAGCCTACAGCGAGATCCACGATGATGAACGGAGTCCAATAAGTCCAAGATCAGTCCAAATGAGATCAGATGAAGGAGACACCTCAATAGAAGATGTCATGAAAATCGAAGCGATCGAGGCCGGCTCGGCAGGCCGATGGAGCGGGCAGGTGCAACGATGAGCAGGACGACCGCGAGCATGTGGCCCAGCCACGAATGCCTGGAGCACGGGTGCACGGCCCAGGCCCAGGTGGGCACGCGCGCGGACGCAGCCCAGGCCCAGGCAGGCTTGCATGCATGCACGGCCCGCACGATATTCCTCACGCGATCCATGCACCGTACGTGGACCGACGGTCCACGGGGACCCATGTGGACTGGGTAGGCGTTTCTCTTTGGTTTCCATGGTCCATCGTGGATCGAAGATTGTTTCGGGCTAGTTTTGCACGGTCCATCGTGGTTATAGGGATTTTTCATGGATTGGGGACTCATATTGCACATCGAACTTTAGGATAGGAGCCGATCTTGATCTGACGGGTCTAGGAGCTATTTGGATGCTGTGAGGAGTCCAACATCAACTTTGACTCCTATTTCGACATGGATTCATAGCTTTAAAGGCCCCTATTGACAGAACAGAGAGAACAGAGAGCAACATCATGGCTTTGGTTGTTGGCAAAGGACCACAGCAGTAGATCGAGAGGTGCTAATAGAGAGCAGAAGCAAGGTGCTTCAGGCAAACTATCAGGCAGCGGACAGCGATCGCTTCAGGGTTCAAGGGGATCTTCCTAAAGAGAGTTTTTTGAGGAAAAGCTTCTTCTGAGAGAGAGATTGGGTATACAAGGTTAAAGGTGTGATATTCTCTTGTATTTTTTTTTTCATAGTGAAGCTTGCATGCCCCATGGAGGCGAGCCTTTTGGCTGATCCATGTATTTGATTATTTTTTTTATTTCTTCTTTTTTTTGCTGTGACGCATGGTATCGAAAAGATCTTGTGGAGGTGGTGTCCTGGTCAGACATCTCTAACAAGCGATATCAGAATGAGATTGTACCAGAACATAAATTACGGTTGTAAGCAAGATTGAAGATGGAAAAGATATGATCAATCAAAATGGAGATCAATAAGTTGATGAAAGAAGCAATTTCTCTTGTGGTAGGCAAGGGTGAAGGACGTGCTCATCCAGCAAGGGTTGATCAATACTTTCTTGTACAAGAAGAAGTCGGCTACCATAGAGGTGCAGGATTGGAGGCAGCTTCAGATGTAGGTGGTGAGTACGATCCACTTGTACCTAACGAATAGGTAGCGATCCATGTGCTTGGCGAGACTTCCTTGACAATCTGTGATCGAAGCTCGAGGAGTTGTACATGATGAAATCTCTCACTAACATCCTCTTCCTTTGGAGGCAGTTCTATCAACTGTGGATGACTGAGGGACAAAGTGTGTAGGAGCATCGCAGCCACTTTCAGAAAATCCTTATAGACCCTCTCAACGTTGGCGAGAAAGTTTAGGAGAAGACCAGAGCGCTAGTCTTACAAGTGTCGCTCTCTCTTCGTATGAGTTCTTGATGACTGCTCTTCTAGTAGGAAAAAGCACCATCAAGATGGATGAGATCACCATGTGGTTATTCAAAATATTCTCAGGAGAGAGAATCCAGCTTTGAGCTCAGGTGGTAGCTCAACTTTGATGGTTTCTGGAGTAGGAGACAATAGACGGAGCGATAAGAGATCACGATGAGGCGGTCTGAGTCTAGGATGAGGAACTTAGCAAAATCAGATATTATCGATATGATGAGTTGGGGTATCTAACTAAAATTGCTCTCAACTCAGGGATCAGATGAGGGATACTGCAGCGACGGCCAGTAGTGAGTCAAAGGGTGATGTCCTAAGATATCTGACAAGGTATCTATTTTTTTCCAGCAGTGAATTTTAGATTTGCATGTACCTATCATGTATGTTACAGAGAGAAGCAGTTTGACTTCCTAGAGAACAGTGAAGGCACTATTTATCTGTCGGATGGATCGAGCTATGCGATCAAAGGTATTGGGACAGTCAGCTAGAGGACATATAATGGTGCAGTGAGAAGATTGAGAGAGGTCCGATACATATCCAATTTTGGATGGAATCTTATCTCACTGAGCAGACTGGATTCGAAAGGCTATAGGACAGTAGCTGGTGGAAAAATTCTGAAGGTGTTGCGCGGCGATAGGGTTATTCTGAGAAAAAAAAGAGGATGAGATGATATTATTACTTGATGGAGAGTCCAGGGGAGGTGAAGCTTCAGGAGCCAAAAGAAGCCCAGAGCGAGATGGAGCTCCAGGTGGAGGTGGATCGGGCATGAGATGTGAGATTCAGAGGATGAGAGGCGATATCACAGAATGAGATTCCTATTGCTGCAGAATGATATCCCGAGAAGATCTAAGGTCAGGA
This sequence comes from Elaeis guineensis, assembly GCF_000442705.2. Classification (NCBI taxonomy): domain Eukaryota; kingdom Viridiplantae; phylum Streptophyta; class Magnoliopsida; order Arecales; family Arecaceae; genus Elaeis; species Elaeis guineensis. The sequence continues at coordinate 24,104,626 of NC_025996.2, forward strand.
GGAGCACAACATATGATGGAGATGGGATCGAGTGGCCTGGCTCGACTCCCATATCTGTCCATCCATGATCAGCAGGCGATTGTCCAAGGGCATAGGGGCGAGGAGATCCAAAAATCTCAAAATTAGGAGGTGGTCGAATGTCAGTTGAGGTGAAGATTGTTAAAATTTGATGTCTCAAAATCCGATCCATACTGAGTCCACAGTGAGTCTGCGATAACGAACGGAGTCCAACGAGCTCAGGATCAGTCCAAACAAAAATTAGATGAAAGTGATACGCTTGATAGAAGATGGCACAAAAATTAGAGTGATGGAGGCTGGCGGTGGCCGACGGTAGGTCGCAGAGCGGGCGTGCTCGACGGTGCATGGGACGGCTGTGAGCATGTAGCCCAACGCACGGACGTGAGGTTGGTGCACGGCCAGGCTGGGCGGGCGCGCAAGCCCAGCCCGCGTGATATTTCTCACGCTGTGCATGGACCGATGTCCATGAGGGCCCGCGTGAGCTGGGCGAGCGTTTCCCCTTAGTTTTATGTAGTCCACCATGGACTGAAGGTCGTTTTGGGTTGGTTTCTCATGGTCTACAAGAGTTTTTCGTGGATCGAGGACTCATGTTGTTGTTGGAATTGGAGTTTGAAGCATGCATATGTATTTCAAAAATTTTATTTTCTAAACACAACAGCGGAGAATAAGATTAAAATATTTTTAATCTAAATTATGCATGTATAAAAATATGAAATCATATGGATCTATGTCATATGCTGAAATTAATATATGCTGAAATTCAGATTGTGATCAAATCACATATCTGTTTCACAATCTTTTTCTTCAAATTTGGATCTGGAAGAGAAGAGATTCTCTCTTAGCCGCACAAGTATCCAACCTCTACGAGTATCTACTCAGGATCAGTCTAGAACAGCCTCTTTAATCTAAATTTTGGTTCTCCAAAATTCAGCCTGCTGAATCTGAACGAAGCCTAGATCGTGATCAATGCTTGATCTTTTTTCTTGATCTTCTTCTTCTCCTCTTCTCTAGAATTTTTTTTTTTTGTGCTGCTACAAAACACCAGAACCAGCAAATTATGGGATGCCCAACACCTTGGCGTGGAACTCCTTGGGACTTGCATCCCAAGGGATGGGCGTGTAGAACGCCCAAGAGAAGAGAAAGAGAGAGAAAGAGAGGGCGTAGGGAGAACCTTTGGGCATGAGGGGCTGCTGGTTTGGATGCTCTAGGGACTTTAGGGGAGGTCTCTTTAAATAGATATGAGGATTGAATCCTATTCAATCTCATAATATAAGTCCTACTTGTATTAGAAATCCTATTAACTTAAGTTATCCAACTTAAATTAGGAAGCCATTAACACCAACAATTGAAGCCCTTGTACCCATAATTAGACATCCCAAAACACACCCAAGAGATACCCCATAAGAGAACTAAAAGCCCTCTAATCAATGGACACACCCAACTTTATCAAATCAAGGTGGCACCCAAAAGTAACTATCAAGAGAATTAATTAAGGACTTGCACCCTTAATTTATATGATCCATAATCTTAGCACCCAACAATTGGAGTCTCATGAATCTTATTCATATAGGTTATTAGCAGATAATTAAATTAGAATTATCTTATCAAATAAGTAATCCCAATGAAAAGAAAATTGGGTCCAACCATGTACTAGCAAGGTTATCATGAACCCAATAGGTTTTTTTAAACCCAATTGATATTTCATAAACTTAATTACTTATTTCAGACCTAATCTCTTTGTTGTGTGACCTCATAGATTCAATTCTATCTAGTAGTGAGATATACAATGATCTCTATCATTATATCATTGAAACTCTTTTCAATAGGTCGGAACAATTTTACTTCTAACTCAGCAAGGATTGTCGATTCAGAATGATCCTAATGAGCTCTCATAATCGACCAGTGACACCTACAGTATGTAGTGACAATCTAGTAAACTGAAATGAACCTCTAGGTGTAGTTAATATGTGATTCAGTTCCTCTATCGTGAGTCTCGATTAGATGGCAGGTCATTGATAAATCGTCAAACCTCAACATCAGTCATATGATAGATTCGATTAGCTTAAATTCAGTTGTAACTTCTATGAAAAGTCTTTTCCATCAATCACATTACTATGGCATAGATTCTTGGACTTAACCTTTCAAATCTCATAGGATCATCCTCTCTAACAAAGTCGATAGATCTTATCTTGATGTGCATCTCTCCTACAGTAGACCAACTATCGCCAACATCCACTACAAGAGCTCATTGAGATCCATGTTTATGAGTCAGTCAAACTTTAGCCACCTCACTACGAGTAGTAATACCATTTCAAGTCAAAGATCAGTCATACAACTACAGCATCGAGACAATCACTGACGATTGAATAAAAATTCAGATGATCTTTCGTATGGTCACGCTCAGTACTAGTTGTTCTCTAACAACCACTGGCACTCATCGTCCTGTGTCTCTACATAGTAGATCAGAGACTCATCTATTCTGAAAGAAGTGATTTGTATGCCAGTCTATCTGGATCTATTACCGTCCTCATGATGATCCTATGATCGAAAATATTTAGAAATTAAATACATGTCTCTAATTCTCAACACTTTGAGAATATGTATCGAAACTAATTTTATGGATGATTCAATGACACATCACACTTGAATGAAAAAAAATTATCTTTTATTGATCATATCAATATATTAAATACAAAATTATGCTCTAGAATTATTACAATGTGTCAGCCATATTGGCTTTTAGACATACATCTAACAATCTCCACTTGGACTAATGTCAATTGACCACAAATCTAAGTCCCATCTTTTCAAAATGGACTTTCATTTTCGGTTGGCTAACTACTTTGTTAGCGGATCTGTCATGTTATCCGCGGAGTCTACTCTTCGCACCTCGACATGTTTCTTTTGAGATAGTTGCGTATGATATGAAAACGTCACTCGATGTGCTTAGATTTTTTATGAGACCACGGCTCCATAGCAAGTGCTATAGCTATTGTTGTCGCAGTACAACGGTATGGCATCCAATATCGAACCAGAGTCCAATACCCAACTAGAAGTAGAAGAACCCATAAGGTTAGATTCAATTATGAGCATAGCTTTGAAAGGCTTATCATCCTTTTTGGTCTTTAGGCTCTCCAGGTATTTAGGACAGTTCCTCCTTCAGTGACCTTCAGCATGACAGTAGAAATACTTTTCTTTGCCTCAACCACCTTTAGACCATCCTTCTTCGGCTTGCTCTCTTTCTTTTCCTTCTTTACAGATTTAACCTTCTTCCTTTCATAGACTTTCTCTTGGAGGAAGAGGTCAGCTCCACAGCGAGAACAGTATTCCTTGAACTCTTCAAGGTACCCTCCGTGGTGATCAACATATTGACGAGTTCAAAAATAGTGCAGTCAAGTTTGTTCATATGAAAATTCATAATGAATTGATTATATGAACTGATAACAGATTGAAGGATCAAATTCATCTGCAATTTCTTTTGCATTTCTAGTTCGAGCATCCAAGCTCCTCAATGTCTTTGATCACTGTCATACAGTGCTCATGGACAGACTGCCCTTCACGCATCTTCAGATTGAAGAATCTTTTGGATACTTCGAAGTATGCAGTATGGCTCTGCTCACCATACAACTCTTGTAGGTGAGTGATCATGGCCCGGCAGTGGGCATATGCTCGTGCTGACTTTGCAACTCGTTTGACAAGGACGCCAACACATAACACTTGACTCAACTGTCTTCATCCATCCACTTCTCAAAAGCAGCTCTTTGCTCAGCAGTAGAACGGTTTGGTAGTGCTACGGGATCTTGATCGAGAACATGGCTTGACTTTTCTGAGATCAGAACAATCTTAAGGTTTTGAGCCAGTCTTTGTAATTGATACCAGTTAAATGATTAGTTTCAAGGATGCGGACTAAAGAGTTTAAGGTTGGCATTATGATTTAACTGTGAGAGTAGAGATTTAAATTAGACTTTTATACTTAATATTTATATTTGCTTCTAGGGATTTAAGATGCAAACAAGGACCCCCACTAATTTATCAAATCTCTCCACTCTCCGAGAAGAAACAGAAACCCTAACGCGATAAAGGATTCCTAGTGGGTGCAGCGGTCCCATCGATGACATGCACCTCACCTAACAGTTATTGGTAACATGCACACCGATGCGTAGGCAACTCTTTATCCAGATACTTCACTAAGCATGTTGCAGTGCTTAATCCTAAATCATGTGGGCTCACCTAATAATTATTACCCATATTTCTTAGTTAAGCCCGACCCACCATTCACAAATAGGTGTAAGGCCATCATTAGGTCCCTCATCTAATAGTTATTAGGCCCAACCCCATCCTTATCCTGGAGCAACTCTTTGCTAATAGAATGGTTGCATGTTTTCGATGCAACTGAATCACTGTAACCAGCCGAGAACAATCAACGTCAGTAGCACGCTCGCACATCTACAACGACGGAAGACCTATGGACTTAATATTTATGGAGAGGTTAGGTTTAGATCTCATCTAATCAGTCATCATATGACCAATCTAACTGGTATGGACTAAATCAAATCGCTAAGCAACCTAATTCAAGACCCAATCTTTCAAATTGACCAGGTAAGTGGAGATCAGTGGGGGTCCCCCCATTGCATTTCTAAGATGCCAATAAATTGGTCAGGTCGGCTAACGAAATAAATTAAATAACCACGTCTCATTAACTTACCTTAGACACTAATAGATCGATTGATCAGAATTAGTTAGCTCAAGTGAATTGAGCTCAAACCAACGAGTCAAATTATGTCCTTAGATTAATTGATTCTACTTATGGGATTCAATCGATTTGATTAACAATGATTGTGTGATCATTAACTTAATTGATATAATTTTATCAATATTTGACTTGGTTTGATCAATTACTTAATCAAGTTAGACCCATATGACTCAAATCAAAAACCTTAAATGTAATTCTATTACATAACCTAATTTATAATTTTTTCATGATCAAAATCCTCATATACAAACATAAATTTCAGATTCTAAAATCACATTTTAGATCTAAATTCATTGCATGAAAGTAAGTTTTAAAATATGAAAATAATTTTTAGATTTTGTCATACAAACATGTATCACATATATACATATAAAATCAGATCTAAACCAAATTTCAGATGTAAGCATAATATCATATATGTCATATACTAATCATGGATCAGATTAAAAGTAAATTTATGATCTAAATATGCAATTATATATCACATATATGAATCAAAATTTAAATCATATAAAAATTTTAAGTTTTATGCATGCATCTATATATCACATGAACATAAACTAGAACTCTTTTTAGATCAAAATTCAGATCTATGCATGCGATTATATATCATCTATATGTTCTATAATTAAATCTAAAATTAAATTTTAGATTAAAAGATCCATCTATATATCTCATGTATCAAGAAAAAATCTGATTTTAAAATCTTTTCAAAAATATGTATATCAAAATCAGCATATAAAAATCCGTGGCTCTGATACCACTGTTGGAATTCGGAGTTTGGTGCATGCATATATATTTCAAAAATTTTATTTTCTAAACACCGCAGTAAAAAATAAAATTAAAATACTTTTAATCTAAATTATGCATGCATTAAAATATAAAATCATATGGATCTATCTCATATGCTGAAATTGATACATGCTGAAATTCAAATTGTGATCAAATCACATACCTGTTTCACAATCTTTTTCTTCGAATCTAGATCTGAAAGAAAAAAGATTCTTTCTTAGCCATACAAGTATCCGACCTCTACAAGTATCCACTCGAGATCAGCCTAGAACAGTCCTCTTTAATCTGAATTTTGGTTCTCCAAAATTCAGCCTGCTGAATCTGAACGAAGCATGGATGGCGATCAATGCTTGATCTTTCTCCTTGATCTTCTTTTCCTCTTTTCTAGAGTTTCTCTTTACTTTATGCTACTACAAAATACCAGCAACCAGCAAATTATGGGATACCCAACACATTGAGTGTGGAACTCCTTAGGACTCGCATCACAAGAGATGGACGTATAGAACGCCCAAGAGAAGAGAAAGGGAGAGAAAGAGAGGGTGTGGGAGAGCCTTTGGGCATGAGGGGCTGCTGGTTTAGATGCTCTAGGGATCTTAGGAGAGGTCCCTTTAAATAGACATGAGGATTGAATGCTATTCAATCTCATAATACAAGTCCTACTTGTATTAGGATTTTTATTAACTTAAGTTATCCAACTTACATTAGGAAGTCCATTAGGCGCCAACAATTGGAGCCCTTGCATCCATAATTAAACATCCCAAAACAGACCCAAGAGACACCTCATAAGAGAACTAAAAGTTCTCTAATCAATGGATACGCCCAACTTGATCAAATCAAGGTGGCACCCAAAAATAACTATCAAAAAATTAATTAAAGACTTGCACCCTTAATTTATATGATTTATAACTTTAAACACCCAATAATTGGAGTCTCATGAATCTTATTCATGTAGGTTATTAGCAGATAATTAAGTTAAATTATTTATCAAATAAATAATCCCAACGAAAAGAGGAATTGTATCTAACCATATGCTAGCAAGGTTATCATGAACCCAATGATTTCTTTCAACCCAATTGACATTTCATAAGCTCAATTACTTATTCCAGACCTAATCTTTTTGTTGTGTGACCCCATAGGTTCAATTCTATATGGTAGTGAGATATACAATGATCTCTATCATTGTATCATTGAAACTCTTTTCAATGGATCAGAATAATTTTACTTCTAAGTCAGCAAGGATTATCGATCTAGAATGATCCTAATGAGCTCTCACAATCCACCAGTGACACCTAGCGTATGTAGTGACAATCCAGTAGAACTGAAATGAACCTCTAGATGTAGTTAATATATGATTCAATTCCTCTATTATGAGTCCCGACTAGATGGCAGGTCATGAATAAATCATCAAACCTCAACATTAGTCATATGATAGATTCGATTAGCTCAAGTCCGTTATGACTTCTATGAAAATTTTTTTCCATCAATCATACTACTATGGCATAGATTCTTGGACCTAGCTTTTCAAATTTCATAGGACTACTCCTCTCTATCAAAGTCGATAGATCCTGTCTTGATGCACACCCCACTCTTACAGTAAACCAACTATCACCAACATCTACTACAATGGCTCATTGAGATCCAAGTTTATATGTCAGTTAAACTTCAGCAGTCTCACTGTGAGTAGCATACCATCTCAAGTCAAAGGACCAGTCACACAACTATAACATCGAGACAATCACTGATGATTGAATAGAAATCTAAATAATCCCTCGTATGATCACGCTCAGTACTAGTTGTTCTCTAACAACCATCCACACTCGTCGTCCTGTGTCTCTACACAGTAGATCAGAGACTCATCTATCCCGAAAAAATGATTTGTGCGTCAGTCTATCCAGATCTATCACCATTCTCATGATGATCCTATGACTGAAAGTTTTTAAGAATTAAATATATTCTCTAATTTCAACACTTTGAGAATATGTATCGAAACTAATTTCAGAGACGATTCAAAGATACATCACACTTGAATGAAAAAAAAATTATCTTTTTATCGATCATATCAATATATTAAGTATAAAATTATGCCTAGAATTATTACAATTATTACAAATTATCGACGATAGGCCGGCGGAGTGGCGCGCACTGCGGTGCATGGGACAGCCGCGAGCACGCAGCCCAGCGCACGGATGTGAGGGTGGTGCACGACCAGCTCAAGCGGGCGCAGCACAGGCCCGACCCGCGCTATATTTCTCACGCTGCGCATGAACCGACGGTCCATGAGGACCCGCTGAACTGGGCAGGTTTTCCCCGTAGTTTTGTGCAGTCCACCATGGACCGAAGGTCGTTTCGGGCTGGTTTCTCATGGTCTACAAGAGTTTTTCGTGGATCGAGGACTCATGTTGCACGATCGGACTATTAGGATGGGAGCTGGTCTTGATATGACGGGTCTAGAAGTTGTTTGGGTGCTGTGAGGAATCCAACATCAGCTTTGACTCCTATTTCGGCACAGATCCAGGGCTTTAAAGGCCCCTGTTGACAGAACAGAGAGAACAGAGAGCGACGATCGTGGCTTTAGTTGTTCGACAAAGGACTGCAGTAGCAGACCGAGAGGCGTCGATAAAGAGCAGGAGCAAGATGCTTCAGACAGACTGTCAAGCAACGGACAGCGGTCACTTCAAGAGTTCTGGAGGATCTTCCTAAAGAGAGAGTTTTTGTAAGGAAGTACTTTTTCTGAGGAGAGATTGGGTGTACAAGGATTGAGGATGTGATCTCCTCTTGTAATTTTTCTTTTTCATAGTGAAGTTTGCATGCTTCGTGGAAGCGAGCCTTTTGGCTGATCCACATATTTGATTGTTTCTATTTTATTTTTTCTTTCTTCCTATTGTAATGCATGGTATCGAAAAGATCCCGTGGAGATGATGTCCTGGCCAGACATACCCAACAGGCCTTCCATTATCCTCGGCCTTCTAATGAGCTTGACCTTAGGATGTCAGTCTTTGGATGTCGATTTCGGAAGTTTGATCTTCTGATGAGGTCAACATTCTAATGAGGTTGATCTCGAAAGGTTGGTCTTCAGATGTCGGCTACGGAAGCTCGATCTTCTAATGAAGTCGGCCTTCTAATAAGTCAGTCTTTTGATAAGCTCGGACTTCTGGTAAGGCTGGCGTTTGAAAATCGACTTTGGGAGCTTGGCTATGGGAGGTCGCCGGGTCAATCTTCGAAGGTCAATTTCAGAAGCTCAGCCTTCTGATAAGCCTTCTAACGAGGTCAATCTTTGGAAGCTGAAAAAGTTAAGCCATAGACTAGTTAATTGCCAACCCAAGTAAAGGCCCCATGGGATTAACACAAGCCGAGACAGCAATTAGAGTTCCAAGGGGGAAAGAACGAAGGAAGCAAATGGCGTTTCGTCTCCTCTTGTTCTTTCCAATGCTATCGCCTAGACTTCGAACGTCGTCTCTCCTAAAGAGCCGACAAACATCCGAACGCCGTGGGTTCCCTGTCCCTCGAAGAGCTAACCAACATCGTTTTATATCATTATTCATGATGATTTAATAGTAACGAGGCATTTGTTTGATCATAAAATAGCATAAGAAGCTAGAATGTTGTACCAACCGTCACAATTCCAAATTGTTATCAGATTTTGGTCACTGGTCAGTGCTACACATATATCACAAGACTTGCATGGTTCCAACAAAACTTGTATGGATAGATCGACGCTGCTTTATCAGCCCAATGTATGTTATGAGATGTATAGAAGAGCATTGGAATTGATGTTATATTGGTTAAAAGAAAGTATTGCTGGAATTTCTGATTCGAAAGCTAGCGTGACTGGATTTGAGCGATGACAGCAAAATAATGGCGATCGATTTGCAAAAAAAATTTCTAACCGGAGTTGGCTCCGATGGAGATCCTCCGACGTTTAAATCAGAAACTCGAAACAAATAAAAAAGAATGTGAGAGAGATTGTGTATACTTGGGGTCTCCTATTAACTTTATTTATAGATAGAGATGAAAGTCTGTGAGAGACAAAGGTACAAAAAGTCATCTCGATCGTTTCGGACATGATGTCCTCGATATTTTTGGTTTGATCTTTTGGGATTCGATAGTTTCTGGTACCTTATCTGCTTCATCACATTCTCAGTGGTTGTGGGATTTAAAAAGGTGCACAAGAGGCCAAGATCAATTTTTCTAGTTATATCGAATAGAGCCAGCTGGAGAACCTTGGGTCGGCTGAAGCCGGAGTCAATAGCGACCGAGGTATTTGCATCTTCAGCTTAGACAGAGATAGATACATCAAATTCAATCAAGACAGTATTTTCATCCGTATCAAAAAGATTTGGCAAAAAAAAGAGGCCAATGAAAATTAAACCCTGGACAAAAACTTGGCACCTTGTCAAAGGCAAGGTAGAATTTTTTCAAGCTAATAGCTCAGCTGTGGCGTCGTGGCATCACTGGGAGGTTTTATTTTGAATGCTTTCCTCCATGTTTGACATGAATGTTATTCCATCATTTCGACGATATGATTGGCGGATGTATCAATAGCTGTTAGGTGTGGCAAATAAGCATGGTATCTTTGAAAAAGAAAAGGGTGTATGGGTCGTCTAATATGTAATATTATTTATTATTTTTTTAAAAATCATAATTTATATGGTAAACAATCTCTTCTGTTTCTCCACTACTCTTTTATTGATAACTTTTAGCAACCGGTTTGGTACCAAGTTTGCAATCTTCCAAGCCTGACATATATTATTAATCTGCAAACCTTGGGTTTCGGATTCAATGGGATAGTCAATATTATCTACCAGTTTTCTAGATGGTGGAATTTTACGATCTTTAGATTCAGCTACATAAAGAAGTTAAGAAGAACCATCCACCTTTCCAAGAATTCCACTCAATTTATGGTTGCAGACCTGATTCTCTTAAACACTATTAATCATCACAATGAGATAGGATTTCCGAAACAAATTACCGTAGCCAGAGGCCATGAATCTGCCCCAACTAATGACAATCATTCGGCTTGCAAAATTTGCTGTGCAGCGTGCTTTCATAATTTCATGAATATATTTAAAAAATATTTAGTTGAGAGAAATAGGAGTCCAAAATCGAAATCGAAATCGAAATGGATGACTTCATTCTAATAATTTGACTAAAAAAATTTTATTCTAATTTAATTTTGAGATAGGATAAAATGACGCAATCTACATAATTCAATTCTTATTCTCTTATATAGATTTAATTTTTATTATAATTTTAATTTCAATTTCGATTATAAATTAAATATTTTAAAAACTAAATTATTTTTATTTTAATTTTAAATTTTTTTATTTTTATTTTAATTTTAATTTCGATCGTAAATTAAATATATTTTTATTTATCTGCCATGTGATTTGATGCCCCGCGGCGGAGACCACCTTACAAATGGAGCATTTGGGTACACACAGCGTGTGATGGTCGTGGTTCTTCGAGGGACGGGAGTCAGCAGCGATACGTGCGGGGGACCTGACCCGTAGTGTTGAACAAGATGGCTAGGTCTCTTCTGGGTGTCGCGGTCAGCCGTCTAGTTTTGACACGGTAATAACCACGGATAGAGGGGGTTGCCGTCGCAAGCGTCCTTTCATTCGCTGTCACGCATTTCGGGTGCACCAAATGAATTTGAACGAAAATTACATGCTTCCATTTTCCTCATTTGTTGTAAAGCAGAACAAAATTTTTTCATTGACAGTTCACTAAATTTATATTTTACATGCTTAAGATTTTTTTATTAGGAAATGCTTCAGGGCATTCGCTATGCATACATGAAAAATTTATGGTCTGAAAATTACTAATTTGGTCACGTCATAATTAACTCATTTTCAATGAAAATAAATTCTATGAGCCGCATTAATTTCAGGAAAATAGATAATTTTTTTCAATATATACTTTATCCTTAAAAGATATATATAATTATAATCGTTTCCTTGTCTGAGTTTGGAGGTGTTGCCAAGTTTGGGCCTTCTTGTGTTTTGACGTGTTAAAACGTCCATCTGAAGAGCTCTTACCAGTCGCAATGATGCCATCTATCTCTTTCTAATGGGACATAATGTAATGATGCCATTTATCTCGCCCACATTGGTCGGTTACGCAGGTCTCACCGTCAGGCACATATTTCAAAGGACGAACTCAACAGCTGACTGAATGGTTGTTTTTATTGCCAAGCACGTTAGACTGTTATTTTGGACTGATATAGATGATATTTTTAAATTATTAAAAAATATTTTATTTTTTTATTTTTTTGAATATATTTATATATTTTTTTTTAAAAAAATTCTTGTGAATCTGCCAACCTTAAAAAAAATCTTAGTCTTTTTTCCTTTTCGTTTAGATAGGTGAAATAGGAAAGATGGATGGTGGAGAAGATGGATAGATCTTTCATCTATTCTTTCATATATTTGGTGAAATATAAAATAATGAATAGAAATAATTTATTTTTCTGTTTCATATAAAAAAAATGAAAGAAAGAATAGATGATATTTATATAACATTTTAACTACACTTTTCTTTGATAAAAATATTACTATTACCAATTTATAACACCTATTTATACAAAAAGATAAATAATATATAAATTTATAATCATTATAATTCATAATTATATAAAAATTATATAAATATTTAACTTAATTTAGTAAATAATTTTATAAAGTAATTATTAATAAATTAATTATATATTAATTATATAATTAACTAATTAATTTAAAATTTTAATATAAATAGTTAATTAATATTATACAAATAATTAATTAAAAATAGAGAAATAAAAGATAATTCTAAATATTTAATAATAATTATCAAAATTATGTACTAAATTTAAATAATTAGAAATAAAATTTAATAGTGCATGATTAATATAGTGTGTGTATATATATAATATGAATAAATAAATTAATTAATGAGGGATAGTCTTGTGAATGCAAAAATTTATCATGTTCCTTGTATCCTTCCAATTTGAGAAGATGTAAATTGATGGGTCAGGATGAATGGATAATTTCTCCTTTTTCATTCATCCTCTCTCTAATTTTTTGATCCAAATAATGGATGAAGGCCATCCCTCCTTCCAACCTTATTTATCCATCCTCTCGGGAGCCCAATCAAACACAAGTAAGATCTAAAGGTAGGTACATAGGCAAATCAAGCATAGATCATAGATTCAAGACTTAAATGGGCACATCACGGTACTCATAAGAAGATATGGCATGGCCCATGGATCGGGCAAAGGGCCGAGACATGCATGTCGAAGATCAATGGCATTTGGTTACATAGAGCGGGTAATGACAGCATCAATTTTAAAGAAGATCGATGGCATTGTATATTTTTGAACTTATGAAGGCACAATATTATGGAATAAGATTACAGAACTTTTTTTGACTATCATCAAGAACTAAATGGAAGTTCAGAAATAGCAATAGGCTTGCCAACGAGCCCTTGAAAAAAAGACGGAAACAGTGATACATATTTGAGTAAGCTTTAACCATTTACCGCCCCACCGTACTTCGTTCTTATAAGAAACAAAGAATATTGATACCTATGTTCCAAAGCTGAGAGCTAAAGAATTTCTTTTCCCCACTCTTATTTTCTAAAACGTCCTTTTAAGATACGTAATTGAGTGACAAACCTTTCGCCAACAACAAAAAAAAAGGGACAGACACTGGAGTAACGTTAAACATTTCAGCACCCACATTGCGGTTCTAATAACCAGAAAATGGTAGTACTTATGTAGCAAAGAATTATTTTTCTTCTTGTTCTTCTTCCTCTCCTTTTTTGCTACCAATTTTCCCGTGCAAATTAATGGCACAGGAAGAACGGCTGTACCACTCAAGCTGAAGTGGTAGCTGGAACAAGAGGAGAGTGCGGTGACATCAGGCTGGCCATGTCCTCGAACCTCCGAGGCAAGCTTCAGCGTTGCCCAGCCTGCTGCCACCTCTTCTTCTTAGCTTGCACTGCAGCCTATCTCCTTCGTCCGGCGCACAAACGACTCGATCCTTCCAAGGGCTACTTCCATGGTCTCGTCATCCATGTTGGCAAAGCACGCCCTGAACCACCCAGGTTCGCTGCAATGAAACCAGGAACCGGGCGACACATTGAGCTTGACATCATTAACCATCACGCGCCACAGCTCGAGTTCTCCTTCAACTGTGAATTCTTTGAGAAGCCGTCTCAAGTCCATCCAGCAGAACAGCCCGGCGTTGCTCTCCAAACATTGGATTCCCACCTCCGCAAGCCGACCAGTGAAGAACTCGTGCCTCTTCGATAGCCTCCTCTTGGTGTCTGCTATCAACTTGGTTGTGAATTCATCATCTGATAGCATGGAGGCGAGCAGGTATTGCGTTTGCGAGGAGACTAGTCCAAAGCTCGACATCCTCCGAGCGCATCTAACCACCGTATCATTGTAGGAGTAGACCACGCCCACCCTGAGTCCAGCGAGGCCGAGGTCCTTGGAGAGGCTGTAGGTGATGTGGATGAGGCTTCGGTCACAGTTAGGATCCTCCTCCAGTATCTCAGAGACGCCAACGAATTGGGGATTCTTGAAGACAGTCCCTGCGAAGATCTCGTCGCAGATTAGGTGGATCCTCTTGGCATTGATGAAGCTGACTAGGGTTCTTAGTGTCTCTCTGTCGAATGTTGTCCCCAGTGGATTTGATGGGTTGGCTACTATGACCCCTTTAACTCTAATATTTGCCTGTTGGGCTTTTTCATAGGCAGATTCGAGTGCGGTCTGGGTGATTTTGAAATGATTGGAGCTCTTGCAGTGAATTGGAAGGAGCTGGGTACCTGTTCTCCACCTGAGGTCCTGATCGAATCTGAACATGACATGAATTGTAAGTTTGACTCGATCTGTAATAACCTTTGTGCTTGCTATATATATTGATGCACAAATAATGAATATAAGACGAACAAGTTCCAAGATACCATTTGCAAGTAGCGTTTAGATGTGCAGGGTATAGACTTACAACATGTTCAAACCTATTAATACAGTCTTCGTACATATAAGAGAAAAGGATAACCAAAAATATTTTTATGGAAATTTCATATGTTATTGGACTAGTAAATGAGAATGTATTTGTATCTACCATACCGTCCACCTTGAAGATTTTCATTTGGAAAGAAGTAGGACCATGTCGTGTTTTTAATGGACGTCAGAACTCATATATAGAGGAGCTTATAGGACATACGCTGGATAATATGGCGTTGGAGCAAGGAATGCTTCGCCGGGGTCAGCCAAACAGAAGGCCATTATTTCGGCAGCCCCAGTAGCTCCACTGCTTATCACCATCCTCTCAGGGTCAAAATTGATTCTTCCTCCTCTCACTTTCCCCATGAACATGGCAAAGGCCTGCAAGTTTCGACAAACTACTTCGTAATCCATTTCGCGTTACATCCACAGAGCAACTACAAGTATACTTACTTCTACGAACAGGATATATCTCAAGATTTCAATCACGTAGAAGTCTTCAGACCACTTTTGGTATTTATGTTGGATAACTCTATGAAAACTTCAGAAGCTAAAACCTTTTGCAAGGACTTGATACGTCTTTGCAAACTTGATAACATTATTCATGACTAGATAAGCAAATCATTATGATAACAATAAAAAAGCATCAGTTTTGTTAATTACTCTTCTGAATTCAGGCAGGCCGTGGCAATCCCCAAAATTCGAAATAACTTTGAATTCTGAAACTCCCACTTCAGTGCAAATGGAGGCCTTCGGGTTCTTCTTAATCCACTCTTGAATCAAATCCAGGCAAAGCTGAAAAATATATTAAAAAAAAAAAAAAACTTAATCAGTAGGACACATGAATATTAATTTTAGATTACCGATCAGAGACTATAAGTAGCAGAATACTGTGCAGCCACTGCTACATGGATTGCTGCGTGCTTGTTGTCCGCCTATCTGCCGCATATGAGAATATGGATATGCTCTGGAACTGAGTGGGTGGATCGATGGTGTTGGTGTGAAATTATGATTGAATTTACAACGAGGTATCAATATGACCTGGCGCCGGATATGTTCTTACCTGATTTTCAGCCAGTCCCATTTGAATGACTCCATTTGGGTTGTTGGTAGGATGGAATGGATCACTATCATAAGCCTTCCACCCATCGAAGTAAGACGAGTTCTCGCCGTGGCCGTCATTGGCTGCAATCTTTGAAAGGTTTGGGGAGTTTGGTTCACGAGGCAACTCAATGAACTCCATCGCTAAAACTCCAACGACGTGTGAATGGGTAATGAAAGTGAGAAACGGAGAAAGAGATTTAAGAGTTTCGAGTTTGTATGGTCTCTAGGGAGATACGGATGGGGGCCTGGGGGGACAGGAATTTATAGGCGGGCATTCAACTTTCAAATCCTTCCAGTGGACCATACGCCGTTTGGGATCAACCACGGAAGGGAACCTTCGAGAGTCTGGTCTCCCTTAAAACGGAGCACGTGATGCCCAGTAAAAAAATCGTACGACGCGTTCTGTGTTTTCCAAATTTTTGGAGAGGAAATCCGGGACGGGAAGCTTCGTGCGAAGCGAGCGAGGCAGAGAACATGGGAATTGTGAGGAGCGCGCTGACGATAGAAGGGGAGAGCGCGCTGACGATAGAAATTGAAGGGGAGAGCGCGCTGATTTTGTGGGTCGGGACCGTGCACCGCTGTTGTTTTTTTGTGGGGTGCAGGTAACTTTATTTTTGAGCAATAATTGGAGGAAGAAAGATTCTTTCAGCATTCTTTATTAATAAAATATCATTAATCTATATGTATATTATCGTAAGTCATGATGAGGCAAAGGATAAAGAGATGATACCGCACAGAAATAAGAAGTACGAGAAGATCCAGGAGGGATCAAGCTATTGCCCTTCAAAATTCTCTCTCCTGTACGGCAGCAGAAATGACACTGCTATAGTTGATAGGTTTGTCGAAAACTTCCCTGGTTACATTAAACCACAAGTTATATCTCACTGTAAGGTAATAACATGGGGAGGTCTCTCGCCTTGATCTCTCAAAGATAAAGAAAGACCTCTAAGTGTATCCCTCCTATCCACGAATAATATGAGATGTGCCTAACTTATCCATGCGTCAAAGAGAGTTGGAATCTGGAAAGGGTCTGATGTTGGACAATTGAGACTAATAGTCCCCCCTTCAAAGCTTTAATTGTTTTCCGATCTCTATGTTCTGCTGTAGAGTGGTCCAATCTTGGATGCGTATGATAGATCGCTTGGCTAGTTCCGAGAAGACCACAGCTTCCATGGCCGGTATAACTTTAATGCGAAAGAATGATTGATCTTCCACGAGGTGCGAACCATTGGACCGTGCGTTATAGAATTTTCAAAATATAACATCTAATTCGCGATCTATGTTGATGGATGCAAAAAGAGGTCAAAGGCTTTAAAAGCTGTGCAAAATGTGATCTATGACAAAATTATAGCAAAGAAGTGATGGCCAGCAAATTGAGATGATCTACCACCTTTTCTTTAAATGATCTTTTGTTAAAAGCATCCGATAGATATTGAAAACTTGTGCATGCATTCCTATCAAAAAGGGAGACTTATGTACACGTTAGGGGCTAGCCACCAAACGTCTGTTCTCCTTTGACTTTTTGCAGGCTAATCAGCAAACATCTTAGAATGCCTTGGGATCAATTGTTAATGGCTCTCTCTTGGCATGCCGGAGGGAAAGAAACTGTAGAATTTTCTCAAAGAGAAAAAACTCCCTCGCTTGAAGAGCTACGAGGAATTGGTTACAAGTCGGTGGATGTGCATTCTCTCATTAATTAATCTATTAGATAACAAGAAGGATCATCGGACACTAGTGCCATATTAAGATCCTATCTAAAAATCTAAATGTTTAGATAGATAAGTCCAAAAGTATATAATCTTAATCTATCTAATATGGAACTATTATTCCTCAGCATCCTCTTGCATGCGTAAAGCTCAAGAGGTAGAATCTGAAAAGACGGACAACATATGAATTAGTAAGCGAATCATCTAATTACACAAAAATTATATTACAAAATTAGTAATATATACAATTAGTAATATTCTAATTATAATATATTTCTTATTCTAATTAGATATAACTAAGTAGTAATATTCTTAAGCTATTACACTTTACCCTCAAGAAATATATACAATTACACCAGCTTTCTTGAGTAAGATAGGTCTTTCTTGTGCTTTGACTTGTTAAAAGGCACATCTCAAAGGCCATTAGTGCTGAAGAAAACATAGCATTTCCAATGGATTGGACAAAGGGCTGAGGCATGGATGTGGAAGGGTGTTACTGGAGAAATTATATCCTGCATGATTTGCACCATGCCCATCATGTATCTCAATTTCTGTGGGCTTCATACATCATGCGCACGTGTCAAATTGCCACACATCTTATATTGATTTGTTTATGTAATGCATTGTTGACAGGACGAGTGTGGTGCAAGAAATCCCATATTACAGACCATCTAGCTTGAGAGAAATGCTTGATTATTTAACAGGAGAAAACCCTTAAGACTTTCGTTATTATAGCGTGTCAGAGAATGACTTCACGATCGGCTCAAAATATGTTCAACTAAAAATCAGTAAGAGATAGCTGGACTCTAATTTCGAGGTTAAGGTTTTGACAGGTAGTGTTGTTATGGTTTCAAATTTGGCTAGCTATACATCCGTGCTTAACACCTCACGATAAAAAAGGAAAATAAGAAGAAAACAAATATTGGGTTACACTTTTGTACTAGTTTGGTGCAAGTCTCTAGGTTATACACATTATCTAAACGTTAATATGTTTGTTGAGTTACCGTGATACACCTGTTGTGCTTTGACAAAATCGATGTGCTGCGGAAGATTTCTTGTTTGTTGTTGTTGTTGTTATTTTGATAGAAAAGTTTTTTGTTTGTTATTTGATGAAGGATGTTCTAATGATGTTAAGACAATGTGGAGAATTAGAGAACAAATCCTGTTTGGATTTTTTTCAAATTTTGATATAGTGATCTTTGTTGACCAAGTTGTCTGCGAAATCCTGAACAGCATGCGTCTTTACATTCTGGTATTAGAATTAAGCACATGTTAGGACAACGCAAATTAGCCATCCTTTGTTACCTTCTCACCATGTCATAAAATCACATGAGGCAATCTCAACCAAAACGGGATAACAAGTGCCGTTGTTTGACAAAAGGCTCCGTCCCCAGCTTTAATTCAACCGTCATACTTAATTAGAGCATGGGTTGGATCCTCTCGCCTCCTTTTTTGCTCCTTCCTCAAGATTCGCTGGTCAATTACATGACGTGGTCTGACGGAAGGCTCCTTCCCGTCAAATCGTAGCCCTTGGACCGTTAGCTATGGTGTACTCTGCTTGCTACCTTTTTGGGTTTTGTATGGAACCTTTCTCCTGGATGATGTACCAAAAAAATTCGTAGCCTTTAGACTTCCGATTCCAAGAGCACCTCCGACCTCCAACAATGTTTTGGTAATAAGGGAGCTGGTACACGCCGAAAAGCTGACGTGGATCCTGCGAGCGTGAGGAGAGTGGCCGGTGGGGCGTGAGGTCTCACGCGAGAGAGTAAAGAGGCGTTTGCCTTTCTTCTTCTTCTTTTCAGCCATAAGACGGTAATCATACAAATATAGCATAAATATAATCAAAAAAATTTAAAAAATAAAATATCATGAAAAAACAAAAGAACACTCTGAGTGTCGGTCTACAAAACCTCATCCAAGTGCTCTACAATTAATAACCTAGTCAGTACCTCTTGGTGGACATGCTAGATATCTAGAAAAAAAAGCATCCTCCCAATGCTCTCCAAATGTCACACAACAATCGATGGATCTGAGCTGCCTCGGCCCACCCTCACAACCAGCCTGCAGCAATGACTGAGTCCTCCAGGCATTTGCATGGTTGACATCGCAAAAAATATCAACCACTCTTTGGTGCGAAAGATACAATCAATCGGAACCTAATAAAAGGCTTCACGCTTGGTTTGGTGGGATCTGGGCCCGGCCTGGGTTGGGCCTGTTTCAGTGGGACGGATATTACATACAATCTCTGTCGTCCGTGAGTCGTATTGAGAACGAGCAGCAACAACGAAACGAAGGAAGACTAAAAACGGCAACATATGCGGAAGGTATCCAATGGATTGCAAACTTTCTTTAATTAGAATACGAAGCGGCTTGTATCTAGATCACCAACTCAATCAATTGGTACCCTCAAACCGATGCAAATTAAAATAGAGTTTTTCATATTTGTGTTATTGTGGAATTTAAATTGAGTTTCATATTCTTGGTCAGAAACGATTTGGTTAAAGTAGATATCATTTTGTTTCGAGCACAAATGTCATATCAGCCATAATGCAAATCCATCATTTTTTTTCTCTTCTTTTGTGTGTAGAATCCAACGCACGGCCTCCCTGCAGCCTCTTAAGCTTGCCTTAAGGTGTTCGAGCCATCTCCTTCTTTCTTTTTGTAATTTAATAATCACATCCTTTGTTAATAACTTTGGGTGCTTACTAGTTATCGTACATTAGGTCTTCTTTCGCAATTTCAATAATTGAATCATATTTTGCATAACTTTCAAAGTATGAGAAAATTTTTTCTTCCATCCACAATATAGATCATAAAATTGATATTGTACTTTGAAGGCTCTGCAAAATATGATCAACAGCTAAAATTACAAAAGAAGGACAATCATTCTTTCCTGTAAAAGATACAATTCGAACCTGCCTCCCTATGTGCAGGCAAGGTGGCAAGGTCATCTTTTGAACACCCCACAAATGCATACAAGTTCCATGCATCAAGTCACTATTCCCTCATGTTTGACATGTTCGACCGAGCTATATCGAATACAAACGAGGAGTTTGTGTTAAATGGAGAACCGGTCTTATCCAATTTCTTTGGCCACTGAAAGGCTCCTATGCCTCGAAGCTTTAGGAAACAATCGAGAAATGGCTGCCCATTCGCATGAGTCGTACGTAGACTCTCCATTTACTACGAATCCCTGGTGAATTATTACTCCTTTTATATGACAATTCACGTGAATACAAGTTTCTAATGCATGCTTGCAGAATAGGAGATGTGCACGTGCACTATGTGGTTTAATGCTTGCGTGCAGACCGGCGAACGTAGCAGAACGAATTCAACGTGGGCACGTTGCGTCAAATGCTCGCGGATTCAAAAGAGGGGCACGTCAGAGGATATGTTCCTAGATGCACTGTAAAAGTACTCCGATAAAACTGAACCACTTTTTGGATAAGCCTGGACCATAGTGTTTTTTGTAAGTTAGCCCCGAAACAATTGTTGTCATTTATATCTTGGTCATGGAAGCATTTCTAACTAAAGCTGTCAAAATGGGTTTGGCCTGCAGGGCCGGCCCGGCTCAATCCTGTAAATAGGATGGATTGGACTGCCATATGAATAGTCCAAATAACAATCGGATCTATTTGACCCATCCCACATCAGTTCATGGGTTAATATAGGTTGGGCCGGACTAGTCCGAGTGGACCATAAAAATTTAAAAAAAAAAATTATAAAAAAATTCTATTCTTTTTTTAATCCCTGACTCCTGAGCCCTGCTACCCCACGTTGCCAGCCGCTGCTGCAGACCAGTAGGATGACTGCCTCCATCGGTTTCTCTCCCTTTCGCCTCCTAACTCTACATATCCCCACTCCTCCTCCTCATCGTCGGTGCCACCGCCTCCGACCTCCGAGTCCAATCACGAATCAAGATACGCCGGTCCCCTCCTCCCTTCTGCCAATAGATGTCCCTCCATCCAACCTCCAAACGATCCTCCTCCTTCTCCTCTGGGCCCTCCTCCCTTCCGCTGATGAACGTCCCTCCATCCAACCTCCAGGCGAACTCCCTCCTTTCTCCTCATCGTCGGTGCCGCCACCTCAGAGTCAAATCCAACCACAGCTCCTCCTCCTTAGGCTCTCTCAGTCTCTCCACTCTCCGAGTTAAAGCAGCGCTGCCTTCCCTCGGGCTCTCTCGATCTCTCTCCACTCTTTAGGCTCAATCGCTCGAGACGTTGCACTTTCAAGTCAAATCCGACAGCGGTTCCTTCTCCTCCTCAGGCTCTCTCGGTCTCTCTACTCTTCGAGTCAGATCTGCACAGCCTCCGGCCTCCCCTCAGCTTTCTCGATCTCTCTCCACTCTCCAAACTCAACCGCTCAAGGCTCTCCCCTTTCGGGCTCTCTGCCTCTCTTTTTTTTACTCTTCACTCTTCAGTCATTTGAGGTTCAAGACCTATGGGCTGCCCGGTCCGGTCCATGGCCCTTAAAAGGCTGGGCTGGACCAGTTATATTGTATCCCATTTTTTGGCGGGACCGGGCTCAGCCCTATCCATCAAATTTTAGGCCCTTATGGATTAGGCCGGGCCAGTCCATTTTCATAGTACTATTCTCAGCTGAGAGGTGGCTCGTTGAAGTTTTTTTTTTTTATTACGATCAAGGACTCATGATTCGACACATGAGGTATTATCTGTTTTGACTCATGGGCCTCACAGTTTTATCTTCAAAAGACATCTCACGTAGAAAAGATGGCTCCTTCCAATAAAAGCCAGTTTCCTTGACTCACAAGGATCATCACAAATTGATGTATGGATAGAAAGAGTCCCATAATTGCAGAGATGGTTCTTTACTTGGAATGTCACTATTGCGGCCAAAGGCTCATGACTCAGCACATGATGTATTATCCATTTTGATCCATAGATCTCACAGTTTTACCTTCAAAAACTCCACATGTGGGAAAGATAGTTTCTTTTTATATAAGCCAAAGTCTCTTTGACTCACAACTAATTTTAGAATGCTAATGCCCTCCCTTCTACGCTGCAATACTTTTCCATCAAATCTTTATCTCACGGTTGAGAGAAAAAAAGAGAAAAAATTTTTTATCAAAAAAAATATATATCTTTGTCTCATGGTGTGTTTGACTTGGGCATTATTTATTTTTACTTGGATGCAAAGAAAGATCCCGACAATTTCTCACTGGATTTGGATAGAATCGTCAAAAATGTTTACCGAAGATAGCTTATTTCTTGATGGTTAGCTAGCTGACTTTATTATACATGAAAGGATTTTGTTGCGGCCTTTCTCCGATTTTGGTAGTCGGCCTGGTGCCGACTAGTTGCTGCATCTGAATGCAGATCGACGGAATGCTGGGAGACGGTGTGCCGTCGCCGGAGAAGGTGCACACAATCAAGGCCGAAGACGAGAGTGAGGGGATACCAGTGAATGGTGGCACTGGTCTCTGCTCGACATCGTGGAAGATGATGACCTGCAAAGGAAGTTCCGCCAAAGGTGGCTCCGACGAGGATCCTCCAACTAGTCAGGAACTATCAGACCAAGTCAGCATGACTGTTACACCTAGTCAGCATGGTGCCGACTAGGTTAAGTACTTGCCCCTGGTCGGTCGATTATTGTCGATAATAGTCGGTGAAGATCCGACTGGACAAAACTCATTGACCCGAGTTAGGTTGAGTTGTAATAGCTTAGTCAGTGCAGCTCCTTTAGTTGGCTGGGAGATGAATAAGATGGGTAGTCGGTTGAGTGATGAGGATCTATCCCAACACCTGCCCCCCAACTCCCAAGTCTGACTCCATAGTTAATTGGGTGAAGGAAATTCATTGTCATCTGGATCCGAGTTGCTTTTGCTGACTGCTACTTGTCTATCTTGTCATTTTGTGGATTGGACCGTCGCCTTATCATTCCATAGAATATGTGGTGGCGCTGTCCCATCACAAGTCATGCAGCAATAAATACCGCGGAGCTCGAGGTGATCTTTCGTACTAATAATGGCAGGAGATCGACTAGCGGGATAATAATAAGCATGTATACCAGAGTCGTCTGCATGTCGGTTGCTCATTGGCTCGACCTGTGACCACATGGATTTGGCTAACTTGACGAGATCTGAATGGTGGTTCGTTGAACGGGCATCGAGATAGTCCATTGTTATTGCTGCCATGAGTCGATATCTCCGAATAAGGTGTGATACTCGATGTTGATTCTGACCGTCAAAAGATCTATAAATCGGGGTTGACCCTATAGTCCCTATTTTCTATTCCATTGGCTTCACCCCATCTCAGATCTTTTGCTTCCTTTCTCTTGTAGTAGAGAGGTTAGGTTCTATCACAGGCGAGTCATCTTCTTCGACGTCGGTCCTCCGTCGCCATCGACCCTTGCCACCATCATCATCGATCTTTTTCTATCATCATCATCGTCAGTCTTTTCCCATTAAGGTTCCCTCCTTCATTTTTTTCTTCTTTTTGAGCTTTCCTCTGAGTCTTTTCTCCTTTTCATGGCTTCTACTGGAAGAAAGTCTGGAGATGAGAATCCGATCAGAGATTGAAGTTCTCTGACTCCAACCACCTAAAGGGAGACAGAGGAGGTTCCTCGAGGTGAACTCGAAGAGGCATCTTCTCGGCAAGGTCATTTGGATCCGGATGAGTCAGATGAGCAGCCGACTACCGAGGACCTCTCCAGACCTCCCATTGAGAGGTACGAGTTGAAGGAGGCTGCCATCGACAAACTAAAGGATTACTATCATATCCCTAGTCGGCATCAGTTGATGGTGCCCGATGAAGAAGGTCGGATTGTCTGTCCTCCTAACGGCTTCATTGCTGTCTATGACGAGTTTCTTCGATCGAGACTCTGATATCCTCTCCCCCATTCTTTACCAACGTTCTTAGCCTGTACGAGATCATCCCCGCTCAGCTTGCTCCCAACTCTTTTCGATTCTTAGCTTGTTTCATAATTCTTTGCCATCTTCTTTGGGTTGAGCTCCGAATTTTTTTGTTTCGAGCTATCTTCCTGTTGAAGAAGCATCCTCGAGAATGAGGATGGTGGTTCTTCTATCCTCAGCCCTGTCAACAATTGTTTAAGAACCTTCCTTCTTCCATCCACGGATGGAAGAATAATTTTTTCTATATTACGGCCAACCACCCATGGGGCTTCGATTAGATTTGGACGACTCCCAATCTGTCTCCGAATAGAAATGACACAGTCGTAAAGGAAGATTGGGGACATACAAAAAGCTGTTTGAAGTCCTGATTCCTCCGCATCAGGAGGCTGCTCAAAGAGTAGTCTCTTTATGATGTCGAGATAAGCCCAACTAGCCATCTCGATGGTCTTCTTTCTACAAATTTTTCGTAGCTTTTACTTTGTATGTAGACTAACCTTTCTTTGTCGTATTCATGCAAGCATGAGGGTTACAGCGGGATCCCTCAAGTAAGCGATCCAAAAGAAAAAGACAAAGGCATCATCATGTAGGCCTGGTCATCCCTCTCAACCACCGAAGAAGTCGAGAAAAGAGTCCCCTCCTTGGGTACATAGGAGTACACAGCCGCCATCACCGCCTTGACCACCTCTGGAGCGTTCTTCTTCACCGCTCGTTACAGTTGCAGTCCCTCCTCCTCCTCCAACCGACAATGACATCATTGTCGTCGAGTCGTCGATAAAGTCGGAAGCAGTCCAAGCCCTTTCGGTTCAACCCAGGTCGGGAGGAAGTCGGGCACCTAGTCAAGAAGATGCCGACAAAGGGAAGACCCCTACAGAGGAGAGTGCCCCCGCCTATATGACCGATTATGGTCCGGATACCTCTTCAGGAGAGGCCACAATCGCGATCGAATATGCTTCAAGGCGACCGATTAGCTCTCCAAAACTGCCAACTCGTCGAGAAGTTGGCGAGGATGGGTTGCCCGCCGACTAGAAAGTCAAGAAGGGATGTCCAATTGGGGAGATTCAATCGGGCACCTACATGTTGTTGATCGGGGTAAGTCTTCAACCTTCTCTTATTCAGTTTAACTCCTGAATAGTTATCAACTGAATAGATGACTTGGCCATTTTTTTTGTTTATAGATGTCCACGATATTACTGTTTTATCTAAGGGGTTGATCAAGTTTGCCTAGATCAGCTCCAAGCTGGAGGACCAAGTTTAGACTACTTAGGCTCGGGCCAAGGTCGCTGATGAGCTCCTCCAAGCTATCGAGGAGTGAGAAAGGAAGAGTGGAGAGAAGATTACTCTGCTGGAGGTCGAGTTGATGAATTCGACGATCCAACAGAAGAAAGAGAAAGATAAGTTCGATAAATTGAAAATCGACTGTCAGAAGGAGATGGAGTCGGCTGAGAGCATCCTCATTAGATAGAGGGAGAAGAGGCAGAAGGCCAAGAAAGCGATCAAGGAGGCAGAGAATGCTGCCAAGGTGGTTGAGAAGATTGCAAAGGAGGTCGAGAAGGTTGCCACCAAGTTGAAAGAGAAACTGGCAGTGCTAGAGACTTGAATCCAGAAGGCTGCTTCTCGAGCTCTGACTGAATTTTAAAGTTCAAAAGAGTATGAGAGCGAGCTTGCCGATGTCAGTGCGGATGTATACCAGTTCGAATTTGAGGAATGCAAGGAGCAGATCCACCGTCTCATGCCCAAGTTGGATCTGAGCTTGATACAAGCCGACAAGGAGTCAGATAATTCGGGCGATGAGGGAGTGGAGGCTGAGGAGGATCGTCCCCAACCTTCTTCTTAGATTCCTCTTGTACTCCTTTGCTTTTCGGTCTTTTACGTTGCTCTTATTCTATATTGAACTCCTTTTTAATGAAATGATTCTCTTTCAACTTTTGAGTTATCCGACTTGATTTGTATGCATGCTTTCGCCCCTTATTTATTTGCTTATCTTTCTATAAAATTGACTAAGTAATGTAATTGGCAAGAAAGTAAAGTAGTCAATAGGAAGCAGCAAATCGAATAGGTTATAACCGAACCAATAGACTTGAAAAATATTTTTAAGTCATGTAGTCGATTTTTGCAGGCGAACTTGATCGGACTGAAGTCATAGTCGTAGATCATTCGCCATAGATTATTCCACTGAGTAGAAACTTAGAGAAAATTTCTCATTTTTATTTTGGATCAATGGATCCTTGGCCAATTAGTGTTGAAACGACCTACCACAATTTATTTTCGTCGAGGATTATGACAAACCATAGCTTCTGTACTTGCGATGCTTGGACCGTTGCGAGTATGTTAGCGGTTATCAGAGCTCACAACTTCGATGTTAGGTTACCAGCCGAACACCGTATTTATTTCGTTGGGTGTTGTGGCCCCATGGCTTACGCACCTTTTCAGAGTCATAGGCACTCAGACAGATATGCCATCAGATGTCAGATCTCATGACTCTGATATCCGATTATCAATCGAATACCTCAATGATTTCATCTAGATCTCGTGCTCAACCTGGTGCTACGACCCTTGAGCCTTAGCAGGCGTGCTTATGGTTGATGGATCTACCCATGTATATAATGGACCCACCTCTGGCTTCGTCAATCAGATATCAGCCGACTAACGCTTTGTTGGGTACTAGTTGATAAGGGAGTGGTTGTGTTGTAAATTTTTGAGCACTCGAATAACTGGGCATGGGTTTGTAAAAAGAAAATCTCTTTATTGATGAAGGTATTCTTATTGAAAATACATCTATAGATTATTGGCATTCCAAGTTCGAGAGATCTCCATGCCGTCCAAGTTCTCGATTTTATAAGCCTCTGGTAGCAAAATTGTTGAGATTCTGTAGGAACCTTCCCAATTCGAAGATAGCTTTACTTGCTCGATCGGTTTGGAGATTTCGGCTCTTCTGAGGACTAAGTCTCCTATTCAAAAGATTTTGGATTTGACTCGAGAGTTATAGTATCGAGCTATCCTTTGCTGGTAGGAGGTCATTCTCAGTTGAGCTTGTTTCCAAATTTTTTTCGAGTAAGTCTAGGTCGGCTCATCTCTTATCTGAATTGGTTGATTCATCATAGTGTTCCAACCGAGTTGAAGGTAAGTCGATTTCAATTGGGATCATGGCTTCTGTCCCGAATGCCAACCTGAATGGAGTCTCTTTCTGAGGAGTTGTCCGGTAAAACCATAGGACATTGTAGAGTTCGTCGGTCTAGCTTTCTTTGGCTTGACAGATTCTGATCTTCAGGCCTTGCAAAATCATCCTATTGGTCACCTCAATTTTTTCATTGGATTGCGGATGCCCAACTAAAGTAAGCTTGTAGATGATATGATACTTTGCACAAAATTCTTTAAATTTGATGTTGTTGAATTGTCGATCGTTATCAGTGATGATTACTCGAGGTAGATCAAATCGATAGATGATGGATTTTCACTGAAAGTCAGTGGTTTCTCACTCTATTATCTGTGCCAGTGGTTCGACTTTAACTCACTTGGTAAAATAGTCGATGGCTATTATGAGGAATCTTCTTTATCCACTGACAGATGGAAATGGATCGAGTATATCGACTTTTCATTGGTCAAATGATTAAGATGCCAAAATGATCATCAAATGACTGGATGGGAGTCTTTGAATGTTGGTGAATATTTGACATTGATCATATTTCTATACCAAGTCATGGGCATCTTTCTGCATGGTAGGCTAATAATATCCTTGTCGGAGAATTTTGTAGGACAGTGACTTGCCCCCAAAGTAATTGCCGCAAATGCCCTTGTGTACCTACCAAAGAGTGTAATCGGCCATGGAAGATCGAAGACACTTGAGCAGAGGTAATGACGCTGATCTTCTGTAGAGTTGGTCGTCAATGATCATGTACCAAGCCATCAATCTCTTTAATCGGTATGTCCCGATAGAATCAACCGACAGGGTTCCATCCATTAAGAAGTTGATGAACGGGTCGATCCAACTCGGCTCATGTCCGACTTGGATGTGGTGAACTTCCTCCTATGAGTCAATGCTCGAGCTCTCGAGGTGCTCAATGAAGATCTTTCCAAGCTCACCACAACCGTAGGTAGCGAGATGAGATAAGGAGTCGACTCTAACATTCTCCAAGCGAGGGATGTGAAAAATCTCAAAATAGTCAAAATACGATTGTAGAGACTTGAGCTTTTATAGATATCTGAAAAAAATAGAATCTCAGGCTGCATATTCTCTTCGAGATTGTCCAACGATGAGTTGCCAGTCAGTGAATACCCGCAAGCATTTTACATCGAGATCTCTGATGATCTTTAGTCCGACTATCAGGGCTTCATACTCTACTTGGTTGTTTGAAGCTTTAAAATCGAACCATAGTACATATTCCGTCACCATCCCATCGATGTTGGTCAATATCAGGCCCGCACTGCATCTTTTGACGTTTGAAGCTCCATCCACATGTAGAATCCATACAGATTCTTGAGTGTCTTCTGGGGGGTGATCTTTGACATGACCATCATCAGTTGGAATGCACTCAACGATGAAATCAGTGAGGATTTGGGTCTTCATCGAAGATTGTGGAACAAAAGAAAGATCAAACTCAGTGAGTTCAACCACCCACTTGACCATTTTTTTCTGAGATATTTGATCATTGAAGTAGAGTTCTCAGAGGAAGATTGGTCAAGATTTTTATTGAGTGAGCTTGGAAGTAAGGTCATAGACGCCGAATAGTAATTATGATCATGAAGATGACCTTTTCGATATGAGAGTACCTTGTTTTAGCATCGTGCAACACCCAACTGATATAGTAAATGGGCTTCTACATTTTGCCTTCTTCTCGGATTAGCACCGAGCTGACAGCTTCAAAAGCTATCGCCACATACATGAGTAATTCATCGTCGGTGCTGGGCTTCATCAGAAGTAGAGGAGAGATAAGATAATGCTTCAAGTCATTGAAGATTTTCTGGCACTCCTCCGTCTAGGTGAAGTCTTTTATCTGCTTGAGGATATTAAAAAAAAGAAAGACACCGTTTTGGGATCTGAAGATGAACCGGCTCAAGGACGTGACATGCCCCACCAATCTTTGGATGTCTCATTGAAAAGTTATAGGCTTCATATCAAGAACTGCTTTGATCATCTCAGGGTTGGCCTCAATGCCTCGCTTCATCACTATAAAGTTGAGAAACTTCTTCGATGTGATGCCAAGGTGCACTTAGTCAGGTTTAGTTTCATCTGATGCTTTCTCAGGATGTTGAAAGCTTCCATCAGGTCATTGATATGGAGGGCAACTTCAATATTTTTTACGAGCATGTCATCGACGTAGACCTTCATATTGCGTCTGATCTGATTTTGAAGATTTTGTTGACTAGCTTTTGGTATGTAGCTTCGATATTTTTGAGATCGAAAGACATAACTTTATAGTAATAGAGACCCTTGTCAGTGATAAATGTCATCTTCTCCACATCTTCGGACACCATCTAGATCTGGTTGAAGTCAAAGAAAGCATCCATGAAGCTGAGCAGTTGACGATCGGATGTCGTGTTGACTAACTGATTGATCCATGAAAGTGAAAAGCTATCTTTGGGACAGACTTTGTTCAAATTAGTATAGTTAATGCAGATCCATCATTTGCCATTTACTTTTTTGATCATTATAATATTTGCGAGCCAATCTGAATAGCTTATCTCATGAATGAAGTCGGCTGTCAGTAGCTTGTCAACCTCCTTATCGATGACCTTCTATCGCTCAGGAGCAAAGCTTCTCTTTTTTTATCTCACCGGCTTATAGTCGAAATCGACGTTTAGTCGGTGAATAATAACTTCTGGAGGAATGCCCAACATGACGAAGATAGACCAGGCAAAGATATCGGCGTTCTTCCTTAGAAAGTCAATGAGTTTCCCCTACAGTTCATTGCTCAGTGAGGATCCGATTTGAATGGTCTTAGTCAGGTCGTCATCATTGAGGGGCACGGAGACAAGTTGCTCTACGAGTTCTCACAGCTTTTTTCTTCTTTTTGATCCAATCTGTCATCGATGAGGAGAGTTTCAGCTGGTCTTATCCCTTCGAAAATGGTTAAGTAGCATTGTCAGACGAGCCGCTAATCTCCTCGTATCTCGCCAGTTTCGTTCCTTGTCAGGAAGCGCACTAGCAGATGGTATGTTGAGATGATTGCTTGGAGTGCGTTTAGTCTGGACCACCCCAAGATAACATTGTAGACGGACGAGATCCGACCTATAAGAAAGTTGAGGTGCACGATCGACTGCTGAGATGGCTGTCTAATTGTGATAGGGAGTTCTATCTTGCTTTCCATCTTGATCGAGTCACCTGTGAACCCGACTAAAAAAATATTGACTGATTTGACAAGGTTAGAAGAGACTCGCATTCGAGAAAGACAGTCATAGAAAATTACGTTAGTGAAACTTTCATTATCAACAAGACATCATTTTATATCATAGTTGGCTATCGTCATTGATACAACTACAACATCATTGTATGGAGTCTGGACTCCTCGCAGATCTGCTTCAGTAAAGATAATGTCGTTGTTGGCCCATTGGCGCTTTGAGATATTTTTAAAGTCGTCTGCTCTCCAAAATCGCGATCCCTTCGAGATCACGTTGATCATGCCCATCATAGGTTGAGTGTGATTCTCCTCCTTAGGATGAAACCGTGATGGTGGATCAAAAGATAGCTGTGCAGGTCGCTCTCACATGTACTTTCTAAGATAACTCCACCTTACTAAGTCTTCGATCTCATTTTTCAACTAGTGGCACTCTTCGATATCGTGATCATGGTCATGATGGAACCGACAGTAGTGCTTCCGATCATGAGATGTAGATTTTGACTTTATTGGTTGGGATCGTCGAAGAAAGTTCTCCCCTTTTATTTTCATGAGAATCTGCGCACCAGAAATAGTCAGAGGAGTGTAGGAGTTGTACCTGTTGTCAAAGTTCTTAGGCTTCGAATTTGATCGATGAGGTGGAACCTCCTTCTCGATGTGAATCCGACTAGGCTCCTTAGAGATCCCCTCCTTCTTCGCCTTCTTCCTCCAGCCCTTGCCCTCAAACTCACACCGATCAGTTGTAGTCTCCTCAATGCAGATGTACTTTTGTACACACTCGAGGAGTTCGACGTAGGATTGAGGAAACGTCTTATCCAAAGAGTAGGTAAATTTGAAGTTTCACAATCTTCGCTTCATAGCTAGGATGGCCGTCGATTCGTCGAGATCTTTGATCTCTAAGGTGGCAGTGTTGAAACGCACCATGAAGTTACGAGCGATTTTTCATCCTGCTTCCTGATGGAGAAAAGACTATCAGTGGTCTGCGGCACTCTTCGATTGATATCAAAGTGCTCCATGAGCGACTACTTGAACTACTCAAAGGAATTAATACTTTTTAGTTGAAGTCTGGAGTACCATGCTCGTTCAGTTTTTCAGAGAGTAGCCAGAAAGGCAACATAGAGAAGGGCATCGGATGCCTCCAGTAAGAGCATGAGATCTTTGTAGCTCTCGAGATGATCAAGTGAGTCGATGGAGCCATCGTATGGCTCAATCTGCAATATCTTAAACCGATCAAGAATCAGTTCGTCCAAGATCCATCGAGAGAAAGACGGACTCGTACTGATGCTAATTTCTAGAATATGATATTCACTAATATATGGCTAAGTGATACATACTTAACAAATTAGTTATGTAGCAACTCAATACATATCTCTAAATAAATCGATATATAATTTTTAAAATATTATATTTACCGATACATACTATATAGCTGGTTGGTATATACTTATCAACTTCCTGCGATATACTGTAAACTTCTTTGATATACATCCAATAACAATCGAATATACACCTCAACAAAAAAAATATATATTTTAAAAATTATGTATCGATATATCTAGATGTGTATATTAAATTACTATTAAATATATATTAAATAAATTTATGATATATATTAGAAAATTAACAAATATATATCACTGACTATATAGTATGTACTGATGAACATGATATTTTAAAAATTATATATTAATTTACTTAAAGTTATATATTGAATTGCTAGATAATTAATTTGCTAAGTATATATTATCTAGTTATGCACTGCATATTGTTAAATACGATATTTAGAAACTATGTATCGATTTATCTAGATATATATACTGGTTTGCTAAATGATTGATTTGATTAATGTATATAGTTAGATATCTAACTATATAGTATGTATCAGTAATAAAGATGCTTGAAAATAAAAATAAAAAAAAATATCTTGCATTTTTTTTTTTTAATACAATGAGACTAACAAGCGGTAGGAAAGATTTCTGACTTTTATGCTTCTGTTTTAAGATAGGCACTAAAAGAAATGTAGTTTAAATTTATACATATTAGTGGAAGGTTTTTGCAACAGATGGGGGAATGAGAAAGAGATCTAGTTGTGTCTATCTACACCAGAAATATTCTCCTATTTCTCGCCAGAGAACAACTCCGGAGGGGAATGCAAGGAGTCAGAGATATCTTCACGGTAAGGAGGTGTAACCATTCGTTTCTGGCTGGATAGGTGGACTGCTGACCAAAACCTTGCATACTTCTTCCACCGAATCGCAGACGTAGCAGATGACGCTTCATTAACTGGATGGGGGACATGGATGGCATCTGCGCCTCAGCCAAATCCCAACATTGGATTTGCAATCAGAAGGGCGTGCTCCTTCTCATGGGCTCGGTTAGGTCCTCAAAATTTAATTTCAAAAAAAAAAAGGGAAAAAAAAAACGAAGAGGGTTACAATGCTTTGGCATCTAGTTACACGTGGTGTTTACAGAAACTTTTTATTTTGTGGTCTGATGTAAATACTAACGATGGTGAATTTTATTGTCAAGTGGGTAATGCAAAAGAGGCGCCCATCCAATCGCCCAAAAGTTCCCCTGCGCGTCGCTCAGCGGGACTCGTATCATTTTACACCGACTGGGGTAATACGCGGTTGACTATGGAGTGCAACGTTGATATCAAGGGATGTTTTTTATTGGTTGTTTGCTACCTGTAGCTTTTTTCCCCCTTTTTTTTTTTCCTTTTTTTACTTTTCTTTTTTTCACTTTTGTTTATTTTATTTTATCAAGGACATCAGCAGTGCTCTGGGACAGCAGCACGATGAAAAAGTTTTGGGAGCGGGCGTGCCTATCTGCTAAACAGGGATGAGCAATTCTTTCGATCACGCGCGTGGAGGGGGGGGGGGTGGTGGTGTGGTGTGGTGTGGGGCGCGCGCGGGGCGGAATTAAAAAAAGAGGGCGGCGGCACCGCGCGCGGTGATTAGATCACGCGCGGGGGTGGGGGGTGGTTGTTTGTTGGGGTGGGGGGGGGGGTGTTTTGCGGCGACCGGGTGGGTGGTGGGGCGCGCGCGGGGCGGAATGAAAAAAGGAGGGCGGCGGGGTGGGATTGGATGGGCTTAATTTGGATTACACCAAAAAGAAAAGAACGCTTAATTTGGACAGTCGATTGGATGGGCTTGTTTGGATATTCACCGTTCATGGGATGGGCCGAGACAGGGTTGGGTGCGAATGGTTGGTTAATGTAGTATACGGGCTTGAAGAATGGGCCTAAATGTCGTTGCTGGATTGGGTTTCCTATCTCTTTTTCTTTTATTGTTCCATCAAAAAACAAAAAGCTCTTTCTTTTTCATTTTTTTCGTGTTTTCCCTTCTATACTGCACTCGTCTCATTAAATTTGTCATTGTAAAGCGGCATGTCACTCTTTTGCATCAAAAACATAGTGCTAACCAATCCCAGCTCAACAAACAAAAAGCAAAACAGAAGCCAAAAATGACGGCCGAAGAAGTCAACCAGTACTTCTTAAATGACGCTTCATAGAGCAAAACAATGGAAATGTGGGAATGATACTGTTTATGTTCTTCTATTGTCGCGGACGAAGGATAGGGCCACTAACTGGCTAGCCCAGGTGCCTGCTTTTGTATTCTTTTGGGCTAGGCCTTAGGATGGTCCTGGGGGAAATGTAGGAGGTGTATTCACTTGAACCGTTTATTCAAACTTTTTATGAAGGTTAATTGATTCGGGATGTCATGAAGTACAGAAAAACAATAGCTCTGTAAGATTCTTATGTTCATGCTCTAAGCATGAGCTATGGAGAAGGGAAAAATAAAAGCTCTAAACTAAGGAGAGTACAATATGAAAGGTAATTTGCAAGAATAAACCATGCAACCATTTCGATTGTTTATCAAAATTTCTCCAAAACGCTCATCATCTTTTGCTTTTATGTATAAGCCTTGGTCACACATAAAACAAAAATGTTGAACTCATAAATTTTGTAAGGTTCAATTTTTCACTTCATATTTCGGATGTGATGGGTCGCAGAAATTCTGGCCACAAACTAACATTATGTTGGGCAAAAACGAATGCGGCAGTAACCTAAAAGGCAATAGTCCAGGAGCTAATAAGAGAAGCTCCCTTACAAATTGACCGGTATAATCTCCCCTAGATCCACATAGACAAGAATAAAGAAACAATACTTTTTATTGCTGCCCTGGTTATTATGAAACCCCTTCTCTCGGTAAGCACTATTCTCTTGGAAAACTTTCTAGAGAACCCGAATTTGAAAAGGTCTGGTTGATGGAAAAAAACTTAAATCAGAGGTTCCCCTTGATGGCTTTAATAATATAATGGCAATAAATCTCTGATTTTATTTATTTTATTTATTTTCTTATAGAAAGAAAATAAATACTAGCAAAAGAGTACTAGTGAATTAATTTCTAGCTACTTATTCAATCAATCTCATCTGGAGAACCAATCAAAATGGGAGTTACTTCGATGCTCTTTTAATATTTTTTATTAGACAAGGGTAATTAAGTAACTTTGTCCCACTTTCTCCCCCGTCGGCTCCTTAACGTCGCCGCCCCTCCTCCCTCTCCTCGTGCAGCACTGCCCCCCTGCCATCTCTCCCCTGACCGCTCTTAGCCTCACGTCGGCCGCCTCCCACGCCGACCCCTTCCCCTTGCCGCCATTCCTTTTTCTCCCTCTCTTTACGTCATCTCCTCGCCACCTCTCTACCGCATCGACCGCCTCGGCTTCCTCTCCGCCGTGACGATCGCCTCCCGTGCCGTCTCCCTCTCCCTTACCGCCCCACCTCCTCCTCCCTCTCCTTGCCCTGTCCCCTCGCCGCCTCTCATCGTGTCCGCCGTCTCCTGCGTCGGTGCTCTCCCCTCACTGCGTCTCCTCATGCTGTCCTTCTCCTCCTCAAGAGGCGATCTCCCACGATCCTCTACCTCCTCCTCCTCCCTCTCATGCGAGAATCTCTCAGGATCTCTGAGAAGTGGTGGCCCCATGATCTTCAAACGACTTTCCTCCTCCTCCTCCCTCTCTCATCCCCGTTGATGGCAGTAGGACATGGATCAGGCCGTCGTGGACCAGACCACCAGGACCCTGCTCCTCCTTTTGACCCCCAACTCTCAACCTGATTGTCTGGATCGCAGGCCCCACCCCCATCGTTCCTCGCCGGTCATGATCCTTGTCCCCTACACCGCCACCCCCAGCAACAACCTCGGCGACCTGGGGGGTCCGTTAGGAAGGAGGTGCGGGTCGGCGACGATGATGGATGTGCGCGTGGGAGCACAACGGCGTCCGGGATGGATGCTGGACACAACGAGATGGTGGGGATTAGCCATTTATTTTGGTACTATTTACCGCACCAGCCACGTATAAATCAAATTAAAATTAATTATCTATAAATAAATCAGCGCCATTCACCTTCAATTAAATAATCAAAAGATGGCTAATGACAAAAAGATCAAATTAGATTTTGAAGTACCATAACAAAATTTAATCAAAATATATTTAAAATTAATATACATAATTTTTAAATCTTAAAATTTGACATAAAAATTTAAATGACTAGATGGATATGCTCGTAAGTATATATTATATAAGTACTATAAAAATTTTTATTCTATGCTATATGAGACAATTCTTTAATATTTTTATCATTATTTTTATTTCTCACATTTGTATCATTTGCGGTAATGATTCTTCCGGTACTTATAATTTCTACATCAGTAATTTTATTCCTTAAGAAAGAAGTATTGTAAGGCTCGTAGATTCCACAATGATTTCTTTATAAGATTTTTTTCAAATGGGCAGTTGGCACAGTCTTGAGGTGGCTTCCATGTGCGATCATTATCCAATGCTGTTAAAGGATATTTTAGTAAAAAAGATTTCTAACTTAAATGCGTCTCTGTCATTTTCAGCTTTTTCATGCTCTCCTTCAATAAAAACACAAGAAGAGTGTCTGAGCGTGACAACTAAACTAGCATTTATCAATAAAATAAAAGTAAAAATATCTTGAATTAAAATGTTTTTTTCTTTTTGATGTAATCTTGAATTAAAATGCGAACAGGGGCGTTCACATCCTCCCACTCTCATGCATCATATGTGCCACTTTCGTCCAACTTGCCACTGTTATGAATACTCTCGCCCGCCAGGAAAGACAAACAAGAGGCTTATCACTCCACAGGGAAAGTAGTGGAACTTGTGACCAGAGATCTTGTCACATGATGCATAAGGTTGCAAGTTTTTTTTTTTTTTTTTTAAAAAAAACATGATTTTATGGGCTAGAGAGAGAAAGCTCAAACAGAAATAGGAGGTTTCTTATCAAGTCAAATAAATAATAAAAAATTTGATCAGATAGAAAATCACAGCCATCCATGATTACTCCTGTGTGCATCTCGGGTGCTCGACATTAGCGTAAAAAAAAATATATAACCAAGCTGACGAAGTTCTCGGCCAGTCCATCCTAATTGAGCTAGAAATCATAATTTACATCGCAAGGACAGAGGAAGTCATGAAAGGTCAAGCCATAGCAAGGTTAATTGCCAACCCCAACCAAAGGCCCCATGGGATCAACACAAGAAGCCCAGACAGCAATCAAGAGTTCCAGAGGGAAGGGATCTCGTCTCATCTCGTTCTTTCCAACACCTGTCTCCTGGACTTGCCTCGCCGTCTCTCCCAGAGAGCCGACCAACATCCGAACGTGGTGGGTTCCCTGTCCCTGAAAGAGCCAACCAACATAGCTTCATCTAGTTATTCGCATGATGATTTAGTAGTAACGAGGCAATCGTATTGATCACAAAATAGCACAAGAAGCTGATATGTTGTACCAACTGTCACAATTTTCAAGTAGTTATCAGATTTTGGTCACGGGTTAGTGCTACACATATATCACAAGACTTAACATAGTTCCAACAATGCCTGTATGGATAGATGCTGCATTAACAGGCAAATGCATGTTCTGATATGTATAGAAGAGCATTGAAATTGTTGTTGTATTGGTTAAAGAAAGATATGGCAAAAAGAAGAGGTCATTGAAAATTATAGCCCTTGACACAAACTTAGCACCTTACATTTCAAAAAGACAATAACTTAGCACCTTGTCAAAGGCATGGGTAGACTTTTTTTCAAGCTAATAGCTCAGTGGTGGCGTCGTGACATCACTGGGAGAAGGTTTCATGGTGAATGCTTTCCTCCATTATTTGACATGGATGTTCTTCAATTATTTCGACGAAATGATTGGTGGATGTATCAACAGCTTTAAGGTCAGTTGGTTGGCAGCTAACTTTCACAGGAGAGGTTTTTATTCCAAACTTGAGAGTGGTATCTCTGGAAAAGAAAATGGTGGATGGATCGTCTGATATATATATAATATTATTTCAAAAAAAAAAATCATAATTTATATGGTAAACAATCTCTTCTATTTCTCCATCACACTTCTATATACAATTTTATTAGTAAGTGGTCTGGTGCCGAGTTTGCTACCTGTTAAGCCTGATATACATTATTAATCCTTTATCTGCAAACTTTAGGTTTCGGATTCAATTGGATACTCAATATTACCTCCCAGTTTTCAAGATGGCGGAATTTTACAATCTTTAGATGCAGCTACGCAAGCAAGTCAAGGAGAACCATGCACATTTCCACCCACTCAATCTATGGTTGCAGATCTGATGCTCCAAAACGCTATTAATCCTAACAATTAGACACGATTTATGAAACAAATTATCATACCCCGCGGGCCATGAATCTCCCCCAACTGATGCAGAACACATAAAATTAATTTAGATTATCAATAGAAGAACGAAATTTTTTTTTTTTTTTTAATTTGCTTGGTCCATGCCTAAGTATCAACAAGTAAAACTAAATAATCCCATCCAAACAATCCAAAGTTCACCGCTTGCATGAGCATCAAAAATTAAGAAAGGCAGCGAACAAGTATTATTGAACGTTACCTCTTGTTGCAGTCTGTCATGTCCCCACGACCATGAGCCACCACTCGGCTTGATCTTGGTGCGGTGAGGCTCCGGGTCAAGGAAGCCGGCACATAGAAATTCAGAAGCACTCCATCACTGCTGCTGCCACAACTGCCCCTGCTATTCCTTCTCTTCTTCCTCTCCTTAGCAGATGATGCTCGGTTGCATTCTCCTTCCAGCGAATTCTTAGCTTTCGCAGCTGAATTATTAGCAACCGATCCTTTCTCCACGAGGTCGGTGAGCGAGAGCTCGTACTCCGACTCCGGGAGGTCTCGCAAGAGACCGAGGAGCTCTTCTCGGCTCCTGGCTATCTCTCGCGCTCTCGCCGATGGAGGAGCCACTTCAAAGCCTTCCATTTTCATCCCCGGGAGCCAGAGAGCCCCTGGGCTTGAAATTCTGTTCTCTGAGTTGCCCTTAAGCATGTCTTAGAAGAGAGGTAAAAGGTTAGCAGAACAAGGTGAGGGGAGTCTGCTAGTTCTCTCTTAGGGCTATGTAGGCTTCCTTTCTTTCTTATATAACTGAAGCCAATAGCCATGGTTGAACGTTGAGAGGCTTTTGGTGTGGATCACCATAGGATAGAAAGTTGTGTGATGGCCATCTTGGTGGAGGACAATTGATGGCTTACGCACAAAACACGGCTAGAGGGGAATTGACTAGTTCTGAATGGGACCTGATCCAAAAGCTCGATTTTTTTCGAGTGCGTTCCTTTCCTTGGCAAAGATATATTGGAGCATCATTAGAAAGAATGACGACTAATTAACACCGTATTGTATTGCAAGAAACTATTTAAGGCTAAACAGGGGATCCACCACCACTGGTAATGAGGTGGTTGATGGAATTCAGCGCTCTGATGTTGACTCACCGGTTTCATGGTCCAAAATCACTGCATTCAGCCCGTCCTGCCGTCTTCTTTCGGTTTGATTTGACCGGTTTGAAATGCTTCAAGCTATTACTACTTGTTCTCTAAACAAAGAACTAGTATATACACCAAACATTGTTCAAAATTTTATTAGTGATACTTAATAATGCATCGTATAAGCAGAAGACCTACATCTTTAGATTACGGTCCACGAAGAAAAGAAAATTAAAGTTATGAAAAATTCTCTCTCAATATGTACCAACGAGAAAGTCTATATATCTTTTTATAGTGCTTCTGCGTGCAATAACAATAAATATAATGATGAAAATATACAATAATAAATCTCAAAAATATATTTTGGAGATTCTATGACCTTAAAAATTTTATGAATATCCTCAAAATATACTGCAGTAGTCCCTTAATATATACAAACATAAATTCTAAAAATATGCTTTGATAATTCCTAAATATTTTTAAATAATCTTTTGAATATTACACTGCATGAATATGATCTTGAAGATTTCTTAAAACTTTATTAGGTTAACAACTAGACTAATATCCCATTCAAACAAATGGGGCACATACATGCACGTTGAATTGAAGATTGATCATTAATAATTTTTTTTAAAGAAAAAAAGTTATATGATTGCTGCATGATAAAACATGTCAGTTTACTAGTGACAGCCAACAGGCACATGTATGTAGGTTGGATTTTTCAAGATTTTTATATTTACGCATCTAGTAGGATTCTTTATTTCGTTAGGATCAAATTAGGACTCATGCTTTCTAAGTGTAAATTTCCTTCTTTATTTGAGAACAATCAAAATACTATCTAATGGTGCTATTTAATAGGTCTCATGCATCTGTTCCCATGTACATGCTTTTATTATTCCCTTTTTCTAGAAAGGCCTAGGAGTCTTTCTTTGGTGAGTATGCCTAGAAACCATAAGACTTATTTTCTATTTTATATTTTCTATTTCTTCTGAAAATATTCCATGCCTCGGACCGTCTGTTCAAGCAACCATTTGGTGAAAGAGGCAGGAACTTCTAAAGATTGATGTTATTAAATATATATCATCATCCCCTTTGTCAACTATCTTTTTCCGTTTTTGCTTAAAAAATTATCATTGGCGGGGACCCAGCACGCTCATCGTAGCAAACCATCTTATCATTCCATCAAAACCTATTTATTTTTGTATCTGCCGCGTGCACCAGTCAACTACGTACAAAATATATGTATAGATATACTAAATCAGTCCTGAGATATATGACATCATCATATGAGATAAAAAAGATATCAATTTCAAAGCATCAAATTTTAATAAATTAATTTATCAATAAACATATTCAGATCGATACTTTACTGATTTGAATAAAAAAATTTTGATATTTTATGTTTGGAATGACAAGACTCAGCTGACAAAAGAACATTCATCTTTGGTATTTACCGACCTAAATTGTGATGCCTTTTATATCCGAGATGACTATTATGGCTAGTCTCTCTTTCACCCCGATCATCTACTAAAGTGAACTATTATATTAACGAACTTAATCACTCCACGAACGTCCGCGATGGTTTCTGCTACTAAGTCACAACTGACCACGATCTCATATACAGCTCACAGGTACAGTCAGGTATGATCTCATGTCCAGCTCATATGCACAACTGTATGCCAACTCACTTATAGATGGCTCTCTAATCACCTAACAAACTCCTCTAACAGCCTAACAAATTTTGAAACGACTTCCTCAATCTCTCTATAAATAAAGGGTTAAGAATCCTCCATCAATAAGTTCTGCTCTTTGAAACTAAGGGAGACTCTGTCGGTAGGAAATTAAGTCAGAATCTTGGCACTTACCCAGTCCTCCTCCAGTTCCATTCGATCACTCTTGCTTTCTCACTATTTTTCATCCCTGTTCTCAGGACTCGAACTGACTTAAGCATCCGAGTGTCTAGAACCGAAGGATCCTCATCCGATTTCTTGATTGATTTTGCAAATTGAAGAAATTTTCACCGGATCGCACGGATCGCTCCAGCCCAGTCTCATTTGATTCGATCCGCCTATTCTAAATTTTAAGCCTTGCAGCTACAGATTGGCGTAGAAGGAAGGCATCATCCTCAATAGACTGTAGGACTCTTTTCACCTAAACACTACTCTATGGGAGTACACAAACACGATCTATGGAGTACATAGATTTTTTTTGACGGGCGATTATATTGTGGTGTAAAGAAAGGACATCATTAGTCCCACATTGGTTTGAGTCAAGAGAGACTCTGGCTTATATAGGAAGGGACCATCTTTTTCACATGAGGCATCTTTTAAGAGACAATCGTGAGGTTCTAAATCACTAAGGCCCACTGAAGTCTAAAGATGGTCATGAATCAAAGCAGACAATATCTCACGTGCTGAGCCATTAGCTCTTGACTGCAACAACATGATTTTTGGTTTGTAGGCATTATTAGAGATATATATCATAATTAGCAATATAAATTTAAAACTTAAACGATCTAATATTTTTGATTTTAAAATATTAAATATTTAGTATATAATCCAATCAAACTTCTTGCAACATACGAATAGAACTTCTTAAGTAGATGTACCTTGGTAACTTCTTCAAGAATTTAATATTTATTTAGAATATTCATGTGTTATATTCTTAGAATCATAATGCTATTTAGCATAGAAATGAAATAATTTGAAGTCTTCATTTTTCAAATTTGTTCCACCATAATGGCACATAATAATTTGTAACCACAAACAATCTATTGGACCTTGAGCAATACTTCTCTAAAATAAACAAATAAATAAGTGGATTAATTTTACAATACTAATTTGATGAAAACTACATATAATAAGAGGTGTTATTTAGTATGCATTTACTCTCTTGCAGGACATTCTACGCCAATTGCCATTCATGTCAAAACTGGTCATGTAAAACTGACATAGGCATTGAACATTTACCATGCTTCAAGGAAAAAACAGTTGCAGTATACGATGCATGAACATGTAGCAATAGGATTCACCACTCCACTGAGTCAGTTGGCGGTCCACTCCGTGATATACACACACACACATCTCAAATTCAGAACCTCTCCTAAAAATAAAGAAGCTTATGATTCATGTTACCTTACGATTTCTTTCTTTGACTTTGAATTTTGTTTTATTCATCCAAGCATTAAGCATGACGACAAATGCGAGCGGATCGTATGATGCTTGTCCAGCCAGATGTTTAAACAGTCGAGTCAGCTTAACTTGGTAAGCCTTTTTTTAAGGCTTGGGCTGTCCCACCACCTCCGTGGTGACCAAGAAAGAACCAAAAGCAGGGAACATCATTCATTTCAGCATATCTTCTTCCCTTTAATTCTAATACTAGTAATCTTCTAGCAGTAGGAGCCATTGTTCCAGCATCCAGCCTTTAAGAAATATATGTTCGCTGCGTTAGAAAACTACCTCCCATCCGGACTTCCGTGTCCGTTGCCCTTCAGACCCCCCAGGCCCCAGTCGCCGCCCTTTCCGTCATTTGTCCTTCGCGGGAGAGCCGAGTCCTTTTTTTTAGATTTTAATTTGATCGAATACTTCTACATGTGCCACTCCCTTGTTAAATTACTATTGTTTTATTACGCGTGGGAGGAGAGAGAGAGGGAGCTGCCGGCGGGCCCGCGTTGGCTTCGGGAAGGGTGGACCCGAGCGCGTCCCACCCTCATTAAAGCTTGTGGTGCCGTACATATGGCTCGGCCTCTAAAATCTAATCTTGCAGAATTATAGAGACGTGCTTGGTACGCGACGCCTCCCGTTGAAAACTTGGTGGCCAAGGAAAAATGGAAAAGTTTCCAGCGTGAGACACAAGTAGGAAACCTAATGGATTAAAAAGAAAAACGAATTTGACCTACGTATTAAATATATAAAACAATCAAAAGATTATAAAACTT
This sequence comes from Elaeis guineensis, assembly GCF_000442705.2. Taxonomy (NCBI): domain Eukaryota; kingdom Viridiplantae; phylum Streptophyta; class Magnoliopsida; order Arecales; family Arecaceae; genus Elaeis; species Elaeis guineensis. Next base: position 24,147,936 of record NC_025996.2, read on the forward strand.
GATATGGGTAATTTATTTAAGAAAATAAATCAGGTTAGATTGAACTTGCCATGACTTGTTAACTAGATTTGATAGAGACAAATGAGTCGTAAATAAATTATGAGCATAAAATAGATCAATATGATTTAACCCAGTTATTAACGGGTCAGAATTTCTAATCTAAACCCTTCAAAATCCAAACTGGCTTAGTGCGGATTGCGTTCATGTTGGATTGGCACGGGGTTATGGATTGCACCTCTATGGATGCTATGTATATTTCTTAAATGTCTTACATGAATCCGGTCCGAGCATAAGCTTTAGTGCGATCTGTATTCTCGGACAAATCACAACCACCAATACTTTATCTCATTATCACATGTGTTAGGGATGATATAATAGTTGAGTCAGGATGGATGGCATAGTCATGGGTGCAAGGTAGTTACTGCTGGCGATTCAAATTTCAAACACATTTGATACAAAGCCTTCCTATCCAAAATAAATTCCATTATTGCAATTAAAAAGGTCTTCTAATGACTAACATTTTTAATTTGCATAAAAGATTTGTCACTGTACTAGAGTAAATATTTGTTGCAATAATGATATTCCATCAAATTTATAATAAATTAATTAAAAATTAAAAATCGATGAAGTAGTATAAGATATCATCGTAGAAAATGATAAAATATATGATAATTGATAAAATATAAATATTTTTATGAAATTATAATAAATTTGATGTGATATTACCATTGCAAAGAATATAGTTCCTATTACACAAAGGTACTATAAGAAATATTAAGATTTTAAAACACATACGGCACAATTGAAACTGTACAAAGGGTTCTACAAGAGATATTAAGCTTTTAAAATATATATGTCACCATCGAGTTGGAACGGGCCATTAACACCAGGCCATTTTGGTAAAAATGGGTCACCGCCCTTCTGTCGATGGCCGTCCCCATGTTGGCTGCGCCGTCGGTCGGTCAGCCAACGAAGAAATTTGAGATCTCCTGTTTTGCCCAAAAGAAGCTACGGGAAGAAAAAGAAAAGAAAAAATAATAATAATAAAAAAATAATAAATAGACTCTCTTTTTCTCTTTTTTCTCTCTCTAATCTCTCTCTAGTCTCTCTCCACTTTCTTTCTCTAAAATTCTCTCTCTAAATTATTTCTCTCTTAAAATTTTTAAAATTTTGAGAAGAATGATGATGAATTGAAATTGATCCTAATAATGAATTTTGATCTGTGATCGTCAGACGGTATACCGACATCCACCTCGATCAGACATAATATTTTTTAAGATTCTATTTTTCATGATTTTATTGAATTATCCACATGATAATTTCAGCATGATTTGATCTGATCGATCAGATTTGTTGAATCATATTGTCTGAAGAGTCCAAGATGAATTTTCTCTCTCTAAAATTATTTTTCTCTCTTTTGATTGATTTCTCTCTCTAAAAAGATTAGTTAATGAAAAAAAATTTTTTAATATTTCTGAACTGATTCTAATGAAGAATCTTAATCCATGATTGTCGGACAGTGTGCTGGTACTCGTCTTGATCAGATCGGATATTTCTCAATTTGATCATCTATGATTTCGATTTAACCATGACTTGATTATATTATTTTGATCACATCAATCGAGATGTTGGACTGTGGCACCTGATTAATTTGGATTGTATCTCATGAATTCTTTCTCCTGTAATTTTTTCTCTCTACTTGATTCATGAACCAATGAAGAAACCTCGGTCCTATCACTTCAAATCTGATTTGATATATAGTCAAATTTTGGATCGTTTATATCCTAATTAAATTTTGATTAGATAAAATTAGATGATCGGACCCTATCTAAACCATTAAAATATGGTATTCATATTCTTTCTGATTATTGAATTTGATCTCGTATAGGTATCGTTGACACCTAATAATCGGATATTGTGATATGATTTATGAACTAAAAAATTTTATAAAAAAATTTATAGAATTATATGAATTTATTGGAATGCGTTCGAAGTAAGTAATATTTTATTTTTTTTAGATTTATTAAAAAATTATAATATATTTTTTTGACATAATTTGTGAAACAATGAATGAATCGGATGAATGATATTTTGTTATGAAAATATCTTGTTTGAAATGTTATGATGAAGCATGATTGAACATATTGATTTTATGATGCATTATATTGATTGGTTTCGATACTACATGATTATATGTCTTCTTATCGAAATTAAAATATGAAACATGATTTATGAAGAATTCTGATATAAGAATAATATAAATTGACAAAGGACCCCATCAATTGGGACATATACATTGGCAATTGATTTGTCCTGAGGGTTTATGTCGTCAGAGAGACCAGCGACATATCGTCAGAGAGACCAGCGACAAACTGTCAGAGAGACCAGCGGTTCCGAAGGACTTTGCTACCAGATGATTCGCAGCTCACCGTAAGAAGATACGCGGTGTTATAATCCTACCACAAGAAAAATGTGGTCATAGTTCATGATTGATGAAAATAACTTAAGAATGAAAGAAATTGAAATTTTGAAAGAAACTCAAATTTTTGAAAAAAAATAAATTTGGCATGAACTATGTTGCATAATCGAAATTGATTTTGAATTGATGAACTATATACTTATTTTCTATAAATAATTATTTACTTAAATACCTGATAAAATCTGTTGAAAATAATCATTGCTTACTGGGTTGTCTAGCTCATTACCTCCTATTTTACTATTTTTATAGATGTTGAGAAATTAAAATGATACAAGATATTAATGGAAGAGTGATTAGAAGCAGAATCTCCATACTTTTATTTTAGGTTGAAAGTTTTATTGAATTTGATGTAAGGCTTATGGAACTTTTTTGATTTTATTGAGATATTAAAGTTGAAATTTGGATTGTTATATTTTTTATTTAAATTATTGACTAATTATTTCGTTGTGAAGCATTGATATCATGATAAGATGCATTGCATGCTTATGAAAAGAATTTTCTATGAGTATGCGGTAGTTGTCATGACCTTCAACTCATAATTTTGGATCAGAGGTGTGATAATTAATATGGTATAGCTGTCTCCGACCTCTAACCCTCTTGCTTGAGTGTGAGGTTCAAATTAAAAAGCCATCAGTAGCAGCAACATTTGGAAAACTTTGCGACTCCAGACTCATGTCCTGCAACGGCAGTCCATAATTTGGGGTTCCAAATAGAGAGTTTCTGTAACCAAAAAAAAATAGAGACAATTTCACTTCGCTGAGTTAGGCCATATTAAACCTGTTTCGGACCACTTTCTCAATACTGAATTAGTTTGGATAGGATTCAGGAACAAGGTCTGAATTAATCAAAATTAAAGTGCACAGCAAAATTCTTGAAAATCATAACTTTCATATATGATATCTAATTGAGATGCTCAATTGTTTTCTAAAATTAAGTAACCTTTCAAGATCCCTGAGAATACAGACACTTCTAAGAGATTCATTAGAAATTGTTGATTTTCAATAATGTTTGGGCCTTGAATAGAGCAATTAAAAAAATAAATTCCTTTTTGAGTAAGATTTTAACTAGACCGAGTGGAATTAGACAAGCTTTAAAAAAAATTAACTTCCATAAATATTTCTATTGTCACTTGCTCTTTACAAAAAACAATAATTTCTTTTAATTAGAAGAGGAATTCATCCTGATTTTAAAGAAGTGGATCTTATACAAATAAAGAACCTATGTAAGTAAAAGCCTCAAAATCCTGCTTTCAAAAATTATTAATATTTTCTATTATTTTTTCTAAAATATTTGAGCTTAGTGAGTTATAAAAAAAAAAAATTCTCTTCAACTAAATCAGATGTATATTAATTCTATGTTTGATTGGGGTCATGAGAGAGTAGATGGATGAGATCGGAAGAATGGATAACCTACATCCATCATTTAATTCAAAAAATTAATAGAATAATAGATAAAAAAAGAAAGAATTGTCCATTCATCTTGACCCATGAATTTGCATCCTTTCGTAAGCGGATAAAGAAAGAATGAATTTTTGCATTAACAAAATTATCCCTCATTATTTTTTTAATAAAATTATAATAATTCTTCATTTTTTCATTAATATTATTTATATGTATTTTTATATGTACCATTAATCATGTACTATTAAATTTTGTTGGTCATTATTTTAATTTTAGTATATAATTTTTATAATTACTATTAAATAATTAAAATTATCTTTTATTTCTTTATTTATATTTACTATTTTTTAATTAACTATTTTTATAATTAATTATTTTTAAAATATTAATTAAATATTTAAATTAAATTATAAATTAATTAGTTATTTATATAGTTAATTTATAAAATCATGTATTAAATTAAATATTTATATAATTTTTTATATAATTATGGATTATAAAGATTATAAATTTATATATTTTTTTAATATAATTAAGTGTTATAAATTGATAATAATTATATTTTTATCAAAAAATAATTTAATAAAAATATTATATAGCAATTATTTATTATGTTTTTAATTTTTTTATATATAAAAAAAAAGAAGGAATTATTTTCACCTACCCTATCGTGTTTTACTAAAAAGATGAATGAAAAATTTATTTATCTTTTCCTTCATCTACCTTTTCTTCTTCATCCATCGTACCAAACGTGCCGACATGCCAAGAGGTTTCTAGGAAAGCCGTTATATATTTCTTTCCAGCCAATTGAGAACCTCATACCTTCTTTTTAAGGTCCGTTCAGTTGCCGTGCTTTGATGGTGAGCAGACTTTAACGGAACACAAGGTCCTGTCATTAAAAGAGATCAGAACCTTTGATTGGCCCGATTTCTTGTCATCCAAACTGCCTTAAAGAACAAAATCACATGCAAGACTACAAAATATTGGCTGCAGTAAATTTGACAACTCAACTAGCGATCCCGAAAGAGCGCCGTAAACCTTACTATCAGGGTTCGGAGCCACGTGCGCTCACCAGGCATACGCAGCATGTTTTTAAGAAGGATAGCAGAAATGTGATAAAGAAACTGGAATTTCCTATTCAGATTCAATATACATTTCTAATTTCATCCAAACATGAATATTGCCGAGAAATTTGAATGTGTTAGATGCCAGGTTACACGCTAATATTAAATTTTTGATGAGATATTTTGCCAATATATCTGATTAAATTTAGAATCCCCAGTTTTTCGGAATTTATCTAAATTCACATATTAGTATCTCAGTTTTTTGAGATTCCGTAAAACGTATGCATCCACATAGATAAAATACACCATCTAATTTCGTCAGCATTCAAGTATTGCTGTTGTTGTTACAAATTTCCCTCTGTGCACAAAATAAAGACACGTTCATGAAACATCACCATATTTTGGAGGATCCAGCTGCTGATTTGGGATTAATGACATTTTCAGCGGCAACGATCCAAGAGCCATGGACCTAATACCTAGGGAGTCCATGTATGAATGCCTTAGTAATCCACATTTGTGAATGTCCGATATAGCTACTGTTGATATCCAATCACAGAAAATGTGATTCTTTTTTGAACAGAAGTTGGCAAGGAATGCCATCCTGCTTCATTTCATCGCCATTCTTACTTGTATCCAACCCATTTCTGTATTCACTGACCAATAATAAATATTGAAATTTAGCTTTAAATTATATCCTTATAGCATGATAATAAAACGCATATGCGAAAATGGTAGATATACATCTGATCCATATCTTAACAGTTTGGTTAAACTTCAACAGTGAAAAGACCAAATAAGGCAGAGTCATGCACGAGAAACTTGGATTAAGGTTGACAAGGCAATCAAACTACCGTTTGTGCCCTTGGCGCTGTTGTTAAAACTCAATCAGAATGATGATGATAATGATCATTGTGATATTTCTAACATGGTAGTGACATGCACGTCTTTGACCGTGCCATCTCACCGCAAACCCCTGAGAGTAAACATTATTATTCAGTAAATACTTGGAACATAAACAGCAATGATCAAGCCACTTGCAGGGTGACACTACAATTGTCATAATTGAAGATATGATTGAGACATTCTCAAACACAATTTACAATCTATGTTTTCCTTCTTCCCATTTCCCATAAAGTAAAATTATCATAAGTTGTCATGAGAAACATTTAAAATGGTGAAAACATTATATTGGACTGATATTTCAACGCCTGCTATATACAAAAGCAATAATCAATAGACATACTACATCACGTGATAAGATTAATATCTGAAAGGGATTCCAAAACTATTGATCCACATAATATCACCATGATAACCTCCATGTACTCATAACTGAATGATTTTCAGCTTGCCGGCGCATGCAATCAATCCTTGCTCTCCCCATTTTTTTGTAGCTTCTCGTATGATTTTCTTGAGACCTGCTAATTTGCAGCAAAGTTAATCAAACACGTGGAAAAACAAGCATTGTTGATCAAGGTACCAATAAGAACTAATCAAGAAAGTAGTAGGGTGCTGTTCATCAAAGTCAATCTCAAGTAACATTGTTATTGTACTGCCATACAAATGCAACCATCATTCAAGAAAGTCATGAAAACTAATTATAATTATAACTAGCCACATACTGACTACACGATGTTTTTTATTCAGTAAAGTACCCTTTTTTAAAGAAAAAACAGTACCCTATCTTCCATTGGTGAATTTGGAAGGTTGTAAACAGAAACGAGAAATTAAAGGTTTACAACAATTCAACTAATATGTGTTTGGAATACACCTACAGGTTATTAGTAGTAGTCGTGGTAAGACTAGCACGTTTCCAGTTGCAGCATGCCAAAGAGAAGGTCAGAAACCTTTCCAGTTTTCTTATATTGCCACAACAGAACCAACATTTCTATTCCTTTTCTGAAATACTCCGTGCATGATAACTAGCAATAATCTAGGTTAATTGCAGAGTAGAGAACAGAGGCAAAAGTAACCAAAAATAGAGCAGAGACAAAGAATGATGACATAGATATCAGACAACTAAAAGAGTGAAAAAAATGCAGTAATCAAAATGACTGAATAAATAGTTCCATAGTATAAAAAGGTTCCAGTAAAGTAGCAGCATCAACAATCAAAGCTCTCAGACATTCAGGAAGAATGACACACTGCAAAGCAAAGCTGAAGAGTATTCCACTTACTCGATTTGAAGCAGGTGAATTGTGGCTTAGACCTACACGATTAGCTGGTGAACTTGGAGATGACTTTCCAAGAGAATTTGAAACGGTTGATGTTGGACCATCAGCTTGAACATTTGGAGAAACCGGTGAGTGTGACATGGAAGTATGATGATAGGGAGAAAGGGGAGAAGCTGTTGGCGTTCGTCGTGCCAAATGAGAGATATATGCAGCTCCCGGAGATCTTGGTGATGATCTTCTTGGTGGTAACATGTTTATTTTGATCCTAAAAAGGAAACATTAAGCACTTTGAAAGCAATAAGAAATTTTGCAGCAAAACAGAGAATTCACATGGTTGTGGCTTACTTGTTGTGGACATCAACATACTCATCTGTTTCATCCAATATTTCTTCCTTCAAAGATAATTCCAATTGAAGTGTTAGCTTTAGCATGCTAAGATTGATATAAATATAGTATAACATATGAATTTTAATAAGCATAATGAGAAACACTCGCCAATCACAAAATAAAAGGAGGACTTCATGAACTCGTGCTATCTAAATCAATTTGGTGGGATTCAATTTCAAAAGATATGAAATGATAAAAAAAAATTGCAGAATCTGTAGGCCGTTAATGTGTGGCTGTAATTGCACAAAGCAATAAATATGCATGCACGACCTCAGGCATACCTATACCTGTAGCGACACACTTGAGAGAAAGCATGCAAATGAGAAATATAAATATCTTAAAATTAAGGAATCCAGCATGGATCCTTTTCCGAAAATCAGCCCAATGGAGACCAAGGATGCCAGTAACCTGAAAGCCGATGAAACAAGATACCCAATTGATCATAACATAAAAGTCGGATGATAAAAACAGCAGATTATCTTCTGACTTCATATCATGGTCCAATCATTCTTGCAAGTTGACCTGCCAACTTCTGTAAGTGAAAAATCCTATTTCACTGTTGCAGAAACAGATACAAGTAGCAAACCGTCCTGGTCTACTTCACAACAAGCTCCAAGAAAGCAACTGCATTGACTTCATAACCAAATAACATCTCTCCATAACCAATATGACCATCACCAAAAATCTTACTTTTCAAATTTTCTACGTTTGTGTGAAGGATCCCAAATTCATCCAATCTGATTTTAAGCGCAATCTGAGTAAGGGTCAATATTGTAACCACACCAATAGTTTCTTCCAAAATCAACTTAATTTCTAATAGTATATCTCCTGTTTTATCCCTGCTTGAAAAAGTAAACTATAATTACTTTATTAAATGAAAACTCATGGATATAAAAATCAAAGAATAATCATGAATAGCCACATACTTCATAGTAAATTTCTAAAAAGTGCAAAAATCCAAACCAAAGAACAAATACCTCGTGTTGTTAACTTTCTCCCTATTAGCTATTCTCTTGAATCCTCTCTGTTGAGAACAGCTAATTTCTTTGGGTGATGCTTCTGGCCCATCAACGTCATTTGGTGATTGACGCAAGTTAACAGTCATGGACTCATGACTACAGTTATTAAAACCAAACTGGTGACTGACCCAGTCAAGGGTCCATGTCACCGCATCAGTAGTCCGACTGCAGGGTCAATTAGTCAGACTGGCTTATATTTGAAAAATAATAAAAATAGCTACAATATTAGAAAAATATGCATAATAAGTGATGCATTGTTTATTTAAAAAGTACACCTTACATAACATAGATCTATATTTCATATTAATGTTTAATGCATTATAAATAGAAAATGATGATGATTAATTTATTTTAAATTTACTAAAAATATATAATATAGAAATTTGTGTGGAATCTATTAAGCTTTTTCAAAATATTCAGAAGAATCAAATGAAGAGCAAAGAGTTTTATTTTTTATGGAAAGAAATTATTATTGAAATATCATAATGTAATTATAATAGTTCTGCCATAAATATTTTTAAGTATCACGGTCATACTGACTCAAACACTATTCCAATGGCCGAATGGCTGGCAAAGCTCTCAACAGACACTGGTTTGAATCCGGTTTTAAATGCATTTTAGTTACTTTTTTGAACTCGGTTTGGACCTGCTCACCTTTTTTAAGAAAAATGGCTGGTTCAGCGGTTTCTAGCTAGACTGAACACAACTGCAGTCCCGGGTAAAAACCAGACCTGCCACAGGTCCAGTTCACTGGTTTTCCAATCAAACCGGCCAGTCCAGTCCAGTTTTTACAATTATTGTCATGTCAATCAAGTTTCGGGTCCTCTCAAACTGCAGTCTAATCTAGTGTAACCATATACTACTAAAAGAATCATATTATGTGATTCTTACGGGTAAATTTGTAATACATGTTGAATATCTTGGAATTCCACCCATCTTGCTCTATCATATATCAGATACGTTGTTAAAAGCATCACTAGCTTTTCCCATGTGAGAAATCAAAGTACTGTCTCAAATAAGTCCACATATTCTCTACAACATGGTATGACAGAGAAGTTCATTATCTAAATTTACAGAAAATTATTTTAGATTGTGGATATGGATGCCCTGGTATAAAGTAGAAAAATAATATTGTTACATATTGAAATTGGACCCAAGAGTAATCAATAAATAAAAGAACAAGGATAGAAAATTGGTTAGGAAGATGATCTTGCACTGACCAAGTAGATCACTCATAGACATTACTAACTAAAATAATTAATGCATGTGTCAACAATTTGCTAAGGTGGCCTGCCCAACATCGATCTCTTAAATTCTGTAGAAGATGGACAATATGTGGATCCCTGGCTTGATTACATTACTCCTAAATTTTCTCAACACACATAGCAACATAAGACATCTGCAAATTCTACAACTAGTAAGTCATGAGGCTCAAGGTAGCTGTCTATTTTCCATAGAGTGTTCCATGCATTTAACAGACAAAAGGAATTGAGTTATGTATTTCAAAGGAAGTAAACTCAGAAAATCAATTGATTTTTCTCCTGTAACATTTGCTTTGTCATGCGGAACTTCTTCACTCTCTGAACTCAAGATCATCAAAGATTCTCAATCATTAATCAAAACAATCTAAAGCTATAGACAAAAAGACAGTCTTCCTCAATCAACGTCAAACTTGACAATCGTATATTGCTCATGCATAATAAGGACCCATGCAGGCATGTGGCTAGTCCCACTTCAATTGTGCATTAAGGAGATCTTGGGTATTTAAACAGGGGCCAAAGACCTCTATTAATAACTTTTTGGCTTACCTTCTTGATGAGGTCCTAGATTGTTACAAATGATCTCAAAGCCAACTTGGCTCACAGCCCATGTGGACTAGGGGACATTGCAGCACAAGGCACTTACAATTACAAGCCAATCTTAGTGTTTCTATTTCTGATTAGACTCCTCGCTAAAGAGGATATCAAGGCTTAAATGATGAGAGTGAGGACCTGTGCGGGCATATGTTTATTCCCACATTGCTATGCATTGGGAAGATCATGAGTTTTTAAGTAGGGCCAAGGACCCCAATTAATAATTTTTCAATTAGCCTTTTTTAGTGGCATCCTAGGTTGCGATACTTATTATACTAAATAATGTTGTTTATGTTCATGTAATCCATGGAATCTAGTTACAGCTTACAAAAACAAAAACAAAACAAAACAAAAATTCCTTGTAAAGAGAAGAACATAGATCAGGTTGAAGAGGCAATAAATTCAACTTAGAAATATTATAAACGATCTGGAAGAAACCGTTTAAAACCTTCCAATGTCAGCTGCAGGCAAAATAAGATAATATCATGTTCTACTTAAATTAGATCTCGGTTTAGTTTCAAGGAAAAAGATAGAGAAGAAAGTAAAAGGTATTGCCCCATTATAAAGATAGATCAAAGGAGGCAAAGGCTAGGCCAAAGAATGCAGCCTGAACATCGAAACACAAACAACAAGGAAATCTAGCTCTATCTTAGAAACCTTCTTAATGAGTCTCAAAGTCTTCTTCTGTACATCATCCCAGCTTATCAATATGCATTCACTGACACAGTAATCTTGAGAGAACTTGTTTCCTTTCGCATTAAGACCAGATGACGGAATCCACTGGTGAAGCAGGCAAGTTATGGGACAGAGGAGATGGAAGGAAGAAATAGGAAGAAGAAAAAACAAAAGAGAACAGAATCACGTGTAATCCACCAGGATGAGAATTAAGAATTCAACAAATAAAATGATAAAATCACAACACACTCCCCTCCATATATTGGTTCAGTTACTTAACCTAAGAAAAAATAATTGCTTTAAGCCAAAAAAAAAAAAGAAAGAAAAAAGAAACCCAAAACATAACTCAAAAGTCGAAATCAGTTTTCATGATCAGGCTTAAAACTACTTTCCAGCACCTTTAGTGATCGGCTTGTAGAAAAGTTGCTCTTGGATTGTGCTTTAAGTTAGATTTCCAATAAGCCATCCAACTCAAATGTATAAGCATCCATCGAGTCATGCATTTCAAGAAGCAGCAAAGTCATGATACCTGAACATTGCCGTATTTGTGTTTCAACAAGTATCTATATTTTGAATGTATACTGACCCGTTAATTCAAATTATGTGCATTTTAATTTCTGGTAGCATCAGAGTGTAAGAAACCAATGATGAGTCAAGCATGTCAAAATTAGAACATCTTTTGGAAACTTGATTACTTTATCTAAAAAATCTCGTTCCATTCATGTTTGAAATAATGCAACAAATAGTCATCTTTATGGAAACCCAATTACCTCATTAAAAGAAAAGCTGGTTCAGTTCATGTTTGAAATATTTTGATGTAGTTTGAACCAAGGTTTGCCGAACTGCCCCATAACCATACCAACAGCTGACCAGGATGATTCTGGCATTCGAGACAAAACACCGGCAAGGAAAGGGGGAGAGGAAAGAGAGGAAGAGAGGGGGGGGAGACGGAGAAAGAGCCTCTGGTGGCCCACCGAGGCCGCTAAAGGACCTTTGCATTTGCTGGAGGGCCAACGATAAGGAGGGGAGGCAGAAGGGGGGGGGGAGAGAGAGAGAGAGAGAGGAGGAAAAGAGAGGAGAGAGAAAGAAAGAGCCTCTAGAGGCTTGCCAAGGCTGCTGGAGGGCAGATGCCCCTGCTCCATTATCCTTTTTTTTCATGATAGCAGGTGAAGTTGACAACGCCCTATTTCAATGAGAACAGGGGCATTGCCCATATTTCAATCAGAAGCCTCAGCCCTCCAGCGACCTAGGCAGACCTCTGAAGGCTCTCTCTCCCTGTCCCCTCTCCTTCCCTCCTCCCCTCTCCCTCTCTCTTTTTTCCTCTCTTTCCTTCTCCCTCCCCCCTCCTCGTCGAGCAAAGGCCCTCCGGTGGCCTCTAGAGGCTCTCTCTCCCCCTCTCCTTCCCTCCCCCCTCTCTTTTTCTCTCTTTCCTTCTCCCTTCGCCTTTCTCTACGTCGGTTCGAGCCTGGTACAAAATGGCATGAGAGCGTACCAAACCATACCACTAGCTGACCGGTCCAGGCTCCGATACCGGCATGGCGAACCTTGGTTTGAAGACATACATTTATTGCTAAATTCAGTTTCATGAATCAAAAATTAGGTGCACTCAACAAACTATAGTTTCTGGATTTACAAAAGAAAGAAAAGCAAAAACTGCATGTATCACATAATAATTCAACTGATATATATATATATATATATATATACCAAGATAACTTAATTGGAAGTTGAAAGAAATTCAGTATACTTATATCATCATTGTGCAGAGCTGTTAATGAGAACAATTCAAAGAATATTATGCCATGCTTAGAGCAATATGTATGTATGTCAGTATGTGCATCTGCATGTCAGGGTGAAAGAGATCTTACCTTAAATTACGAAAAGCTAAATCTATTACTATATCATTAGTAATCTTCAAGTGGAAAAGCATGGCCTCCACACTATACTGGAGACTGTTTTAAATAGATTTTCTTCTTCACCTTATATACACCTTATATTGATTCATGCATGTCTCTACTTGCTCTACTAAAAAGCCAGTATAACTAAATTTTGTAATTATTGCAATAGGAGCTCCTAAAGGTGGATCTACATCTTTATTTACATAATTATTGACCCAATAATCAGGAATATAGTGTAAAGAATCAGATCAACAATGCATATCAAACAGAAACAGGAGATCTACACATCCAGTTAATGCCAGTTATGTAAGCACACACGATGTATAAAAAATGTTTACATATATCATGATAGGAGCAATCAGTTTCCACATAAAGCATATATTATCATGGTTAGTCTTAAAAATCATTAGAAATATTGTCCACTAAAAGATTTTCAACCTGTAGCAATTCCTCCATAACATCTTCCATTGTTATAATTCCAATCACTTCTTCATCAACTGAATAGCTTGGAAGGGGATCCAAATTAACATCAAGAATATTGTCATGCCGTCCTCGCTCCGACTTCTTCAATTGTGAACGCACCTCTCCATGTTTCTCCATGTTGCTTCGTTTCACATGACTCTGACTATCGGGGACATTACTATTCACAGGGGATGCTCTTGTAATGACACCCAAATGCCCAGTCAAAACTAATTGAGATCCATCTCCTGGAAAATCAGTAATCACTACCTTGTCGACACAGATTACTAGTTTTTCACTATGCACAAGCGGTTCCACATAAAAAGGGATCGAATACATAACATTTCAGTTATGAGCAATAATTCAATTATGCCAACTATAAGAATGTGTGATGTCATAATTCATACCAGGAATACCATCAGCTGGCGCATGTTTCCTATTCTGGTTCATTCTATTCTCTAAAATATTGCTCTTGCTTTTTTCTGTTGTTGATCCAATATCCTTATTGCGCTTAACAACCACAGCCATGTGACTGTGGCCCTTTTGAAATTCATTCAGTATGTCATAGAGAGGAAGGTCATCATATACCCTGGCAGAGTGATGTGTCATGAGACAATATTATGTGAAGCATATGAAGAGAAAAATAACTGGAATCTGATACAAAGAAATTGTATCAACACTGGAATATGTCTATGGTCTGAATTTATCAGGAAAAACCTCTTTTTGTGTAAGGCATTTCATATTAAAACTTCAAAACCCTAATATTTTAATAGATCATTGATACAATTGTAGGTCAAGCTTTTGAATGACATGAATCAAGAGCTTCGAGTGTAAATGATCACTTTAGTTGAGATAACTGAGTCATCTTGACCAGAAACCTGGCCAAGTATTACTTAATCACATGCTCCAAGTGTTAATCATGTGCTTTATTCCTAATCTCTAAGCTGTCCTACATCAATTGTTACCACAACAAAGTTCAAAAGCCTAAGATGATGCTATGCCAATATGATCTCTCGCCATACCTAACGTATGAATATCATATTATGTGGTGCGCATTTTCTCACCATTTCATTGTGAGGTACATAGTTTTATCTTCTGAACTTGTCACATTTGTTATTACTCAATAGTATCTTTTTGAATCATATTTAAGTTTATGACTTGGTTTCATCATATACAATATGCAATAGGCAAAAGACCAGCTCATCCCCAGAAGAGGTATATCTTTCTCAGACACGATCCTTGTTGTGTTTCTACTTCCAATATTCTGAGGGAAACATAGTCTTTGAAGCAAATTCTCTCGAGTCAAGAACTTGTCAGGCCTAGATGGAAGATATTTAATTATCGAGATAAGTTTCCCTCCATGTTCTTTAATTAATAAACAGATAGAATGTATAAGTCACAAGCTCATTCCCTTCTGTTGAAACAAGGCCTTGCAATTTATACTGTTGCAAGGTTGACAATATTACCAAGATGATAAAGTTTTAGCCTCTCCATTCTTTCTAATAATCATAGAAGCAGGAAGTAGGAACCAAGTCCAATATATAACATCTAAAAATGATAAAATGCCATGCTATGACCAGCGATTGCAAATAAAATTGTTTTTTAGGCTCTGTAATCCCACAAATCAGTGTATCAACTGGTCCATCCAGAAAATCACATATGCAAGATAAGCATATATTGGCCTGCGATAAGTTTTTCTACCACAATGACCTTCTTAGCATATCATCACCCGACCAGCATTCAATTATCACCTCCTTTTCAAAGGTTAACACTCTAAAGCATGGAATCCCATACTGTCCTATACCGCCCAATACGGGGCATACCATACCATACCGATCTCGTAGGTACGTCGTTTCAGAGCGTAGTGACACTACCGAACTGCATACCGACATTACAGCAGAATTTTACCGGTACGGGATCCGGTATCGAGATGGCAAACCTTGCTCTAAAGCCTAATCTATTGCTGGCCGCCACAGGTTTGTTCTTGATATATTACTTTTTTCCATTTTGGTGGCCTTAAGTATGACTTTTTTAATATGCTCAAGAAGTAATTTTAACATTGTCCTCCACTATGCATCTTGCTGTTTACAAAACAAAATAGAGCAAAGCAATTTTCTTGCTTAAGCTATATATATATATATATATGACTTATGTGTAGAAAAGTAAAAGCATACCTAGGAATTTTTCTGATGGTAACGTTTCTAATGGGGCCCTCATCTTCAGGTCGGCAAGTGATCAGATTCTTAACCTGAAACGAAGATAAATAGTCAGAATGCAATACTACCAAAATGACATCAACTAAAAGAATCTAGAGCATGCAAATAAAGAATAAGAAATTCAGTTTACCAATTTCAGGCCTAGCCATCAAGGCTGCAGTTGTTCATACTGCAGAGGGGGCAAAGACTACTACCAGCTGTTTATACTTACTTTTGACATCTCTCATTTGATGTATCATGTGAACACGTTTCCCCACTTTATAACATAGTTGTATCATATACAACAGAACTACTAATCTACACTGTACCACATGCACTGAACAATTATGCAAAGTCTACATAATAGTAATACAACTATAAATATGACAGAACTGAAAATAGTATAAATTTATGGCCAAAAACATAGTTTTGAGTTGAAAAATTACAAAAGAAATATTATCTCCTGAAAATTAAAAATCAAGGTATAGGTCCATACTTGTCACTGATACGTAATACCCTGACACAGCATACCTACTGTCACAGCTACATCAACCAGTGCACCTTGTGGCATGACCATTTTCAGTCTTGATTTTTTTTGCTTTTCTATTGCAATTGTTTTAACCATTATTCAAGCTAGATGGGCCATAATTGACGAATTAAATATTCAGAAGCCAAAAAAAAAGAAAAAATAAGCAAAAGAAAGGTGCAAAACAGCTTTGGGCTTGATGCTGAGCGATATAAGTTGATCAAGGGCTGGTTCGAGGAAGCTCATGCCAATTTTCCCATGCATTGGTCTCAAGGAGGCACCGACTATTGATTTCTAGCTGACACAGTACACAGGCATAAAAACGGGCTAGTGTACCTAATATTTGAATCCTTAACTCAAAATAACCCAAACATGCATGTTAGACTCTACTTAAGTAAAATAAGGGTAAAAACTTCATTGAAAGCTATCACCCGTTCTATCAACCATCATGTTCCTTCTCTGCCAAGATTCTTTGTAGGCCTAGAAAAATTCAAACATCTTATCCAAAGCTTCAGACCAAGGTTGGCGGAACCGGTACCCGTGGCCGGATCGGCCGGCCGGCGGTACGGTACGGCACGCTTCTGTTCCGTTCCGAACCAAGACGAACCGACGAAGAAAAACACGAACGAACCGGGGAAGAAAAAGAGAGAAAGAAAGAGAAATAGAGAGAGAGGGGGACGGAGGAAGAAAAAGAGAGAGGAGAATCCACCGGAGGGGCCGCCGGAGGGCAGCCGTGGCCGTCGAGCGGCGGAAAGCGCTCCCGTGGCTCCGTGCGGGGAACAGGGGCGATCCGCCCATTTTTCGGGGCTTTTTTTTAAAAAACCCTTTTCAAAGTGAAGTCGGCAAAACCCATACCGGCTTCACTTAAGCTTCACTTAAGTGAAGCCGGCAAAACCCATGCCGACTTCACTTTGAAAAGGATTTTTTAAAAAAAAACCCCGAGAAACAGGGGCGGATCGCCCCTGTTCCCCGTGCGGAGCCGCGGGAGTGCTTTCCGCCGCCCGACGGCCACGGCTGTTCTCCGATGGCCCCTCCGACGGATTCTCCTCCCTCTTTTTCTTCCTCCCTCCCTCTCTCTCTCTATTTCTCTCTCTTTTTCTCTTTTTCTTCTCCGACACCGGCATGTGCCGTTTTGCATGCCGGAACCGTCTCGGTTCTCCGTCGGGACGGTTCGGCACGTCCCGTACCGGGCGGTTCAACCCGATACGACAATCCTTGCTTCAGACCATCATCCTACTTCTATGCTGAATCCCTTCATAAATCTAGGAAAAGTTGGCAAATGTTACCTGCTTACATGAGCTTAACTGTGATGAGTAAGGCTGGCTTTCTAGGTCTCATTGGCAGGTCCAACAAGCTATTTTTGCCTAAAGTTGCCTAAGTTGGGAACAAAAAACCAATTCGGTCCAACAAGCTATTTTTGCCTAAAGTTGCCTAAGTTAGGAACAAAGAACCAATTCAAAGGGTTTAACATATTGGTAGTAGAAGTCCACTCAATCCATGTGGGAAGCCTCCTCAACTTATAGTTCTTCTCAAAAACTACATTCTTTGACAAGAAGAGTGGTGAGCCCCAGGGATTTCACTATATGCTATATAGAACGATTATTTACATACTAAAATGCTACCAGATATAACCAGAAAAGAGATTGCATAATTATTTCACTTTTAAAGTTTTCATTGGAAAAGAGATGCATAATAGTTAAAAAAATAATGTACATATTTACACTATCACTGATCTATTATAGACTTCTTCATATTACAAAATGATATTGTTCTTAAATTTTATTTCAAAATCAAAGCATTTACTAATTTTACATATTCATTAGCTAGCTATCTTACTCACCAAAATAAGGCCAATAATATTTGTTGGGCTCCCAGAGTAAATGGGCACACGACTATGCCCTTTAGTCATTATTAATCCCATAGTGTACCTAAAGATAGATAAATGTCAATAGTATGAACAGATGTAACAGCCAATTTTATGCTAACACGTCAAAAACACAGACATATCAAGCTTAGAGTTTATGTCGAGGGAAAAGGTATCGGATATTTTCGTCATAGCATCTCTTGCAGTCTTTTGGGTCATCTCCAATGCTCCAGTAATAATTGTGGTTTCATCATGAGTCAACTCTCCACCCTTTCCTGCCTGCACACCAAGAAAATTAAACATTAGCATCATAAGCTGTTTCAGATACACTGCAGTTAAGATCAAACCATTCTATGGTATATTCGCATTTTATTGTTCATTTATCACCTTACTATATGTAAGCACATACAATTTTTTTTTCCTGGAAATGTGTGAGGGATTAAGAACCCCCACCATTTATTAGAAGAAAAATAAGCACAGACTCTCATGCATGCACACATGCATAGACAATTCTCTACAACATAAAATAGTTTGTGAGTGCATGAACCTAACGTATAACAAGTTGATCTCATGCATTTATATTTTATATAGTGTACAAGAAGAGGAGGACTAGTAATGGTAATACCATAATAGTGACATGCAATTTCTAAGTCTCTATTTAAATATTTTCCTCAATGGCATCATTCCATTGGACAACTTTAATAAGACTTTCAACTCAAGCCTTCCTGCATCATTCTTGTTCCTAGTCTTACATTTAAAACATCATATATACAGAAACAATTTAAGCTGGTTGCAGACAAATAACTAATCCATGAAATATCGAAACAGTTGTGATAGGAAATTAACTCCATGAGGGTTGCCTAACCCATTAATCACTTATGCCAATGTAGCATGATACAGGTAGGAGCATCCAAAGCTGATAAAACATCTAAGTGAAAAATTTAGCAAACCATAGATAACACAATTTCTAAGCTACGAAGTATGTATTGATGTACTATAGTTCTTTTTCTAAAAATATAGGTGGTGAAAAGAAACAGTTCGACCAAAAAAAGGATCATCTGATACAGCCATGCGCCTTTCCTGAGAAAGCACAAGATTTTCAGCCTTCAAAAGATTAGATTCTTAATCTCAAAAAAATAAGATAAAAGTCACTCACAACAAACAAGGAATAAGTTGTTGAATGCAACTTTTGTTAATAAGCAATGGTGAGCCAAGTAAACCAAGAACCAACACAACTGATCGTGGCATACAAGCTTCCAAGTTCAAATATTTATCAACCAGCATTGAGTGGGTTCAAATACTTCTATACCAAAAATTGATCAAATTGTTGTCTTATAATAAGTCTTAAAAATTTAAATTGATTGATTTCTGTTAGGGGCATGCAGAATGAAAACTTGAGGAGGCTCTAGCAAGAAAAGGTGCACAAATTTGTGGTAAAGGTTCTAGAAAGAAGAGGAGCACTAAAGCTAACCAGATGGAAGTTGTGAAAAAAAAAATTGGAAAAGCTTGCAATAACACCATAGGTAGCCCCTAACAGGAATAGTTGGACATTAGGAATTGGGACAAGTCTCCATGATCATAGTTATCCAAAAGACATTTCACATGTTAAAATCATGTTAACATTGTGGATCCCAACTTTCAATGGTCTATTATGTATTTTGTTCTGATTAAATCTCTGCCAGTACTCCTTATACATATGATTTACATGCATGCACATGGGTTTCTGCACGTATGCATCCAAGTCCATCTATAGATATCATACATACTTACATATATGGACACAGTTACTATAGGTTGTAGCCCCCATAAACATGCAGCACATGTAAATCCAGCATATATAACATTATAAAACATGATAAGACTTAATAAAATTAATATGTGTAACTTTGGAGATCCAAAAACTTCAAAGAAGCAGATTAGAAGAGCACTCTCTGCTGCTGAATTTGATTTATTGACAAAGCATGAAATACCCTTAATCGCAAAACCATTACTTATATTCATCTATGCATTCGTAATTGGATCTTATGTGTCACCATGTTAAAATATGAAATATTTGACAGAAGTCACAAACAAAACATTAGTGGAGGGAAAAGCAAGTTTGACATAAATCAGATTTATATATGGTATTATGAAGAGTTTCAGATGACAAAATTAGTATGATCAAAGATGGTGCAGATAAACAATGAAGATAGAATTGACTATCCAATCTAAAGCTGCAGGCAGTCATGGTAATTATACACCATTTCTCACATGCCACATCCCTTTAGATCAACATGAATAGTTGTATCCATCATCACGATGTTGTTGAGTTTCCATGATTGCAGGTTGAAATATGATGGATCATAGAATGTAGACAATGAACCAAACATGTAGAAAGCCAATTAGGAAGAAGAAGCATAGAGACCAAATGCCGAAAACTTGATGAACCACATGGGACTAAAAAAGGAGAAACGTGATGTAATAAAACTCTGAAAATAATTAATAATAGAAGATAATAACAAAAATAAAACCAAAAAGGCAGCATAAATCTGTTAAGGATCCTCAAGTAACAAATTAAAGACAGATGAGATTATAAGAAGAGGTAGAGTGACAAAGGTGCCAAAAAGTGGGCCAAAATCACCACAACTAGACCTAAGAATTGTACAGAAAAGGTAGATAAAGAGTCACACGGCAACATAGAAGGTTTAAGAAGATCCATAACAAAATGAGATAGATCAGTTTATCTAGGCACTATTTATCATTAGACAGAAGCAATAAGAAAATGAGGGATATAAGACATGAACGGACTTCCTTGAGACCACAGGGTGTCCAGGCTAAACACCATCAATTTCTGGACAAGATCCAGAGACTTATTCAAAAGTTGGTGATGAATAAATTTTTGTGATATACTTATTGAACAAAACTTGCTGGAGACAGGACAAGGAAACAAAGCAACTGATTCAGTTGTAATTATTTGAAAAGGATGAAATTGTTAGATTACCAAAGCTACAATCAAGAACCCGGAAATCAATTCCATGCTATCATTGGAAGTAACTTTACTGGTGAAAGCAATATCTCAACCTATAGCATAAATCCCCCCAAATTTTACAACTTCCCACACATAAAATAACAATATGAAACTCGCATATTTGAAAAAGCCAATGGTGTCACATCGCTTTAATTGATAAATGATTTCACAAATGCATCAAGATTTTTCTTCCACAGAATATTCTGTTTCAATGGTAACACTGCAAAAGCTCAATACTGGGATCTCATCTTGATGGTGTGACACTATTATGGTGTCGCATGTTAGCTTTGTCTGATTTTGTCTCAAGATTGCACAAGATAAGCCACCTCTAGTTATTGGTTTAGTTTTCATACACCCTTAGTCAAAGCTACTGTTATCTTTCTTCTGAAATACATAAGCATCAAAATATACACAACTTCTTTCTTCTATTCATAAGGTTATCAGTTTGGAAAACCTTTTTCATTTCTTTTCACAACAATTTAGATGAAAGATATGTCTTTATTTTATCAAGACCACCCTTCTATTTCTATTTGGCAAGTTCATTCCAGTCGCATGTCTCAATTCATAAAACATATACTACCGTTTGCATATAAAATTGGAGATTCCAATGGTTTCAGGATTTCACATTCATTAGCTTCTGGATGCATAGAGGCTTGTGCCTAATGATTATAAACTTCTCTTGACCTTTTAAATTATGTAACTATGCAAGTCACCATAAATATGTGTGTGGACCTAAGCAGACTCATAATAGATTACCAGTCATGTCGAATCATATGATACATTAGATAAATGGATTATGCACACTAAAGTATCCAGTATTAATAGGTCTTGCTATAAATAATTTTTTTTCTTGGTAAAACGCTTGACAAATAGTAAGCAGTATGAGATAAAGCCAACCTCATTTCCATGCATATCCACCAGCGTCTTCAACTCCGCCCTCCTCATTAGCGCAAAGTGCCCTTTTCCCAGAATCCAGTCCAACAGCTGTCAACAGCATCAATATTAAAACATCAAGTATCAGTTCTAGAGAAGCATAAAAAAAAATAGAAAGACTGGACAAAGACAAGTATTTTAGGATGAACTCGTTAAGATTTCTCTTAGCATGCATGTTTGCATTAATGATTAATCTGGGTCAAGTGGGACCCATGGGCATATGATTTTCAGAATTATGGAAAAACAGGAAATGGCCCCTCCAAAAAAAAAAAGATGACCTGGTACCGGCAATAACAAACAATACATGCTTTTCATGAGATATATTTAACCCAAATAAGTAATAGACAGTCTGAAGATTACGGCAAGTATGTTTTGCACTTAAAAGAAAAGGACTCCATCCTTAAAATTGGAACAAGTAAACAACAGAAGCAAGCCTAAGAAATTCTTAGCAACTTTGAGAACATGAAGCCCAGTGAAGGCTGTGACTGATAGAAAACCATGAAAATGGTTATGATCAAAATAGATGCTGCTTTTAAGTATTGTCACACCTTACAGTGAGGTACTGTCTAAATTGACATCCTAAGTATGATGATGCTTTCAGTGTAGCAATTCCTGTGTATAGGAAAAAACTTTTTCATAATGCTGTAAAATGCACAGGGCGGGCATCAATATATATTGTATGTCTGTCTGACAAAATCTAAGTAATAATAAGTAATTGTTAGCAGATCTTCATCTTGAACATTTCCAAATAAGCCATTACTTATGGTACTACAATCATTCTTCACAAAATTGTCGGATGTGATTTAATGTCATATAGCCAAGGAAAGTGAGTTAATCATCACTTCCAAGACTGTGAAGAAGGACAGGCATGGGAAGATAAAGTCCCATTAATTCCAAACTTCTTTTTCCCAATTCTTGGGTTAATAAACCTTACTCTATGTTTTAAACACAATTTAAAGTCATGTATGTCCTTAATTACTAAAATACATTTGCATATGTTAGACAAATAAGTACTCTGAATTACTAAAATAGCCCATCATTTTGCATATGAACGTTTACTATTGCACGGGAGCATGTATCATGTGTCAGGTGGGTTGAGGATGGCAGGGGCATATGTGTGGTTCATATGTAGTTTGTTTTCGCCTGAAACAAGCATGCACTTCCAGCACTTCAAAATTAAAAGGTAAATTTCAAATATTATATCTTTCCAGAATTCGGTTGTAATTTCACATGGTGTTCATGTTTGATCAAGGTCTCCATCAGTTGATGTTATTCAAAGAGTAGACCCTAGTACAATGCCACAAACTTCAACTGTCGCAGAGGTTGCAGAAGATAATGAATTAAATCAGCCAAAAAAATTTACAAACTTCCACTGTCGCAGAGGTTGCAGAAGATAATGAATTAAATCAGCCATAAAAATTTTCAAATGCATGATTGCTCATTCCGAACCAACCAAAGCAAGTTACCTTACTAATAGGATACGATACGGGGAAGAAGACCAACAAAAGCACTCGAACAACCCCGGCCAATTTGGCTCCCACACTCAAACCATAGCGCGAACACACAGCTTGCGGAATTATCTTGAAAACCAACAAGAAAGCAAATCAAATATCCCCCCTCTGTAGGTTAACGAAAAGCAAATATGCTCCCGTCAAGAAACTGATCTCCAGTCCCAAAAGTTCCAACCCTCCGAAATATGTGAGCAAACATTCGAGAAATTACCTCACCAAAAGCCAAGATAAGGGTCACGGATATCAGGATTGCCCCCCACGCCGGAACCAAAGAATCAAGAAATATGGGCAAAGCCTGCAAATGACCAAAAGGTTATATACAGCATCAAAATCCCCAAACCTAATAATCCAAGAAAAGGACGAGAGCGAGGGTGGAACCTCCATGGCCAGGGAGTTGCCGATGAGAAGGGTGCAGAGAAGGAGATGCTGATTCTTGACGACGGGCAGAATCTTGGCTGCACCCAAAAGCACAAACGCATGGAGAAGATGAGATGAAGGAAGAATAAAGGGTAGAGCTGGCTGCAGTGACAGGAGAGAAAGAAGACTAGTAGTGGTGGACTACCGGCGCTCTTCTGGTCCTTGGGCTGGCCGGCCTTGACGAGGACCTCCAGGTCCATAAGGCTGAGGGACATAAGGCCGAGGGTGAGGCCGGACATCAAACCCGCGAACATCACCAACGCCACGCATATCAGCAGATACACCCAGAACATCAGCCCGCAGCACGACTCTTGCGCCATCCCCTTTATTTCTTTCTCTTTTCTCCTTCACTATCTAACAAGCAGGAGAACGATCAACGTTATTCGCCTAATGACAGAGAAGGAGAAAGGGAAGATGATGAGAGGAGAAGAGGGGGAGAGGGGTTTGGTCAGCATCTGGGTTTGCAGCTTTTCTTCGGCTTTTGGACACTGGCCTGGAGGGCGGACGGTTGTGTGTGGGCCCCCGGCTGATTGGGACTGGCAGGGGTTGTATCTTGCAAACCAACGAAGGATCCACCTTCCTTCGCGCGAATGCACCGTCGGATAGAGCAACAGTCTATCCGAGACCTGTGCAATCGTGAATGAACATCTGAGGAGTGCTTTGAGAGCTGTGCGATACGTGATCCAACGGTAGAAGTCTTGAAATAACATCAATCAGTCGTTTGTACGAAGAATTCAACCCGAACCGAGTGCGGACTGACTTGTCCGGGGACAAAAATGAATAGGTTGCTTACGCTTCCAACCCGGTGCATTGTTTGTTTTTATTTTTTTGCTTTTAAAAAAAACAATTTCCCAGCTTTCAAGGCCAATTGGCAAACTCGTGAGCCAGGGATGAGCAAAAACCGAACTTAAATCAATCAAATCGATAAAACCACATCAAACTGCATGTTTAGTTTGATTTAAAAATTTATTTTATTTTATTTAATTAATTTTTAATATATAAAACATAAATTTAAATTGATTCAAATTTAACGATAAATAAAATCATTCTCAAACATAATCGAACAGACCGTACAATTTGATTTAAAATTTTATTAAATTTAATTTGATTGATTTTTGATATATAAAATTAAATTTAAATTGATTCAGATTTGTTAGTAAATAAAATCATTCTCAAACAGAAATATATCGATTTTAATAAAATGGCGTCATTTTGATTAAGATATTATTTATATTAATATATTAATATATTAAAAAATAATATTAGATTTATGATGTTATTTATCAATTTAATTTTATGTTGATTAACTTTAAATTCTAAATGATTTATTTAATAATTTATTTTTTTTAATGTGTTGGGATCTTTATCTTAATTCTTAACGATGATGTTTGTTTAAAAATTTTATTTTATTGAGTGACAATATCTTATATCAATTTAAACTATTTTACTTGATAAATCTTCTTAGTAACACCTTTTTATGAAAAGAAAATAAATTTTTATAAATTAAAAAATAATAATAATAATATAAATTATTAAATTAAATTAAATTAAATTATTTAAATTATGTTGGTTTGGTTTGGTTTTAATTTTTTATTGATGTAATTTAGTTTTTAAAAATATCAAATCATTTAAGGTTAGTTTGGTTTGGGTTCAAACATAAAATTGATCCAAATTGAATCATGCTCACCTTTACATGACGTTGCGATTTTGATAGGATTGGAGGTATCTTTCAGGCAAAAGAAAGATTCATCTTCCTTCGTACGAATCCACCATTGGATCATCCGCTTATTGCTTTGAGAGCTGTCTAGCGGATAAAATGACAGTCTTCTGTTCGCTTTGACAGCAGTGCGGTGAGTGATTCAACGGTGGATTCGTGCCAAGGAAGATGAATCCTTCTTTCATGTGAAAACCCCGATCCATTTTGACATGCTGCATCAATCCCGAAGGACGGATACTGCGCGTGGGAGCGGAAAAAAAAAAAAAAAAAGGTACCAGGAAGCAGCAGGCTTCTTGCTACCCTCCAAAGTCGGATTTTGTCCTCGTAGGTCTGCTAGCTATCCGTTCCCCATGAGTGCTGAGCACTAAAGATCCAAGACTTAGACTGCTGAACCCTAGTTTGATTGAGAAACGAGATCCAACTCCAGCTAGTGGTGATCCTTTTTTCTTTTCTTTTCTTTTTTTTGACTTTTGATTAATATCTCGGTTGCACAAGCAATGGGTCGATTCTGGATTTGCTTGGTGACTTGGATTTGAACATAAGTGGGGTTCAGGGCTTTTCCCTTTTTTGACATGGATTGGCTGCACCGGGTTCGTGCACGATCAATTAGGTGCTCCCCGCCATCAATCAGAGCAGATGATAGGTGGACAGTCATGTCCTATAAACAGGGCCATATGTGGCGTGCCAAATTTTTATTGGGTACTGGCACGAGTGAGGTTTCCCCATGGTGCACCCATAACAGGTATGGCAATTAATAACATGCGGAGAACAAGAAAAAAAAAAAAAAAAAAACCTATTTTGATGTCTTTAACCATACCGGATCAATGTTATAAATTTCTTCAGTTGATCTTTCCTTTCAATTTGTAATTAACGCATCTAATTTAAAAAAAAAAAATCAAACTATCTTTCCGTACTTAATTTGGCATCTTAGTTATTAAGTGGCATCGTCGCCCTTCATCAAAAGGAAATAGAGAACATGGCATATCAATTCTCCCAAACAAATTAGTCGTAGAATCCAATCTAAGTTGTTTGCAAAATTGATTGGTTTTGAGTCAACAATTGCTCCCTGGCACCGATTTGACGGGCTGGCTGGAGGGTTAATTGGACCTTGAGACTCAAGATGCAAGACTGGTAAGTTTAGTAGCACAGCTTGGTGCATGCCCAATATTAACCCGTAGGTCATCGAAAATGAGGACTATTTGGTTGTCTTGGGCATCATTTGATGTTATTTAATAAAGAAGAGAAGCTTCCCTTCTTGTCAACTCAGATCTTGTATTCCAAGTTTGTCATGACCAATATATATTGTCAGAGCACTTGACCTTCCCACTAACATTAGAGCTTTTAATGTTAGATATATCTAACCTTTCACACTCAATTACCGGATGCAGATAGCACTCAAGTAAGAGCCGGTGCTCTCACAATGAAAGGCTCCTTCCTAACTACCTAAAAATAATAATATTATGCTGATATGCGTATCCAGTTTCAGCATCTTGGTCAATATAAATTCATCGGCCTTCAACATTAGCTGATATATTTATAGGTTTTCCTTCTATAATCATGTTATAACCTTCTTACGAAAATATGACTGGTTTCAAAATATTCCTCAGGTAAATCCGACCTAGAAGTCTTGCCGATAAGATCTGTTGCAGCCAATTCCTTCATCGTTCGATTGTCGAAGTCGCGCATCTACAAGAGAAGTTCTCACGAACCGGAGATGCCTCCGATGGGAATCCTCCGACGATTAAGTCAGAGAGGAGACCAAGCGACAGTGGAAAATCAGAGGCTCAGCTCGAGGGAGAGAGAGAGCTTGAGAGCTAAAAGGCTCTTCAGAAAGCTTGCTTAAAACTTGAGAAAGCTTGGGAGCTGGAGGAAGCTTACCAAGACTGTTGCCTTACCCCATTTTATAGTAAAATACGGTATGATCCCGTCATTAATGGTGCAGACAACTGAAAAGTTATCACATCGTCAGAGGCTGTTGAATCGTCGTGGGCTGTCAAATCGTCGTGGATTGTCAGAATTAACCCATGTCCTTAGCAGGACAATGCTCTAGGACGGTCGCACAGCATATCCTTGACAGGACAACAGCCCATAGCGGTCGTACGGCGTTTGGATGGACTGGCCGATTACACATCAGTATTCGGCTGTCGAGACGTCGGGTGATGATCCGTAGACACCGTCGGTCGGTCTGATGCCTTGCTGAAGTCGGACGTCGGCTGCCACCCCGACAGTGAGTCGATGATTTAGGTTCGACCGATTGAAAATAGTATGGATCTGTTCGGCCGACATACCTTCGGCCGCATATTGTCGGCAGTCATTGTTGGAACTGTCGATTGATCCGATAGATAGAGTCGGACATCGGTCGGACAGATCCAAGGATAAATCGATATAGAGAGATCGGTTGGTATATCCCAACAAGATCCATTAGAGCTTCTCGGAATATCATTTTATGTCGATACATGAACAAGATATATATATCTTAGTTTTGTCATGCTTTGCCCGTCAACAAAAGGTCTTTTGATGTTATGGTTACCTTTTATGCACTCTCACCAACAACAACAAAACAACAACAATAAAAATAATAATAACAATAATAATAATAAAATTGGCACAAATTATAATATCAAAATTTCCATCTTTGGTATTGTCTGATGACATTCCCATGCACTTTTAAGTAAGAATGTGCATCGCTACAGCACTATCTTGTTCAACATAAATTAACATATTTTAAAATAAAAATTCAAATATATATAATTTTCTTATGCAACCATGTTATTTTTTAAATGCCACTTATTTCTGCATATTTACAATTTTTCAGGCAAGTGCTATCTTCAGATCCGATGCTACATATTCTATTCAAAGCCGTCACCATCAATTGATATTGCTAGTCAATGTATTGTTCACTATTTTAGTATTTTAGCCATGACATAACTAAAGATACATTTGTTTAAACCTTCCATATGGTTCTAAAAATCCATTGCAAGAATAAAAGATGGATGGCCGCCCAAGGTATCGATGTGTAGCAACACTAGACAACAAATCTCTAGTTGCCCCCACCAATATTTTGAAGCGTGAACCTGGAATGTACCATTAAAAAATATTCTGATGAATTGCCACAGGCATATTCCATTGAGCAACAATACAGCCACACACCAAACATAGTGCCAAAAGTACTCCTAAAATTTGCATGCTGGTGGCTGGCTCGGAAGGTCAACGAGGCACGCGAAGGTACTGTTAAGTTGCCTGTAATGTGACTGGTGGAGTTGTTGAGAAGGGACTCGCATATATTCCTTTGAATAATGCTACCATTCTGCACGATTCTTCATGGAAGTATATTAAAGCATGAGAGATGCATCTCGTAAATTAAAGAATAGAAAGGGAAGCCAGTGGAATCCTTGCAAAAACCGAGGGATTTGTTTGCCAATTTGATGTATCGCCATGCTTGCCTTCCTAAATATGGCAATGCTTGGTTGGCAAAGTGTTGACGAGAGGATAGAACAGAAAAAAGATCCGTGTTGTGATTTGAAATTGCATATGCCCACCAACTCTAGTGTATCATTTATATGAATAAGAATCCAACTACTAGTGGTGGGCGTCATCTAGTGGGAAATACCTAATTTGCTTTATGGTGCATGCTATCTTGATGAGGTTCATTCAGGAGAGATGTAGATGGAAACTTGAGATGGATGCGTTGGACTGCAAAAAAATCCAATAAGTGTAACTTGCTGACTCATATGAATAAGACTCCAAGTAATACTAAATGGGCATCATCCAGAGAGAAATAACTAATTTACTTTGCCGCGCATTCTATCCTCGGTGGCAGAAAAACCTAATAAAAAGGTGTTTGATTTGAGTAATTAAAGTTTCAAATGAAAATCAAAATGGATGACTCCTATTTATACTATTTGATTGGAGAAAATTTCATTTCAATTTATTTTCCAAAGAAGAATGGAAATGATCCATTCTTTAAGTATCCAAATCCGGACTCATCCCAACGGAGTCAAAATCTCATTCCACGGGAATGAGATAGAAAAAAATCATCTCCGGCCTCGGGTTCTCATGATGGTGGTGGTGGTGGTGAGCATGGAAACGGGGATCGTCATCGGTGGCGGTGCCCGGACAGTCAGAGAACCTAGAGGGCGCGAAGATCTGGTGGAGGAGGCAATAGTCGGCTAGGAGCGGCGGCCGAGAGGAGGCGACAGTGGTGGAGAATTTTTCGTTGGCCGGAGTGGATGGAGGTGAGGGAGTCTTGGTCGGAGGAGGGAGGATGAAAGCTCAGATCTTTAAGGAGAGGAGGCGGTTGCGGCTGGCGAGGTCGTACTCCTCAATAAGGTTGGCGAGGTCCTCGTCGAAGATGACGAAGATCAGGACATGGAAGTCTTCCGTCGATCGTAAGGAAACTTGCAGGGGGTCGGGATGCGGGTGCCAAGGTAGGGAGGGAGGTGGGGGAGGGGGAGGGGTTTGTGTAGAGCCGATCATCGTTGCCGGGGAAAGAAAAGTGGGGGAGGGGGTGAAGGAAGGGAGGAGGGGGTTCGGCCGTGGGGGACCTAGTTGCAGGTGGTGCGGGGAGTGCGATCGGGGGTGTGCGGAGGGTACGATGGGGTGCAAGTGCTGGGACTGGGGGCTGGGGGTGTGCGCGGCTGCAGGAGAACTCATGGATGGCCGAGGTGCGAGCATCAAGGCTGAGAGGGAGGAAGGGGGTCTGGAGGGGCGTTGAGCCATGAACATGTCGACAAAAATAATTTTAGTATATTAAATTTTAATATCATATAATTTTGATATATTAAATATAATATGAAATAAATCAATTACTATTGTACGTAAATCATCATAATTTTTTATAAAATACTATTTTCATAGCAAAATAATATTTGATATCTATATTTTTAATGATAATTTTTTTAAAAAAATTTAAAGATATTATTATTATATTTAATTTTTATTTAATATCAATTTTTAAAATAATTATTTTTTTAAAATTTTAGTTAAGAATAAAAATAAAAATTTGAGTTGTCTCCAATTCCTATCTTAGTATGAACTAAACAACAACAATGAAAATTGTTAGAATTTGACACCTCAAGATTCAGCCCACATTGAGCTCACAACGAGGTTCGCGACGAAAAATGAAATCCAACGAAACCAAGATCATCCCAAATGGAGCTCGGATGGAGGAGATACGAGCTTTTGAAATCAGCATAAGATCCGAGGTGGTGAAGGACCACCGGTGGCCGATGGAGCGGCGGCGGCGCGGCCGCAGACGGTGGAGCATGGCCCAGGCGGGGCCAACACGTGGGACGCACGACCCAGGCGAGCGGCCCAGGCGCGCGGCCCAGGCGGATGCACGACCCCGACGGGCGCGCGGCCCAGGCGAGCGTGCGGCCCAGCCCATGCACGGGCCCGTGCTCGGGTGCGACCCAGGCCCACGCGCATGGGCCGGCCCAGGCCCAGGCGCCTTGCTTGGGCCCTATACCCTGATCCACCATGGATTGGACGGTCCATAACGGACCGCATGGGAGTTTTCCATGCATTTCTCATGGTCCACAGTACTATTCCATAGATCGGAGCACGATCGGAGGGCCCAGGGACGTTCCGATCTTGATCCAACGGTCTGGGGCCTTGATCTGGATTATTTTAGCTGTGTTTGGGTTCGATTAGGATTGAGAATCCTAATCTAATACAAGTTTTAGCCTTTAAAAGGACCTGTGAGGCACAGAGGGAAACTGTGTGATGGCTTGTTTTCACGGGAGAGACCTGTGATCTCCTGTGATCATGCGAAACCCGAGAAAAGAAAGAGAGAGGCGTGAGGCCGTCGAGAGAGGAGGAGGGCTCTTGGACAGCGGACATCGGGCACTTCAGGGGTTCAGGGGGGTCTTCCAAGAGAGAGCTTTTGTGAGGGAGAACTTCCTGTGAGAAGAATTTGGTGTACAAGGGTTGAGGGTGAGGTCTTCTCTTGTAAAATTTCTTTTTCATAGTGAAATTTGCATGTCCCGTGGAGGCGAGCCTTTTTGTGGCTGATCCACATATTTTGACTGTTTTTATTTTGTTTCTTCTTTCTTCCTGCTGCATCGCGTGGTACTGAAAAGATCCTGAGAGGTGGTGTCCTGGCCAGACATCCACCCAACAAATGGTATCAGAGCAAAGTAGTACAAGGACGCAGATTGCAGCGATGGTGAGCAAGACTAAAGATGGAGATGACATGATCAATCAAAATGAAGATCAACAAGTTTAATGGTAAGAGCAATTTCTCCTTGTGGTAGGCAAGGGTGAAGGACGTGCTCATCCAACAGGAGTTGATCGATGCTCTTTTATGTGATGAGAAGCCAACCACCATAGAGGTGTGAAATTGAAAACGACTACAGATGCAGACGGTGAGTACCATCCGCATGTACCTAGTGGATGAGGTGGTGATTCATATGCTGAGCGAGACTTCTCCGACGGTGTTATGGTCGAAGCTCGAAAAGTTGTACATGACAAAGTCTCTCACCAACACTCTTTTTCTCTGGAGAAAATTTTATCAGCTGCAGATGGCGAGGGACAGAGCGTGCAGGAGCATCTAAGCCACTTCCAGAAGATCCTTACCGACCTTCTTAGCGTTGGTGAGAATGTTGAGGAGAAGACCAGGGTGCTGGGTTTTGCTGGCGTCGCTTCCTCCTTCGTACGAGTCCTTGGTGACTGCTCTTCTAGTGGAGAAAAGCACTATCAAGATGGATAAGGTCACCGCAGTGATACTCCAGAATGAGGTTCTCAGGAGGGAGAACCCGACTAAGAGCTCAGGTGGCGGTAGCTCAGCTTTGGTGGCTTCTAGAGGAGCAGAAGGCGGTAGACGGAGCGACAGGAGATCGCAACGAGAGCGGTCCAAGTCTAGGAGAGACTTGAGCAAAATCAAGTGTTATCGGTGCGAGGAGTTAGGGCATCTAGACAGAGATTATCCTCAACTCAAAAATCGTACAGTTGCTGCTGTAGCGACGGCCGGTAGCGATTCAGATGGAGATGTCCTGGAGATATCTGATGAGGTATCTACTTCTTTCCAGCAGTGGATATTAGATTCTACATGCCCCTATCATGTATGTTGCAGAGAGGAACAGTTTGACTCCTTAGAGAACAGTGAGGGCACTGTATATCTGCCAGATAGATCGAGCTGTGCGATCAGAGACATTGGGACGGTCAACTGGAGACACATGACGGTGCAGTGAGGAGATTGGGGGAGGTCCGATACATACCCAATTTCAGACGAAATCTTATCTCACTTAGCAGACTGGATTCGAGAGGCTACAGGATGGTAGTTGGTGGAGAAATCCTGAGGGTGCTATGCGGCGATAGGATTGTGTTGGAGGGGAAGAAAAAGAGCATATGACATTATTATCTGGTGGAGAGCTCAGTGCGAGATGGAACTTCGGGAGCCAGGTGGAGCCTAGAGCGAGGTAGAGCTCCAAGAGGTGGATCGAGCACGAGACAAGAGACTTGGGAGGACGAGAGGTGATATCGCAAGGTGAGATTCCTATTGCCACAGGATGATACTCTGAGCAGGTCTCAGGTCAGGAGGAGCACAGCATACAACGAAGATGGGATCGAGCAGCCTAGCTTGACTTCCATGTTTGTCCATCTATGATCAGCAGACGATTGTCCCAGGACATGAGGGCAAAGAGATCCAGAAGCTCTCGGAGTTTGGAGGAGGCCGAATATTGAGTCGAGATGGAGATTATTAAGATTTGACACCTCGAGATTCAGCCCACATTGAGCCTCCAGCATGGTTCGTGGTGAAAAATGGAGTTCAACAAGACCAAGATCATCCCAAACGGAGCTCGGATGGAGAAGATACGAACTTTTGAAGTCAGCATGAGATCTGAGGCAGCGGAGGACCGCCGGCGGCCGGCAGCGGCGCGGCCGCAGGCGGCGGAGCGCGGCCCAGGCGGGGCCAACGCGCGGGATGCGCGACCCAGGGGCGCGGCCTAGGCGGACACGTGGCCCAGGCGAGCGCGCGGCCCAGCCCATGCGCGGGCCCACGCACAGGCGCGGCCCAGGCCCAGGCGCCTTGCCTGGGCCTTGTACCCCAGTCCACCGTGAACGGGCGGTCCATAGCGGACCGTGTGGACCGCGTGGGCATTTTCCACGTATTTTATGCAGTTTACGGTACTATTTCATGGATCGGAGCGCGATCGAAGGGCCCAGGGACGTCCCGATCTTAATCCGACGGTCTGGGGCCTTGGTCTGGGTTATTTTAGCTGTGTTTAGGTTCGATTAGAATTGAGAATCCTAATCTAATACAAGTTTTAGGCTTTAAAAAGGCCTGTGAGGCATAGAGGGAAACTGTGTGGTGGCTTGTTTTCACGGGAGAGACATGTGATCTCCTGTGATCGCATGGAACCCGAAAAGAGAAAGAGAGAGGCGTGAGGCCATTGAGAGAGAAGGAGCAGGGCCCTTGAACAGCGGACGTCGGGCACTTCAGAGGTTCAGGGGAGTCTTCTAAGAGAGAGCTTTTATGAGGGAGAACTTGCTGTGAGAGAGAATTAGGTGTACAAGGGTTGAGGGTGAGGTCTCCTCTTGTAAAATTTCTTTTTCATAGTGAAGTTTGCATGTCCCGTGGAGGCGAGCCCTTTTGTGGTTGATCCACGTATTTTGATTGTTTTTGTTTTGTTTCTTCTTTCTTCCTGCTGCATCATGTGGCACTGAAAAGGTTCTGGGAAGTGATGTCCTGGTCAGTCATCCATCCAACAAGAATCATCCATTCCGAATCCAATCATGAATCAAATGCTTTGGAGGATTTGGCCATTCCGACTCTGATTTCAGTCCAATCTGATTTTCATTCTGATTTCGATTCTGATCACGAACCAAATACTCCCTAAGTGTAACTCCAATTACTACTAATAAAGATCATCCACGAAGAAATGTCCAATATATAACTTACTGACTTGCTAGAGTATACAATCTTGTATCTACCATGTATGTGCAGAAATTTTTTAATCCTACTCGATCTTGTACTTGCTAATATGACAAACTTACTGGAGCGGACAACCTCACACTCATCATTGTAGTCAACCACGTTCTGTTGATTTATGCCTTTCACCTATGAGCTACAATTCTTTGCATTTCCAAGTTGAATTGTTCCACTCTTCTTAAATCTTATCATTGATTAATTAGTTTGTGCGTATTTTGATGGTTTTATGGAGCAAAGAAGATGGTGGAATATCATAGTTGTTCTTCTTAGTTGGACTGTTATGCTAGATTTTTTGGAACACATCTAGAAACAAAAAGTGCTGATTCTTCCTCTTAAAGGACCGGACTAAACTTGTCTCTATGGAGATGAGATTGTTTGTTTAGTATGTTCTGATACTTGAGGTTGTAATTCTTATCCCGCATCCTTTGGTTCTTTAGTTTCTTCTTTCCCTCCCTTTCTTCTTTCTTTCTCTTTGTTCTTTTCTTCTTTTTCCTTTTTTTTTTTTCTTGCTTTTTTGAGAGGATTTAATTTTCATTTTCTCGCTGAATTTGGGCACATGCTACTGCTAAAGATTTTAGATGTAGAATAGTTGTTTTAAAAAGTAGTGTGGATGAGGCAATAATACTGCTAAAGATTTTAAATAAGTTTTCCTCTAACCCAAAAATCATTATGGTTTTAGATTCTATGGGACCCGATGCTCTTATTATACCTAAAATCATGTAAATTTCTTCTTAGACTCTTTCTTCGAGCCTAGCGGCATTAGAATAATTAATTTATAAAAGGTTGGCATGATTTAAATTTTTATACAAAAAATATAATTAAAGGGGGGCTTGGTTTGGAGTGTAGGAGTCTGAAATCGGAATGAAAATGGATAATTTTTATTTCAACTATTTGGTTGGGAGGGGTCCTATTCTAATTTCGATCTCGAGGTTGAATGAAAATGGCTCAATATACATAGAACTCAATCCCTACTCTCCTCTATGGATTCAAATTTCTATTCAAATTTCGATTTCTATTCCGATTTCGATCACGCAAATGAGATAGGAAAAAAAAATCATCTCTAACCTTGGGTTCCCATGATGGTGGTGGTGGTGAGCATGGAAGCGGAGATCGTCAGCGGTGGCGACATCCGAGCAGTCGGAGAACCTAGAGGGCGCAAAATCTGGTGGAGGAGGCAGCAGCCGACTGGGAGCGACGGTCGAGAGGAGGCGGTGGTGGTGGAGAATTTTTCCTTGGCCGGAGTGGGAGTGGATGGAAGTGAGGGAGTCTTGGTCGGAGGAGGGAGGAGGAAAGCTCAGATCTTTAAGGGGAGGAGGCAGTTGTGGCTGGCGAGATCATACTCCTCGATAAGGTTGGCGAGGTCCTTGTCGAAGGTGACGAAAATCAGGACATCGAGGTCCTCCATCGACCGCAAAAAAACTTGTAGGGGGCCAGAACACGGGTGCCATGGCAGGGAGGGAGGTGGGGGAGGGGGAGGGATTTGTGCATAGCCGATCATCGTTGCAAGGGAAAGAAAAGTGGGGGAGGGGGGAAGGAAGATGGGAGGGGGTTCGATCGTGGGGGACCTAGTTGCAGGTGGTGCAGGGGGTGCGGTCTGGGGCACGCAGAGGATACGGTGGGGTGCAAGTGCCGGGGCTGGGGGTGCGTGCCGTTGTAGGGGAACTCAGGGATGGTCGGGGTGCGAGCGTCAAGGCAGGGTGTGGAGGAGCATTGAGCCATGAATATGTCGACAAAAATAATTTTGGTATATTAAATTTTAATATCATATAATTTTGATATATTAAATATAATATAAAATAAATCAATTACTATTGTACGTATAATCATCATATTTTTTTATAAAATAATATTTTCATAGTATTGGGGGCTAGGGGTGCGCGCCGTTGCAGGGGAACTCAGGGATGGCCGGGGTGCGAGCGCTGAGGGGGGGTGTGGAGGGGCATTGAGCCATAAATATGTCGACAAAAATAATTTTGGTATATTAAATTTTAATATCATATAATTTTGATATATTAAATATAATATGAAATAAATCAATTACTATTGTATATATAATCATCATAATTTTTTATAAAATAATATTTTCATAGTAAAATAATATTTGCTATCTATTAATGATATTTTTTTTTAAAAAAATTAAATATATTATTATTATATTTAATTTTTATTTAATATTAATTTTAAAATAATTATTTTTTAAAAATTTTAATTAAGAATAAAAATAAAAATTTGAGTTCTATCTTAGTATGAATCAAACAACAATAATGAAAATCATCCATTCTAGTTCTGATTTCGATTATGAACCAAACGCTTCGAAGAATTTGACCATTCCGATTCCGATTCTAATCAAATCTGATTTTCATTCCGATTTCGATTCTGATCACGAACCAAACATCCCCTAAGTGTAACTCCAACTATTACTAACAGAGATCATCTATGGAGAAATATCCAATATGTAATTTACTGACTTGCTAGAATATACAATCTTGTATTTATCATGTATGTGCAGAAATTTTTTAATCTATTCAATCTTGTACTTGCTAATACGGACAAACTTACTAGAGTAGACAACCTCACACTCATCATTGTAGTCAACCACGTTCTGTTGATTTATGCCTTTCACCTATGAGCTATGGCAATTCTTTGCATTTCCAAGTTAAATTGTTCCACTCTTCCTACATCTTATCATTGATTAATTAGTTTGTGCGTATTTTGGTGGTTTTAAGGAGCAAAGAAGATGGTGGAATATCATAGTTGTTCTTCTTAGTTGGACTGTTATGCTAGATTTTTTGGAACACATCTAGAAACAAAAAGTGCTGATTCTTCCTCTTAAAGGACTGGACTAAACTTGTCTTTATGAAGATGAGATTGTTTGTTTTGTATGTTCTGATACTGGAGATTGTAATACTTATCCTGCATCCTTTGGTTCTTTTGTTTCTTCTTTCCCTCCCTTTCTTCTTTCTTTCTCTTTGTTCTTTTGTTCTTTTTCCTCTTTTTCTTCCTTTTTTGAGAGGATTTAATTTTTATTTTCTCGCTGAATTTGGGCACATGCTACTGCTAAAGATTTTAGATGTAAAATGGTTGTTTTAAAAAGTAGTGTGGATGAGGCAATAATACTGCTAAAGATTTTAAATAAGTTTTGCTCAAATCGAAGAATCATTATGGTTTTAGATTCTATGAGACTGGGTGCTCTGATTATATCTAAAATCATGTAAATTTCCTCCTAGACTCTTTCTTTGAGCCGAACGGCATTAGAATAATTAATTTATAAAAGGTTGGCATAATTTAAATTTTTACACGAGAAATATAATTAAAAGGGTGTTTGGTTGGGGGTGTAGTGGTCTGAAATCGGAATAGAAATAGATAATCTTTATTTCAACCATTTGGTTGGGAAGAGTCCTATTCCAATTTTGATCTCGAGATTGAATGAGAATGGTCTAATGTACATAAAACTCAATCCCTACTCTTCTCTATAGATTTAAATTTTTATCCTAATTTCGATTTCTATTTCGATTCCGGTCAAGAATCAAGTGCTTAGAAGGATTTGGTCATTTTGATTTTGATTTTGATCGGAACCAAGCACTCCCTAAGATTATTATAGAAATCGAAGTCAGGGGATTGGGATGTTCGTCATGCACGCACAAAAGTTGATTCCACCCACAGGTGTTGATTTGGAAATTCTATAATCAGCTAAGCCCATGTCCATGGCAACCATGTGAATTACATATATAATCTTATGCCATATGACAATGAAATTATTTTGTTCATATAATTAGTGCCTCGCACTATGGCTCTAGGAAATATAGTTGATTTTGCATAATGATCATAATGCCAGGATTGTGGAGGATGGCTCATCTATTTTTGACAATAATATCACACATTTTTTGTTTAGGCTTTATATTTAATAATTATAGCCATAAAAGAAAAAAAGATCGTGACCACAGTTAAGCATGATTTTTTTCTTAAAAAAAGATATTGTTCTTGTTTAAGATATTGGAGGACACCAATTAATGGTTGCTCATGTATGGTACATTATATATTTATGTAAATATCTATATAAATTTTTGCTGACCATATTAGATATCATTATTAAGTATTTATTTGCAATCATGATGGTTTGATTTATTTACTTTTTTATATAATGTATAAATCTTAAAAAGTCAAGCCTTTTAAATTTTGATATCTTCATATGTAGATACCCAAATATGCCCCTTCATTTCTATAAAACATACACTCATCAGATATACAATTAATCCATTCACGAGAAAGGTCCACTATTGGTATTATTTGGATGAAATATTGTAAACCTAACATTTAATAAGAAGAACTAAAAAAAGTCTATTTTGTTTCCCATATTGTGGATTAGAATAATGACCTCGATTAACTTTAGATTAATTGATTCCCCACTTAATAAAATAAATTTTTAAAGAATTTTAGACGTTTTACAACTTGTGGTATGAGTATCAACTAATATATCTAAATCAATCAAGTATGTAATTATTTTTTACATATTATTTCTTAACTTAAATTTTACAAAAATTACCATATTCTAAAAATTTATTTTATGCATCTAATAGTGAGTGGTGTTTCCAATAGTTGCAATTGAAATGTTATGTAATTAGTAGAAGGATGAATCTCAAATATAGCAGTCTACTGGCTCTTCAAATTGAGTTGGCATTGAAGATTATGAAAAAAGAAATGAAGTAACAAATTATGTTGCATGAACTTAAAACATGGTCCTTCAGAAAATCTTTTTAACTTCAATTTTCAAATTTTAAATTTTGAACTTGAATTTGTTTGGATGGATTGTGTTTTTAACTTTGTACTAGGAGCTATACTGTGGGATTAATAGATTGACCTATCTTCTTTGGTTGGATTTTTCATCGATTTTGTAACATATTTATTAATTTTTCTATTATTTATAAAAATTAGCTCTTTAATATTAAAATTATAAAATTTAAATACTTAAAATTTTTTATATGTGATTGAAAAATATTGATTTTTAAGAAAATTGATGACAAATAAAGATATACATGACAATAAAGTTAGGAATTACCGGTCACTACCTAGAAGCAGGGTCTCAATCAATCTCTTCTCCTTGTACACGTAAAATGCATATTAGAATTAAATCGGGATGCAAAACCATGATAGAGATGGACAACGATATAAAGAGGGATCTCTCGTCAATTATACATACAAAATGGTGGGGGATTGGAAGAAATAAGGGAGAAAGTGACTAGATTTAGGGGGATGAGAGAAAGAAGAGATTTTCTAGAATAGATGAGCATGAGACAGTAGAGAGGAGAGTGAAAGTGAGAGAGAAAAAGGAGGGGGTTAAAGGTAGCAGGAGTCAACAGCAGTATATAGATGATGGTGATAGGCATTTGGTGTGAAGAGAATAAAGGAAAAAAAGAGAGTGAGAGGGCAACGGGCTAGGGGCACAAGTAAGAGAAGAGAGGGGGTGTGAGGAGCTCGCTTAGCTCGAGTCCTAGCCCAAGTTAGTTGTGATAGGTTCTTAAGACTAAAGTGGTGTAGGGGTTATACCACATTCTCCACATTATAGCAAAGTATTGAAGCCAATTTAATTCAATCTTCTGCATCTCAGTTGCTAGCCCAAGTTAGTTGTGATGGGTTCTTAGGATTAAAGTGGTGTAGGGGTTACACCACATTCTCCACATTATAGCAAAGTATCGAAGTCAATTTAATTCAATCTTCTGCATCTCGGTTGCTATGACTACTTGAAACTTTCCGTATGAGTTTTTGCAAGATAATATTAGAACTAGTTATTACTATCCACATTATAATCTCCTGGTCTTGTTCTTACAAGAGCGAGTTGAAATTTGCTAGTATGCTCAAATATGAACAAAATCCCAACATAAGACTTAGAGGAACAACTTGGCCATGGCCATGTTAGTGGATCCCTAATAATTGATCCTTCCTCCCTCTCCCCTTCGTAGTTTATTTAAAAAAAAAAAATCATTCATTGTGGCCATTTACATAATTACATTGAAATGAATCTTATCAAACTCATTTATGTCTTTTGTATTTGGAGATCTCCTTTAAGAAGTCAAGGGCAACCATATATAAAATCTGACCTATGCGTGACTTGATCTAATATCTGATCAGTAAATTTCAATCTGTACCCACCCATAAGCCATTCCATGATATATAGATAGTGTTTAGTGAATCGAATGGGATCACTATAGTGATCCAAGATCATTAATGATCCGAATCCCGGGATAATATAATCTTCTATGATCTAAGATCACTGTATTTGATGGACTATGGTTTAGTGATCAAAGATTTATGTATTTTGCTATGCTATGGGAATCCAATATTACCAACCATATAATACCAAAACTACACATGATATATTCCATAAAAATATATCTATTAATCATATAAATTATTATAATAAAATATGAAAATATTTATTAATCTATTAACTAATATATGCAATAAGAATTTATTTATTAGTCCTAAAAATTATTAATCCTATAAAAATATATTAATTGCTATTAAAAAATTAATATTTTTATTTATACTTATGAGATATTATTTTTAATACTAATATTTATCTTGATTACGAAAATAAAGCAAATAGACTTGATATATTAAATAATTTTATTATATAGATATAAAGTACATAATATATTTTTACTGATTAATAATATATTATAGTATAATATATGTCATGAATATAATATATAATATATAATGTTGATATAATATATTAACAGTATATTCATACATCATAAGGCTAAAATCAGATCAGATTTGGATCGAATACCAACATATCCATATCCATATTTATTTTATTTAATGAATATAAATATAAATATAGATATTATATGGATGTGATAATTCATATATGTATTTATTTTAAATGGATACAAACACAATTTGGATATTGGAAGTATGAATATAATTATGGATATTAGTTAGATAATTAAATTTTATGAGTATAAAATTAAAAATATTACTAAATAGATGATAAATTAAATTAATAATATATTTATATAATTATATTTTTTTTAAAAAATAATAAGTATTATATAAAATTATATAGAGTTGTAAATAGATTCGAATATTCAGATATGGATTGGATAGTTGTCTATCGATATTCATATCTATTTTTTTACAGATATGGATATGGATATTAGTTAGATCTGTAAATTTCTATCAATATTCGGATTTTATTAGCATATGAAAATAGATCTAGATGGATATTATCCATACCACTTTCATCCTTAATATATCAATTTTTTCATTGGATCAAGGGGTATTTTTGTCCTCAAATTATAGCCTAAGATCACTATTTAGGATGATCCTGGATTCCAACCTCAAGATAAATATCTCATCATTGGATTATATGTTAATTTAAGGAGTGGGGATAATTTAGGATGACTGCTGTGTAGGATTGCTGTAGTGTATTTAAATATAGTAATCTCATCACCTCCACTTATATTATCCTTGATTTTGAAATGATCACTCTATACCAAACACCCCCTTATTATTTTGGCAAAATATTTTATGACATCTATTTAACCATAAAGTAACCCATTTTTTAATGCTCAACTTTTGGTATTACTATAAAAAATATATGTATAATTGATAAAAAATACCAACTAGTTAAAAAAACTCTTATGCAACTTTATGACTTAATTTTATCTAAATTGTTTCAACCTATGGAACTATACCCTCAAAAGTTTAATGCCTTGATTGGGTGTTTGAGGAAGAAAATAAAAGAAAAAAAATATTAGTAAGGAGAGAAAAGGAAAGAAAATAATTTTTTTCTTCTAGATTAAAAGCAAAGAAGAAAGGAAAAAAAAATTATAATCTTCTTTTATAATTATACCCTTCAAATGAACCCAAAAAACCCAACAAAGGAACCAAAGAAAAGACCTTCCCTTTTAATTTTTTTCATCTTTTCTTTTATTTTTGTTGATTTTTCTATCCACAAGAGTCTCAATTGATGGGAGGCTCGAAATAAGCCATAGGATTGAAATGTAATATTAATTTTATTCTCCATTATTAAAGGGGTAAGATAAGAATTATAAAAAATTCATTAATTTTTAATTCATTTCTTTTCAAATCTATTCGATTTGGAAAAAAATTTACAGATTTGAGAGGA
This sequence comes from Elaeis guineensis, assembly GCF_000442705.2. Classification (NCBI taxonomy): domain Eukaryota; kingdom Viridiplantae; phylum Streptophyta; class Magnoliopsida; order Arecales; family Arecaceae; genus Elaeis; species Elaeis guineensis. The sequence goes on from NC_025996.2 coordinate 24,190,580, forward strand.
TTTATATTCTCTTCGTCTCTCTTCTTTTTTTTATTTTTTTATGAAAAAACTCTTAATCAAAAAAAAATATTAACTTTCTCTCACATCATTTTTTCTGACGCAATAGCATCAAAACTCTGATCCATACTTACCCATTTATAGTTTAGGTCAAACACTTCAACCCATACTGGACCCTAACTAAAAAATTTTGACCTAAACTTGAACCAAATCAGGTTGGATCCGTTAATTTTTTGTTTTGGGTCAATTTTTTCTCGCCCTTGTGTTAGGCCTGGTTGGAACTCGACATAACTTGTTTCTCTCGAACACAAAATAGTCTCCATGCGTTCAACAAGTGGTGTGCTGGGACTAGCTAGAACTCGCAATCACAAATGTCCTACTCTCAACAAGTGGCTTGCCAAGACTAGTTGGAATCTGGCATAACAAATTATCAAATGTGAACTAGTCTTTGCAAATAACACACCAGCTGCCTCCAATAGTTAGAAGCCCGTTACAACAAGATATCGGATCAAATATGAACTAGTCTTGACATGGGACAGGCTTCGACCGATTGGAACTTGCGACAGCAAATTCTCTTCACGAATATGATTTTGTCTTCACAAAGACAAATTATTACTTAGATCAAATATACCAGCTCAGCGGTAGACTGGCCTATCATGAAGTGCCGCATAGTTTAAATGCCCACCGAGAATCCACATAAGTTGACCTGTTAACCATAAAAGGGAAGGAAATAGAGTTTGAATGCGCTTCACTGTCCTTATCTCCTCTCCCTGGTGGTGGCCGGTGCCGCGGCCATTGCCTTCGTCTCCTCGTACCCAAGCAGTAGCCATTTGTGGTCAGTAGAGTTGCAAATGGATTGGGTTACGAGGGATCTTAATTCAATTTGATTTTTTTATTGGATCATAATATTAGATTCAAATTCAAATCGATAGAAAATTGCATTAGGTTTATAGTCAAAATTTTCGACCTAATGGATTATTTGAGTGGAGTCGGATCCATATATAATTTGGACCCAATCTAAAAAATTAAAATTTAAATACATAAAGCTAATTATATTTTAATAACTACGTAGCAAACTACTATTAACCATATAAAATAAATAATAAATAATATTATTTTCAAAATAAATTAAAATATAAAATAATTTTAAACCTATCTTTGTATTAAATTATCGATACAAGTTTTCAATCACTTAGAGGTCCAAATAGATTTAGATCATCATAGTATATGGTTCAAAATGGATCAAGCCATAAAAATAGAAGATCTAAAATAGATTCAGAAATCAAGTAGATTAGATTGGATCAAATTATAAAAGTGGAAGATCCAACTCAGAAATCAAATATATCTGGGTCAGAATTCAATAAACGTTGATCTTGAAAAGAAAACAGATTCAATTTAGAATCCGACTTGCTTCCGAAGGTGTTTTAGAACAGATTGGATCAGATTTAAGTAAGTCGGGTCGGATAAAGGGTCAATCCGGCTCATTTGCAGCCTCAATGTGGATGCCAGCTTCACCTTGCCTTTCGTTGGTCCCGGGGGCAACGCACCAATGATCTCTTTTCCCGCTCATCGCAAGCGCGCAAGGAACGCGCAAGTAATACGAGCGCCTTGGAGTAGCCTTTATACTGGCTGTGGGAAAACAGACCTCGCCATCGCCATGGCGTACGATCCCAAGGACGACGTCGATCGACTCTTCGCTTGCTTCAAGTGCGGAATCTCCACTCCCGGTAAGACTTCCTCTTCAAATCCTAATCCCTCTCTCAATATATGCTATGAAAGGGTCGCAATGTCCGCCTTCCCCTTTCTTCTCCGCCTCCTGGCGTCCAAGATCTCTCTCTCTCTCTCTCTCCCTCCCTCCCTCCCCCTCCCCTCCTCTCTCTTTTCTTTTTCTCCCAACCTCGCCAAAGCCTCCTGGCGTCCAAGATCGCCCTGGCGCTCTCTCTCTCTCTCTCATCTGTCTTTTCTTTCTCTCTCTCCCAACCCCTCTCTGTCTCTCTCTCCCCCCTCCTCTCTCTTTTCTCTTTCTCCCAACCTCGCCAAAGCCTCCTGGCGTCCAAGATCGCCCTGGCGCTCTCTCTCTCTCTCATCTGTTCTCTCTCCTTCTCTCTCTCTCCCTCTCTCCCTCTCTCTCTCCCAACCTCGCCAAACCCTATACACTATGCCTGTTGATGCCATGCCCTGTGATATGTCTCTCACTCATCAATCCATCTTTTTATGGGATGACAACCCTAGTCCTTTGATTTCCGATTCATTTTGTGCTTCTTGGGGTAAAATGACACAGAATCCGCACTGAAAGAAAGGAAATCACGGCTGGAGAGATCCAAGAGAGCGAGCTTGGTGGAAGGGGGAGCCTCATTGGTTGCCAAAGTGGTGAGACCGACCTCATCTAGGCAGGAAGAGCGGGTTTCACCTAATAAAGAGGAGGTAGGATTTTCTTTCTTTTCACTGTTTCAAAGTTTGAGTACGTTAAAGATTGGTTTTATTTGCCGTGAGATTTTGCTGCCCGAGCTTTCTTTGGAGGAGATTGCTTTGTGCTTGATTTTGTTTTTAAATGACACAAAAGGGTTATCAGAAAAAGAAATCACAAAATGCTGTTGACCGTTGTGAATATACTTTCTTGATCATGTTTCTTGGTATTTTATTCGATCTTCTTTCTTGGTATTTTATTTGGTCATCATAGTATTTATAGATAGGTAATTTGAGAATTAGGATTCAGATTTTGCTCAATTGGAAGCTGGTTATTGTAATATTTTTGCCTCATTCTGTTAGTCTAATAAAGTGAATGATATGGCTGATGCTGTCTTCAGCATATTGTGAATTGTTTCAATAAGTAACTTGTCACTCATCCACTTTCCTGATTATTTCTTTTTTCTTTTTTCCCTTTAACCTTCCTGTGTCTTTCTTTCCTATTGTTGATCATATGACAATACGGTTAAGTTTTTCTTTTCTTTTCTTTTCCTTTTCTGAAAATCCAATTCAAGTCCATGGTATTGCATAGTTTGATAAGCCGCAATTCCATAATATTGTGATCGTTTTGAAGGAAGTTGCTAAAATTGATCTTTAGAACTGGAAACTTGGAGGTTGTTTCAAAGTTAAGAGGTTGACTTACGTCTACTCTAAGTTGAATTGGGCCGGCTCTTCTTGGTCTAGATTGGTAGGGTTAGGTTCAGTTTAACTATGTTAAGTTGTGTTGTCTTGGTTTGGGTCAAGCTTGAGATAGTTCGATCTTGTTGGTTGGGTTTAATTAGGTCAGGTACAATGCAGTTAGATCAGATTCGAATAGACAGGCCTTGCTCAAATGCCCCCACTGAGTTCATGGAACTTGATTTTTGCTTTGTTTGCTTACTATTGAAGTTCAAGTTATACATTAGACTGTGTTGACTCTCAAATTTTCTCAACCATAACTATTCTAAGGCTTGATAAAGACATGCATATCTGAATTTAGTCATTTATTTGTCTGGAATCTGGTCCTTTTGATGTGTTTCTCAAATTTTGGTTGCAATTGCAAATTCGATATTGCTAAGGTATTTGTGGTTCTTCACACTTTAAATGAAATTCTTTAGGATAGAAATTCCTTTTATACATTGTCAAACATCGGTTAAATATGGCCTCCAAACTAGGTCCCATAATATTACTGTATCTAATTGGTAAAAAATCTGCAGTCTACAACTTGAACAGCCCTTCAAAGCTTTGTTTTGCACTAATCACTCAGAACCTGAATAATCAGATTCAGGTACGAATCTACCACTCCAAAAAATGATATACATTATATAATGTAGTTATATAATATGAACAAATATCATTATAATGACATTAGTCTATTCATAGTATAATGTAGTAATTGAATCTATTCAGTTACCACATTACGTGAACTGTTAATAAATATCATTTTGTACCATCTTCTCATTCCACTCCTTTTTTTATTTTTTTATTTTTTACTTCAATGATCAATAAATTAGCTATCAGTAGTAATGGAATCATGATCAACTTCAGTTCAACAGCTTATACATTATGGAATGTTAAGTTAGTTCCAAGTCTAAGTCATAGCTATTATCACAAAATCCAAGCTGGGGAAATCATGAGAGTACTGGATGTGGTTATAAATTCATTTGGTAAAATATTTGAATAGTAGTTTATTCAGGACAGGTATATGGAATGGGAACCATGAATATAATTTTGGTGGATTGAGGTTCTTTATGATTGTGATCTAAACAAACTTATTGGAATATAAAGATGGAAAACTTATCGATACTATCACTTATCTTTATCAATGTTCATGCTCACAAATTTGTCACCAAAAAAATTCCACGTTCAAGCCATACTTCTTGTTTAAGTAATTCTGAGCTCGCCAAATAGACTTTTGCATGACATGCGAATCTATTCAAATTTTGGTTAATGATGAGTCATAATTTTCGGAAAGCAACTTTTCAATCAATTGTTTTATAACTGAAGTTGCAGTAAAACAAAATTCGGTATCAAAGTGAATGCACATTAAAACTTAAAGTGTTTTTTGTTGTCTTTTTTTTTTTCTTTTTTTTTTTTAGTTTAGATGTTGATCTTTCCTGTTCAGGAAGCATATTACTTGTAAAAAGAAAAAACAAATATCAAATAGCAGATAAGTTGACATGAAAATAATCTTTAGTCATTTATAATAATTTGTGTGATAATTGATGAATGTACTGTGTGGTTTTTATTTAGTAATGGCTTGTCTCCTAGATATTTATTGGGAAAACTTTGCTTCATTCTTTGTATCAATGTTTTAGACTGTACATAATTGAGAATAATTGTTGATAAGTAATGAAATCGCTGTTCTTTCAGCCTGTTGTATCAACATCTGTTGCAATTAAATCTAATAAAAGCAAGCAGATCTCTCCAATTGTCTTTTATGGTTCCCCACATGGTGCTCCAGTAAAAAAGCCATCACAGTTATTGCGATTATTACGTGAAATTCATGTCGATCTCAGAGAGCAGAATAGTCTGATCCCCAGGTATGTACATATAGAAATGTATTGATTCAAAACACTTGGTTAGCAGAAAATGTTTCTTTGTGATTTTTGTTAACATGGGTTTGCATTTTAGGAAGGAGGTCTGGGCAACTTTTCCTAGACAAGATGAGGCAATGAGATTCTGGAAAACACATGCACATGCTAGTGTGTTTAGTTATCAAGATCACTTGAGCGGGCAAAGACGATTCCTTGTGTCTACATATGATGAGTTATGGGGAAGGTTAAATTTCAGTTTTGATTGCTCAACACGGTTTCTTCTCCTTTTGCTTGCAGTTTTTTTTTTTGGTTTTTTATTAGTTGTTTCTTTCATGGTCTTTTAGAACTATTGTCAAAAGAAAATAAAAGGAAAATGACACAAAAGTAGCTCCATCATTTAAAGGCTAAATATGCAATATCAGAAGCAGAGAAAAATAGCACATCTAAATTTTGGGATGCAGTAGTGTTTTTTACATGTTGACATTTTTTTTGGCTTCCTGAGTTCTGTGCTGACATTTTATTCTTCCAGGTACAAAAACATGGATTCCAAATTACACCACCATTATGAAGTTATTCAAGAGGTATATACTTTTGCCTAATTTTTCTCCAAGGCAAAAACAAAATATCAGGCCCTGTTCCTGATTTATCTGAACTGAAGTGGGCTTCAATTTTGTAATGTACATTCAAGATTTTGGTCCTAGGTGGGTGACCGTGACAATATGATCCTTATTTCATGATGGTTGTTCAAAAAACGTGGGGCTTGCTATCTTCTAAATATATTTCATATGTTGGACTTGTTAAATGAGGGGGGTATTCCATCTCAAGCAAGCTTAACAACAAATGTTCAAGCTTCATTTTGATTTGTTGTAAACTGAGTTTATGGTGAAATTTTTGTTTGACTGCATAATTTTTTTTCCTAAAATGGTTAACATTGATTTTTAGAATGCACTGAATATTTGTCAAACTTTATTCATGCTCACTAACAGGTAGTTTCATCTGTGTATTTTGTAGTAGTTGTTATGTAAATTATTCTTTTGCGGGCCAATCTTTAGTTTGAAGTTAATAGCACTTTTCACTTGCAAGTTTTGACTAGTAACTTCTTCAGGGTGCTCCTTGCCACTTGTATTTTGATCTGGAATTTGACAAGAAAATCAACAATGATAGAAATGTAGATGAAATGGTAGACACCTTGATATTTGTCACTTATAAAGTCTTATTTGACAAATACTCTATACAAGGAAATGAAGAATGGGTGGTAGAGCTTGATTCATCTACCAAAGGTATGTTTTTTTTCTAGTAGCTTCATTAAGTAATTGCAATTTATTCAATTTAGTTCACTTTATCTTTTTTTTTTCTTGATCAAGTTTTATGGTTTAAGCATCTTGCTTTTTCCACTATTGATCAAGTGATAATATTTGAAAGATTTGAAATTTAATGTCACCAATTTCTTTTTTATTAGTTGAACTTTTATCATTGTTGGAATCTCATTGTAGATGCATTACTTTCCAATTTTAGGCCTAAATATTTATTTTATGTTTGGAATAATTTTTTCAGGTACAATCTATCTTGGCTTAATAAAAGTTTACATTATTTAAAAGCTCCTCTTAGTATCTGCGTAATTCTTCCTATCCTCCAGATGCAATTCATAACCCTTCTTTTGCCTAGTTCATTATTGTTTTGATGTTTAATCTCTAACTCAGAATTTTTTCTATTAGTTCTGCCATTACTAAATCTTCCAATATCTTGAATATTTATAGTATGCACACCACTCAAGAAATAGTGTTGCTGTTACGTTATAAAATGTAATAACTGATGCATAGCTCTCGATTAAGCTAGAACACTTGGTTCCAGCATTTTGCTAATTTGCTTCTATAGATGGAATAGATAATATTAGTAATTCATTATGGCCTTTGATTTAAATGGATAAAACTTGTGTGAGAATTTTTGTTGTGGTTCTTCTTTCTATATCTATTTCGATGGTTGACAATCTAGGCCTTTTTTTGGTTTTGGCTCGAAATATCTTGTCTTGCAATCTATTCTTTGTCATGCCCCAAATCAAGGACATAACATGGGCATGCTACTAAGAGATACAGCCCACAATAACACAAAGCCAACAATCATAATCTTGAATAAAATAAAAGATCCAAATCCATCATCTATCAAATAATTAAATAAATACTAGTTCAGAGCGCGACTAAATCTAAATTTAAATACCAAAATCCATAATCTCAAAATTCAAAGTCAGGAACTATATATTCATAGTCAATAAAAAAACTAAAAATTTCCACTACAAAATCTCCAAGCTCACTAGCATGAACTCCAAGCTTGGATCATCCTTCGTTCCTAGCGATCCTATTCCTCTGAAAAAGAAAATAAAAAGATATATGAGTTACGTACCTTAGTAAGTAAAAAGTTACACTGTCTTACTAGATCAAGCATAAATTTTTCATATGAACAATGCATCATTTAAGAAAATAATAAATATTATAAAATTAAGCATTTCATAGTACAACATAAAAAGATAAGTCGTAAAGCAAATCATGTATGCATAAATCATGAATATTTCATAAATATGATTACAAATAAAATCATAAGTCATTCTTGGCCATGCATTTTTATTTTATTATAGTTTAAAATTTTGCTCATAAATATTCATTCTAATTCACTTTATATCCATGACGGGGCTTGTGTTCTTTTTCGACAGAGTTCATGTTTCTTATGTCAACTTTATATCTGTTGGCAGGGCTTATGTTTGTATGGATGCTAGCTCTGGATGTCAATCTTTCTCGATTCTAGGGATCATACATAGCTATCTGAGAGCCTTTGAAGGCATTTATATTCTTTTTCTTTAAAATACATATATAAGTAGGTGGAAAAACTCTAAATGTCATGAATAAGATTTGTGCTTCATAAATATATCTTTTCATCAAAAGGATTCATGGAATAATTATTGATAATAAAGTATAATTTTTACATCACATATGTTGATCCTTGTTTTAAGAAAAATATGATTGCATCAATGGAGAACCATATGCACAGAAAATATGATGCTTTGAAATTTAATGAGATCTACTTACCTTATCCGTCTTAGGCCTTCAAAGTTCAACTATGCGAATCATCCAAATCTATTCAAAGCCATTAAAATCCATCATCAATAACTTTTAAACCCAAGAGAATAGTTAAAGTTGGGCAATAATCCAATTTGGGCACTTAAGGCGTACAGCTTCATATCTGAATCAGGATATAGGAAGGACAAGGTTGACTAGGCAGTGGTGCTTGACTAACCAGGCTAGTGCGAACAAGGTGAACTCAATTGGTCATGATCAATTGTGGTTTAGGTAATTCAACAATGATCAGTGGTAACCATATTTTAGAGATTCTCGGTAAGGGCCAAGGTGGGATCGGCATGTCGTCCGGCTACCGGGGCGGTTTAAGGCCTCCTTAATGGGGTCAACTTGGGTCCATAGTAAAGGATGATAGGACTTTGAATTGGGTGTTGGATTGACTTAGAGAGAGAAAGAGAGAATTGAGAGAGAGAGAGAGAGAGATGGGTCTTCTCCTCTCTCTTTTCTTTTTTTTTTCTTGTTTTCTTCATGGGCAAAACAAGGGGGAGGTGGACCGCTGTGATGGTCAATGTCGGAGGGCCGGCGACATGCGGTGGTGGACAGCCGACGATGGTGACTAGCGGGCAAGAAATCAAAGAAAAAATAATCAAAAAAATAGGGGGATCGGGCTTCTTCATTTTTGGCCATTGACCGATCATTGGCAGCCATGGTTCTGCCATAAAGGAAGCTATAGGAGTTGAGGAGCTCAACTAGGGGTTTGATGTCAAAGGGCAGCAATGTTGCTGGTTGGAAAGAGGAAGATTACTAGAAAAATAGGGGATTTTCTTCTTTTTGATTGATTTCCACAAAATCAATGCCGGCAAGGGGTGGTTTAGGGCTAGGGAAAGAGGAGAAAGCAAAGGAGAAGACCGGGCTTTACCTTGGCTTTGACGAGCTCTCCGGCCCTGATTTTGATGGGTACAAATCTAGGATACTGTGAACTTTAACAGGATGAAGAGGAAGAAATAGGAAGAAAGGAGGGGTGGTGCTCATGATGGAGTCTTGCAAGAAATAGGATGGCCTTTTAAAGGCAAAGGTGAACCTCCAACTACTCACAAGAATTCGGCTCCCACAGGGAGTTGGACGAGGAAGAAGACTTCCATCGGGATTCTTCTTCTTCTCTTTTTTTTTTCTTCCTTTTCCTAATGGTCATGGGCTGGGGGCCATTTGGATCGGTCCAATCAAGTGGATCGGGTCTTGATCATGGATTAGGCCTTCACATTCTTCCCATTGTTCACAATTTGGAGATCCTTTAGATTTTTTTTTGCTCATTGCTTCACCTGTATTTATGTTGGTTTTCCTTTTTTGACTTTTCTTGAATGTTCTGTTTGATGGTTGCTTTCTCCTTCTAATTATGAAAAATTTATATGGGCAAATAAAAAAAGGCATAAAATTAAAGAAATATGTTATTACCATTTTTATTATCACGTACATTTTCCCTCTCAGTAACCATTGATATTGTGGGACTATCATTGTGGTTCATAGTACGATAGTGCTTGCTGCCTTCTATGTGATGCCGGAGTGCCTAGGATGCACATGACGCTGCACTAGTCGTGTCCTAGCTGCATAGGTCGTGAGTCTTGATTGCACAAGTCGAGTGTCCCATACGCATGGGTCAAGTAGTTTTTGATGATTAGTTATTTTCCTATCTTAGTTAGGAAAGTCGATGTTAGTTATTTTTTTGGAGTTTTGATTTTTTGTGAACTTTCTTTTGAGAATTTTTGATGTTATTAGAAAAGTTAGTTGTTAGGGTTCTTCAAGTTAGAATAGGATTTGGAATTCCATATTCAATGGTTGTTGAAAAGAGTCCTCTTTTACTACTTATAAATACCCATTGGAGCTTCTCCTATAATCATACTGGAGATACTTAAAGATATTGATTAGTGGAGATTCTATTGTGGGAATTACTCTTCCCTTATTTTCTTTCTATTCTCTCTCTTTCTCTCCTCCCTTTTAGTGGATTCCTAGGGTTTATGAGTGAGCATGTGAGAGTTGTATCCTTGAAGTGGCCTGCTAAGATGGTATTTTTGGCCTTGGTAGAGAGTGATCCATCCCTGCTTTTCCAATTATTGTTTTTCTTGTGTCGTGCATGTAGTAGTAGAGTTTCTATCTTGTTGCAATTGATTGCATCGTTATACCCATCCTCCAAGTTTTTAGCCCAAGCTTTGACAACGAAATGGCCTTCTAAGATGGTATTTTTGGCCTTGGTAGAGAGTGATCCACCCCTGCTTTTCCAATTATTGTTTTTCTTGTGTCGTACATGCAGTAGTAGAATTTCTATCTTGCTGCAATTGATTGCGTCGTTATACCTATCCTCCAAGTTTTTAGCCCAAGCTCGACCACCTTTCATTGTCAGTTTATATTGGAGCATCGTTTCAAGATGCCTCCCCACCATTGCAATGTTGAAGAGCATGCTGAAAGTGAGTGAGATCCATGAGACGTCAAATTAGACGAATGGTGTCGCTGGCTTGAACAACTTTGATAAGAAAATCAGCAGCTTTGTCAATAGCAAGAGCAATGTGAATGTTGACATCGCCAAAGCTCCATTCACTAATTTGACAAAGTGCCCTTTGATGATGAAAAGAAGTATTTTGATGAAGTGGAGAATTTCAATCTGTATACGACAAAAGCATCTTCATCGTGCGAAGAAGATACATGGCGCTAACATGAACGAAGACCACATCGCATCCATTGTAACTTTGGTATTAAAATAGAAATCTTTGACTTTGACAGACACCTACAACTAGACAAAATCGTTGATAGGCTCCACACTGTTGATGAGTCTTCGAACTCAATGATGTTCCCTATGATTGATGTGTCAAGCTAGTCACTATCAAGGTCAACAAGTGTGCATCAATTGGGTGGAAAAATATGAAGTAACGACGTGAGCATGAAGGATGCAGCAAGATTGGAACATGGGACAAGATGCATTGCGAACTCAAATGCAAGTTCCTACATGAATGTTATTGCAAGAGCAAATTCCTTAAGCTCCATAATCTTTGGCAAGGTGAGATAACCTTGGAAGAGTACATAATGGAATTTGAGCAACTTCTCATGACGAGCGATATCAGGGAGCTTGAAGAGCAAATTATAGCATGATATCTTGGAGGATTGAAGTCTGGAATTGAGTAAGTCATGCAATTTTAACCCAATTGGACTTTGAACGGTGTGATACAGTTGCAATAAAAGGCGAGAAGCAAAAACTAAGAACAAATAATTCACACCTTTGAGAATTTTTGGCTGCATGGATCATGGGTCAAGTAGTTTTTCAAGATTAATAATTTACCTTTTTTAGTTACAAAAGTTGATGTTTGTTAATTCTTGGGAAGTATTGATTTTTTGTGAACCTTCTTTTGAAAATTTTTGATATTATTAGAATAGTTAATAGTTAGGATTTTTCAAGTTAGTATAGGACTTGGAATCCTATATTGGAAGGTTGAAGGAAAGAGTCCTCTTGTACTAATAAATACCCTTATTAGGGCTCCTCATGTAATCATACAAGAGATACTTGAGATATTGATTATTGGAGATTCTATTGTGGGAATTATTCTTCCCTAATATCTACTTTGTTGTCTTTCTCCTCTTTTTGGTAGATTTCTAGGGTTTGCGAGTGAGTGTGTGAGAGCTGTATCCTTGGATTGGCCTATCAAGGTTGTATTTTTGGCCTTAGAAAAGAGTGATCCATTTCTGCCCCTCTTCCAACTACTGTCTGCATTGTGTCATATGTGCCATAGTGGAGTTTCTACCTTGCCACAGCCGGTTGCAGCAACATACCCTTCCTCCTCTGAGTTTTTAGCCCAAGTTCAGCACCTCCCTGTAGTTGGTATTAGAGCATGGTTTCAAGATGCCATCTTGCAACATGAGCAAGATCCACAAGACATAGAATTAGATGATTTGTGCTATTAGCTTGAACAACTTCGACAAGAAAATTAGTAGGTTCGTCAATGGCAAGAGCGATGTGAATGCTGACATTGCCAACATTCCATTCACTACTTTGACAAAGCACCCTTTGATGATGAAAGTGAGTATTTCGATGAAAAAGTGGAGAATTTCAATATGTTCTATAGCAGAAAAGCATCTTCATCGAGTGTAGAAGATACACGACACCAACATGAATGTAAGACCACATTGCATCAACTGTAACTTTGGTACCAAAATAGACATCCCAACTTTGAAGGACACATGCAACCTGACAAGTTCATTGATTGACTCCACACCTTTGGATGAGTCTTTGAACTTAATGAAGTTCTCGATGATTGATGCATCAATCTAGTCACCCATCAAGCTCAAAAAAGTATGCATCAATTTGGTGGAAAAATCTAAAGCAACGATGTGAGCAGGAAGGATGCAGTAAGATCCGAACGTGGGACAAGATGCATCACAAACTCAAATATAAGTTCCCTCATGAATAAGAATAAATTCATTAAGCTCCACAATCTTCGGCAATGCGACATGACCATAGAAGGGTATACAATGGAATTTGAGTAACTCCTTACGATGTGCGACATTTAGGTGCCCAAAGAGCAAACTATAGCATGATATCTGGGAGAATTGAAGCCTAAAATTGAGCAAGTTGTGCAACTTCAACCTTATTGGATGCTCAATGACGTAATACGATTGGCAATAAAAGTGGAGAAGCAACAACTAAGAACAAATAATTTATGCTTTTGAGGAATAGAGATGGAACATTTGACAAAGAGAGTTTTGTGTCGAAGATGTCGGCATTCTTCAAAGCCATCACCTTCCAACTACCTTAAAAGAACGACAAGCGCATCCTTAGCAACCTCGGCCGTTCCAATATTGTTGCCTCTAATCCTCGCAAGTGTTTCGAGTGCCAAGTATTTGGACGTATTGTAGTCGACTGCCCAAATATGAAGCTCATCTTTTTGGTGGAGAAGGGATCGTGCATAGAAGTGGAGGAAGATCAGCCAGTGAAGTGGGACAAGGAAGAATTAGTGTATGGGTAGTTGATCAATAAGACTGCTCGTGTTATAACATCTTGCACATTAAGTGCACTTCGCATGGCATGAGAGAGAAGCAACATGAAGATCCAAACTCGGTCATTGCATCACACCATGACATGCTCACTTCACTTTCTGGGAGAAGGGAGAAAGCTCCAAATTCAATTGCCTACAACTATAAGCACGAAATTTCTGCCTTTCCAGCTATGCTTACAGAGACTTAAGCAAAGAAAATTTCAGATTTTCTTAAGGCACTCTCTATAACACTAAACCGTCAGCATCATGTTCACACAACTAGAAGCTGGGATTTTCTTGGGCTAAATTACTGCAAACCCACAACAGACACAGCATTCTTAGAAAGTCATAGATCAATAGACCACTTATCTCATTGTTGATGGTTCAATTTGGCCCTTGCACGGTTGCACTTAGAAAGAATGTGACAATGATTGTCCCTTCCAGGATCAACCTTGCAGCGGTCCTGCTGACTTAATTCTTATTTTTTAGTTTATCTATGTAAAATTCTTCTTCTTCTTCTTCTAAATAATTCATCTTTGTGCCTGATCAATTGCTATATTGTCACTAGTCTCCTCCATATCATGGCCGCTCTTTAGAACATCTAATAATATTGCTGTCAAGCATTGTACACATATTTGACAATGCTTGGACCTTATGTTAATCATGTGTTATAAAAGAACAAACAATGATAGTACATTATATGTATTATGTGGGCATTATTGACTTTTTAGATGTTTTGTATGGAGTGTTATAAACCTTGTACATATTTCTAATGTTATAAGCTTTTTTGTTATTATTCTTAATACCTTATAGTCCTTTTTGGTATGTAGATGTTAATTTTTATACCTAGATGTTATTTATGAATTCAAAAAAATACGTTGAAAATTTAGTTTAAGGGTGAGAGACCCAATCTATCTTGGTCCATTCTGCCTATCCTAGATTGGTTGGTCAGGTATTGAGTCATTGGATGGGTTTGAGACCCCAGGACAAGAAAAACTTGGCTCATTCAAAATTGTCTTGGTCGGGACAAACTATGATGGTGATTGGGACAGCCAATACCATTGTCTTCATACTTTGGATGATCTGGTGATCCAATAATTTGCTGGGATGCCAAACTTTCTATTTTCTATTTTGTTTGCTTGTTTATATTTTTAATAGTCACTTAGAAGCTATAGGCCTTTTAGGGTTGTTGATTAAGGATTAGATAATGTTTTTTTTGCATTTAGGATTAAATCTTAGTCCTTGAGTTAAGGTCCATGAGAGGCCCTATGCCAGCACATCCTTTAAATATGAATTTGAAGGCATGAGTGAAGTGCATGCAACATACATGCTCCTCATTCACACTGATTTAAAATTTTTAAAAAATTTCCTATCAAGCTTGAAAAATATAAATAACAATAAATTGAGTTTCGTATGATATATAATATGCACGTCATTCGAATACATGATATGATTGATAAGTTATATGCTGTTTAAATTTAATGTTATTTTAAGTTTTCATCAAAGCCATGAGTGTTAGTACCGATTTTGTTATCATTATTTCAACTAGCTTAAAATACCTAGCTTGGGGCCCAAATTTCGACAAAGAACTCCAAAAACATCTAAAAAATCATTAAAAGGAACATACACATGAACAAAAGAACTCCAAAAACATCTAAAAAATCATTAAAACGAACATACACTTGAAAAAAAAAAGAATGGTCATCCCAGTGAACCACCCAGGTATCAAGTCATCCCGAGTGTCAAGGTATGGGCATCTTGGTGGTGTCTTGACAAGCCCTAGAATGATACGGAATTACGGATGCTCTAACTAGGACTTAAAGTCTTAAACCCTTACTCTAGTGTGTTCATTCATTTCGAATTGTGTTTAAAGCCAATTAAAATGACATTGTTACAATCTTTCAATTACTACTTAGTTTCTTATTTATGGCATTTTCAATAGTTCTGCTGGATAATTCATATTAGTTGTACCACTACATTTTGTGTAAATTTTTCTTATTTATTACATAAATGAACTGAATTAAATAAAGATCTTTTCAAATATTTTTCATCCTTTGGAATCATATTTTTTTGTTTAAATTTAACCATTATAAGATTGTTGTAATTACTTTTTTGAGTTGTGATAGAAAAATTTTCACGTCATTTGATCATCCGCATTCCAAAGACTGCCTTTAAGGACAACTCACATGTTGGTGCATTTGTTTCAGAGGTATTCACATGCCAATCTTAAATTCATAAGTTAATTCCTTTTTTTCCCCAAGCTTCAAATTTGTAAAAGATTCTATGCATTTCAAGTATGATGCTGCCATCATCTATGAAATTATACCTGCTGTATTTTTGCATTAACATAGAACTAGAAATCATGTGCTGTGTGCTATGCTTATGCTAGTCAGGGGCTAGCATGGCAAGTCCCATGTGCCTTGGTTTACCAACATTGGGCACAAGCTGGTGTGTGATAGGCACAGGCATATTTGCAATGGAATGCTTTTTAATGCATGGTTTGTGATGTTTTTTTCCTTTTCGTAAGAATCATACTTTGAACGTCTTCATATTTAAGAGTTACTTCTTTTATTAAAACATTATTTAAAAGCTCAACATGCTATTGTGTATGGTCAAGAATGAGAATATGTGTGTGCTGATATTTTGCTGTGCCTTTCGAGCCAAATGGCATCCTAACATGCATTAACATTAATTTAATGGCAGCCCTCAATAAAAATAAGCACGATTTAATCATAAAACTATAGTACCACTAAAATTATGTAAATCATGTTAAAGTACCTACATGCTATCTGTGAAATAATCATGTTTGACCATACAATATCAAGACGTATATATATGATTGTCAGTTTTTCATAAATAAATGTTGATCAGAATACATGTTTCATGGTCTTCACCTTGACCGCACATCGAGAGCCTAATGGGCTCATGGATGTCCTTGTTAGATGTTGAGTTTATATTATGGGTGTTGTTGAGGTACAATCTATATTATTGGAGTGCCATGTACTGGTGGCACCACACACCATGTCATCTCATGTACTCCATGCATTGTACCGGATGAGATGATGGTGAATGTAAACTAGGTGCATGAGAGGCATTGGTGGGCTAGTATGGGTTGCGTGGCCTTAGTCTAGGTATGGCTATGCATATGCATCATCTACATGCTATCCATAACCATGTGTCCAAATTTGCCAAAAGATTTTCTGATCTCCCATAACCATACTTCGTATTTGTAAATAGGGCCTTGCATGCTACTCTTATTGTAAGAGACAAGGATTTTCGTCCTATCCCGAGCCACCCCGGATCGAAATCGAGACTGCCTGTCTGGTCAAGACAGGTCCCAAACCAGCCTAAATCAAGCAGAATTGCTTGGTTTTGCTCAATCCAGGATGGTTCGGGCCAGTTTGAATGCTTGTCCTGCCCTTAATAATAGAGGGGAGGTGCAAAGAAGGCCTATCGTTCCTTCTCAGCTTTCTCTCTGTGTGTGTGTGTGTTCTTTTCAACAAAAAATGCTGAAGAAGCCCCAATCTTTATAGATTTCATCCGAAATCCAACTCTCAGTGAGCAAAACTCCCTTTTCTTTTCCTCTCCCAAGTTTTTTTTTCTTCTTGAAGCCTAAAATAGGCAAAAAATAAGAAAAATGAGCGGAAATCATGCCATAATATTGTTTTTTTGGCTTGACTTTGTGATAAGTTGTAGATCTAAGGATTATCTACACAATGCCAAAGAAATTGTGATTTTTTGGTTCATCATATAATTTTTTAGATTAAAAATTATTCTTGAATTAAAAATAATAATAAATAAAATAATGTTCAAACATTTCTGTAAAATCTCTTGCATGTTTAGATGTATGCATACTACTTGCTATCTCAATTTAATAGCAATTTATTTAAAATGATGTATCAGTATAGAATCGATATGCCACAACACATCGAGTATTGGTATGCTACTGAACCGGTATCTTACTCTATCAGTCACCAACACGTACTTCATCCAGTACTCGTGTCACGCCTCTAACCCAAAATCTCGAGCTAGGGACATGGCAACCAC
Organism: Elaeis guineensis; assembly: GCF_000442705.2. Lineage (NCBI taxonomy): Eukaryota > Viridiplantae > Streptophyta > Magnoliopsida > Arecales > Arecaceae > Elaeis > Elaeis guineensis. Next base: position 24,207,686 of record NC_025996.2, read on the forward strand.
CACATACTCATAGGGCACTTCCCCACAAGAATGCAAGGCTTCTATCATATCAGCATAATAATGCATCAGAATAAAATCGGAGTAATTAAAATCGAAATTCCACAATCTAATAATTAATAAATCCAAGCTATGAGAAATATCCAGAATTTCTTGTTTACAAGAGTCTAACATCAACTTTCTTTAAGCATAATCAACATAAAGAGCCTACAACATATTTTCAATAATAATCCAAGAAAGCAATAGTAATTCTAAGCTAATTGTTATGATCGGTTATCACTTCTAATCACATGCCCATGGCAATACCTTGTCAATGTCTAATCTTTTGAATTTGTAATGAGAAAAAAGTCCAAACAGTGAGCTCAACAGTCGGGTTAAGTAAATGAGCACCTCAACTAGATAATTTAATAAACTTTTTTCTAACAATAAGTATGTAGGCAAAGTCATATCCATAATTTCTCAAATGCTCAGTTCATGTTCATAAATACGATTTAAAATATCATGTCCATATTCATATTCATATCTATGAAACATTTCAAAATTATCATAATTTAACTCAATAACCTTTCTATGACTATACTTATACACCATGGCTAGGCTTGAATAATGAGCTCAGAAATAGTTATAATGCCAACGTATAACCCCAAATGACAAGGTATCGAAGTGCCAGCATATAACCTAACCGGTCAGGATGTTGAAGTGCTAACATGTAACCTCCACTAGAAGGATATTGAAGTGCCAATATATATCCCTTATTGACAAGGTATCGAAGTGTTTATGGATAACTACCACTGGCAGAATATTAAGGTGCCAAGGTATAGCCTCCACTGGCAGGGTATCGAAACATAGTCTGGTTACGAGTTCAAATCTAAAACATATCAAAGCTCTGTTGACAAAATAATATAATTCATATTCTGATCAAAATATGCATATCCGATATCAAATCAATAAATGACATGCATATTTATCGGTAAGTGACATTCATAATTATCTATAAGCGATATGCATAATATTTCATCCAAAAATGTTGCCTCGGAATCATAAATATGGTTTTTCATTCAAAACATGGATCCATAAAATTTATAAATCACATATGAATCGACTAATTATTTAATATCAAATATATATATTAATTATTTGAATAATCTAGAAAAGGTGGATCATTATTTATCTTTCAAGCAAACAGATATATCCAAATGGTAACCCCTTGCTAGGCAGCTTGTTTAGACGAGAGCACCCCGACACAGAATTAAGTCCAATAATTAGAAAAGGCACGGCCAATTGTGGAAAAAGAGGATTGACCAGGTGGTGGTGTCCAATAGTTTGAGTTAGCCTAATCAGTTAGTCCAATGAATCAAATGATGGAGCGAGTGTTGGACCAATGCAATGATAACACAACATGGGTTAATGATGATGGAGTCTGGCAATGAGCGATGAGGGTTCGAGTGGGGTGATACGTTGCACTAGGAGTTCTCTACCCTTTTATTGGGGTCGACCAAGATCATCGGGAAGGGACCCTTTTAGGGTCCACTTATCACTTGAGAGACGATGAGAGAGAAAGAGAAAAAATGATAGAATCAAGAGAGAGCGTGGGTACATAGAACCTATGGTGTTGGTGATGGTGCTACCGAGTGTTGGCCAGAGGATTGATGACAAGCAATAGTGATGGTGGGTGACGATGGTGAATGGCTGATAGAATGTTGGAGAAAAAAAGGAAAATAGGTGTTTGAGTGTTTCAAACAAGGCTTGATGCTGAATCGAGCCTCAACCTGCTTGCTGGCAGTTGGGGCTTTGATGTCAGTTGCAGAATGTCGCGGGGAGATGGTCGAAGAGGAAACCAACGGCAATTGGTTCCAAGAACAGGGAACCTGGTTGGTGGATACCAAAACAGGGAAGGGTTTTCAGTCTCTCTTTTCGGTGAAAATTCGGCTGGCAGTGCACTGCTAAGAGAGGTGGGGAGAGAGAGTCAGTGAGAAGAGAAAGGTAAGCATATGACCTCATCTCTAGTGAGGATTCGTCAATGGACCGGAGAGGCCTTTGGGCCTTACTCTAAAAGCAGGCCAGTCCAAAGCCGCATATGAGCTTGGCCTGCTGGTTGTTGGACCCAGCCAGGCCTTACAACTCGGTTTGGCAGGCCTTGGTTAGAGACACCAAGGAGGATTCATTATACACAAAACACGACTTAACACTACCACAGAGAAAAAGATGAGGATAATCCCTGATGCCATTGTGACTGGGATTACCCAGCACCATTCATCCCCATCAACCCAACTCCCTTTGTGCTATAATTTATGTTCTCAAGGTGCCTCCTAGAGCAAAAGGATATAGAGGAGTTGTGGTGCCTTTCGTGACCCTTGTTCTTGCTTGCGTTTTATATCCATGAACAGGGAGCTGGGCAACTACCTCGAGCACCATGATTAGGATTCTGCATGCAACGATTAAAGCCAACCTCTTAGGTGAATGAACTCATCATTTGCCTCCATGAGTCCATTTTTCCCCTGCCTTCATGCCTCCATATGATTTTGATCAAATTGAAGCAATCATAACCCTGCTGACCAACAGAAAACTCTCAGAGTTTAGTAATGGTAATCATTTGGTATTTGCTGAATAAATGATTTATTCAAGATGTTGGTGTTGATTCTTGAACCAAACACAGCCTTGAGGTTCTTGACATTCTTTCTTGTTTTGTTGGTTCTACAAGAAGAGAGGAAGATGAGATTCTTATGGCATTTTACATGCATCATATCATTTGTTGCTTGTCCATGGCCCCTTCTCTTGGCATTTATGTTCTCAAGGAAGGGATCAAGTTGATCAATATGGTGTGGAATGAGTTGGAGTCATTCACTTCAGGATCAGTGTCATCAATATAATCGGCATGTATGCTTTGGAATTGTAGATTTTAACTGGAAATCTGCCAGCAGTTTCTGTGCTTTTTGTCATATTTCCAGCTGTATACCACTGTGGACCAGTATGAATATGACTACAAGATTACTGCAATCACATCCATGACAACATGCATCCTATTGTTAATATGCAATTGCGCGTTAGACTTTTTGTGGCTATTAGTTCAGCACAACTCATACATGAGCAGATTCGGCACTTCTGACACATCTGCAGTGCATGCAATGATTGCCATGCTTCGACGTTGACATGTAAAGATGCCCTGAGTTTCCTATGGCGACAATGAAAGAAACATGATTATTTCACCACTCCTACCTGTGCTTATGTTGGTGATGATAGTCATGCAATTCCTATTGGGTTGTACATCATGGTCGCTAGACTAGAAATAAATTTAGGTGTGGCTGTCTGGGATCAGGGCTGTTATGTAAGGTAGGTAGTGGCGTTGTCTGGCAGACTATTTATCAAAATACTTTAATATGTGTGTTTTTTTTTAATGACATGAAAAAAGATGATTCTATCCAGATACAGGACTTCAAGTGGAAGTTTGCTTGTGAAGCCAATTTGAAAATTGAATGTTCCAAGAGCCAGGTTGCCTCTGTCAATACATAGTTAGCACAGTATGATCATCTATGGTTTCTTTGGTTAGAACATGATTTTTAGGCTTTCAGCATTTTAATTTGTTTTATAATATGTAATGCTATACACTGTCCCTTAATTTTAGTTTGAAAGAATGAATTCTTGTCATTGTATATTAAATTGTAATACATTATCGGCATTTTTTTTTGAATCTCATACATATTTGGTCTGTATCTAAAAGCAAGAGTAACTTGTTGCAGAACTTTCTCCTTGTCAGGTATGTTCACATATTGCAAGTTTACGGGGAAGTGATCCACAGCTTGACAAATTGTACATTAGGAAAGACACAAGCTGTCCTGAATCCTCATGTCAGCTTTTTTTGGACAATGCTGTTTATTCTCGAAATCGTTGTTTCCGTCTAGCTTTCTCTTCCAAAGCTGGAAAAACTTCTTTTCTGATGCCCACTGGACGTTTCAAATGTAAGAATATGGTAGGTTTATTTTCATTTGTTTTGCGTTTTGACTAAACTTTTCATTTTCTTCTTTTGTAGATCATAAATAGTCACGCTCTCTTGCTAAGATTTCTTTCCTTTTTTTTTCTCTCTCTTTTTTATTCCAGAAAAGGGAGCGCTATGATGAAGCTGATTATGCAATGATCTTTAACTATATTTCTATTGCTTTTCTTTTCTATAAAATCCTTAGTGTCATTTTGAAAAACCATTGATGAAATTTCTGTTTTGAACTTCATCATTTAAACTTATTTATTGTTTCATTTTTATGCTTTTATTTTTGTTAATATCATTCTGGATAGTCTGCATTTCTTTCAACCCTGTTTGGTTTGCTAACATTTTCAAATAAACCTGAATAAAGTCCACTTATTTAGGCATGTTCAGCGAAAACTTTTTTGGCACCCCAATAGAACAGGTATTGGTGCTCTGGTGCTTTTGAGATTTTAAAAGGTTAAAGCTCTTCTAAGGTACTTATTTCTGGGTTATGTTGGAGTTTCTTTCACATATGAAATTTCCTTTTACTATTATGACATGAGAAGAATGTTTTTGATGTTAGAAACCTCAAAAAGGAACATTTCCTCTTAGCCATTTTCAGGTTAGGAAGATGTGAAAGCACATTTCTGTTTATAAGAGTAGTGCATGGCTGCATTCTGAGGTGTGAAGTGGGAGAGAAGAAATAATTGGTGTTTTGAATAAGATGACCTTTTCCTATTTAAAAATATTTAAAAAGTCCGGTAAGAGATGGTAAGCTTTTTATCATTCTGCCATCAAGCTATTTCTTTACAGGACCTCCCCTATAATATCGTCACTGCATAGAGTTTAATCGCCAAGTTTATGATGGATAGGTGTGCTCCCCCTATGCCTAAGACACCAAATGAGAGAGATGCATATTGGATTGTGATTGTGAGGCCCCAGTTCTTGACTGGAAGGGACACCAAAGACCTCTACCCTTCCATCCCTTAGAAATGCAGAGGAATAAGTACCTTAAGCTATTATTCATTTATTCAAGTATCATTATTAAACTTAGGCTGTAACCAAACAGCACCTTCATATGGTTGGTGATAGATTTGTTATGTTGGAGTTTCTTTGACATATAAAATTTCCTTTTAGTCATATGAAGTAAGAAGAATGTTTTTGACATAAGAAATATACACCAAAGAACATACAGTTCATTTTGATCTGTTTCATATACACTCCTGCAATCTCTTTATTAGGCTAGGTTTTTGATGCAGCCTTTGGCATACCATTGGTACACAAAGCATCAGTGCTGAATTAAAACAATGGCAAGATAGAATGGAACTTGGAAATAAGGCTTTAGGATACTTAAAAGTAGAGAGGTCCAACAACATTGCATTGGATTGAGAAAAGAAAAACTAGAAGTTTCAAGAGCAAGTTCAGTGATCTATGTCTTCACCTTAAAATTAGTTTCTTCAAATTGTTATGGGAGAGATGCTCATGAGCGAGGCTTTAAATCCTGTGGGATAGAGGTGTCCCAGTATCTTTATGGAATGGGATGCCCTACTATCCTGTCTCGTCCTTGTAGTTGTCCCAGTCAGACATCCTGATAAATATCCTCCGTCTCTCTCTCCTTCTTCTTTTCTTTCTTTCTTCTTTTCTTTCTTTCTTTTTTTTCTTTTTCTTATCCCTTTCTTTCTTTCTTTTCCCCCTTTTTCTTCTTTCTCTTTCCTTTCTTTCTTTTTCTTCTCCCTTCTTTTCTTTCATTTTTCTTCTTCTTTACTTTCACTTTTTACCTTTCATCTTCTTTCTTCTTTCTTCTTCTCTCCTTGCATGGATGGGTTTCGTAGTCTCGATTCCATCTCGGTCATGTTTTCTCACAGGAATGGGATGGGATGGCTGGGACGCCCCTCATCCAACTGGAACATAAAACCTTGCTCATAAGTATATGCATAATTGGTGAACAACTCTCATAAGCATTAGCCTTTTCATCCTGATGTCACATAGAATAATCTAGTTCCATACTCGTCAGAAATGGAGCAGCCGGGCAGCAAAAAATTTGAATGAAATCTTGAATGATATGCTTCTGAAAAATAAGAAATGGGGCATTTGCTATTTAAAGAGACGTCACATCACTGTTATCCATTGGTTCACTTCCCTAAGTATGTAGATTGTGTGTCATAGACATGTTTCTCTGTATAAGTTTTCAATTAGTTATGCCAGAATTCTTGGATAGGCAAAAAGCATGTTTATTATGCAAAATCACTCTTTCATTGGAAGGCTTAGGAAGCCCCACTAGGTTGGGTTTACTGATCCAATAATGATCACATAGACAAAGGAATGGATATCAACAATTTACATGGGCTTCTTTTGAAAGGTTAAGTGAATCTTGCAGACATTTGCATTTTTCAGCCAAAAGAGCCCTGATGAATAGCTGTTGTTGTATTCAGATTAACGTGTTAGAGAAAGATATGCTATCTGTTGAATAAAAACAGTACTGTTTCAATGCCTGCAACCATTTCATTGTACTCAATAACAGTTCATATCCGTCACTGTTGTTTGATGTAGCTGGTCTTTTTCTACAATTTGTTTTCTTCTAGTTGCTAAAGCCCAATTGTTTTAAAGAGACTTGGGATTCATCTGCAGTATAGCCGACTTAATAAATGAGTTTGTTGTTGTTGCTGTCATTCTTTGTTGTTTGTTATACTAAGTTAAGCACTATGGTTGTTGTGCACTAGCTGAGATTGTTTTTTCCTGTATGTTATTCTTGTCACCTTCTACACCTAAAATATCAATTATACACGTGTAACCCATTCATATTGTTGAATTCACAGTTTCACATTATTGTGTGCCAAAATATATTAGGTAAAAATGGAAATGCTGAGATTATCTGATCCCGATTTTATGCTGTTCATCTTTCTGGAAATTGGATGCAGAGTGAGCAGCAGGTGTTTATGGAATCCCTCATCTGCAGAATGGATGTCGATTGTGAAAAACTTCTAAAATGCAAAATGGATTTAGATTGCAACAAAATCTTGTACTTTGATTCTGAGGTCAGGTTTTTGTCTTTGGAGTATGTTTTACACAAAACTCTACAACCATATCAACTATGTCAATACTTTTCTTGTAAGCTTTAATTATGTTGATTAATTATTTGCTTGTTAGAGGGTGAGCCTTAGTGCAATGGTAAGGTTGCCTTATGATGATATAGAGGCCATGAGTTTGACACATGGAAATAGCCTCTCCGCATGTGGCGCTAAGGCTGTGTACATCCAACCCTCCCTAGGCCTTGCAATGGTAGAAGCCTCGTGCGTTGGTCCAATCTTTTTTTTATGATGTTTGCTTGTTTATGATGGATATATGAAAAATTATTGAAAAATAGTATGTAATGCCACTTATAGTTGATTGACAATATGACATTTGAAATTGGTTAATTCAAAGACTAACTTGATATGTAACAGAGTTACTCTTTAAATATTTAGTTGTGAGACTAAGTCTTATTAGAGCTCCTTTCATACATTTTGTAATTACTAATATACAAGTTAGAAAAATGAATTACTGCCTTATTTTGTTGTAGTAGTTTGACATCAAATGTTCACCTAGAAGTGATCTTTTGATAATTTGAAGTGGTAGAACTTACAAAACTTGGGCTTTTATGTTGATGAACAACACTTTTGTTTTGTATAGCATATGCATCTATATATGTGTGTTGTTTGTGAATTCTAAGTATTTGATGGTTTCCTGCGTGAAGTAGGATTTATTAAGGGCCTGTTTTTTTTAGGGTAAAAAATTTATCTAGAAATCTGTATTTTTTAAGATAAGTATTTTTCAGGCAACATTTAGACAGAAAAATAATTTTTTCATATTCTTTTATGCATTGGAAAATGACTCGAGAATCTGTTATCCATGTTCTTTTGCATTACTTGTTTCTTAGATAAGTTGCTAAGATTTATCCATATTTTTCATAAAATTTTTTATTATATAAATATTATTATATATAATAGTATTATATAATATAATAATAATAATATTATTATATATTATGGACTCGTTTAATTTGTGGAAAGAACTTTTCTTCTTAGGAAGCAACTTTCTAGAAAGTTATTTTCTGAGAATAGGATTTTGGTATATGTGGTTGACTATGGAAAAGTGACTTATCGCAGGGTAGCTTATGTTTGGTTGAATATTCATTTTCTTAGAAAAATTGTGTAAAATATCTATTATACCCTTAGTAGATATAAGACCATATTTTTTTGCTCCTAAACTTTATATAAATACTAATATTATGTTTATATTAATATAAATATAATATTAATATATTATAATGCAACATTAGATCATAATAATTTATTATGTTAGTATAATACTATTCTATATTAATATTATATTGATATAATATTAATATTTTAATATAGATATAAATATAATATTAAATATAATATTATATTAATAAGAATATTAATGTATTAATATAAATATTAATATATTAATAAAATATTAATATATTAATAAAAATATTATATTAATATTAATAAAAATATTACATTAGTATAAATATTAAAATAATATTTATTAATATTGATATTAATATTAATATTGTATTCATATAAATATTAGGATAATACTAATATAATATAATATCATTATTTAGTATCTCATCCTAACCATCAATTGATATTTTGCGAAATCTTAGCTGTGGATCTTAAACAGATATTTTGAGAAAGAAAAAAGTATTACTACTTTTTATCTTATGAAAAGTGCGAAAATCCATCTCACTCATGGATTTTCACTTCTCATGAAATATGGGAATTGACTTTCTATGGGAAGAGCTTTTTTTACTCTCTTAAAACTCCAAATAAACAAGATGTCTCTCCACTTCTCAGGAATTGCCTCTTTTTTCCTCCACTTTTGTAAACCAAATGAGTCCTATAATAGCATAGTATATAATATAATATAATATATTATTATAATATTATTATTATAATATATTATAATAATATAATATAATATATTAGTATAATATAATATATATTATGTTATATTATTATATTATAATTTATTATAATATATTAATATATAATAATATATTATATTATTATATATTTTGATATCATTGTTATATTATATTATATTATGTTAATATTTTATATTAATATAATATAATCCTATATATAAAATAATATATTATATTATTATATTATCATAGTATTATATTATTATAATATATTATAATAATATAGTAGATTATATTACATTATAATAATTTATTATAATATTATAACATAATATTCTATATTATATTATAGTATACTATATTAAAATATAATATAGTATATTATATTATAATAATATAATATATTATATTATTATTATAAGGTTAAGGGTTTATTGGGAATGAATTAAAAAAATTATTTTTTTTGATTGATGGGAAAATATTCTAGCCACCCTTTAGGTGGGTAGGATTTTCTCCCATTTCATGGGTAAATGCTACCCATAGGAAAGTAATTTACTTGAAAAGCATGAGAACATGGGTAGTTAGTCAATGGGAATGTTGACCAACTTTTTCATGATATTTATCTACAAAAGAACAGGCTCTAAAGGGTAATAACACTATGGCTACCATCAATTATGGTCCTCTTGTGTAGTATATGAAAGTATATCATTATAACATAATCATGTCTTTGCTACAATTACCTTCTTTTGTAATGTATTTATAGTTTGGGATTTTTTTCAGAAGACAACCTGTTTGATGGACTAGTTGTTTGGAAGTGAAAAATTGTACTAGTAGCAATGTCAAAAGAATTGGCACTTTGTTTCAGCATGCTTCCTTTTTCTTCCAAATATTCAATGGCTTTTAACCTAACTAACCTTTCAGTCCCCAAAATATAGATTTAGTTGTATACTTGTCACCCATTTCAAATCTAAGACAAAGTGAGATAATCTCCATGGTGTAATGAGCCATCCAACAATAAACAATACTTGAGATTAGAGTGGGGAATGATATTTTTTCTTTTGCACTTCCATGAGATGAGGGAATCACGATAGAATTAGAATATTGATTTGTAAAGCTACTTGCTCTTGTTAATGAAGGCCTCGAGGAAGTGATATGAAGGCAGAAGCATAGAATATCCGCTTAACTTGTGATGATGGTTTTACTCCTGAATCATTTGAAGCCTCTTTAATAGCTTCAAACCCTTAAGATGTCTCCAAAAGCGCAATGATCGTTATTTTTGGTGTCTCTCATTCCCTAATGTCCATCTTTTTATTCCAATTTATTGCAAGACAAAGACCATCGAAATTAATTTTAGAGATAATTAAAAATAAATAAAAGTATAGTCATTCCCTCTTCTCGAAATTGTGAGACAAGGATGTGGCAACCACCGTGTACTCATAGGGCACTTCTACAAGCATGCAACACTTCCATATTATTGTCATAATAATGCAGCAGAATCAAGTCAAAGCAACAAAATCCAAATTTCAAGTTCTAATAAGTAATATATCCAAACTATTAAGAAATATCTAGAATTTTTATTCACAAGAATCTTACATCAACCATTATGTAAACACTAATCAACTAATCAAAATGAAGAACCTTTAACATGTTTCTGATATTAAACTAAGGAAACAATACTAATTCTAAGCTTTGTTGGTGCAAACTGCTCTTTATTCTAATCATGTGCATATAGCTGTACCTCGTCAGTGATTAATTCTCCAAATCTATAATGAAAGAAAAGTCCGAATAATAAGCTCAACAGTCCAGTAAATAATGAATACTTTAACTAGATAACTCATGTAATAATTAAAATGTAATTGTTAAATAAGTGTTTTTACCATAGATAAACACAAAATCATTTCATTTTAAAACACAAATCCAGAATATTCAATATTGTTCATCTTCATGAAGTCTGATTTGAAAATATCACATTCAACTCAATAGGCTTAAACTACGACCACATTATGCCTAGGTTCTAAGAAACTTGTTTGACTTGACAACTTGGATAGTTCAACCACTTGAATTGTCTAGGTCAACCTTGAGTACCTCATCTGGTTGGATAGTGGAAGAAATATTAAAAAAATGAAAAGGAAAGAATAATTATTCCCTAGAACCATCTGTTTTCCTCTCTTGTTGGCAACCATCACCTTTGATGCTGAGGAGAGAAGTTGTTCACGATCGCAACCTAGCCATTGAACACAAGCTAGATGGGGCGGGATCTGAGCCATTGAGGCCAGATCTAGTAGAAGCAAATGTGTCAAGTTTGGATGCAATAGGAATCGGATTGGGAGCTGATATATCTGATTTTCTCCCTCCTTTTGTTTTTTTCGTCATTTTATCCTTCAACATGTCAGCTCCAACCTCTATCTCTTCCTTTTTTGATCTTCTTCATCTTCGTGTGGTAGGACCAGATCTAAGCACCAGGTTATAGGTAAGTTGGGTAGGACATGGAGAAGATGGAAGGGAGGACAAGGGACTGGAGGAGATATGACTTGTTTAGGTTTTGGGAGGGAAGGAAAACACCTGTAGAAATCAAAATATCTAGCATCCGATCTAGCCTCAATTAACCCATGGTTGAATTGGGAACATGTGATCCCACCACCATAACAAGTCTGCTCCACTCACCGGATTCAGAACATTGATACAAGCTTCTATCTTGCATGTTGAAGAGAAATATGCACTTGTATGATTATGTACTAATGATAAAGCATGTGCATCCTTAATCCACATGATTGTTTGATGATATTGCATATTGCAAAGACCTTTTCATGAGTGGCTGCTGATTGGCTGATATTGAGACCTTAACCAGCAAGAATACAGGAACTATGAGCATAATCGGATGGTTTTATCCAATACTCCGTTGGTAATAGACTTGTTAGTCAATCATGGCAAGTTTCAAAGTTTTAAAACTTGGTTTTGGCCCGACTTTTTGAGCTTTATTTTTCAAATTATAATTCAAGTTTTTGAGTTTCAATAACGAAGGTAGAAAAAACATTGGGAAAATTAGACAAATAATAGTAAGATAAAGCTAGCCAAGAAAGCATATATTTCATTTTTTTTGTTGTTCAGAATCATTGGATGCATGGTTAGAACATTTTTGAACTAAATGTCCAAAATTATTTGACCAGTATATTAAACCATTTTAAATGTTACATTATTTTGTGTACTTCAATTTAAATTTTTGCATAGTATTTAATAGCAATCTAGTTGTTTAACATAACTATTTAGATAATTATAAGACTAAAATGTATGTACATTAAACTACACATGTATATGAACTTGATATTATTACCATCGCATCAAGTGCTAGATACCAATAGATGAATTGTAATCTTGGAAGTTTGAAAATGCCACTACAATTATACATATTGCTTGGCTAATGTATGTACATTTGGGCATGAAAAGTCAAGCTCAAATCTTGTGAATTTACTCTCGAGGTGGGCTGGTCCATTGTTTTTATTCTCTATCTTCAATTTCTTAGTTTATTTTTAGATTTCCTATAATTGGACTCCTAGTTGCTTCTATGTTCTCAAAATTGCAAAACTTTCTAGTTTAATCTTAGGTAAATACTTTATATGCCAGATTTGTCATTGATGAAGGCATGGGACTCCCAAGTGATTATCATATGGGATGGAAATGTACTGCATACTGTAATATCCCAATCCAGCAACCGCATGCATTTTAAAGCAGCCCAAAAAACATAGAGAAGACTCCTGTTAGGAGTCTTCTCGTCCATTGGACTCCCAATTGGAGTCAAAATCGACATCGGGGAGGGGTCCAAATCCTCACCTCTCCACTATTTAAAGGGAAGGAGCTTCCTGTTCATCCATTAAGAAATCGAGGCCTTAAGCCGGCGAAATCACTGGAGTTTGCTTTCCAAAAGCCATGGTCGTGCCTGCTGGAAATCTAGATTGGAGAGTCATCGGAGCCCAAGGTAAGCTTTGACCCTCCTCTCTTTTTCCTTTCTTCCCATGGCAGTAGACAATGCCGTCGGCTGCTGGTTTCACTGAAAATTTAGAAAAAGGAAACCTCTATTTCCATAGTCTTCTCTTTTCTTGATTTGTCGGTGTTGTTTGTCCCCGTTGATCGCCAGATCAGGGATACCAGTTGCACATCCCCAACCATCATTGGGCACAGCCACACCGATCGTAGCCCCTGTTTCAGGGAAAAGAATGGGGAAACATCAATCCCCTGTTTGCCCAAATGGAGAAGAGATAAAAGAAAACAAAAAAAGAAAAAGAAAAGGAAAAAAGAAAAAAAGAAAAAAAGAAAAAGAAAAAAGAAAAGAGAGAGTTTCTCTCTTCCCTCTTCTCTGTCTCTCCTTAGATTTGTTTCTCTTCATGACTTTCTCTCTTTAGTTTCTCTCTACTTTCTTTCTCTAGAAGTAATCATACTTTCTCTCTCTACAAGTTTCTCTTTAAAAGTAGCTCTCTCTAGATGTTGTCTTCTTTTTAGAATTTTTTAGATCTTAGAAAGATCCTCTAGTAGCTTTGATAGATTCTAGTAAAGGGATCTTGACCGTTGATTGTTGGATAGTTTGCTGATTTTCATCTTGATCGGATTGAGCATCATAAGATTTCATCGTCGATCGCATCCTCGCATCCTATCTTGATCCTAGATTTGCAGTTGATCGATTTCATGTCTTAGATTAAATTGACTGGATGTCAGGTGCTATCGCATAGCCAATCTTGTGAGGATTTAGGAGTTTTATTTTGAAAATAATTATGGTTAAATTTTGTTAAAAGTATGATTTTGGATATTAGATTTTGAAAGAGAAATTTTTGAAATTATGTGGATTTGTTGGACTACATGTGAGGTAAGTAATGATGCACCTTCTTTAGATTTTTCATTTATATAATATTGTTTTAAATATCAAACAAATTGTTAATGGATGTATATGTGATTTATCAATCTTATAAAATATGTTTCGAATGAAAATTGATATGAAATTTTGCAGTAATATTTCTTGAATTATTACTATAACTGTTTACTGATATGAAATCATATATGCATAATTTTGATTTGATTATGATATATATGTTATTCTATGAAGAGAATTTTGATATGAATCGGATTTGGACTGTCAGCTTGATTATGTTCTGAACCCTGGCAATTGGAGGTTATGCATTGACACTCTGAGCTCATGATTTTGTTTCTGGTCTGGCCGCAGGAATGTGTCGTATTCCAGTCCTGTCGTAGGGTATAAGTGTGGTATTCTTACCCAGCCATGGGGTATAAGTGTGGTATTCTAGCTCCATCATAGGGTATAAGTATGGTATTCTAGCCCTGCCACAGGGTATAAGTATGGTATTCTGGCCCGATCATAGGGTATAATTGTGGTCATAGTTAAAGACTGATGAGTTAAGTAGAATTTATTTTGAATCAAATTTTTGAATATGATTGGTTTCAAAATTAAATATATGATTATGTATATGAATATTTGAAAGATACCGATATTACTAAATTCATATTTTGAAAATGAATTTGATTATGTTTGTGCACTGATTAATGATAAATTGTACACACGTCAAGCTTTATGTTAAGATGAGACTAATGGTCAGAAAGTGCTCTGGACGATCCCCATGTTTCAAATCCAAATGAAATAGGGTTATATCATGGCACTTAACTCACTAGTGTCCAATAAACTTAAATTTTTGTATTATTAGTCAGCACATTCTTAATTGCACTACTGGATTTCAAATGAGGAAATATTGCCAAAATATTGACAAGGTGTTAGTCTAATAATCAAACAAGAAAATTTTTAGATACCCAACAAATGATTTGTTTTGCATGAGATACACTTTTTTTTTTGAGGTATTAAGGAAGTTTTCTTTATCCATGCATGCTTATGTATAATAAGTATGTACGTATGTAGACTTTTGTTCCTTGTTCCTTAAATATGTCATAGCTAATGATGAGGACAGAAGACTTCATGAAGTCGCCAATTGTGGATGGTGACCATATGATAGCTGCAAGGTGTCTCCATAATGAATGCAATGAGAAAACTGATGGAGTACCAAAGCCATTTCTTTTTTGTCATGAGATACATTTTTTGAGGCATGAAGGAGATTTTCTTTTGTCCATTCATAATTTTGTGTATGTATATTTTAGCATCGGATGGCTATGCAGTTCAAATTTTCAAATGATTATAGAACTTGATCATTTTATTATTTATGAAATGTTTGCATGTTCTCTTCAAACATTTGCGGTATTTTTTTTCTTTACTAATTTATTCTTTCACCAGGCTCGTGAAACTAATTCAAATCCCCAACAAACTGTTTTATTCAATACTTATAGAAGTGATTTTCCAAGCACATACTTCTCAGGAAAGTCGCCATTTCCAGCTTTGGATGCATTTGTGGAATCTATTGCCTCTATTGGAAATGTTCCAGGTTGTACTGTTTTTGTATTTGCTATTTTTTGCTTTGAATTCTTGGCGTTCAATAACTTGGATTATATAGATACACTTACATATACATATACATACATACAAACATAAGTACATATATATATGTATGTATGTATTTATTTCTGTGTGTGCATGCACATGTGAATTTCCATATTACGTAAATTAGATGTATGTATGTATGTATATCTGTGTGTGTGCACGTGCGCACATGTGAATTTCCATATTACATAAATTAGAATGAATTAAGACTTAATTGCTAAGTGTTGATCAAAACTTTTCTAGAAGTTAACTCAGATGTCAATAATGACAGAGTGCAGCCTTTTATGCATATGATGGAATCTAAATATGGTCTGCAGCAAAATATAGTCTAAAGATATTGATGTTTAGAGTGTCCCATACTAGGCTCTTCTGCTTGAGGTGCCACAACGAGCTGCTTCATGTTTCCCCTTGGACATTATCTTCCTTACATTTCCAACCCCATTTACCATTATGTACCTTGCTGCCTTGTGTTACCATAGATTGACTCCTTATTATCATAAATATAAATATAATTAGTTTTTTTTGTTTTACTAGTTTTTTGTTATAACTTAAATTCTTCAAGCTGCAAGAATCAAATAATCTATAATATATAGAATTTCTTTTCAGATCCTTCCACGTCCTGAGTTTTTTGGGGCCCTGTTGACCCTAGGACATCACCAACAAGGCTAGCTAGAAGTTATGTTTTGCATGCGAGGGCTTGTGCAAGTGTGTTTTTAGTCCGACATCAATTGTGCACTAGGGAGACCTTGGGTACTTGAGCAAGGTCAAGGGCCCCAAATTGCAAACTAAGTTTTGTCGTCTTGGTATGGGACCCGGTACCGATAAAATCCTGCTTGATATCAGTACGTAGTTCGGTATGGTACGGTAATGTTGGTATGCTATGAGATGGCGCATCGGTACGAGATCGGTATGGTACGGTATACTCCATACCGAGCAGTATGGGGCAGTACGGTATTCCATGTTGCAAACTTTGGCCAGCCTTTTTGGGGTTTTGGGGTTGGGGGGGACCCATTTGGGCATGTTTTTGTCCCACATTGATTGTGTGCTGAGAAAATCTTGGGCTTTTAAGTAGGGCCAAGAACTTCAAGATATAATTTCTAATTAGCCTTTTTAAGTGAGGTCCTGAGTTGTTACACCTGCTTTCCCATGGCACATGCAAATCCACTTCCCCACCTGCTGTGCAACTTCTGATTTCTGGTTCTTATGGATTTTATATGTTGCAAATCACGATTGTTGTCTGATGATATGCTGTTTCATTTTAGGTAAACCACTATTTCTACTACCTCAATGAGATATAGGCTCAGACACTCCTGATATGGTTGTAGGCGATGTAGCTCAACTTATATATATATAAACATATAAATATTAATGTTTTTGATCCCTTTCTTTTGAGTTGACATAGTCTGATGTTTTGTAGTAGAGTTTAACACTGTCATTTATTAGATCAGACAAATTGTCCTGTGGGTCATCTTTATCTTGTTCAAATTCAAATTCAAACTTCAGAAATTATTAATTAAGGAGGGAAATGACAGTCATGTTATTCTGGCTTTAAATTGAGTACTCAAATACACCTAGAGTTCATGGCGATGCTCTGGGATCTTGAAAAGGCATGTAGGAAATTTTTAGTAGGCCCTATACAATGGCGTGGCATGAAATATTGCAGTTAGTTCCATTGATTGACCTGTTGACAACCTCATGTTGGTTTTGGAAGCAATAAAAAGAACTGGCTGTTGATTTAAGTACATATAGCTGACAACTTCAAAATTGGGCCTCAAAAGTTTGAAAATAATAATAATGCTTTAGAAATGCTTTGACTAAATGCAAATTAATGCTCTCTTGGAGGTCTCCGGAAATATTACCCATGACCACTTGAAGTGCGGGAGATGAGATGGCTGAATAGTTTCTAATGACAACCTAGATCTTGGCTGTTACGTCATTCTACATTGATGGGCACAGTGGGCGGAATGTGCATGAATTAAGTCATTATCATGATCCGATGAATCCTTTGTTGTGGAACAAAGTGGTTGACATGGGAACTGAACACTTCATATTTGATATGCATAGGAACATCTAACCTGTAGGCTGCATTTGGCAGAGGGGATAACTTTTGGAGGGTTATCCTTTATACTGTTGAACCGATAACCTATTTCATGGGATAAGTCCCATTGGCTTGGAGGGATAAATGGAGGGTATAAGTGAGCATATCAGTTTTTGCAATGATTTGGAATCTTGGATTTTATGTCAAGTACAACCCCCATGCATATGCTTTTGGTGTGTTTAAAGAGTGGATGGTGGCAACCCTGTAATTGGAGGGGATGGGTTCATTTTTTGGACTTTTATCTGAATAAGGCTATTTCATGGCCTGTTTTGGGGCATTTGGTGGGATAAATCCCCATTTGGGGGGTTATTCCCCAACTTATCTCCTCTACCAAAGGCACTTGGTAGGGAATATCATTATCCTTTTCTAGTGATCTCGCTCAACTCAGAAGCTTCTTTTTCATCACTTTTCATATAATTCTACTGGAAAACACCCTTTAGTTATGCTTGTGTATAAACATATTTTGGTTTCGATATGTGCTGTTATCAAGTTTGTTATATTTTTTTCAGTTGTCCTTTTTTTTCCTTGTTGTTTAGAGCATGAGATATGTTGTTTCTCATTAGGGATGTCTATTGTCTTTGTTGTGTGTGTGTGTGTGTGTGTGTTTTGACAACTCCAAAAATTAAAAAAAGAGTCTTTACCATATGGTAAACCAGAAAGATGTTTTGATGCTAATAGTGAATTTTTGTTCTTTAAAAATGAATACTCGAAATAGAAAAACAACCAAATGGCTCTTTTTAGGTAGCTTTTGCTACAAAATTGTTGAAGATGGTGCCCTAATAGAGCCATGGTTCTTTATATGAGATACTTTATGTTGGATTCATTAGATAATTGATTCCTTTATGTCTGTATAACAAGTGTATTTTATGTTAAAATGTGATTGATGGCATGGTAAAAGATACCTAAAATGTAGTGGAGCACTTCAGGAAATTCAAGCCAATCATGTGAGAAATGAAGTTTGGTTAACTTGTTGGCGCATCTAGTCGAAACGATGTACAATGGTCATTGCATTCCTCTAGTTTGTTAGATTCTTTTGTAGCAGTAATACCCATTGCTCTTTGAAGGTTGAGCAACATAGTCCAATTTAGTAGATCATATTATAAGTGGTCTTTCAGGTCCGCATGATTGTTACTAAAGGGTATTGTGGGTGCCACTGCCAGAAATGAGAATACATGGACTGAATTAGGAGGTAGCATGCATTAAAGAAAATCCAATGTCAATTGTTCGTTTATTGATATTTTCTTTTATACATGGTTTAAAGCAAGGGTCAAGTCCTAGTATTGGAGGAGCCCATCTTGGTTTGGGGTTGGTTGGTAAGGCACCAGGGTAGTTCTTAGTCAGTTAGAAAAAGAATAAAAATTTTTAAAAATTGGTGTCCCTGGATGTCAAGTTGTCCCAGGAGTGGGGATGCAATCAATCCAAGAGTGTCCTGGTATGCATCGACCCAGCCCTAGACTGAGATGGGTTTTGGTATTGAGACTGAAGCCATCGAATACCAAAATTTCATAATCATCTCAAAATTGTGTGGGAACATAGAATCATGAATATAAGTTAACGTCTTTGTTGCCCCTTGACAATTCAATGACTCAGGAAAACTCAACCTCATGAGATGCATCTTTAGTATTTTACAGGGAATAAAAGCATGACTTCTTTAAAATCCTTCCAGAAGCACCTTATTAGAATCAGTGCACTAATGAACTGTTCATCAATATGGCCAAGCAAAGTGCCATAGAATCAAATAGTAGCATCTGAGTCTGCCTTCTAGTTTATTCTGCTTAAAGCTTGACATACTGGACAGTCATGACGTGAGATTTTGTTTTATCCAAGTCCAGCTATAATGCTTTTCAACCAAAGGCTTTATTGAGTCCAAAAAGATATTTTCCCTGCAACTAGATGATGTCCTCTTGCACTTGCAATGAGCATTCATTTACGCAAAGGCAAATACCTAACATGAGGAAGTTGTCTATCATGAAGTATCATTGTTTCCATGTAACCATTTCCTGAAATTGTGAAATTTTATGACAGTTCTTCCCACAACATTTGCATGCTTCATCACAATAGTATGGCTCTTTAACTTGCCATCGACATGCTACAGGCACAGGCTAAAGGTAAACCTTTTGCAAGCAGACCACCTAGAGCCTAGACCTAATAAAATGTTGGATTCTGATCTGACCCAAAATGTTAGGTCATGTTTGAAAAGATTTTTTTAACCTGATCACCGAATTACAATCTGAACCAAGTGCCCAAATGAGTGTTTGGATCAGACTAATGTTTAGGTAAATACTTTTAGGTGCACTACATTCTAATAGAACAACTAATATAGATTTAATTGCATGTATAGTATAGAGCACTTATATGGTAAGCTCACGAGATGTCTTGAAGCTTCGGTAGAAGGATGTCTTAGTTGGTCTCACTTACTCCTAAATTGTTTTGAGTATTTTCCTGCTTAGGTAATCTTATTTTTTCATTACAATTTTTAGTGATGTGCTATTTTAGTGGGTGTTATTCTTTTTGTACCATGCAGTTCACATGAAGGGAAGGATTTCAAGCTAGACATGCTAGAGAGACCATGCAAGGATTTGTGTGCATCACTAACATAATTTACGATTCTTCCAGCACATTTTATTTTAATTTTGCCAAATGGAGGCAAGATTTAGATCATATAGCCTCCAATTTTCTTCATGAACAACATTAGATATGCAACTGGCCATTTGATTTAAAATTTGGGTGCAAATGATTCTTCTGTATCTTCAACCTTTGGATTTTTTTTTTGGGTATGTTTGCACGTTTTTATAATTCTTTTTCTTAATTTTACTTTTTATAGCTTGAAGAGGTAAACATTAGCATCTGTATTCAAATACATCATACTTATCGGTCTTACTGAACTTATGACTTTGGTATGATTAAGTTAATTAAAGTACTAAACATTCTTGTGTTATGTTCTTTTATGCTATTATAGGAAGAATTCGGAGTTGGTATTGGTTTTCAGTATGTGGTTTGATGGTCTATAATATGTCAAAGAGTAGATATTGTGAGCGGATTGGAAGAGAACATAAAAGCAATCATGGTAACCTTTTTTACTTATTGTCTGATTGTCCTGTTCTCTTTATTTTTATTTCAACCGATGCTAATTTTCAAGACTCACTGATTAATTTACCATCCTTCATCAATGCTGTGCGAAAACTTAGTAATGTGCATAGGGACTCTCTTTTATAAATTTTTGCTAAATATGCATTTTAAGCTTCTACAACAAATAAGGGTGTAATTGGCATGTTCTTTTTTGCAATTCAAGAACACTGTGAACTTCAATTTTCCAAATGACCATCATTTATTGTGACTTAAGAGTTAATTTTATTGTACAGATTATTAGCTTAAACTTTTCCAGCCCTAAAAAGCAATATTATGAACATGGATGAATAAGTTAAGGGTGCGTTTGGTTACACTTTTTGATTTTTGATTTTTAAAAAGTACTTTTTATTTTTTTTTATTTTTGCTATTGAGTAAAAGCAAAAAAGTAAAAAGTATGTTTGGTAACTACATTGCTATAAAGCAAAAAGCAACGTTTGGAGATGGCAGGTAAAAAGAGCTCAATGAGGAGAAGAGTTCAGGAAGGGAGGAAGAAAGGGGTGGGGAGGTGAAGAGCTCGACGAGGGAGAAGAATTCGGGTTCTTTACTTTTTGGTTTGGTATTTTAGATGTACGGAAGTAAAAAAAGTAAAAAAACAAATTTTGGAAAGCAAAAATTTTTTGCTTTGCATATAAAGCAATTATTTTGATTTTTTTTATTTTTGCTTTTTGCTTTTCATGGTGTTACCAAACATTGCTTTTTGATTTTTGCTTTTTAAAAAATCAAAAAGCAAAAAAAGTACTTTTTTATGACTAACCAAACGCACCCTAAATTTCTCAATATGAGTTGTTATGATATGTCCTTGTGATTGGTTTTTAGTAGGGTTTATCGGAAGTTTCGAGCAACACAGATTTGAACTGTTCATTTTATGGGTGTTTCATCACTCGTCAGAAACCATAATTGGGAATTGCAGTTTCAGCCCGAATCTGATCCAAAGCCAGGATCACTTTCAAATAGAACTACCTTTCAATGACAAATCTATGTGAAAGAGGGATAAAAGAGCTTGCCATCTAGGGGTTTCATTGATTAAAATATCTAGAGTACAGAATGTACACATATGGCAACATAGGCCAGCAATAATATAGCAATAATGCTATAAAAACCTCCACTATACATGGAAGGAAATATGCAATTTTGAAATACTAAATATATCTTAACATCCCTCGATAAGTTGAGCATCTTTGGCATAGAGGCGAAGATTGGTGCACAAAAGCGAAAACCGAGAAGTGGTCAAAGGTTTTGTGAAGATGTTAGCAAGTTATTTGTCAGAAGAGATATGGACCACATCCAATCACCCGATTAAACTTTCTCCCGCAAGAAGTGATGATCAAGTTCAATGTGCTTTATACGGGCATGTAAAACGGGATTTGCAGCAAGGTATGTTGTGCTAACATTATCACAATAGATGTGAATAGTCCCATAAGGAGACGCCAAGATCACGAAGAAGACGGATCCAAATGATCTCGGCAAGTGTATAGGCCATAGATCAATACTCTGCTTTAGAATTGGAGCAAGAAATAGTAGGTTGCTTCTTAGCTAATCAGGAGATTAGATTAAGAACAAGAAATATGCAATATCCTAGAGTGGATCTATATGTATCTGGACAGTTAAGCCCAATCAGCATCTGAAAAAGCAATGAGTGATGGATTCAGACAGCGGGAGATGAAAATGCCATAGGACAGTGTTCCACAAATGTACCGGAGAAGACGTTTAACAACTTGCATATGTGTCTCATGAGGTGCATGGAGATATTGAGCCACCGTATTAACAGCATATGAGATGTTTGGTCTTGTAAAAGTAAGATATTGCAAAGCACCAACAATTTGACGATAGAGAAAGGGATCTGCAAGAAGACGCTCTTCATGAGTCGAGAGACAAGCACTCGGAGAGAGTAGCAACCAGCTTACTTGTGAGAAAATCATGACGCTCAAGCAGTTGACACGCGTATTTCTGTTGAGTCAAAGAAAGACCAGAAGGAAATCTAGTAACTTCAATGCCCAAAAAGTAATGTAGAGGCTCCAAATCTTTCATGGCAAACTCTCGTTGTAAAATGTCTGTAAGTGCCTCTAAAAAAGAGGAGCTTTCAATAACAATGATGTCATCAATATATAAGAGAAGAATGAGAATGCCAGAAGAGGAGCGACAAATGAACATGGAAGGATCTACGGTACTTCCAATAAAACCAATCTCAGAAAGAAAGTAAAGCATTGAAACCAAGCCCGAGATACCTGCTTGAGTCTATAGATGGCTTTCTGTAGGTGGCAGACATGATGAGGAAGAGAAGGATTTGTAAAGTCAGATGGTTGTTTCATGTAGATCTCTTCAGAGAGAACATGAAGAAAGATATTCTTCGTATCAAGTTGCCGAAGCGGCCATCAGAGGAGAAAGCAACAGAAATAACAGTGCAAATAGTAGTCGGTTTGACAACTGATGAAAAATTTATGCAAAATCAATATCTTGTTGCTGTTTGTAACTCTGAGCCACAAGCCGAGCCTTGAGATGCTCAAGAGAACCATCAGCCTTCTGCTTAACCTTATATACTCATTTACAGCCAATGAGATTGATAGATGGTGGAGAAATAAGATTTCAAGTAGACTTAGTCAATAAGGCATCAAATTCCTCGATCATAGCTGCATGCTAACTTGCATCTTGAAAAGTCTTAACAAAGGAGTTAGGCTCGATGGAAAGAGAAGAATACGTAGAAGCGAGGAAGGAAGTAGATGCACTCATATCCTTTGTCATGGATTGGATGAGCATAGAGTGGGTATGGAAAAGTAGAGAAACAATAGATGAAGTAGATAAAGAAGATGGTAAAATTGGTAGGTCTATAGTAGATGCAGTGAAAGGGGAGGTTCAGGTGTAGGAATAGGATTGATCGTAGTGGTGGATGCAACAGCCCTGGAGGTTGTTCATCTTATATAGATTCGAAGCTCTTTGTGACTAGTAGCAATGGTATGGTTCTTATCTTTAACCTATATGGCATCATTATTCAAGTTGGTAGTAAATTGAGTTAATGACTTAGAGATTGGTGAAATAGACAAAGTGGATCAGTCGGTACAAGAAGTGCTAGAACCATCAATAGTAGAAATATGGATGAAAGTGAAACGAGAGTGCATTAATAATAGGACTCACCCAATAAAGGAGGATTAGAAAGAAAATTTTGAAACATGTAAAAATCTGAAACAGTAGAACCAGTTGCGGAAGATGTAAAAAATTTGGAGAGACAGGGATATGAAAAAATAGTTTCAACAAAGATAACATGTCTAGAAATTAAAATTTTTCTAGCACTTGGATATAGGCAACGAAATCCTTTATGCTTATCTGAAAGTCCCAAGAATACATAAGGGAGAGATCGGGGAGAGAGCTTATGTTTGGCAATATTCAGTAGATCATGATAACATAAGCATCCAAAAACTTTTACAATTGCAAGTCAGAAGGGACAACCATGCAAAGTATCGTAAGGTGATTTTTCTTTCAAAATAACAAGTGAAGGTGTACGATTTATAAGAAAAACAGCAGTTTGTAGGGCTTCTACCTAAAAATAAGGAGGCATGCAAGCTTGCAAAAGAAGATTTCGAATAACATTGGATAAATATTTATGTTTCCTCTCGACAACATCATTTTGTTGTGGTTTGTGAGGATATGAGAATCTCTGAATAATCTCAGTTTGTAAACATAAAGCAGAGATTTTTTTTATTTACATACTCCTTACCATTGTCACATTGAAGAATTGTAATGTTGTGATGATAAATATTTTTAACCATTGCTTGAATCTCTAAAAAGTTTTCAAAAACCTCATGTTTAAATTTTAAAAGGTAAATCCATGAATAACGGGAGTAATCATCCACAAATATGATATAATGTTTATGTCCAGAAATAGATGGCACATGTGCTTGCCATACATCAAAATGCACAAGTTGAAAAGGAAAAGAAGATTTTGATTCAGAATTATGAAAAGAAAGTTTAACATGTTTTTCCATATTGGATGCATTGCAAACAGATAATTTGAGTTTAGAATGGCCATCAGAAATAACTTTATTTTATTTAAGAAATTTAGAAAGAACAGTCAGACTAGGATGACCTAACCGTCTATGCCAAATATCTCCACTAAATCTAAATGCAACAAAGACCGACCATTGCTTATTCCCTATATTTGCAACTCTAGAAGAAATTGGATAGAGAGTAGTTTTCGAACTTCGGCATTTGAGAAGCTCCTTCCCCATTTTCAGATCCTTTACAGAAAAATCGAAAGAGTCATTCAAAATGAGAATTATTATCATGGCAAAATTGACGAACAGAAAGTAAATTTCTTTTAATAGAAGGAACAATGAGAACATTTTTTAGAGTAAAGGAGTTGGAAGGAGTACTCAACCATGTTTTATCAATTTGAGTAATATTAAGTAAATTTTCATTACCAATTAGAAATTTTTTCATATCCATTATAAGGTTTAGAGGAAGAAAGAATACCAGGGTTAGCAATCATATGATTAGATGCTCCAGAATTTGGATACCAAACTTCCTCACTAGGCTTCTAAAGGCTCATAATAGTGAAGGTCCAAGGAATATCATCTGCGGTGAAAGCATGATTGAAGTGTTGCCTGCACTGAAGAGCAGAATGATTAAATTTTTCATATATCTGGCATTGTGTGCCAAATCGTGGAACATGGGGTTTTTGGTTAAGATGAGGAAAGGGCTGAGGATGTATGTGTGCTCTATTATATCCACGATCAGAATTTGAATTGTGTCTGTCATGCTATCCTCAGCCTCCATGAAAACTACCCCTGTGTCCACCACGATGACCTCGACCGCGATTTGCATAAAGGGCTTCTCCTTCAGTGGTGGAAGAAACAAGTGTCGTCAATTCGTCGCGGCGCTGAACTTTTGTTTTTTCTTACAGTAGAAGAGGTCGAAGTTGCTTAAATGTAGGTTTCATCCTGTGTGTGTTTAATGCACTTACAAATCCTCTGATAGTGCCAGAAAAACAGTCATGATCAAATTGTGATCGGGCTCATTTTCACCAATCGTTTAGAGGGCATTCCTTATGGATTTAATTTTTTGCATATATTTACACATGCCCATTGATCTTTTCTTGATGCTTCGTAATTCAGATTTCAGAGAAAAGGTCATAGAGGTGGTTTTGTGAAGAAAATATGCCTCAATGATTTTTCATGCATCATAGGCTCTTTTGGGTGAACTGGATATAACCATATGCAGTATGCTAAGAGATAGAGTAGCATTAATCCAGAAAAGTATGGTGGTATCTATCTTCTTCCACATTAAATACTCTGAATTCACAATTGTCTTCTTATCAGTAGTTTCAATAGTCTGAAGAGGGATAATGTTGGTCCCATCCACATACGGAGTAACACAAAAATTCTTTAAGATATTTAGAAAAACTTGTTTCCAAATCAAATATGTAGAATCTGTGAGTTCTAATAGTACGAGAGTTTTGATGCTAATAACTATCGGTGTTACGGTAAATAAAGACATGTTTGCCACCAAAAGAAAGCACCATTAGAACAAAAAGATATGAGATCAAAAGTTACCAATAAAGATCACTTCTTAAGAGAAGCCGAGCAGCATTAGAAAGGGCCAACAGTGCCAGGGAAGATCAGAAAAACAAGTGGCGGCAGAAGAAAAAAAATAGCAGATCAAAGAGTGAAAGAGAGTTCGAGTAGCACTGGGAAAGGCCAAGCGAGCCAAGGAAAACCTGAAAAAATCTAACGGCAGCAGCAAGAGAAGCTGAACAGTACCAGGGAAGATAAGAAAAAAGAAACAAGCAGCAGTAGAAAAATCCAGCAGCGGCAGCAAGAGAAACTGGACAGCACCAAGGAAGATCAAAAAAAGAAAACAAACAGCAGTAGGAAAATCTAATGGTGGCAGCAAGAGAAGTTGGGCAGCACTAGAGAAGACCAACGGCACTAGGGAAAGCCAACGGCACCAGGGAAGGCCAAGAGAAATCGGATCGCAGTAGAGAGGGGAGAGAGAAGGGAGGAAGGAGAGGTTTTGGTGGTTGGTGGCTATGAATCAATATCCTTAGTTAGGGTTCCTGCTCTAATACCATGAAAGGGGGATAAAAGAGCTTGCCATGTAGAAGTTTCATTGATCAAAATATATAAAGTACAGAATATACACATATGGTAACATAGATCAGCAATAATACAGCAATAATGCTATAAAAACCTCCACTATACATGGAAAGAAATATGCAATACTAAAATACTAAATATATCTTAACACTATGGGTTATTTGTTCTTAGTATTTGCATTTCTCATTTGTTTAAATGTTGGCATTGGTTTCTTTAGATTAAATTTGAATTTTGCAATTTTTGATACCATTTGGTTAAAAGTGTTGTCATATTATGTTCCTCAGAGGTTCAAAGAAAAGAAAACTTCATGTCCAAAATTTTCTACCTAAAGCTCTTGAAGTCATTACTATTATCAGATGCTAGATTGCCGGTAGTATTATGCAGTGACATTTTATTTTGAAATTTTTTTAATTATTTCAATGCAAAACTATCAAATCAATTGGTCTAAAGGTTTAAACAAATTTTAGCGTATCAGATGATGACTCTAGTTTACTATTCTTGATTGATTTTATTTTTCTTCATATTTTTTAATTTTCTTAATTTTAATCTTCTTTTTATATTTCTTCACAATTCCCAATTGAAACTAACAAAAGTAGAATGTAACCACCAAAACAACCCTGTAGCCAAGGCACATTTTGTCTGGCTGGACACCAAAATGAAACAGAGCTTTTGAATCTTAACTTCAAAGTTATTCAATTACTTCCATATGTGTATAATTATATTAATCTCTCAGTGTTTTCTTATAATGTTTTACTGATGCAAATCTATTAGCTGTTAACTTGTTGCACACTTTGACAAGATATAAAAATTAAGTGTTCTCAAAACTTGCTTGTTCAATAATCTAAAAAAAAATGTAGCATGGACGAATAATCTCAAAACTCTCATGTTCACACTTTGATAAATTGTAGTATGGACGAATAAACTAAAATAAATTCTTTCCAGTGAATTTGCTTTGTTCAATAACATGAATTGAATTAAATGTTTGATAATATTAAAATCCCAAAAGCCAAACATAATATTTAGCCTAAGGTTGGATGCTGCAGTTTGATCAACGTTATTGTAATAGGGTAGTACATCTTTTACCAAACTTTACACTGCTTTGGCTGAAACCTGTTTATGAATTTGGAGTGTCCTCAGCATGTCTAGAATCCAACATTTGATGCATTTACCTTCATGAGCTAATTTATTGTTTCCTTTATGAAATTGTAGTTCAGTGTGTTTATATTTTTTTTGATGTTTCCTTATCATGGAAATGTTCCATACATAAAACCATAATAATGACTGTTAAGACTAGTCTTAACAATTTGGCCTCAGCTTTATTTATCTACTTTCACCAAGCATTCTTATTTACGGCCAACTTTGATGTTATTTAGAGCATTCTCACATCCTGTCCCATGACATCCATCCAGGCTGCCTTGATCTTCCCCTCTTCTTGCATCCTTTTGCAAAAACTAAAGTACCTTCGTTGCTAAAGCTTCCCTTGGATTCTTGAAATACATTCCCGTGCCTGTTAATGAGTTCTCCATCACTTTCTTTTAAAGTTGCACATGTCCTGCACCTTACATATACTCATCTCTCTTTTCTTATTCCTCTCTCTCTCTCTCTATATATATATATATATATGTGTGTGTGTGCGTGCGTGCGTGCGTGCGTGCGTGCGTGCGTGACAAGCTATTTATTGACTGCATAACCATTTATAATTTTGTTGCACATTTCTTCATGTATCTCTTAATTATAATTTGCCTAACAGATTCCTCATAATGAAACTCATAGGCAGTGCCATCTCTTGTTCATCAATCTTAACTTGGAGTTCATTTCTATATTCATTGAAATTGGATTTCATATACTTTGTTGTTGATTTTCAAGTCCTTTATCCTTTCAGGCTTTCTTCAATAAATTCAAGTCAACACCATATCACTTGGATTAATATAAACCAAGGATTGAGGAACTATTAGAATTTATACTCTCCTAACAAGAGTCTCTTAAATTCGAGGATGAGAAAGCCTCTGAAGATAATAATATTAATGTCAGAAATTAAAGGAATCAGAGAAAAATAGCAATCCCTGCCCCTTAAGGGTGGCTAGCAAGGTTTATTTATAGCCTTCTACACTAGCTAGATTAATAAGAAAAACAAAGAGAAAAATAATAGCGAGGGTTGGTTTATAATTTCAGTCATTCTTACTTTATTTATTGATCTGTTGATTAGCCATTCTTACTTTATTTGCTGATCCGCTAATTAGCCATTATTGCTTTATTTGCTGATCTGCTGATTTATTGCTGATTTGTTTTCAACCTGAAATGAAAATTTTTTAGCTGTCCTATTTGTTTCCAACTATGCAGATTACATTCCTTATCAAAATAAGGCTGAATCAAGCTAGATTTGTGACTGGTCAAGGTTGCCATTATTACAACTCTTCGCCCCTTCGAGATACCTTGTCTTCAAGGTGAATATCAAGAAAGCGAAGGGTGAGATCATCATGGTCCTCCCAAGTCGCTTCTTCTCTTGTGCCATCCCTCTAAGAAACAAGAATCCCTGTTCGGAGATGACTATCGACATGATGGTGACGGTGATCCAACACTTCCATTGGAATATGTGGTCGATCTTCAACCAATTCAGGAGGCAAAGTACAAGTGGTGGGAGGTTCTTCTCGGAAGGACTTTAGTTTGGAAACATGGAAAACATCGTGAATACGGGCCCCAGAAGGAAGCTTCCATCTATAAGTCGCAGGTCCTATTTTTTCTATCACCTCGGAGGAACTATAGAAAGTAGGGGACAGCTTGGACTAAAAAGAACTCTTGGTAGATGCTTGTTGGTATCTCGGTAGTTGGAGAAGAATATGGTCACCAATAGAGAACTCCCTCTCCTTGTGCCGCCGATTATAATATTGCTTCATGCTATTTTGGACAGCTGCTAAGTGTTGCTTTAAAGTCTTCAAGTGCTCATCTCTTTTAGTTCACTCAGCATCTACCATCTCAACTCTTGTAGCCCCTCTCTGTCCACGGCCATGATCATAAGGATTTCGGTCGTCATCATCTTGTTGACGTAGAACCTCATGGTGGGCTGCTGGTATCTTTGTCTAAGTAAAAGTTGAAAGCCGTGGAAGTATGAAACCAACCCTTTGCTATCCTAAAACAGCAGTAGACTGGCCAGCCTTAATGGTAAAGGTGGTCGGTCTATAGTCCTCCAAGTATTCATCATCATACTTCTTACCAATGTATGGATCTTGCGAGGGTAGTGCATAGATGAAGATGAGCTATTTATGCAAACCTTTGGATTGCTGGTTTGCTGAAAGAAAATCCCCAAAATTAGAAACAAGGTGTTTCTTATCATGTCCCAACACTATTCCTTGGCCATAAGGCGCATCGGTTATGTGGGGCTGCACTGAAGTGCCTCTCCTACCTGTAAAGGGGTCGGTGACTTGTGGGAACACCATATCTTTTTCTCTGATAAAAATAAGGGACACCGCAACCCTATTTTTGTTCGAAACATTGTGCGTGGGTGAGGGATCCGGTTGAAGTATGCCACATCGGGGCCGAAGGCGTTGTTTGTGTGACGCTATCAGGCACAGGAGAGTAGAGTTTGAAGAATCTTTGGTTATCTTCAACTTTCTCTAGCCACCACGTTAAGGCATTGATGGAGGATAATATCTTTTGGAGAGATTGTTCGATCGATAGAGCTTGAGTGCCTTCAATTTTGGCATTATTTTTCTTCATCATAGGTTTAGATGTCGGAGAAGTCGTCATGAACATCGAAGAAGAAATCAGCAAAAAGAGTGAATCATTGTTGGGCTCTGATACCAAATTGTTAGGATTTATACTTTTCTAACAAGAGTCTCTCTAATTCGGGGATGAGAAGGGCTCCGAAGGCAATAACATTAATGCTGAAAATTAAAGAAATCAGAGAAGAATAGCAATCCCTGTCCTTTAAGGGTGGCTGGCCAGGCTTATTTATTAATCTAGCTAGTGCCTTCTATACTAGCTAGATTAGTAAGGAAATGAAGAGAAAAATAATAGGTAGGGCTGGTTTATAATTTCAGCCATTCTTGCTTTATTTGCTGATCCACTGATTAGCCATTACTGCTTTATTTGCTGATTGCTGATTTATTTTCAAGCTGAAATGAAAATCCTTTAGCTGCTCTATTCGTTTCCAACTATACAGATTACATTCCTTATCGAAATAGGACTGAATCAAGCTAGATTTGTGAGCAATCAA
Source organism: Elaeis guineensis (assembly GCF_000442705.2). NCBI lineage: Eukaryota > Viridiplantae > Streptophyta > Magnoliopsida > Arecales > Arecaceae > Elaeis > Elaeis guineensis. Next base: position 24,238,590 of record NC_025996.2, read on the forward strand.
GATTGCCATTGTAACAGGAACTAACCAAATGAAATCGAACTACCCAGCTTGTATGGATCCAAAGGTGTCTTGGTTCCCTAAGACTCAATTCAAGGGGAAACCAACTAAATTGTACACTAAATTGCCTGAATTGCTCTGAGATCAGGTAATTTGGTTGGCCTTGTTTTTCCCTTGAAGCCACCAGTAAGGGCAAGACTAGGCAGTCCCACTCGGGAACCCTTCTAAAGCCCTCTTTCTCCATTTGTCATTTTGTTGGGTTTTTACAAAGAGAGGAAGGAGAAAGAGGGGGCTTTTGGATCAGTGTTTTTTCTTCAAATCAAAGAGTTTGAGACCCTCAAATTGAACTCAAGGTAAGATGCTTCTTCCCTCTCTTTTTGTTAAAAAAAAAAAAAATCCAGAACAAAATCCTGAAATAATTGCTAAATATACAGGTGACTCCATCCAAATTTCATACAAATATTATGTGGTGCTTGGAGTCATGCTCTGAAGCATGAATCTAAGCACAAACATGTGGATTTTGGTGTTTTGTGGTTAACCCTAAATCCTACATCAAAATATCCATTTAATCTGGAACTAGTTCAATCAAACGTTGTTTGTTTTAGTTTCCAGATATGAAGTAGACACAATCCTGGTGAATTGTTTCCTCTATTTTGTCATTTATTCTAAAAATCAAGTTTAGTGAAAAATAATTCGAAAGTAACATGTAAAATTTTGGAAAAGTTGGTAGCATTTTTGCACTTGTAACATGCACATGGTACCAAATTTTCACCAATAATGGGGTCGATTTAGTTGTTTGGGCTCCACTAGAGCCTAGGCCCTTAAATTAAACGAATCCAAAATTAAACCAACAAAGACACTTCTGTTCAAGTTGATATTTTTATATGATGTATAAGTTGGGCTGATCTACAAATTCCTTGAAAAAGAATATTTTGGATTATTTCAAATTTTCAAAATTAATTTCTGAATTTAATATTTATAGTATTTAAATTGTTTTAATTTTGCGAAGAATTTTGCATAATATGTAGCTAGGAATATACTATTTTTTGGATTGCTGGATTTGTTTTATGTTTTCAAATTTAGAAATTTTACGAATTAGTTATTTATAAATACATTAAAAATTATAATCATATGTTGATTTCTTGGAGAGGTTAGGCATTTTTAAAGTAAATTTATTTTTTTGTTAACCTTTATATTTAATTAATTGAAAATATGTGTTAAAATTGTGAATTAAATTTACAAGAGCAAGATATAGTAAAGCATCCGGGCACATGAAGTAGGTGCGCGGTTGAATGTGTGTGCGGTGAACTTGTACTTCTACCTCATCTTAAAAAAAAAAAATCCTAATATAAACTTTTGTATGTGTAATTTGGGTAGCGTATAATATGTTGTTTTTTGTGATAAATATGCATGTTTTTGACTTCAATAGGCACAAGAACTATAGCTAAGATAGTTAACTTGATACCCTGCCTTCTTCCTTGCAAAAACAGTCTAAGTCAAAAAAAAAAGGGTTAAGAAACCCTATACTGGAGTATGGAAGCCAAAAAAGGCCATATCATGAGTTTTGGGGTGTGCCTGTGAGGCTATGAGTACCCATTAAAGCCCTTCATTGGTACAATTCTCAGTTCGGCTCTTACTGTACCCACCCTTCATCAATATAGATTTGATCCTTGTTTTTTCATTCCTTAATATAAACCATGGTACATCTTCCTACAATTAGCATAAAAAGATATCATCTTAGTATTTATACTTAATCTTAGACCTTTGTGGTTGGAATATACAGTTGTTGTGCTATAACAAGTAATTCCTGCCATTGCTCCAGCATGCATGTCAATAACTTCAAAGAAACATTTATGCACAACTTCCTCTTTAAATCCCACAAAATTGTTAATACCTTACCATTAGCTTTCTTTGTGTCAATGAAGGCAATATTTAAACCTTTTTTCTTTTCTCTCTATATTTTTTTTTACCAATATTCTAAGTGAAAGAGGCAATCTCCATTGTTGACTTTTTTAGCATAAAATATTAAGGTTCTTTGGGATTGACGGATTTTCTTAATCTTGATGAAGTGTCTCATAAGTTTGGTGACCCAATTATTAGAGCAGTTTTATACATCTTCACTCATAGATCACGACACCACCAGTCAGCCAGCAACTTCTTGGTTTTCAAAGCCTCATTAAATTAGTACAGCAAATTAACCTAAGTTCTTCTTGTTTTTTCAAAACAAAATCAGCATCTTATATTTTCCTATTACGATACTCTTTTGCATCCTTTTCAAAGTTATCTCCACTTCAACTTTATAAATTGTACAAATAGGAACCTAATAACTCTATAACCTTGCCTTTTATGTACAAATTTCTCAAGTAGACTTGTCATTTAATACTATCATTTAATGGTTTATTGAAATAGATTTTTATCTTTTTTCTTATTGTATTGAAATTGCTAATTATCTTTTTTTTAAAAAAAATTCCTTTCGTGAAAATCATATCACTCTTACAATTAATGCATCTAACTTGATCAGTATCTTTAGACTCTCTCTCATTTTAGCTACTTTTATGTCATTCTCACCTTCCTAAACCTAACCTAACCTATGATTTAAATTATCATATGCTACATATTTAGACTTTGTTAATTTTTCCCATCTTTCTATATGTTGTTATTATCTTTCAAAGCCCTTGATATCATTCATTCATTGCCGTGGTCCAAAGCAAACCTTCTTTACTTTATTGCCTCTTCTATCTGACCAGTCAATTGTTGGGTTTCTTTATGTGTGTAATTTTTCCCCTTCTACTCCCATTAACTTCTCTTGCTGATTTCATAATATAAACAGCCACATTTCTCACATCTATTTGGTTTAGTTCTTAAGTTGAGATTGATCCAACTAGGGAGAAGGAAGATTTCCTTCAATCCACTCAACTCGAATCCCTCTAAAGGAAAAAAAAAGATGGAAGAATTGCAAAAGTAGGGCTTAAAGCCCCTTTTCTTTCATTGATTAATTCTCCATATCATAAACTAAGGTAAATAGCTTATTTATAATAGTGAGGTCTGTTTTTGCGCAATTCGGATTGTATTCCTCTTCTTATTTTTTAGAATGATATCCACCATTAAACAAGTTGGGTTGAATTTCTCATCCTATCTTAAATAGAACTAGATCTCTAAAAAAAATGATAAATATAAAAATCATAAAAAATACTAAAATTTATAGAAGATAGATCTCGAGTTCTACATCAACTTTATCTTCTATTGTCTAGTCTAATTCTTTACAGATTGGAAGATAACTATTGGTCAAAGTATTTTCTGAAAAGGAAAGTTTCGATTTGATCAGTCCGTTTTCAGGCTTAAATGATGGAATTTTGACTTGATTTGGCCTCTTTAGGGCTATCTTAAAGTTGTAGATCTTGAAAATATACCTCTTTTTTTTAAAAAAAAAAATCATCTCAATCGAGCATCATATACAAGTTATCGCCTCCTGAAGTTTGGTGCGCGATCTAGCTTCTTGATGTGGTGGATTTTTCTCCTGAATTATGTTTAACTCTTACTCATAGTGGCCAACATGATCACATCGAGTCTCTATAGTGGCTAAAGTGATCCATACCGAGTCTGGTGATCCTCCTAGATACCCATAGTGATCACAGTGGTCCACATTGAGTCTAATGATCTACTTGCATCAGAGCTCTTCTTGTTTAAGGATTTTGCTCTCGTTAAATCAGAATTAAGGATAAGGAAATGCTTGCTTCCTCGTCTCGTGGTTGAACTGTTTGGCTTTGCTTAAAGATTGTTTCTAGTGTTGGTCCTCCTTTCTAGATGATAAATCTTGATCTCTATATGTAGAAAATAACTTTGTTACAGGAGTTGCTGATGCTTGTATTGAACGCACCGCCAATTGAGATATGGCCTGGATGAGTTGGGTAATCTTCTCTAGTTGTGTGAGACATTCTTTCATCTCATCATCCATGGAGATAGAACGAGCAGTTATACTTGCCTTTTGTCCTTCGATGCACTTCAAACACGAATAGCCTTTTTCTCGACCACTTGTATTTAGTGTCTGGACCTCCTATGGATGTAGAGGACCGAAGCTCTGACACGAATTTGATTTGAACAGATCAAGTTAGGACTTCACTAAATAGGAGTATGGCTCTGGTACCAACTTGATCCGATTGGAAAGACGGAAAATTTTCTTCAACATGCTCGACTCGAATCTCTTAAAAGAAAAAAGAAGATGATGAAAAAATAGTGAAAGTAGGGCTTAGATTTCCTTTTCTTTTATTAATTAATTCTCCATACTATAAAGTAAGTTACATAGCCCCCATTTATAATAGTGAGATCCACCTTTGTACAATTTGGATCGGATTTTCCTTCTTATCTTTTAGAAAGATGTCCACCATTAAATGAGTTGGGTTGAACTTCTCTTCGTAGCTTAAATAGAACTAGATCTCTTAAAAGAAGATAAATATAAAAAATCATAAAAATATTCAAATTTTATAGAAGATAGATCTTGAGTTCTATATCAATTTTGCCTTCTATCGCTTTGTCTAATTTTTCAAGGATTGGAAGATAACTCCTAATCAAATTTTTTTTCGAAAAGAAAAGACTCGGTTTGATCAGTCTATTTTCAGGCTCAAATGATGGAATTTTGATCCAATTTAGCCTTTTAGGGACTGGTCTAAAGTTGTAGATTTTGAAAAGATATCTAATTTCAAAAAAAAAAAAAAAGATCATCTCAATCGAGCATCGTACAACCAAGTTATTACCTCCTGAAGTTTGATGTGTGATTTGGCTTTTTGATGTGACAGATCTTGCTCCTGGATTTTGTCCAGCTTTTATTCATAGTAGCCAATATGATCTGCATCAAGTCCTCATAGTGCTTAAAGTGATCCACATTGAGTCTAGTGATCTTCTTGGATACTCGTAGTGGTAAAATGATCCACATCGAGTCTGATAATCCACCTGGATTAAAGATTTTCTTAATAATTCATCCCTAAAAGATATAATAACTTCCCTTTTAAATTCGGCTTTCATTGGATCCATTTCTGCTCTTCATACAGTCAATATGGATATCTGAAAATACTATCTTAGTTTGTGTTTTCAGCCTTGTTCTATTATCGCTTTGCAATATTTGCAAGATGATGTACCCCTTCTTCATTGGAAAATATAATATGTTAGTGACAAATTTTATCAATTGTATAAACAACTAAATGTTTGTTTGTCTTCTTAAATATGCATTGACCTTTTCTTGACTATAGGCCATTGCAAACTCAAGAATTGAATATCCTATTAGATTTATATTGTAAAATGAACATCCACCATTTACCCTCTCATATACTGCACCAATCTTCCCTACATTCCTATGTAATTCCGTGTCTATATCATCCTCTTCCTCTTATACCCTCTAATATATCTCACATTTCAATTTTCTCCCAGAAATGCTGTCCTTCTTTTTGCTAAACCTATGTGTGGTGCATGCACATGGATTACTACAATAACCTTTGTAAAAAACTATCTTAATAGCTGTTTGTCCGTTTTTTTTTTTATTTTTTATTTTAGCATGTACGCCTTTTTTCCTTCATTTCTTTGACCACCACTACTTTGGTTTTATTTTTTTTAAAAAATCATCATTCCCAGATTGTTAAATTTCATGACCATCTCCTATGCCTTGGACATTCAACCTTGTACTTTGTTTCTTATAAACAACCAATATTGATTCCCCTTCATATTGTCATGTCCACTGGCTCTCAACTCTTTCCAATCAAAATTCTAGCATTCCAAGTAGCAAGTTAAACATTCTTCTAGTACCCCAAACATCGGATTGCATTTTCAAACTGAAATGGCAAATGACAACTGAAGTCATTTGTACGGTTAGCTTCTTCGCATTCTCTTCCAAATGATGTGATTACCTTGTTTTCTTACCACTCTAATTATGCCGTGTTAGTTCTCGGAGAGACCTTAAGCCTATAATGTATTTCCTATCTCTCATCACAATCATCTTGGCACATCGAGTGTAGGTGATGACCTTGCTGACCCTTGCTCATTTTTCATCAGCTTGGTCATGCCACAGTGTGTCATTTACAAGTGATTACCTAGTGAATCTTTGCTCGTTTTGTGCTATAAGTGGACTAGATTATTGCATGCTACATATGTCAAGGGCTCCCTAATACTCATGATGTCTTAAGTTGGATCCTTTTCATAGTTTGTCATGCTTTTTGCCACTATTTGTCAACCTAACATCAATCCTGTACCTTTTTCCTTGAGGCTTGGGACTGGCATTGGCAGTGTTGCTTTGTGCAAAGCAGGATGATCTCTCATATGATCATATAGTTGTGCATGTAGGAGGGCCATATGATAAAATGCTAGCATTTTTCTCCTGTCATTCTTTACGTTTCTGCATTCATCTTCCTGTGTTATTTTGAGGTATTTGCTGATTGTACTTTCATTTATTTTACTTTATTTATAATTCATGAGATATGCCGACTGCCAAGTTAGTGCAAATGGGCTTGTTTATTAAGTTTCTTGTGTCACTAGATGCTTCTATACTCATTTTTTGTGCTTTATTATATGCATTAACAAATAATATCTAATTATTGTGCTAGTTCAGTCATGTACATTGTTGATTTCCAAAGGCCTGGCTATTATCAGAAATGCTATGACCCTGATTGTAGAGGTATGCAGATGATATTAGCTCAATTTACTGATGGTTTGTCTATAAATTTACCTTCTAAGTTTGTGATGTCCTTTATATGTTCCGAACAAAATGATATTGCACTAGGTTACCGTTCTCCATTGCGTCCAGTACCATGGGATCTGATTCCTGACAGTAGGGCACTATTCAGTTCAGTAAATACAGAAAATTGCAGGGAGATTATGGACATAGGTTTTGATACTCAGTTTGATGGAAATAACATGGAAAACAATTCGTGCGATAATGGTGAGTTGATTACTGACAGCTGCAAGAAGGACAGCAGCTGGTGGCAAGAAGCTATGAGACATGCTGACTGCATTGAGAAAACGAGAAATGCAGCTGAGTTAAGCAAATTGGTGAGTATGCCAATTCATTATGTTTTTTCCCATGATTTTGCATCTTTTACCAAATTTTTGCATTCTAGTTACATATAGTTTGAAGCTCTGATGGTTTCTTGGCAGTGACATCTGGTGCAAGTTCTAATGTTGCATTTGGGTATCCCTTTATTGGTTTGAGTCTGGTAGAAAAGAAAAATTATTTGCTCAACTAACTATAATTTGTGTAGCATCAATGGGTAGTCTGCATGTGGCTACTTGGTTCGCACTGCTGGACATAAAGCCCATTTGCACTGAAGCATGCAGCGTTCCTTTTCCAGATATGGATGCTTTATTCAAGCTCTGCGGGCGAAGCATTACATTTTTCTTCACCCCATTAATGTTTTTCTCCTTTTTTTCAAAAAAAATTACGAAAGAAGCACTAGAACATCAAAGATGATCCAGTTTATTGCTTATACATTTATTTTCTGGAGAAGTTTGGATCAAAGATGGGGATCAATCAGATCTAAGTTCTGTCTACATGGACTGTAATGGAAGAAGTGGCAAACTTCAGAAAAATAGTGGGTGTTTTAATGTTTTTTTATAATAGATTACAAGAGACGGTGTGCTACAAGTATTCAACAAAAGAAAGTCCAAATAAGTTCAAAATGCAAATACACTGTTTGGTGCAATGATTTATTTTGAAAAATTAAAGCTTCCAGAACCTGCAGGTGATGTCAGAACATGAATCAAGCACAGTTCTCAGAAGCTATTCTGGTTAGGGAGTTGGAGGGAAAACTCAAAATTTTTCTTCCCTCCAAAGGTTCCTAAAGTTTTGTCATGAGTTTAGTCCTACATTGGAAAGGGACAATCTTTTCTTGATATTTATATACCTTCTTTCCTTATCCACCTTTGCTTGGATCAAGGAGGGACACGCGTGAGCCACCCAGCCTAGCTCAGCTCGCATGCACGTGAAAATGTGGCATGACGGGGCATGGTTCGTGTGGATGATGGTACGACTATTGAAATTTTTTATCCTTTTATTTTAAATCATCGTATTTTTTAAAATCTTTGTTGCCGTAACGGTCAATTGACTATTTGACTGGATGAATGTATTTTTCAAACGGATGTATCTCTCGTTGATCGATCGTTTTCCATCATTATCAATTGGTCAAAGCATCCCTTTGTTCGCCTTTTCTAGTAGTCTATACAAGACTACAAGTTCAGACAGCATGGGACACTTGAATAAGCAGCAGCGATTGTATTTCACATCTTTTCTCTATCCTACTTTATCTTTTTGGTGTTTAAATACTCTTCTACTTGTGTTTAATTTGCTGAGTTTTGGAAGATCTGTCAGTCTCCTCTATGATTGTGCTCCAAGAGAGGATATCTCGATTGTATCTTGGGATAGAATTCCTGATAAACACCAGCATGAAGGTCAGAAATTTGCCTTAGAACAATGATCACATGCTTCTGGGTTTCTTCTCTGTTTCTGCTTCTTAAAGTCTACCAGCCAATCCGACCAGGCCCTAGATAACTTGATTTAAAACTCTTATCTTTATTGTATGGTTTAGATAAATCCGAAGTATATCAAAACTAGTTTGAAAACAGTTTTCGATTTGATAAAACTCTCTTTATAGAAGAATTCTTCTAACAATTCCTTCATGGTTTATTTATCTTTTATCAGACCACTGTTGCTACAATTTTGAAAATCTGATGAGCTACCCAAAATCTAGCTGATCTGGCTTTATATGACACATACTAGTTAAGCTCATTCTTAGCAGATTATAGGAGTCATTTAGTCATGCATCCACGCTTGAACATCTAAGAACAGTATTACATTAAAAATGCAATCTGCAGAAAAGTTGACCTGAATATGAATGAATTAATGTAGGTTTAGTTTCACTCCCTATTTGCTATTCTGAAAAAACCGCATGTATGTTCATCATATTTGCAGGTGTGATAAATCATGTTTTTTATCTATACTAGCACACCACTTGGACTTGGCAAGAACTGTTTAACCACCAGTCGGTTAGATTAGGTTGGAACATTTCCTGTCATGGACAAACCCCAATTACAGAGAAGAGGCACTAAAGGGAAATGAGGAATTTCAAAAGTAGATAAATGTTGTTGTGTTGTATTATTTTGTTCATTGTGTTTTTAATGTTGCTTGTATACTCCATTATTTTGTTTCAGAAATATAGTGCTTGCTAGTGAATCTTATCACATCATTTGAGTAGGCCATTCTAAGATACTTGACCATAATGTACAACACGTGAGCAGAATCCACTCCATCTTTTGAGCCCTCAACATGAGTCTACACAATTGAAATCCAATCTGATCTATACCGCTCTTGTTGGTTGCATGACCTTATAGCTGCAACCAACAAGTAAGGTTTTCTATCTACAAGCTAGATTTCTTACTTGTGTGTGATTTAGTTGATATTATCTTCTTTGAGTGTATGGATTTGTGAGAAAATTGTACTATGTTTTTGGCAAAATCCAACATAACTTATCTACCATGTTTGGCAGGAGGAGGACACGGTTGAAGATTGTGAATGGTGGTCGGATGCAGAAAGGTTCATAAATCAAGTTGAAGAACATATTGGTTAATCAAAGATGGGTAAATATATAATTTTTATGCCCTTTATATGCATATACATATGTATGTATTTATGTATAGATGTGTGTGCAGCAAGAATGAATAATATCTAACCATCATAACCACGTTCATCTCTCTCTCTCTCTCTCTCTTTCACAAATCCCAAGGGATAGTGAAGCAAGAAACTAATAATTTTATGTTAATTTTGTTCACTTGTTCCAATAAAGGAAGTGGCTTTTTGTTGGATTGGTTGATTTTTACATTCAAGGCTTGCTTGCATAGTTGCACGAGGACAATGGAACTGGAATCATATCTACAGCGTGTTTGGCTCGAGACAAGAATTAAAATAGATTGAGAATTGAAATAGGCATGAAAATAGAATTTGAATACTAGAAATATGGATTGTGTAATAATTTAGGATTTCATCGAAAAAGATTAGTCAGAAACTATTATTTGGATTTGTTGTTCTTGTATAAGTATCCAAGATTTTCTCAGTGAATAATTGATGTTGGATTAAATATATGTCCACGTGGGTCCTCATATATTTTTTTTTTCAAGTCCTGATATTCTCATCGAACTAAAGGTCCAAATTCATACTTTCATTCGTAAATATCACGATTGACTCGTGGTCAATTCCAATGAATTTATACTGCAATATATCTTAGTTCATATTGACTAGACTGATTTAGCTCTGATATCATTTGTAACAATTCAGGATCTCATCCAAAAAGACCGGTCGAAAGGTATTATTTGGATTTTTTGATCTTATACAAGTATCGAAGATTTTTTGAGCGAATAATCGATGTGAGATTAAATATATGCTTGCATGAATCCTCACAAATAGAGTTTTGGAGGATTGGGTTATTCCATTCCCTTTTGGAGTTGGAATAGAAATGAGATTTCTCCAACCAAATGGTTGTAATAGGAGTTGCTCATTTTCATTCTGGAGTCTAACTTCTTTCAACCAAATATGCCACTAATGTTTTACTACAATCTGAAATCACCTGTACCTAATTTATAGTTGGCAAGCTGGTCCAAGGGTGTTCCTCTCCAGCTGAAAGACTTTCCTGCGCTTGATTTCCTCTGCAGTATTGCTGCACGACTTATTGCCCGTGCGCTCATGCGAACACATATACTAACAATATTTTGGATTATCGAGTATACATAAATTATCTTTTCTGTAATAATAACAATTATGCTTTTCTAATTTCTAATGCCTTGCTGGCTGAGGTGCTCATGAAGCAACAAAAAACCAAGTAAATATGATTCATGCATGGCCGAGAAAAAGCTTTGCTGAAGACATCAATTGGCTGTGCACAGGAAAATGTGTCCAAGTTGGACTACGTGAATGCCTGACAAACATTTTGCAATCTCTTTTTTTTAATTTTAACATTATGCAGACAAAAGGATGGGGAGATATTACCATATGATTTTAGTAAACATTGGAGCGAATAATGATTAGTTTTAAATATTTGAGGCAACTGATTGTCACAGAAGAGTGTTCTTGATTAGCAAAGAGGTAATCAGACGAGGACTGTAGATATTCATTTTTCCAAAAATATAACAACGGTATTTTCAGTTGTCCTGTGCTACTATGGATTTTGAATATGTATGAGAACACTTTGTGCACAGAACTGTATTTTCAGTTGTCATGTGGTGCTATGAATTTTAAATCGGTATAAGAACACTTTGTGCACACAAATTAATACCTATCTCGCCTTATATGGAATTAACTATGCCTACCGTGGATGGAAAAGCTGTACCAGAATTTTATATTCCTTTTCGGTTCTAGCCGGCAGATATTTTTATTATTTATTTTTTGCATTCTAAGACATGAGAGCTGATTAAGGTTTGGGCCATGTGGATCGGTTATGTGAGAACAAAATTGCTGTTCCAACTACGTTGCGCTGAAACATCGGCAATCACCGGACGACTCAGGTCTGCTGGTAAACAGTTGGTTCTGACCCATCTGCCTGTGAGTTGTGGAGGCTCCCTTCGCCAGAAAATCCACAAAGCGAAACGGACGAAGTGGGTTCCGAAAGTAGTTGACAGAGTAAAACTGTTAAACAAAGCCCAGAGGGTTAAATGTTGCTAGTCTGCCAAATTTTGTTCTGTACCATATCCCATGGTGCCAGTTCCACCCACCGGTCATCGTCAACGTGCGTGAAGTACCTGTGACATCTTAAATGTGCCATGGTCTAAAAACACCCCCTTTCGATCATGACCCAAGACGTTCTCAATTTGTCAAGCATGCTTAGGGGAGGAAGATGGTGCGTTTCAGTCACCAAAAAATGGGTGGTGAGGTTGGAGTCCCTAAAGGCTGGAGATGCACCCTTTTTTTTCTTTCGGTGCAAGGCTGGAGATGCACCTTTAAGAGTTTGTATTTTATACAAAGAAGATGGTTTATTTACCAAAGAATCCAACAAAGCCTGAATTGTAGATCTTATTCCTATATATTTGATATTTAGTTACTTGCCCGAAGAAAAAAAAAAGGTTGACGTATTTCTTAATACAGATTTTCTAGTGGTCCTCTCACTGGGGGACTTCACGTACCAAATTCTCACTCCCTCCCCCCCCCCCAAAAAAACAAAAAGAAAAAAAAATCCACAAAAATACAAATAAATAATTGAGTTAGACATATTGCTTGCAATACTTTCTTAAAGGTAATTACTTGCTTACCATGTAGGTTGATTTTGTGGAAATTATTATGTCCGCAATATAAAGTAGGTATACTTTCTACATTTTAGACTGCACTTTAAAGTATACTACATCAATATCCATACTTGTTAATTTGTAAGAGAAGTGAGAGAGAGTATTGTTGTAATAATAAAGTGAAGGATTTTTTTTTTTTTTCAAACTTTCTTCTAATGGATAAGAAGATGAAATGAAGAATCTTTTGATTAATGGTCAAGCCTTCAAAACAAAATTATTTTCAACGGAAACAAAAGTAGGTATTATTTTGAAAATAAAATTCTAGCACTTCTTTTCTTTCTACCTATTAGTTCTGTTTGACATAAAATGTCACTTGATGCCATCCAAAAGAAATTCTTTATTTTCTAAGAACAGGAGTTATTCTTTTCTTTCGAGGAATATGGCAAAAATATCCCGCTATAACGGTTTGAATACTGGACGTCTTTACTAAGATTATTTTACTAATTACTTTAGTCATTTCTTTTTATTTTATTTATCTTGAGGATCCGTTAACAAATATCCTAAGGATAATCACGAAGCAAAAGATGCTTATACTTCTAAAATACGGCATGTTAGAGGTCAACCTATCACTACAATAGCTAAATATAATTTTACCAAAAAGAACATGGGCAAGGCCCGCGAGCCACTCTGCCAAAACGGGTGCAAGGAGATCCACAATCCCACTAAATCCTAATTAAAATTTGATTTTAGTTAACTATGGGTTTGGTTACATTTTTTTTATTTTTAATTTTAAATTTTTAAAAAATATTTTTTATTTTTTATTATTAAATAAAAATAAAAAAATAAAAAAAAATTTGATAACTATGTTGCTATAAAATGAAAAATAATATTTGTAGATGATAGGTGAAGAACATGAAGAGATAGAAGGGTTCAGAGATGGAAGGGAAAAAGACACGAAGAGATAAAAAGTACGATAAGAAAAAAAAAATATTTTTTATTTTTTATAATATTATAAAATATTATATTTTAATTTTAAATTTTTAAAAATTAAAAAATAAAAAAAATATATATATTTTTTTAATGACTAACCAAACGCACCCTAAATCACCAGACAACCGCCTGGCTGCCCTCGGTTTCATCTGGTCCCTTATTTCCCTCCCAGGGTTCGTCTTTCCCCTTCATAAAAGAGTTTCGAGAGGGGGAGAGTTTTCTCCTCAGTGGGCAAAAGACAAGTAGGAAGACGAAAAACCGGAGCGAGAGAGGGAGAGTGCGCACCTCGTTTCTGTTCCGAGCGCCATGCTCCCGTAAGTACTCTAAAAGACCTATATCGTCTGGGCGAAGTTAAAGGTGCTGCTTCCATTCGAAAAAAAAAGAAAGGGTGCTGCTATAGAAGAATCGCAGATGGGGTCTCTGCTTGCCGACTGGCCCTCCTACAATCCTCACAACTTCAGCCAAATCCGACCCGCTGATCCTTCCGCCCAGCCTTCCGTGAGTCCCCTAACTCTTTATGTAGTCGGGATTGTTTCCCTCCATCATCTATTTTATTAGATTTCTTTCTCTATTTGATCCGGAGTGTTGCCGTGAGTCCTTCCGGTCTATTCGAACCGTTTCAAGATTGCTGTGGCTGTTCCTTCTCTCTCTAAAGCATCGATTGCGTCGAATCTTGATTTTGGTTTGTTAAACCTTTTTTGGGATAATCTTGCGAGGTTCTGTTAGAAAATCTTTTAGCCGGCCGTGAGGGTTAGTCGGGACCGATTCAGATTCGATTGACGAAGCTTTCCTCTTCGGTTTAGATTTATTTGTATTTTGCAGGTAGAAATTTTATGATGTCTTGGAAGAATAATTAGAAATTGCATCCTGAACATGTATAGAGCTTCGATCAGAGTAGAAAAAGATCGAGAAACAAATAAACGAGTGCTGGAACAAACAGATGATGAACATCATCAATAATATGATCTAGAAATATAGGACGTAGGCTTTTTTTTTTTTTTTTAATCAACCGAATCACCAAACATTTTTCTTATTTTGACTCCTTTCAGCTAGTACTGATAATTTTTGCTTTTGCCGTAAAGCTGGACATGACTGCATGTAAGCATGCGTGTGTCTTTCGATACGCATACATCAGCCCCCAACCATTGTTTACTATCTTTTACAAGAGTTGCTCTAGGCAAAATGTGGAGATGGAAACTTCTCCTTTTATTAGGGCTGAGCACGGGTCGTGTTCGGTCAGTTTGAGAGAGAAATTTTATCCTATCGAACCCAATTGGGTTGAAGGAAATTCAATTCACTGCCGATCGTTTATTATGTATAAACTGTTTGAAACCGAAGTAAACGGTTTGTAGCGGATTCGAGTGGGTTGTGTCAATTTGGGCTTCAATGTTGATCCAGTATTGATTTTAAGTTCGATATTGGCCCACTTAAGCTTATTTGCTTTTTTTTTGGTCAATTTAATGTAAAAAAGATCTAAATCTTATAAGTTATGAATTTTAAGCTTATTTTTATACCTGCATAAAACAAAATAAAAAAATAAAAGATTTACTCATTTGAAAGCAACTATATCTGAAAGCTTTCACTTTAGAATTGTTTCAAATTGATGTGCTTCCATCAACAATTAAACATTAATATTTTTATGAATTCTAATAGATGACGCAGTATTTTTTAGAATGAAGTATTGAAGCCTAAACGAAGCCGTCCTAAAATAAAAGTGAGTTTGTGAAATACTACATCGGTTTAGTTTGGTTTCATATGGTGTAAAAGTATAGGAACCGAAACCGATCGTAAATAACTGATTTTTTACAAACTCTAATCCGATTCCATTCGATTTATGTCTTTCAACTGATCAAAACCAATGTTTTTTAGGTCGGATTGGGTGGGTTTCTTTGACTTTTGGTTATTTGCTCAGTCCTACCTTTTATACTGCTTTTATGTGGCACACATCCTTATCATGGGGTTTTCTCTAGTATGCCACTTCAAATATGATTTCTACTTGTTATGAAAAGAGTACAGCCTCCACTAATTAGTAGTGCTACCTAGGCTTACTTTTGATAATGATCTCTCCATCTATTGTATTTGGTGTCATAAAGCTAAGATTTGGGAATGTTAGTAAACAGCCTAGATCTCACAACGCTCGAGATCTCATTAAGATCAAGTCCATGAGATATTAGTATCAAGAGCATTCAACAATTCGGATTTGATCCAGCTAAAGAGCTTACTTGCTTTCCAAACTCCTTAAGTAGGTGTTTAGTATCGGATGATCATCTCAAAATCAAGGGTGATGTGGGTGGAGATGATGAGATCATCGCATTTGGTTGCACCACAATGGTCCTACATGGTAGCGATCCCAAATCACCCTCCAATCGTTGTCTAACCTAGTGATGGGATACCTATCTTTGAGGTTAGAAATCCAAGATTATCCTATTGGAGTGATCTTGAGTTGAAACTTGAGAACAAAAATATCCCTCGATCCAACGAAAAAAATGGGCATATCAATATACCATTAATATATGATATCAACATTATATATATGATATTGTATTATATTGATATTATATGTTTATTTATGATGTATATTATATTATAATACATTATTAATTATATTATTTTCATACTATTATTCATTGTTGATTTTAAATTATAGTGGAAAGATATTATTGCACTTCATAACTATATAATGAAATTATTTAACATTATAATACTTCTATTTGCTTTATTTTTCTAATCAAAATACATATCAATATTAAAAATAATATATTATAAGTATAAATAAAAATATTAATTTTATAATAATTAATATATCTTTATAGGATTAATAATTTATAAGACTAATAAATATATTTTTATTGAATATATTAGTAATTAATATATTAATAAATATGTTAATATTTTATCATAATATATTTATATGATTGATAAATATATTTTTATGGAATATAACAAGGGTAGTTTTGGTATTTTATAGGCAGTGATCCTGGATTCCCATGGAATATCAAACAGGTTACTCATGAAAATTCGAGATCTTTAATCACTAGACCATGGCCTACCAAACATGGTGATCTCAAATCAATAGGGATTAGATCAACCTAGAATTCGGATCATTGGTAGTCTTAGAAAACTGTGGTGATCTCATTTGGATCACCCAACGCCATGTAAGTAAAAATTTTAAAGAACTTTAAGAGTCACTAGAAAGTTTTTTTAGGAATCATATTTAAGATCTTTCGACTGCTAAATTATGATGCCTTTACTTATCATGTTTGGTTGTTATTTTTGAAGTTTTGAATGTTCTTGGAGTTTTTGGTTGATTTTGAGTTCCTTCTTGAGCAGAGTTTGTTGGAAGAGTCCGAGAGTCATAATAAGAAAGATTAGAGCCCTTTTAGGATTGAAAAATACTTTCCCAGTGCTCGTTTCATGCACAAGAGAAGTCCTCTGGGACCATTAGATTTAAGATGGCAACTCAGCATTCAACTACCCCCTAGTGTATAGTGAGGTGCTGTTTAGGTCCGCTACCAAAAGTAAACTAACTTAATTTCCATGTTGGATTTGTCTACCATAGGCAGTGAACTTTGAGTGTTGGAAGCACCCATCCTTATGAATTTCCATGTAAGGCACCTACTATACATGGCACTTCTGCATCTCAAAGGCCACCATGTCCCACAGGCAGGCTAAAAGTGGAAACTAGCTTTTCACTTTGTAACAGACTTCAAACAAACGTAGTGCATAGCATCAACTTTTGGAGTCGCAATTAATTCCCTCTTGTCATGTTATTGAGAGTTCTTTTCTTATGCGCATAACAGAAGCTGCATAGCATTACTTTTTAGGATCAGGGCTAGTTGTTTTGACATCTTTACACAAGGGCCCATATAAAGTAAAAACTTTTGAAGAATTTATAGTTATTTTTGTTGAAAGAAAAGAAAAAAAGTCAAGGTTCCACCGTCATTATAGAACGTCTCCTATTTTCACATCTGATTTCTTCTTCTCATCCTCTAATTTTTTTCTTCATGCTGTTTCTTTGACTCTTTTTTTTACTATTATTAAAGAAATGAAGAAGAAAACAACACTAAGAAAGATGAAATCTTGACAAAAATGAATACTTTAAGAAATGAAAAAAAATGATCCTGAAGTAACACTAGAAAAATCATAGCATTCATGGTAAATTTAGGTTGTCTACAGAAGTTGGCCAAATCTGGATTAAAACTGGTTGTTTGTGGACAAAACTAACTGAAAGTGTCCGCAGCCTGAAAGTACGGGCTGGTTTCAGCTCACTCTTGACTGAGATCAATTTGTGGCAGCAAAAATGGATCAGTCTGGTCGAAACATGAAACTTTCCCTCTTCTTAAAGCCTACTGTTGCTCATTTGCGGCCTTAACCACATGGGTCCTGCATGAAGTAGTTTATTTTTCCAGTTAGCTAACTTACAAGGTTTTTATTTTGGCTGACATCTCAGCCCAGACATCAGTTTGTGTCAGCATCAGACAGTCACCAAATGATATAAGCTTTATCTGGGCCCCTATTATATCTGCCGATATAAACCAACAATTTTCTTAATAAGGAAGTTAATGTCAGTTTACTATTTCAGCCGAGCATTATAAATATCCATTCCTATGATATTGGCCAAGATTTCAGAAATCCCCTTCTTTTTCCTCTTTCTTTTCTCCACAGTTCCTATCTCACCTCAGATAGATCAATGTCCCCCACAGTTCCTATCTCACCTCAGATAGATCAATGTCCCTACGTCCAGAAGAGTTATGCACAGGAACCTTCAAACAATCAGACACAAGGATGTCTCCATATTATATAAACGCATCTATAAATATGTAAAGATGCATGTATATATTGAATAATTTCTCGGACCAATTCATTTGTAGTTTGATGGTATTGATAAAACCTTTGTTAAATTTAAACCTGAAGACATAAATGTGAAAAGTTGATATGCAACCATGGCAACATCATGGTCTATTATTTGAAATGTCAAGAAGTATCATGAAGAATCGACAATTTCTTTAACTGCAAATTTATATCAACTTTTTGTTGTGTACACACATATCATCTCATCTGGTTCTCTATCACTATGTCCTTAATCATGCAACCACACAGCACCTTTTAATTACCGTTATCCAGACACTTTAAAATCTGGTTGATATAAATCTGATCTATTATAATGATATCAACAATTTCTTTTATTGCATGAAGGCTGTATTGAAGGGGCTGTTAGTCATTCTTGTACACATTATTCACATACTTGGTTGTTGATCTGTCACTTTTATTTCTAGACTTAAATATTAAATATTTTACAGAATCATTCGAAGTATTTTCTTTTTGTGCTTTTCCATAACAATCCCATGTATCTTTTCAGAAACTCACGCCCATCACATATCATCCTACGCATAACAGGACTCTTCCACCACCTAATCAAGGTAATTTCAGTGATCCTCTCACAGAAGTAGTTCTTAGTGGCTCTTGTTTTGAGGCACTGCTACAAATATTAATTTTATATTTTATCTATTTAGAAAAAAATCATGCAATTGCATAATGTAAAATATCTAATTGCACTGTCTTTGATTCCAGAAAATAAAAAGAAAAAAGGAAAGAAGATACAATAGGATGCAAGCGCTTTTCTTGAAGCACTTATTATTTGTTAGCTTGTCTTTTGTTGGTGGGGGAGGAGGCGGGGCATTGGAAACATGCTAACTACAATGTATGTAGATTGTGGTGTCCTTTGTCTTTTAAATTGGATGATCTACTGGATGAGTCCAAAGTAGTCTATGTTCAGATGATTCATGCTTCAATGATTAGATGCAAATCTGTCTCAATTACCCATCTGACTCAAAGGTTCCCACTCCCCACATAGAACTAACAAGGGAAAGATTCTTCTTTTTTTTTAAAAAAAATGCTTTGTGATAAAAAATGCTTGACTGAGTTGCCTTCAGCATCGAGGTCCTAAAAATCTCAAAAAATTTTTGCAATCCTCCACAGCTTTTTAGCAGCCTCTCTACCCAATTGTCAAGCCAGTCCACTGGGTTGTTTCCTTGCATGCGAGTGTGTTACCTCACCATTAAAAACCGAGATTAAACTATCTGAATCCATTATCATTGAACCAGACTTCATGCAGTTGTTCTCCTTTCTCTGCAAAGATGTATGAGGACGTACCTAATGGCCCTGGCCTTTGCAACATGGGTTCTCACCTCTTAGGTGCAGTTCTGGAACTTTTTTGTGATTGTTTCTGAAAGAAATACTAGATACACTTTGGTTTTCCTCTTGAATACATAGCATACCAGTCTTTTTTAAGCCCATCCTTTCATTTAATAGAAGTTTCTTTTCGGAACAAACGGTTATTATATTACCATTTAGTTAACTTTTAACATACAGAACCATTACAGTTAGCTGTAATGAGAACAAAAAGCTCCTCTGATATGGCTGACTCCCAAAACTAGCTTCATTCCATTTCTCAATCTAGATAACTTTAGCACATTAGCATTCTTCTTCTTCTTCTAAAAGCCGAAAAAAAACTGTAGTGGAGCATGCTGTTTATTTATATGCATTTCCTTCCCTTGGGAACTGCTATGAATTTTTGCTCTCCTACGGTATACACGATCCAAAAAATCTTTTTAACTGATCATGTACTTATCGCAAGATTGCAAGTGCGTACATGAAGAGCAAGATTTAAATTTCCAGGGGTAGGACGATGGAAATTCTATCCAATGCTAGTTTCTGGAGGACATGTTGCTCAACATTAGTTTGATGTGGTATTAGTCTAATGATGAAGGATTATATTGCACTGTAATTTGTTTATTCATGCTTAAATCATGTGCACTTCACATGTCTCAAACTAGTGTTTTAAATATTTTGTACTTAACTGTCTCCTATAACAATGCCTTAACTTGAAGCCCTCTATGGGAATATACATCTTCCAAGCACATTTTCCAATATATGTTATCCACCATTTTGAATTGCATTACTCTCCCACATTTGACTAGGCGTTCAAAATGTGACAAGGTTAGGTGGTGGACCTGCAAAAAAGTGGAGATTCAAACTTTGTGCCCATGTAGATACATCTATTAGGTATTTGGATAGGATAAACATGCTAGAATGTGTATCCATGTCCTCCAACATAGCTCTGAAAGATCTTTCAGCTAAACTGCATATTCCTCTTTCTAGAAGAAATAGCCATTAATTGAAATTGTAGCATTTTGTCGGTCTAGGAGTTGGTTACTGCTCCTATTTCTAACACGTTATTCATCTTCATATTGTCATTTCTGATTAGGATGGAAGGGAAAAAGGGTCGGAATATGCTAATGTAGGTTTCAGACATTGAAGGAGGTAATCCATATGTAGATCAGGATCTATCCTTGTTTTTCAGTGACATGGTTTGCTATCCAAGACTCGCTTCTCTGCTTGTTGCAGCTTTTAAACAGTTGCTTGGATTCAGAAACCTTGACTGGAGCAACCTCATGTTTTCTTATTGTTATCCATATTTTTATACTATATACTAAACTCGTCCCTTCTGGGCACACTGACTTGCAAATCTTCTATAAATGAATGGCACATTCATTCTGAGATCTTATGTTACATAAGGACAACATAACTAGGACATTCTAGTTTGACAGAGTACTAAATGGTGAGAATATCATTGCATTTGAACAGCTATTGCAACTGGAGATGTATGCTAACCTGCCTGAGTAGAGTCAAGCAGAATGAGTTGGCAGACTGCCCAGTTTTGCTGAGCTAGCCTCATGAATGACTATCTCCAATATCTTCCTTCCAGTTTCAATATCTCTTCTGCCTGGATCAATACATATCCAGCTATCCTGCCCCAACAATCACATATGTTAATAACCCTCACTTTTGTTGCACGGTCGCATGCTTTCCCCAATTCTCTAATATTTAAATATTACTGCATCACTTTTAGTGTCTTCTTATGAGGTATTCATATCCAATATTTCAGTATCTACACAGAGCTTTGAATTTCATCATGAGATCTGCAATTTGAGGCACAATATCGATGTCATGTTGTATTATTGAGCAGACATTTCTCATTTAACAGTTTAACAGCCTTTTTTGTCCCTATTTGCAGTCATATCAACTGAAACCAGACATATCCTTTTGAGACGATTCTATCAGAAGTCCGTGGAAAAGGTGAAGCTGCATTTTTAGATATTCTTTATGCACATTTCTACATCTGCTGTGTGCCCTTAATTTCTCGTGCTTTATCTATCATGCAGTTGAGACCAAAAAGAGCTGCCTCTGATAATTTGACTCCTGATCATGGCTCCAAGCAGCTTAGAGGTGCCTTTGCAGATGGCTGCAATTAAGCTTCATCAGATGGTCTAGTTTTTTTCCATATTCCAGTGTGCCTACTCCTACCTTGCTGTCTTCATCATAAGTCTTGCTCTCCATTCTTTCTTTCTTTCCTTTTTTTTTTTGGGAGGTCCGGGGGTATGTGGCATGCTTTGCAGGCATGTGGTGTATGTGAATAGTTATAGTTTCTGAATGAATTAATTGATGAACAAGGAAGTAGAATTTCTATTCGTGATATGTTTTATATCTCATAGCATTCCAGTATTCCCACCCCCCTCCTCCTCCTCCTCCTCTTAAATTTCACTTTAACGAGCTTTTGGTTGTATACCACTGATTGGCATTTAATTTCCATCTGGAAGATCCTTCTAGGCTGTTGTAACACTGGTCATGTCTATGATACTCAGCAATGTTCCAAGTTCAAGTAGAAATGCTATGTAGGTGAAAGAGGAAATAGGCAGAGTAAACTACCACCCAGATTTAATCCAAAGGAAACATTTCATGGTCCATCCTTTACGGAACCATAAAGGTTAAACCGGAGAATTGTACTAGTTTAATGATGTGACTGCATTATTGAACTGGGGTTGCCAAATGCTCACACCCTGCTTAGCAATCAGAGATTTTGGTTTCAATCTGAGGTGGTGCTCTTCTCTAATCCGAAAGCGACTGTGCTTGAAATTCAATGGAAGTTGGATGTTCTGGTACAAGGAATTATCATTGGGGGTCTCTATGAAATGGAGCATGGATGGTATAGCCATTAGCATTTGTGCTTGTGGAACACGCTCATGTGTTTACGTTGCAAACTAGTCCAGAATTAAACCAAAGCAAAAGCAGTGTGCCTTTATTTTGTACAATGATACAACGGAAACCAACCTAATGATCCAGTACCTCCAATGAAGTACCGCTTATAACTCAATAAGATAGTAAATAATCAGTTAAAGTGGCGACCAGGTCTATGGACTAGCTTCAATAAGTTGCAGGTTGTAGCCTGTCCAACCGCGTAAACTAATGATACAGTGATGAAAATTATAATATGCATTAGCAATTGCCCAAAACTAAAACAAGCATTCTCCACTTTAGGGAATGGTCATCCTTCAAGGAATCCTTATCCTTGAAGTTGATAATAACACGAACATAAATCATAAAATACATGCAAGGAAAATAAATAGCTTGCTCATATTTACATAAATAATTAAATATTTGCGGTAACATATCCATAACTATAAGAATTAATTATCATTTACTATTCCATAGCATGGTTCCCAGCCAATAAAATAATTGTCGTATATGATGAAGGGCATAGCGTTTGTTCGTGTTGTTTCAGGCCGCGATGAGATACTGATAGGGATTAGGATCCTCTGCCGTTCGGGATGAACGGCAGGGGGTAACTTTCCCATTTAAAGGGGGAGATGCACATGGTGATGCACGTGAGAGGGTCCATCTCACATGCATCTCCCCCTTTAAAGGGAAAAGTTATCCCCCCTACCGTTCACCCCGAACGGCAGAGGATCTTGATCCATGCTAATAGATAAAGATGTCTTGTAGAAAACTACGGAAGTTAAAAGGAAAAAGAGAAGTACGTTTATAAATTCCACCAGATGTTTTGAACATAAAGTAGTCTGAAAGAATTCCTTTACATTTCGAAGACATCATCATATAAGACTGGCAATTTTTGGCTTTTTGGATTGTTTTTAACTTGATCGTCCTCTAGTACTGTCAAAATGGACTGGTCCGACTCGGCCCATAAGGATCTAAAATTTGATGGACCAAACAGGGCTAGGCCTAGCCAAAAAATGGGACACAATATAGGGGGCCCTGCCCCCCGTCCTGCTCCCCCTCAGTGGCTCCCCCCTGCACTAGCTGTCTCTTCTCTCTCTATTTACCTAGCTAGCCACCCGTCTGATACCCCCCGATCCCTCGCGGTGGCCGCCTGCGCCCTCCCCCCCTCGTTGGCCTCTCTTCTCTCTCACTCTGCCTAGTCGGCCACTCGTCCGATGCCCCCCCAACCCCACATGGTAACTGCCCCCCTGTTGGCCATCTCTTCTCTGTCCCTCTGCCCGATCAGCCACTCGTCAGCGCCCCCTCCCCCACCCACACCGCACCTCCCTTCCTCTTCCTTCTTTCTCTCCTTCTGGACTTTTTCAGTCTTTTTTTTGCTAATATATTCGTTAATTTAATGTATCTATTAATGTATTAATATTATTTGTTATATTATTAAAAATTAATCGGAATCTGATTTTTTCTAAAATTTGATTAAAAAATTTAAATATATTACATTACATAGAACTGTAAATCCGTCTCTTGATTAATGTACATATTCTACGGTATCCGTACATTTATATATTTTTATACAGATTGAAGAATTATTTACGTTGGTCAATTGACTGTCTAGTTTGAACAGTTTGGGAATTATAATTAATTCTATAGGTAATTACAGTAATCAAACGATATGCAGAGGATTCGAGAGAAATTTTGGACAGTATTTTTCTTTAATTTTTTTCAAACATCTCCAGTCATGTGGGGAGAACTAAGAAAAAATACTGTCAAAATTTTTTTCGAATCCTATTACGTATCGTTTGATTACGGTAATTACCTACAGAATTAATATAATTTCTGAATGGGATAGGACCTATCTTTATCTATTAGTTGATGATAGGATACATTTATTATATAAGTCATTTTATTAAAATAATTATTAATATTAAATATTTTGATTTTAATATTATCAGATTTTTTTTAAAAAATGATCAATGCTCGGGTTCGTCTACTATTATATTATGATGGCACAATAAAAAATGGCGAAGATAGCGTACAGTACAGTCAGCTTGCAAGTCGGATGGTTAGACTGTCTTCATCATTATCACGACAAGAATTATTGAACATTCTATATAGTGGTATTCTTATAGATAAAAAAAAATATAAAATTAAATTAAGATAGAAATTTTTTAATTATTAATATAGAGCAAGTATATCTTAGTTTCAATTGATGATGATGAAGATATCCAAAAAATACTGACATTCTCTTTGAAAATTTTAAAATATCGATATATTTAATTATATATTGAAAAAAAAGATGTACTATCTATTGAAAATACTACTCAAATGATGGTATCGAGGTTTGGATACTTTAGTAGGCTTTTAATCCAAGAAGATAATACCTCTGGACCTTCTTCACCTTTCGTAAGTCTAATGGTACGAACCATTAGTGTTGAGGTTATATTTGCAGAGTAGCATTCTAATACTGTTGGCCCTAGTTGTTCAATTATTCAAAATCCTATAGTGACTTCTCCTATGATGATATCGTCTATGGTGACTTCTTCTATGTTGGAAGTAGTAGTAAGTATGGGATACGATACTCAAATAGAGGTCGATGATTGGGTCAGCACTAAAATAAATTTTGATAATCGAAGTTTTAAATTAGATGAGAATGAGGCTGATGAAGAATGACTTGATGAGGACAGTAACAATGATGAAGATGAAGATGGTGATAAAAATAATTAGCTCGATATTATAGGAGAACTTGAACCTCATTTGCATAAAGATGATAATGTAGGAGAATCTGAACCTCGTTTGCATGAACCTCCACAATTTATTAGCAACTTAAATTTAGATCAAGATGATGGTGTTAGTGCTAGTCGAAGATTGAACTCTTAACTCTTAATTTTGGAACTCCTCGATGACTGAATTTGCTATAAATCTGATCTTTCAAAATAAAGATGAGCTAAAGAGAGATGTTGATCCTTATCATATTCGAAAGCATCGGACATACAATGTAGTTCAGTCATATTACGATGTGCATCATCATATTGAACAAGAATGTAAATGGAGGCTTCGTACTGTAATTTTAAAAAAGTATGGATATTTTCAGATCACAAGATATGAGGGTTGTCACACTTATTTGTTTACGGGATTGAGTCAATTTCACAAATATATCAGTGAAAGGATGATTAGCACACTAGTCCAATATTTGGTTGAAAAAGATTCAGATGTTAAAGTTGAAGCTATTGTGGCAGCCGTTAATGAGTAATTTCAATAAACAGTATCATACAAGAAAGCATAGTATGAAAAACAAAAGACATTGATTGATATTTATGGAGAATGAGAGCTGTCTTATGCAAAGTTATCCTATTATATGGTTGCACTCCAAAATGTAAATCCCAGTACTGTTGTTTTATGGGATTTTTTCCCAACTAAAAATTTTGATATGCAGATTTTAAATTATATTTTTTTAGCTTTCCAACTATCCATCAAGGGTTGGAGGCACTGTCATCATGTGATCAGCATCGATGGCACGTACTTGTATGGAAAGTTGAAAGGTAAGATAATAATTGCAACAGGAGTTGATGCAGAGAATAGAATTTATCTCTTAGCATATGCAATTATGGATGAGGAGACGACTGCTAGTTGGAGTTGGTTTCTTTTCCGACTTAGGACACATGCCGTACAAGATAAAAATGAAACATGTCTAATTTCTGACAGACATCCAGGTATATTAAATGTCATTGCAAATGAGTCTATTGGATGAAGCCTGCCACGTGTCTATCATCGATACTGTTTAAGACATATCTACTGTAATTTCAACACTCACTTTAAAAATACACAGTTCAAAAGAGCAGTATGACAAACAGGAAGAACCTATCAAATTCGCAAGCTCGATTTTATCATAGGTAGGAACAAGATAGTGAATATAGAGGCTTGGAGTTTGCTGTCTGAGTGGGAACCAGAGAAGTGGATATTGGCACATGATGCCGGCATGTGCTATAGTGTTTTAACTATAAATTTATCGAAGATTTTTAACAGTATCTTATGAAGAGCTAGAAATGTACCAATTACAGCTTGTGTTCAAATGACATTTTACCGTCTTGTGAAATATTTTAATATGAGACGTGCCCAAACTTCAAGATATGTGTAAGAAAATTCAAATAGTTTTTTTACTCCTTATGTTGCAATTAAGATTGCAAATGATCAAGTTAAAGCTAACCAGCATACTGTAACAACATTCAATATCCAACGAAACGTATATCAAGTGCTTACGAGGATAGCAAATGCAGGATTAAGAAGTGAAGAAAATTTTCAAAATATGACTTTAACTGACAGAAAATATTTTTGTGGAAAGTGAAGTATCTATAGATATCCTTCTTCACACATTTCAGCTATGTGCCAAAAAATTGATGTACATTTTAGTGGATTCGTGGATGATGCATACACAGTTTTGACATACATGAATGCTTGGAGTGACGAATTTTATCCATTACCACATGAAGACTATTGGATGTTCACACACTTGTATACATATATTTCTGATCATCATCATTTGAGACCTAAGCAGAAAGGCAGGTCAAAATCAATAAGACTACAAAATAAGATGGATGATAGGCAAATAAGAAGCAAGAATCATTATAGCATTTGTAGGGAACAGGATCATGATCGTCGTCACTGTCCTAGGTTACTTCCACATACATCAACTTCAAATAATGGAAGATATTAAAGAGTTATGTATCATTATGTATTTTTAGAGTTATATATTATTTTATATATTTTCGATAGTTAAATTATTGTGTAATCTATGTTCAAAATTATGTATTATTCTATCCATTATTCTATGTATGATTGCAGAGTTATATTTATCATGAAATGAATTAGTATCATATTTCTCATGCTTTAATACACTTGAGATGTATGTTATTGTTTTAAAGTTATTAGTGTGTTGTGGCTTACGAGGGATAGCATCCAGACCCTCAAAATCGTAGTATTCTTACATTACAGGAGATCCATCACTCACAGGCCATCATAGATGGTAATGTAAGTATTTTATTTTTACTATTTATATTTTTATAAATAAAATCTTATTTGAGAGATACATGTTATCTAATTATTCTATCTTATTGTAGGAGCCCAAACACCTTCGATTACGATGAGTCGATGCTGACATATGAAGGATGAAGGATATCCCAGATAGTATTATAGATTATTTATGATATCTGAGATTTTATGGAGTCTATCAGATTGGACGGATACAGATGGACGTTGGTCTTATTACTGTCTTACTTGAGAGATGGTGCCCAGAGATACACACATTTTATCTTTCATTCGATGAGACGGCCATCATGTTATAGGATATTAGTGTCATCATCGGACTATTAGTTGATGGTGAGATAGTTACAGGAGCTGATCCCACTCTTAGCATCCAGAGTGGCAGGATATGTGTTATCGATTATTAGAATTTCAGCCTGATGCGTAATTTTTTGATCATTCACGTTTGAAGATAGAGTGTTTAGATGATCATTATCGATATTTCTACATTGGAAGTGATGCACCAGAGGAGATGGTGCGACAGTATGTTAGGAATTACATATTGCGATTACCAGGAGGTACCCTTTTTCCTGATACTTTATCTAACAAGATGAAGTTGATGTTTTTACCATTATTAGAGAATTTAAATTTTACTCGTAGACTTAGTTGGGACAGTGCAATACTAGTTTGTTTGTATAGGGCTATGTGTTGGGATTCTACGGTAGACCAGTTAGAGATCAAAGATTATCTTGTATTATTGCAGGTATAAGATATACAAATTTTAATTTTCTACATTGTATTATAGCTCTGATTGGGTATATCATATATGATTTTTTTTGAATTGACAGATTTAAGTATGGGAGAGGATGCCGACTATCAGTCCATTACGGAGACAGTTGCTTGAGGTGCCACCAGAGCAGCACGACCCTAATGTTCCATTCAGATTAGATGCATATTGGGGATATAGGTATACAAATATTAATTTCATTTCTTGCAACTTACTACTATTTTTAATTCGATGAAATTCAATTAATGTGAACATACTGTCGAGCAGATGGAACGTTGCATTTGACATTCACGATGTGTTGACAAAGATGGCACAAGTTTATAGAAATCAGCTGGATACATTGACTGATACACGTAGATGGATAATTTTAATTTATATACAAATATCATTTTATAGTATTCATAGTCTATTGAAAAATAAGCTTACTAATCTGACTTTATTTTTAACTCTATCAATTTTTGTGGAAGCTATATACATATCAGATATTATCCATATTACTACAGAGTTGCACGGATGGACATGATATATGGACTGCTAGGATGCCGCTTATTTATTTTGATGTGGTGGAGTGGTACTTTTCAAATCGTGTACTACGGTAGTTTGGCCAGATTCAGGACATCCCAGAGCAGTTTGATACCAGCCAGCGACTTCATCGTATTGATCGATAAGGGAGAGCTTATATTGATTGGCATATCAGGCATGCACAGTATATCACCATTTGGAATGCACGATGAGATCATATAGTTCATGATGATCATATATTGGGAGGTCATCTATATATCGAGAATTACATGACTTGATTTCTTAGTATTATAATATCGATCATCGGACAGCCTTGGTATGCAGTTTCAGGATACGAGGATAAGAGTTCTATTGTGCACATGTTAGTAAGATTTTGAAAATTTTATCTTATGTCAATCTTATATTCAATTTTAATTCATTAAGTCTTCATTTTATTTCTCATTGTTAATACAAAATATTTTATGCAGCTACATTATATCTTTATTTTATGATCTATAATGTATTGCTATTTTTTTTTTATTATGTAGACTGATCGTTTGTCAGGTCTTTTGTTGGACACTCGTCGTGCTCTATCTATGATTGATGAGGATGAGTGGATCGAGATACTACGGGAGATGGAGAGATCATATTTAGGAGTATTGACGATGATTGGAGCATCCTATATGCCAGATATGAGATATACACCATCACTACATGCTTCAAATATGCCAGCACCATGTATTTCACAGATGTCATTGCCACATACTGTACATATGCTATTATTTTTTTTATCCACAGATGCCAGGGCCTTCATCTTTCTCCATGCCCCAGATGACAGCATCGAATCCGAGTTGGCATCGTGACTTTTCATCTGAGTGATCTGATTTTTTTGTTACAGGTTCATCATTGGATCCATATGAGGGGGTTGAGGGGGTTACTCAGCTCGTAGATGCTCCAGCAGTACTTGTTATTCCTGACATGCATGTTTAGGAGACATCCACTGTTATAGGAGAGGGACCATCACAAGTGACATAGGAGCAGGAGTGACTGTTGAGGACCTTCGTGAGAAGGTCCAAGCGGCCACAGATACCACGACGTCCTTATGGGACTTAGTATTTTTTTGATTTGTAGCACTACAGGATTTTTTATAAATTATATACTTTTGTTCTATCTTATATTATTCATTATTATTTTTATCGGAGTTTTAAATATTTTGTTTGTTTAATTCAAGTGTTAGGATGCTATATGGTTTGTCATGATTTTCACATATGTCTCAAAAAAAAATTGAGGAAGAAAATATCACGTTAAAAGAGCTATCTAAATTAGTTTAAAAAATAATATCATGCACTAAAAAAATATAAATAATAATAAAAAAATATATCATGCATCCAAAAAAATTAGTTTAAAAAATATAAATAAAATATATCATGGATCGAAGGTTAAAGTGAGAAAAAAAATTATCTTAGAAATATCATTTGGATATATGCCATCACTTTTTGATCCATAGATGCTAGGGCCTTCATCTTCCTACATGCTTCAGGTGATAGCACCGGATTCAAGTTGGCATCATGACTCTTCATCTAAGTGGTCTGATTTTTTTGTTACAGATTTATTATTAGATCCAGATGAGGGGGTTGAGGGGATCACTCAGCTCGTAGATGTTCCAGCAGCACCTATTATTTTTGATATGCTTGTTTAGAAGACGTCTATTGTTATAGGAGAGGGGCCATCACAGGTGATACAGGAGCAGGAGCGATCGTTGAGGATCTTCGTAAGAAGGTCCAAGCGGCCATAGGCACTATGACGCTCTCGTGGGACTTAGTATTTTTTTGATTTATAGCACTGTAGGATTTTTTTTGTAAACTATACACTTTTGTTCTATCTTATATTATTTATTATTGTTTCTATCGGAGTTTTAGATATTTTACTTGTTTAATTTCAAGTATTAGGATGCTATATGATTTATCATGATCTTCAAATATGTCTCGAAAAAAAATTTAAAAAAATATCATGTTAAAAGAACTATTTAAATTAGCTTAAAACATAATATCATGCATAAAAAAATATAAATAATAATAAAAAAATTAACGTATCCAAAAAAAATTAATTTAAAAAATATAAATAAAATATATCACAGATTAAGGTGTGATATGAAAAAAATGACATATTGAATGACATTTTTAGTCATCATTTTTAAAAAATATCATTCAAAATAATATTTTTCAAAAAAATATCATTTTCAACGATGTTTTTTATTTTTTTATTTTTTGACAAGATTCCAAGTAAATGCTAAGTTAGATATAAAAAATCATTTTAAATGATATTTTTTTTAAAAAAATATAATTTAAAATAAAATTTTATAAATTTTATATCATTTATATAAATAAATTAAAAATTATATTAGATTGATAAGATTTTTTTTAAATTATATTAATACGGTAAAAAATTCGTCAAACTAGCATCCGACGGCGCCAAAATTGGTCTGGCGGGCTCACGGGAGTTCACGTCCCCCAATTTTACACACCGACTTTTTGAACCCAGAGGGCCGGACCCTGCTTCAATGATCGTCATCGCCTCGTTTCCCTTCAATCATAGAAAAAACAAGAAAAAAAAAGACGTTACTCGTTTCCCCCGATCGCCGCACCCCTCTCTCTCTCCTTTCTGTTGGGGTAAAAATTGTCCCTCTCCGAAAAAAAAAAGACGCGACTCGTTTCTCCCGATTGCGCCCCCCCCCTCTCTCTCTCTCTCTCTCTCTCTCTCTTGGTAAAAATTGTCCCTCTCTCTCCACTACTTTATGCTGAGTTCGAGGGCAAAAGCAAAGAATCCTCGTCGCCTTTTCTTGTTCGCGCGCCGCGGAACCCAGGCCCTACTTTATGATTATCATCGCTTCGTTTCCCTTCAATCACAGAAAAAAAAAAGAAAAAAAGACGACTCGTTTCCCTGATTGTCCCTCTCTCTCTTCACTACTCGACCAATCCCCCGGTTTGCCGAGTTTGAGGGCAGGAGCAAAGAATCCTCGTCGCCTTTTCTTGTCCGCCCTCCTCGCTGCGTGCCCTATTTCTCCCTTTCTATGAGTCGCCACACCGCCTGATTTTTTATTTCCGTCATCAAATACCTCACCATCCCTCCTTACCGTCGGTAGTGGAGTAGTGGAACCACTGGTAGTAACGTACTGGACTGATCTTCTCCTCCTCCATAATGGCTCTCCCTTACTTGGAAGCGGTTTTGGGTAAGTTTTTCTTGCTCTTTATCCTATTCTTTTTTTTTTCCCCTTTCGCCCAATCTTTTCTCCCTTCTTAGATCCATCTGCTGGTTGATGATGGTGATGGTGGTGGTGGTGATGATGATGATTTCTGTATTTTTGATTTCATTATTCTCTTTTGTTGGGTTTTGTGGTTTTTGCCAGTTGGTGCTTTCGGGGTATTTGATTTAATTTTTTTTCTGTATTCTTGTTTTGATTATTCTCTTTGCTTGGGTTTTTGTGGTTTTTGTCAGTCAGTGCTTTTGGGGTATTTGATTTAATTTGTTATGAATGCATTAATTTATCTGTTTTTCCGTAATGTTGTTTGTCCGTCTCTTCCAAGAATGTTTATTTGGGGTTTCATAAAGTGATGGTCAAGAAGTAATAGAAGGATCTTTCAATAATGTGAGCGAGTGATGACCTATGTATTAATTCCATCAAGAACCTGGCTCAAAGAATCTCTTGATAGTATCCCCGTCCATCACTTGGCTCAATGGGTCTTGCTACGGAAACTGTCGATTTATTTATGATGTCTTTCTTTTCCATCGTGGTTGCCGAGGCAGTCCACCTAACCATCTCAGTGGGGTTTTGCCAGTTTAATTTACCTCGTAAGTCATCATAACCACACACGCACATGGTTGAAGTGGTTAGGGTAGGATTCTGCCTAAACGTAGTTGTGACGTGAAACTAAATGATGTCTCATGGTCCAAACAATGCTACCAAAGGAGTACTAGAACAGTTGAACCTAGCTGTTACTTACTAATAATGTACATGGGACTTTCAATCTCATGATCACCAAGTTCTACATTCTTGTCTGTGCAGTTAGCTACAGTATAGACGTTTTTCTTTATTGAAAATGACATTCATGGAAAAGAAGGCTTCATGCAATTTAAACAGTAAATTATAAGGGAAAGAGACTTGCATGGATCTTCAACCCACTTTTCATTGTCAACAAGTAATTATTGCAACAAAATTATAGAATAAATAACAAACTTGTATTTTTAATAGACTGTACCCTTTCAATCTAAATTGCGTACTTTAGCATTATGTAGTGTAATAGTAATTTTATGGAAGGGATCAAGCATGATTGTCTTCAGTTCTGAATGATCATCAGATTCCATGACGTTTATTATAGAAAATTTTTGTTTTGCTCAACGTGGATGTTTTTTAAACCGATAAAGTTAAGATTTTATATCGTGATGCCATGAACTTATGTGATCCTAGTCTTCTTTGCTTTTTAATACCACACTACTTTCTAATATTATTTGTTTTTCAGAATATGGTCCCCTTCGATTACTAACCTGCATATTTTCATAATATGCATCCATATAACACTCGTAATAAATAAATTAGTAAAATTATATGGTAAAATCAAATGAGATTGGCTCCTGAATTTTACGATGGACTACTGGCCCTTTCAATTTAATTTAGCTACCTCTTAATTTTCCTTCAATTTGTCAATGCATCAATAGATTTAACATAAATTGAAAACAATCAGATTTTAAAATAACTTAGTCCCAAACATTTCATGTAATCATAGCTATTCATCTGTACTCTATCTCAGATAAGTCATGTACATCCCACTCCATATCAGTCTATTCTCCGATCTGTTGGTGGTGGCAGTCCTTCCTATTCCCTGTCTATAAGAATGGAGATAGAGCAAGAAATGGACTAGGGGAAGAGAGGGGGAAAGGTGGTCATTGGCCTTGGGTGGAGAAGGGAATGCCCTGCTGTGATGGTGCTAGAGCTGGGGGAATATGAGGGAGGGAAGTCAAAGAAGTAGAGGCAGTGGAGCACGGTGTGCTTGAATACAGGCAGGGGAAGAGGATGAGGGAGCATGAAGGGAGGAGAAAACAAGCAATAGTGGAGATGATTGTTTGCAATTTACTTTGTTTATTATAATGATCGATGGTCTTCAAAAGGAAAAAGAAAATCTAAGGGCCTCTGTTTTTCTGGTCTTAGTTAGATCTGATGGTAATCAATTGCATAAATAAAAGTTAGAAAACTAATAGTAACAATGACTTGGTGCTAGAAATTTAAGAAATATGTTCTCTCAATTACTTACATCAAAACTTTTCTTTAAGGTAGTGTTTGGATGCCCTTATTCTAGGTGGAATAAGAGTTTATTCCACCTTATTCCCCCAAATACTAGAAAAAGTGGTGGTGGGCCCCGCAGGTTTAGCAATTTCGGTCAACCCTGCATTAATTGCACCTTATTCCCATCCACCCTGGTTTAGCTATTTCGTGGTGGGCCATGGAATAGCTTATTCTAGGTCTTTAATGAGTATTAATTGCACCTTATTCTAGGTACATGGAATAACACTGCATTAATTGCACCTTATTCTTGGTGGAATGGCAGATTTCCAACCAAACAGAAATCTGGAATAGACATGGTGAATAGCTATTCTTTGGAAATTCGTATTCCTATTCCAGGAATATGAAAAGGGTAACCAAACACTACCTAAGGGTATATTTGGTTGGGGAGTGTTGGACTCTAGGATGGGGATGGGAATGAGTATCTCCCATTCCAACCATTTGGTTAGAGTGAGTCCCATTTCCATTCTGATTCTAGGTGGGAATGGGAATGCCCAATCCCCCAAAACCCAATCCCTACACTTCTCTAATATTTTAATTTCATTTTGATTCCAATTCCGATTTTGCTCGTGAACTAAACATGTCGAGGGATATGGCCATTCCAACTCCCATTCCAGTTCATTCCAATTCCGATTTGGAATAGAATCTTGATTGAAGTACTATTGATGCTATTGTATGTCATGTCTATGTGCTATTAGATAGTGTATGTATATGTCCATGTATATGTACACATATTTGTTGTAACTTAAATTTGACATATTACTACATGGATATATTCTTATTGCAGCATTTTGTGCGAAAGAATATATGTGAAACAACATACTTATAAAATATAGGAAATATAGTATACATTTTTAACAAAATGTAATAGAACTCTAATCAACAGCCTTTTAAGAAAATCTGACCGATTATTGTCAGAAAAGCATAAAAGAGACATCATCAATTTAAAAGAATATGAGCACATCCTTTCTCTAGGACAAAATGTGACTGCTATGTGCTTTCTACTTTCTGTAGAAATATGATAAATTCCAATCTAGCTGAACATATTTTTGAAATGATGATGATGTTTTTAGAACATTGTTGTCAAGTTCAATTTTATGTTTGAGCGATTCAGATTAAAGGCACTAGGCATTGAATGCTGGCACCAGTATAATGTGGTTGTACAATGTTGTCTTTGCAATATGTTCATTTGCGTCCATATGGTTATATGCAATCACCTTTGCTTGGGTTCCCTATAAGTTATAGAAGGTAAATAATTTTTGATAACAATGGGACAGGTGATTCATCATTTATGGTGTTTCATGACAGATATTATCTAGAAGATGTAAATGTTAGGTTCATAAAGATTAAAAAGCTGACATTAAAAACTTGGGACAGGATTTGATCGTTATGGTTATGGTTATTGATTTCAATTGTTCTCTAGTAAGTATCTTAGTGAATACATTCTTTTTTGCAGGCTTTATGATCTTAATGTACATTTTTGAGACCTATTTAGACATTCGACAGCATGCAGCTCTCAAGCTGCCCAGCCTACCCAAACCATTGGAAGGTGTGGTCAGTCAAGAAAAGTTTGAAAGGTCTAGAGCTTATAGCCTTGACAAAAGGTCTGGTTCCTTCTTTGATGATTATTCTCTTTTCAGCATATCTGTGTTTTTGTGTGTTTAATGGCTTATCTTTTAATAGCATTTTACTCAATGAGTTCCAATTCTTGAACTAATTCAATAGCCACCGCTTCTTCTACTTGAGAATCAGCTATTGATGCGCCAAATAGTCCCCTTCATTAAATTATTATTATTATTATTATTGTTAGTTTTTCTCTTCTTATATGTTTTAACTTTCAGCCAGTTCCACTTTGTTCACGAAGCTGTAACCATACTGATGGACACTGCAATTTTGTATTTGGGCATATTACCATGGTTTTGGAAGGTAACTTGGCAGGCATTGTGCATCTGTGTTTTAGATTTCTCACTTCCCAAATACTCACAATTCATTTCGCTCCTACTTTTTTTGCAGAAATCTGGAGACTTAGTGGCATACATGGGCCTGAATGCAGAGAATGAAATAATACACACACTTTCATTTTTAGCTGGTGTTATGGTTTGGTCACAGGTCTGAATGAATTTTTCCGTCTTAAAATATTGATCTAAACATCATTTTATTCATGAAACATCATGGGTGTCATGTTAGTTTCTTGTTCATGCTTGGTTAGAAAGTAACTTTTCACCTTCCCATATATTTTATGCAATGTTCGTGATGTTTA
This sequence comes from Elaeis guineensis, assembly GCF_000442705.2. Lineage (NCBI taxonomy): Eukaryota > Viridiplantae > Streptophyta > Magnoliopsida > Arecales > Arecaceae > Elaeis > Elaeis guineensis. The sequence continues at coordinate 24,274,794 of NC_025996.2, forward strand.
CATTCATTGTAATGCCAAATTGATAGGGTGTCAGCAAAAATGTTCATGGGGATAATAGTTTTATTATAGTCTTATTTGAGAAAAGTAAACTGTTTTGGCAATTACCATCATCATCAAGATTATGAGTATGGATCCTTCTTGCCTCCAATTTGGTTTGAGAAGCCTTCTTTTTTGTGCTGATTCATCCTTGATCACAATTTTTTTTTTTTTAATCTGCTTGACATGTGTAATAAAATCTTTATGTGCTTTCTTACGTCTTCCTTCATGCAATTGCCTAGGATTATTCATCTACTTGATTTGTTTTTCCTCTCCCTTTTTCTAATAAACTTAATTCATAGGATAAATGTGCAGATAGACTCAAAAATAACTCTCCTTTTGTCGTGTTTCTTTGGCTTTGACCATTTTGCATGGATTCAACTCTGAATTCATGATTGCTATATTAGCGATCAAATTTGTTCATGAGTGCACTTGCAGCTGTCAATTGCAACTTGCCTTGGGGCTAATGTGCAACTTCCTCTTATCATGAGCCTCACCCCTGTTATCCATATGGCACACCTTGTATCAATATAATATAATATATCAGTATACCAATATAAAATGTTCTATTATGTAGAAGTAATGTAGTAATATTATATTATCTATGCCAACAACCAAGCACGTGCAATGTAAAAGTAAAAATAATTTTTATGACTATAAAAATAAAACAACTCTTCACATAAAATTTTGAATCCATTGGATGCTTTGTGGTTTTCCTTTTTCTCCTGAGTGGTTTCTTAATTATGCTTTATTGTAACACGAGAGAGGAGTGCAGTGAAAAGATTCCATCGATCAAAATTGTTGAAATATAATGGTAAAACAGTTCTTCACATAAAATTTTGAATCCATGAATGCTTGAGGTTTTCGTTTTTTCTCCTGAGTGGTTCCTTAATTATAATTTATTGCAACATAAGAGAGGACTGCAGGGAAACGATTCCATCTATTGAATGTGATGACCAAAATGGCCATTTGATTTAGTTTATAAAACTTGTTAGAAAATGATGTATCCAAAAAAAACTTGCTAGCAAATGATATTTTAAATAAGAATATTGAGAGCTATGATATGCATGCTTCAAAAACTTTCTGCTAATGCAGGAATTCAACAGAACTTCCTTCCTAACAGCTTCTTCATCTATGAAACACTTGAGCATTCTTGATATTTTTAATTTTAACAATAAAGATCCACTTTCGACCATTAAAATTATTCTATTGGTTCTAGATCTGTTTTAGTTGTTGACAACACCTAATTGGTGTGCGGTGGAAAATGCAAATTTTTGTCAGCAACTATCCAAGAATTAGTTAGTTCTGGGGTCTTTGGAACTGTGTGGTCAGATGAATTTACAATTTGTTAAAAACTGAATACCCTTGCATAGAAGCTTCACCTAGCTGGACTTGTATTGTTGACAAGGATTTAGGATTTATATATATTGTACCATATCCACAGTAGATAGCATAGCTGCAAGTTTACAGCACAACTCAGAGACATCCATGTATGTTAAGTCTGTGCCAATTTTTATTGTTAGAGAAGAATCATTTAATGCACGATATGTGGATTGATGATTAATTGCTGAATGCTGAACTTCGATTTTGTTTATTGTGGAATCATGGAAGTGCATCACTTATTATCATCGTAAGCATTAGTTTGGTTCCTCAGGGTTCTCCTCATTGTACATATTTTTTCTTTTCGTTTTGCTTCCTTGGCATTTTATGTATGTTAAAGTTGTTTTCATTGATTCTGATGGTTGAGAGTTACAAATTGTCAGGCGAAGTTTCAACTTATTTTTTTATCTTTTGGGAGTAATGTTTTGGATGCTGATAAGTTTCTTGCTGCTATACAGATCACGGACCTGCCTTTTTCTCTTTATTCAACATTTGTGATCGAGGCTCGTCATGGGTTTAATAAAGTTTGTCCACCTTCTATTTTCTCTTCATATCGATGCTAGACTTGTTTCAAATTCTGAATTCCCCTAAAGCAAGCTTCTGCCTTTGGTTTTTCCATTATATCTTATTCTGTTTTAATTCTTAGCTGTCTTATTGAATGTTCAACAGCAAACAATATGGCTATTCTTCAGGGATATGTTTAAAGGAATTTGCCTTTCGATCTTACTTGGACCACCAATTGTAGCTGCAATTATCGTCATAGTGCAGGTATGGCCTTTCTGGTATCGATTTCTCATATAATCGTTGGATGTACTTGTACATCCAAAGATGTTTCATTCACCTGCTTATTGTGTGGTTTGCTGTGTCAAGAATGTTTTACTTCAAACCTTATTTATTCTGTATTAATTTAGAGAATGATCTGCAGTATGCATCATTTTACTAATTCTCTTTCTTCTATTGCTACAGAAAGGAGGTCCTTACCTGGCAATATATCTCTGGGCTTTTATGTTTGTGCTCTCCATTGTAATGATGACACTGTATCCCATTTTAATAGCTCCTCTGTTTAATAAATTCACTCCCGTGAGTATTTGGTTTTCAACGCAGCAAATTATTTGCCTCATTTTTGCTTTTGTATGTCAATTGAGTTTTATTCAATATAAAAAAGGAAAATATAATATTTGCCCATCTTTCCTTACTTCTCCACAACCAACATTTTCATCGTTGTGCTTGAATGGATATGATATCCTTCTGCTCACTACAAAGTGCACATTCCTCATACTTTTATGCAACTATGTTAAACAGCTTCCTGAAGGAGAGCTTAGAGAGAAAATAGAGAAGCTAGCAGCGTCACTTAAGTTTCCATTGAAAAAGCTCTTTGTTGTTGATGGATCAACGAGATCAAGCCACAGCAATGTGAGCATTTTTTTTCTTTTCTTTTTCTGTTTTTAAAGTTTGAGTTCATGCTTTTTTTTAATAGAGAATTATTGATGAAGTAGTATCCTTATAATTGAGTGTTGAAGATTTTCTGTGATTATTGATGATTATTAGTATAATCTTTTACTGCATTAAAAAGTAAGGAAGATGGCTAAACACGATGATTGGGTTAAATAGGAAAGTAATTCAGTTTTACTTATGGTCTTGTTCTTTTGTGGATAAATATCATGGGAAAGTTGGTCAATTTTTCTATTGACCAACTTATTTATGTTCTCACGCTTTGCAAGATGGGTAAGGTACTTTCTCCTGGATAGTATTTACCTATGAAATGAGAAAAAATTTTACCCATCTAGGGAGTGGCTAAATCATTTTATCATCAACCGGAAAAGTAACATTTTTAATTCATTCTTAATATATCCTTGACCCTATAATAATAATAATAAAATATAATATAATAATATAACATAATATAATATAATATTATAATATAATATCTTATATTATGATAATATAATATTATAATAATAAAAATATATTATTATATATAATAATATTTATATAATGTATTATTATAATATAATATACTATATTAAATTTTAATATATTATATTATAATATAATATAGAATATTATATTATAATATTATAATAAATTATTGTATATAATATAATATACTATATTATTATAATATATTTTAATAATATATTTTTATAAAAATATAATATCTTATTATATCTATATATATATTATAATATAATAATATAACAATATATTATATTATATTATTATATATAATAATATTTCTATAATACTATAATAATAATATAATAATATAATATCTTTTATATGTAATAATATATGCTAATATAATATAATATATTATACTATATTATTATATATAATAATATTATTGTATTATATTATTATATATTGTTATATACTATATTATTATAATATATTAGTATTATTATAATATAAGATACTATATTATATTTTAATGTAGTATATCATAATATAATATAGAATATTATATTATAATATTATAATGGATTATTATAATATAATATACTATATTATTGTAATATATTTTAATAATAATTTCATAAAAATATTTTATTATATATTAATATATTATAATATAATAATATAACAATATGTTATGTTATATTATATTATTATATATAATAATATTATATAATATATAATAATAATATAATAACATAATATCTTTTATATATACTAATATAATATAATATAGTATACTATATTATTATATATAATAATATTATATAACATATATTATGTTATATTAATATAAGATATTAATATAATATAATATAATAATATATACAAATAATGTAATATAATAATATATAATAATGTAATAATAATAATATACTATATTATTATATACTATATTATTATATATTTTAATAATAATATAATATAATATATTATAAAAATATGGATAGATCTTAGCAACTTATTCAGGAAACTAGTAATGCCAAAGAACATGGGTAACAGATTCTTAAGTCATTTTCTAATGCATAAAAGAACATGGGTTAATTATTTTTCTGTCTAAATGTTGTCTAAGAAATACTTCTAAAAAAAAATACAGATTTCTAGATAAATTTTTTACCCGCAGAAGAATGGGCCCTATATGTATCAAAGAAACATAAAAAACCACAGGCAGGCACATTTAGTCATTGAAACCACCATCATCATCTTCATTCTTGTTATTGTTCTTCTCATCTTTAGTATCTTTCAACCTTAATACCAAATTTACCAATTCGGAATTCTCTGAAGTATGAAAATTTCCCACATACTTTATACAATCAGCCAATCCAACAGGAAGTTTTAATTTATAATATCAAAACCTATTATAAATTGATCTTATTGTACTCCATGGGAATGATTTATGCTTTACTTAATACTATTTCTTTTGCATGGTATGTTTCTATTATTACGCATCGTTAGCTTTGTGCGGATGTCACATCTGTCCATTTCATCGGTTCTTGTTCAGTTCTCTGTGCTGTTAACTATGTTATGGAACAACTTATAAGGGGTGAGATGGGTTTTTTGGGGAATGCTCCCCCATCATTGTGGAGCTACAAACTGCCATTATGATCTTCATGATCATTTTTTGCTGTCATCTTATTGCCCACACATAGGCATTGCTTTGTAGTTGTTTCACTGCTATCTATAATGAGTTTCTTTTGTATCATATCTCTTAACTTATGTGTGCTTATATATATTTTGCTGTCATTTTATTGCCCATACATAGGCATTGCTATGTAGTTGTTTCGCTGCTATCTATTAGGAGTTTCTTTTGTATCATTCCTCTGAACTTATGTGTGCTTATATATATATATAATTATGTTTTATCTGACAGGCATATATGTATGGATTTTTCAACAATAAACGCATTGTTCTCTATGACACACTGATTCAACAGGTTTGCTCTAATCTTGCTAATTATGTGTATGCTTATTTGAGGTTATCTAAATAACAAAATAACATTGCTATGATAAGATGACCATCAAGGTTTTTGCTTGATGTACATAAAAACCTTTGTCTGGTCTTTTTATTGAGAGTATACATATAGATTTTATTCTTTTGTATGATATCTTCTTAATTTGGGCTACAAATCATAAAGTAGTAACCAGAAAAGTTTTTTTTTCTTTGGTTGCTGCAACCTTTCGTTTCAGATGCTGTAATATGTTCCCCATTGCATCCTTAGGATGTGATATAAACTTTTTTTTTCTTGTACTTGCTCTTGCTAATGGCTCACCAGTTTTAATTTTAACAATTTATTCTTTCCTTTCTATAGATACTTGTTCCAACAAACCATTAGGTAAGCTGTTACATGATATTATCAAGTAGGACTGTGGTTTGTGCAAATACTTCCCATCCTCTCTCTCATTCCCATTCTTGCGTAGGTGTTTTTTATCATCCTCTTGCTTGTGCAACTTTTTGACTAGCTTCTTCTCTCTGGAATCACGGGAAAAACTAATATAGCATGTGGAACCTAATGTTGGCGAAAACACCTTGTCATTCACAATTATGTTTTGCAACTTCAAAGTTGTTGTTACGATAAATTTTAGGGTTTTAGTGCAACATTTAAGGACTGAGTAGAGGGTCCAAGTTTTTGTTTTCAGGAAATCATTATTTTCACTAAGTTATTATCAATAGAATACAGGAATTAAATTCTTTTTGAATCGAAGTATTGTAACATAATTCTTAGGAACATGGTTCACCTTTTAGATTGAAACATTGCTCGAAGCTTGTTATGATGCTTCTAACTCAGGTGACAACTTTGTGCTGAGTGCTGACTAGTGAGTCAAATTGAATCAGTTTATTTTCAGTGATGGTGAACTCCAAAAGCGACATTTGCCTCATTTGGCTGTTTGACATTCCGTATGCTTCTTCTATCCCTTCAGGCTTATGCAAAAATAGGTTTCTTTTATGAAAATTGCATTTTCATTCAGGAAGTTTGACCTAGAGTATGTGGTTTGTGGGGTGTGATTTAGGTTAGAGAATACAATCAACTTTGTTCCCATGGCTGAATTCTGTCAGGCTGAGGTTTGCTGGACTGAACACATTAAAGGAATTATTATTGATATTCTAGGACACAACAGGAGGGAGAAAGTGGCTTTAAGGTTGACAATGGAAACTTAGTCAGAGTGATAATTATTGTAGAGGGGATATTATAGAATACAGGGAAATTCTAGGAGTAGATTTTGTTGGAAAATAAATTTTCTAGCAATCTCAAGATGTTTGAGACTTCAAATAATATTTGTATGTAGAGTCATCACTGTCAAGAGACCCACGGTCATCACCACAAAGAGGAGAGAATTCCATATATTGCAGTTAAATTCAATATTGAACATTTGAAGATAAGTGGCCGACCCTTGGGTGACCCCAATCAAAGTGGCCACTGACATGACTGCCTTTTTTAGTTTAATCTCTTATTTACATGCCTAAATAAAGATTTTCTCTACTTAAGCGCTAGTGGAGGAATTATAGTGAGAAGAAGGCATTTAGATAGTGGATCCTGTTGTTGAGAATCATAAAAGGGGCCATTCAATAAGCTCCTTTCCATTGTAGCATAAGCAAGAGTGAAGAAATAGAATAAATATAAAAGAAAAAGCAAAATTCCGAAATAAAAAGGGACTGAATTTTTTTTGTACTGTCTTAAATGTCCATAATGCCTCTTCATGAATGGAAGAGGCCACTTATCGGTTGCAATCTTCAAATTGAGCGAATAACCTTCCTTAAAACCAACAAGCTGAGTATGCTCTTCCATGAGATGTTTCTTTCCTTTCTCAGTTGGGCGGCAAATGGAAGAAATTCAGCGCGGGCTGGGGAGAGAACTTACGAATTATACAATTGTAGATTGATTATGCTGGTTGGAAAGATGGAACATTTGTTAAGACTGTTCAATCAACTCTGATTTCGGTCAAGTAGGAGTGGTGATAGGCTGGGTTGAGGTTTGACTCACGATTTTTTTTTTCCTTTTTCTTTTTCTTTTCTTTTTTTTTTTTTTTGCATGCTTGACTTTTATCCTTGTCCTGCTTGTCATTTTGTTGGAATTGCTTGACCAGGAGCAAGCCATAGGTCAAGTTCTGGGACTCCACTTGACATGTTCTAGAAGTATCTTACATCATGTGACAGTGTAGTATTAGCTTACATCACCTTATGGAAGAGAGACTCTTGAGAAGAAGATGCAATCTGTTATTACCTAGCTATTGGACAACCATCCAATGGCCATAAAAGCCTTCTACGAGCAAAAGCAAAAGAAGAGGGAGCAATAAATGGGAAACAAGCAGATTCTTCAGTTTACCTTTCTTTGAGTTGTGGGCTTCATCTAAATCTTGATCTCTTTTTTTCTCTATGCTTCTCCCCATCTGGGATTGATAGAAATTCTCTTGTTTTGATGAAGACCTTTATTTTGAAGTATTTAAAAGGGGCATCTTTAAGTAGGAAAGTTATCTATGAAAAAAATAATCAATCAAATATTAACTGCCTATGTGACATCCCGTGCATCTGAAGAAATGATCTAGTATTACTTAGCTATTGAACTAGCACAAACGCCTTCTACACCAATAGACGATTTTAAGCTTTATATCTAGAATAAAAGCAAAAGAAGAGGGAGCACTAAATGGAAAATAATCAGCTTTTTCACTTCACCTTTCTTTTTGGTTCCAGGCTTCACCTAAATCTTGATCCTTCTTCTTTTTCTTTGTTTGCTCCTCTCTCCTTCTAGGGTTGATAGAATCGTGTTCATAAAGATGAATTATATTTTGGAGTGTTTGAAAGGGGCATTCAAAGTTATTGATAAAAAATAATCAATCAAATCCTAACTGCCGATGAGATGGCATGTGCATTTGCAAGTGCCTTACACTCGGATGGTGAATTACGGAATTTAATGTGCAAAAGGAAGAACTCTAAAGTCTGTCCATAGAAAACAAGTGCCACTTCATATTTATCATTGAATTGTAGCTTGTCAGAGAACAAAGCATCTTAAGAGAGTAAGCCTTCTTAATGCATGTTAGCAAAATTAAATTTGTTGCGGGAACCTTTCAAGCAAGTGGTACTATTAGCTGTTAGCACCTCAAACTCCACATTCAGACATTCTTATTGCAGAAGAACAAAAGCATATAGCAGTCACCATTAAATCTATTATAGTTAGAGAGACCAACAATGTTTTATAATTTGTATCTACTCTTAATCCTTTTGAAGTATCATTATAATATAATGCAGTACAAATTATGCCACTATTAAGCATATTAGTGGACATAGACTTTGTGCACACATGCTAGATTATAAGGTGTACCAAAATTATCACTAGACAGGTGGATTGTTGGCTAACATTAAGACCAAAAGAAACTTTATGTTAGATGCACACAGGACACACAAAATGGGAGGGTAAGGAGTGGGTGAAAACAACTCCAAGGACTTGGGAAGCCCTATGTCCTGGTGGAGTGGAGGAAACATCTATTAGGACTTGGAACCCAGTACCTTTGAGTCAACATTGCTGTGTTATTAGCCTCATGCTGTTTTCTATGTGTTGGTGCATGTACTTCCATGACCATCATCACAAAAAGCAAGTAGTGAAACAAAGAGCCAGCATGCATAAGACTTGGCTATAGTGGAGAGGTGCTATTTAAGCTCATTACCGCTAATCAAAAGCTGCCTGTTATTTTGACATCTGAGAGGAACTAACTAATGTGCCGCTTTCTACAAGTAACACATTTAATTTGTAAGTTTAGAAGCAGCCTAACAAAGTCTTCATTCATGAAGTGTGAATTTTTTTTTTCAATTAAATGCATGGCTAAGACATTGCACTTAAATGAAAAGAGGGAAGCATAAAAGGACAACTAGAGAAAATGCTATGACCTACAAATATGAATTGCTTAAAATTTTTGCCAAATGGAGCTGAGTTTTTAGCAATGACATAGATGATAGTCTTTTAGGAATTGTGTTGTTGTCTATGTTGAGAATTGACAAAGAATCAATCGGTGTGAGGATTGACAATCCATCTTTGTATTATGATTGGGGTGTGTTTGGTTCATGACTAGAATCGGAATTGGAATGGATGGGAATGGGAATGGCCATACCCCCCATGCATTTGGGTCGTGACTGATATAATTGGAATGGGATTTGAATACTAGGGGAGAGAAGGGATTAGATTTTAGGGGATTGGGTCATTCCCATTTCCTTCTGGAATCGGAATGGGAATATGACTCCTCCAAACCAAACGGCTAGAATAGGAGTCATTCATTTTCATTCCTATTTTAGAGTCTAAGTCCCCCAACCAAACATGTCCTTAAAGCAACCACCAGAAGGAACAATCATTCCCTTTGGATTATAAACAAAATATCAACTAGAGAACAATGATACCAAATATTGTGACAGCTTTAGTGACAAATGATGGATAAGTGGAAATGGAGAATTTGTTGAGCCTCAAGCATCAATGATTAGTATGTGTCCCAATGTTAAAAGAACACATTTCATCAAGTTTTATGTCAAAAGAACATGTGAATGCTGAGCCAACAGGGGAATACACATTCCCCCTTTCCTTTTCCTTTTCAGTTCAAGGTACATGAAAGGGAGGCTTCACTCTTGGTAGCTGGCTGTGCATGGGTGGACTTCATGTTATACATAGAGATGATGGCTGTTAAAATCACCATGGTGTTACAGTGTGCTGTAATACAGATATACGATAATATAACCATAATCTTAATTTACAGTTATACGCTAACACTTATCTGCTTTTTGAAATCGAGCTTTGAAAAGGAGTTTGCAGAAGCATTCTGAAGTTCCTGAGTGCTAACAATACATAGACTACTCCTAAGTGCTTCATAATTTCATGTTGGTCATTTGTTGGAAAGAAAAAAGTAATACAAAAGAAAATAAATCGAGAAGCTATGCTAGGTGATCCTCATAATGGACCCTTTGGCGTGATTGGTAAAATCTGACTGAAATTGTAGAAGTTTAGATAACTTCAAAGTCCCCCAAGAATATCATTGTTCATAAAGGATAAATACTGTCAATCATAAAAGTGAAGATGCCTGAACCTTTTCTAGCAGAAATTGTCCCTTGGTCCATTTCTGACCTTGTCATAGTCCCATTTTACCATAGAATTCTTAATCCTTCCCCTTTGTGGTCTTCCTCGTAAGTTCCTCAAGGTGTGGTGCCTCCAAAGACTTGTTCCCCACTTTTGACATAGAAAAGAGTTTTGCACCAGAATATAAGCTGACGGGTGAATATGTGCAACTCTTTTATAACGGATAAGTCATTGGAAGTACCTTTCATATACCAAATTACAAGAGACCTAAATTTCTAACTTGCTTCGTTGTTTTTTGGACAGATTGGCATTAGGGGCCTATAGGTTAATTTTTTGACAGAAGGAGAAAAGCAGATCACCCATTTCCTTATCTTTATCAAAACTTAACCATGACACTGAAGTGCCTTCTCTATGTTAAGAATTCACAATGCTAGTTAGCCATATACTTAATTTGTCCCTTTTTATTTTTTAAAATGTTTTGTTGGCATCTGCACTATGTGTCTGTATATTATATAACTTGACAAGAATGATCTCACAAGATAATATTCATGCTTGTTTCCAACCATCATGCAGTAATAGAAGTATCGGGACCTTCATACTTTTTGCTGCAGATATATGGTACCAGCAGTGCAAGCTGGTCCTCTTGTTTTTAAGTATGCTAACTTGCAATGGCAGTATACTGATTGTGATGCAAGTGTAGAATAATTATCCATTTCAGTTGATCTAGGCTTTGAAATGTAATTGCAAGGTAATTGCATTATAGATACATGTGCAGTGCATATACATGCATGCCTGCATGTGTGTATTTAAGAAACATCAACTTTATGCACTTTAGGCTTCTAAGCACTCGACATTTTGAGCAACTGTTTCTTTTCTGCAATTTAATGCTGTAGCTGTTACCTTGCCAAATTCCTTACCAAATTTGCAACTATATTTAATGCTGTAGTGGTGACAAGCTGCATGTGTGTATTTGAAATGCCATTTCTGTTCTTGTTTGGGCACCTGTGTATCATTCAGATTGCTGAATCCATATTCATATGACTTTTTGGCAGTGCAAAAATGAGGAGGAAGTAGTTGCAGTTATTGCTCATGAACTTGGACATTGGAAACTCAATCATACAATGTATTCTTTCATTGCTGTTCAGGTAATCCTTTTAGTGATTCGTTATAACTTCTGCACTATATCATTTCTAATCATGCTTCCTAGAATGTATAAGTTTCATGTTCAGAAGTTGGATATAATATCCTTCCAAGTCTATATACAAACTTTAGGTGATGTTAATGCATGGATGGATACTAGAATGAAGTCATGCACCAGGCTTGCAATTATCTAGTATCAAATTCATATCAAATTCCTTGATCCTTCCATGTGCAAACGCTGGTATCCATTGTTTTAGTAGCTTTGGTTGGCAGGTACATAAATCTCTACTATTTACTGTAGAAGTGCATTAAAGAGGTATGCACACACATAACACATACATGCATACGTACATACAGGTACATACATGCATATATACATGCACACATACGTCCATACATGTATACATGCATGCGTTCATGCGTAACTACATGTATGTATATATTTGGCTACGAGTCTTGAAAGGCACTGGGTTTTAGAATTCAAGAAAATGCAAATTTACTATATTTATACGAACTAAAAAGCAGTTGAAGACTGAAAATTTGTATTGTTGGGTGGAGTTAATTTTTCATTGTTGAACAGATTCTTACACTTTTGCAATTTGGAGGATATACTCTTGTAAGGAATTCAAAGGATCTCTTTGAAAGTTTTGGCTTTGATACTCAGCCAGTACTTATTGGTCTCATCATCTTTCAGGTACCTCTTTGTTACTTGCTGTTCTATTTATAAGTAAAGATATCATTGGCATCCTTCTCTTTGTTCTTCTTTGTAGATTCAGTTCTACATGCAAAATTATTTTTTATCAGTATATGTTTCTTTTATTTAGTTGCTATCAGAAGTTATTTTTATGACCTTTCACATCTACCAGTGCACATTCTTTTCATTGATGATATTTCTTTGTGGACACATAATATAATGGTTATAAATTCTTCATGTACTAGATTAAATGAGTGAAAGATTTTTTCCCCTTGAACATGGATTGTTGGATTTTTTCAATGTCACATGACTCTTTATGTTGGGTCAGCTGGAAGTTATGAATTTCAAAATTTTACTTGTGATGCTGTAATATTGATTGAAATGCCTTGTTGTCATCAAGATTTTCTCTCAGTACTGGACTTTGTACCAGTCGCTTGCTAGATTGGTCAGTTCAGTATGGTACACCTCTAATACCAACATAATGTATCATTCTACAAGCGAGATAACAGCTGTAGCAATGTTTCTTTGCAGTATTGTGTCAAGCCTCCAAAGTGCAGCAGTACCTTATTGGGTCTGTGTGGTATGCATGGTATTAAGCAGTATGGTTTTTCTGTAGAAAGCTTTGGTTATTTATCAAAGAAAGCTGGATTATCATTCCATCATGCTGGAAAGGTGCTATATTGTTGATTGTTGGTTCTGAGACAGAGAGAGAGAGTGAAAGAGAGAGAGCGAGCGAGAGAGAGAGAGAGAGAAGGGGGGAGGGGATTCTGTCAAATTAATCAGATTCAAGGTTCTACTTTCTTACCACTTATCCTTGCGGCTTTTCTTAAGCAACAAAATCCAATATGTTGAATTTTCTGTCCTTTTTTTTTATGCCTTGCACTAGACCAGTTCCCACATGATGAACACCCTGCCCTTTATCAGACCCAACCACTGCCATGCCCACCCTTGCCTTCATCTGTTCATTCAATCTACCACCATACTCCATTTCCATCCCACTTTTTCCATTTCTATACCACAACCATCTTTCTCCAACCACTACTACCATCCATAATATCAGATCCCTTACTACTAGTTCATCTACCCATTCCAACCTAAGCTCACATGCTGGCAACCTTTCCTTATTTTTCCACTCTTGTACTCTAGGACTATCATCAGGTCTTTTTTGGTTTCCTTGCCCCCTATAGTTGCCTACCCCCTTCTATAGATCCCCTGCATTTGTTGGTGTCGCATAATGGTCTGTTGGGCATGATTATGTCAGTTGCTGCAGATGGTTCAGAAAAGTTAGGGAAAGGAATGCATATAAAGAGGTGGGTAATGGAGGATATTTGTGTGCTTCAGTGACAACAATTGCGATTGCGGCAAAATGGGAGATGAGAAAGAAGGAGAAAGATGAGCCAAAATGAGTAGAATGAAAAGGTTGTAGGGTGGAGGGTTGTAGAACAACGTTTATTTGTATTGCGTCTTTTGGATCACATGATCTAATGGCCTTTGGGTCCCATATTTTACTTGGCAAATGCATTTCTTGTTGTCCTCGTGCTGGCTGACTGAAGTGTTCCTTCTGGTAGCAGGACCAATAATTATCAGTATTAGCTGTGACTACTCATTGTCTTATCTCACAACTAATCTTTGAATTATCCTTCCAAAGTATCCCAAGTCAATCCTGTACTCTCATAGTCTGTTATTTAGCATGCCTCATTTTCAATTGGCAGTTGGTGCTAAGGTTCTCTTTGTATATTCTAAAGTGAATTTAGTATTCTCTGTGAATAGTTTCATGCCTTTCTATATCTTTTGTTGACTTGTCACTTGTTTGTCAAACAAAAATGCTGTGTGAGTTTCTAAGCCAATGCAGCTTGCTGGTTTGAAGAACATGTTATGGTAGTCCTGTTCAATGTTATTCTAATCCTATGGTTTTGATTTGCAGCATACTGTCATACCCCTCCAGCACCTTGTCAGCTTTGGTCTCAATCTTGTCAGCAGGGCTTTTGAATTTCAGGTATTTTCTGGTCTAACTTTCTTTTGCATCATATCTCAAATCTGTGCAGCAGCTGGATTCAGTTCTCAGACAGGCTTGCGGTACTTGGTTATCATATTTACACCAACCCATGTGACTAATGTGCTTTCCAGGCTGATGCTTTTGCAAAGAAACTGGGGTATGCTGCAGCACTTCGAGCAGGCCTTGTGAAATTACAGGTTTTTTTTAATTTATATTGTTTGCTTCAGTTAAAAATTAATTACTTCCAAATGATCTAGTACCTGGACCTCTTGTACACCATGACAGTCAAATTGCCATCTTTCAGTTATTTCCTGCTCTTCTAACTGTGCTATGCAACCATTCTTGTTGAACAAGGACTAGGAGTGCAGGTGGACTGATTCACTTTCCAAATATGGATTGAATTTGGATTACTAAATTCCTAATCCAATCCCAAACTGACCAAACTATTCCAAAAGCAGGATAATATATATTTCAGAACCCTCATTGAACATAAGAAATTAGTTTTCTTTTCAATTATAATTACTCAATAAATTGTGTTTTCCATCATACATATATGGCTATGACTCAAAACTTATGTAGAACATGTTTTTGATAATGTATACATTTTGCTTACTATTATTTAATTATGGCTTGTGTTTTGAATAAAATTTGACCTGAAAAATCCGTTGAATTGATAAAATTAATATTATTCCTGATACAATCCAAAGGGAATTGGATTGGGTTTAGGTTCTGTTTTTTGACCAGATTCATGATATGGATTGTATTTGGGTTTGTGCTTATCGCTGATCCAACCTGGTCTGCTTGCAGCCCTTACAACAGGCTTTTTTTTTTTTTTCTTTTTTTACTGAGCTGTCATTTGGTGGTCCTTCAAGGGAGTTAATATTTAGTCTGGACATGATGGTCATGCTCATATCATAGGCTAATTGGATGCTCTGATTTTATTATGTGGACCTAAAGTAATCACATATTGATTGTTCATCTACTTGTCTTCGGTGGGGAGGACAATCTTTTTCAGTTGTAGACTTGGAGATTTTCTTTATAATTTTCCACATGCTTTGTCCATTTGAAATTATTTCTTATTAAATAGTTAGGCATTGGTGTTGTATAGTAAAGCTTTGTCTTATAAATTGTCACTCAAAAATGATCAGAAATCCTTATGCTGAACCTTGTAATTTGACCATTTAATTTAATCTTGCATTGTTATCATGGAGTTTGTCTAGGCAGTGCATACATGCAATGTATGTATGCATACGATACATACATACATACATATGTGTGCGCGCGCACGAAGCTGTCTAATAAATTGTCACTCAAAATGATTGGAAATCCTTATGCTGAACCTTGTAATTTTACCATTTATTTTAATCTTGCATTGTTACCATGGAGTTTGTCTAGACAGTACATACATGCATACACATATATGTGACATACATAAATACATACATACATACATATAAATGTGTGTGTGTGTGCATGTGCATGTGAGTGTGTGCAATACATACATGCATTCATGCGTATTTATGTGTATTTATATATTATGTGCACATATGTGTGTGTGTGTGTGTGTATGTTTATATACATATACATACATACATACATAATACATGCATATACATGTGTGTGTGTTGTGTGCGCGCATTCATGGGCACATATACATATATATGAGGGTGAAAGATATCTCAGATTGAGCCCCGAGGATATATCAAATTGTATTTTAAAAGAACGGGAAGAATTTAAATTTTTAACCGATTTTCATGGAAGATTTTCATTCTCCAACAGTTGGACAAATAAAATTCTTAGCAATCTCGACCACTTAAGACAAAACAATAGTGATAAGGTTATTATTTCTCATGTTCCATTTTCAAGTTTAAGTATATTTTATAAAACATTCATGTGTTTTTAGTTGTTACTAATTGTTCATGCAATAAATTCTGTGTGTGTGTGTGTGTACATAGACATATATATGAGGGTGAAGGATTTCTCAGATTGAGCCCTGAGAATGTATCAAATTGAATTTTTAAAGAAAAGGAAGAATTTAAATTTTTTACAAATTTCCATGGAAGTTTTTCATTCTCCAACAATCAGACAGATTAAATGCTTGGTAATCTCTACCACTTAAGGCAAAATAATAGTGATAAGGTTATTCTTTGCCATTTTTCATTTACAAGTTTAAGTATATTTTATTGAACATTCAAATATTTTTAGTTGTTATTAATTATTCATACAATAAATTCAATGTGCATGCTGCAGGCATGCTCAAACATTGTTCTACATAAAATTATTAATGGTACAAAACTTTGTGATATAAATGGTAGTTGATTAGAAAGAATATTGAGTGGCTTATGATTAGTCTGTTTCTTGGGCAACACTCTGTGTTAGGTTAGGTCTATCACATTGGGTTGCTTGAGCAACTTGACAACTATGTTTTCATGCCTAAAGGAATTTCACAGGCTGCTCCTTGGATGCATGAGTTTAGATTGCAACTAATAAAATTGGTCTTGGGCAACACTCTGTTAGTTTAGGTCTATCGCAGCAGGTTGCTTGAGCAACTTGACAACTAATTTTTCATGCCTAAAGGAATTTCACAGGCTGCTCCTTGGTTGCATGAGTTTAGATTGCAACTAATAGAATTGGTCTTTGAACCTCCCAATAGCCCTCTAGGTTGCATCTTGGATTGTAGGCAACTCTGTGCCATTTCTTAGAGAATTGTCTTCCTCTGACAAGTAATTGAGCCTTTCCTCAATCATTCAAATGAGCCTTTTCCATTTAAAGTTATGCCCCATAGGGTCATCTCAATTTTGCTAGGCTCTTTGGTCTTAATATTCATGTGCGTTGGCATTATTATTAGTTGAGAGAAGGTTCATTTACAAATTACCAACATCAACGTGTATGTGCCAACTGGCTTAGTTCGTGAAGGCTTGTGTTAATCCAAGAAACCTGCTCCCTCCCTCTGATTTCTATCAGGCTCCACTGATGATACTTTTGTTTTATTAAAAAAACTTTTTTGATCAGATTTTTTTTTCTTTTTTTTGGGTTGGGGTTGGGGGTTGGGGGTTGGGGGGGGTGTTGAAAAACCCACTCAGATGTTTGAAATTATTTGATCAGAATTTCAGATAGTATTTAGCTGAAGTTAGGAAAATGAAAGGGTTCATTTGTTGTTTTGGTAAGAAAAGGGTTCATCTATGGAATAGATTATCATTTCAATTGGAGAAATACTGGTTTCCACATGCCATAACGACCAAGGTCCAATAACAGATCCTTAATTTGCTTGTGGCGTGAAGAGCATCATATCTGAAAATAATCATAGCTGCTGAGCAGAGTAACTGCCTCTGAGTACTGGGACTTCACTGAATGATCAATTATAACTGGGCTTGGTATTATATTCACTTGATATTGGTTCTTCCGGCAACTTGATATACACATCTATAAGCATTAATATTCACAGTGATCAACATAAATGAGTGTGTTTGTTTTCATTTTTATTATTACTTTCAGGAAGAGAACCTATCTGCTATGAACACAGATCCGTGGTATTCAGCTTACCACTACTCCCATCCTCCGCTAGTTGAAAGACTCGCTGCTCTTGAAGAACCTGACAGGAAGAAGGAAGACTAATCTGAGGTAGGGACCTGTGATCATGAACGAGAATAGTTCATCTTGGCGGGTGTACAATCCTGAGTATTTTATGGAAAGAACAGCAATCATGTGCTGGAGGTTCGGCATAAATTATTCTCCGTGGATGTTGATTCAGGGGCAATCGGCCTGTAAGAGCCTCTATCTGAAATGTGTTATATAAGTATCTTCTCCCGAATTTCACTATGTTGCTTCTGACACATGCCATACTTCCCGACTAGGTTTCTGCATATGAAATTGCAAATCATTTTCCAGTATGTGTACCTGCGCACTCTGATCAGAAATGTAAACACAGCTGCATACATATAAGTGAACACATTTATATACTTAGAGCGAGCCAGCTAGCTTGTTCAGTTGTTTTAACATTCTTTTATCTAGAAGAAATCATTAGGTGTTCTAGTGCTACCGGTTGGTGATTTTGCTGACATGTTTTTTTTTATAGAATAGTGCACTAGATTGACCATATGTTGTTTACTGTCTGCTCTCTTCAAAACAAACATCAATAACGATTACCACTTTTACGGGATTCCAGGCCTTTGTGATCGTTGAAGTTGCTTCTTTACTCCATCCACCAGCTAATTCTCGATTGGAGTTTAGTTGCCCTGACAGACCATTTTGCTCTAGCGCATTAGAAGGAATATCTGGAAAGTCCAGTGATTTTAAGCCTTGCTCTGGCAAACAGCATTTTAGAAGCATCCTCTCCAATAAGTAAATGGCTTTGAAATGACTTGGGATGCTCATTTCTAAACTGTCCTTACAGAACTGGGACGGACTAACCTTTGTAAAGGATTGCAGTGAGAATTTGACAATTGGCATAGATGATATTAAAGAATTTATTTTCCTCAAAAGAAATTGAACAATTTACTGTGCAGAAGTCACACTATCTTTTTATCATTGCTCGGACTGTGGAATATTGGGTATTCTCAATTCCTTGAACTCAAGGTTCACCATGAAGAAACCAAGCGAACTTTGCCTGTTGTCATCCTTTGGCGTGATATTGCCAAGGATACTTGCAGTCATGATAGTATGCTTATTTCTTTGCCACAAGTTGTGGTATGCTTATCAATTTTTTTCGTGGGTCTTTTGTAGTTTCTCCAAGTCATGGTGGCATGCTTATTTGTGGTGATGCTTATTTGCAATATATATAGTGTGTATGAAAAAATTGAACAACGGTGATCCAATTTGTTGGATATGATCTATTGTCTTTAAAATGCTTATGTATTAAAAATAAGATGATTTTTAGACCCTTAGCGCATATGTGTGTGTATGTATATATATATATATAATTTAAATTATCTAATTTTTGATTATTGGATAGGTTTTTAAATTATACAAGCGTATAAAAAGATAGTAGATCAATGGTTCGGATCATCGATGTTAGGCCCTTTTGTTCAATCTTGATCTAACCATTTCTCTCTCTCTCAAGTGTATACTCTTCTTTGGTCCACTTTTGATGTAATGTTGCAAGATATAGAAAACTTGTTTATCAGAAAAGAGGGAAAAAAGAAACTTCAGATCGGAAAGAATTCATTTTGGCATTATTTCATAATATGATATAGAGATCAGGGCCTATGATGCTAGAAATCTGTGCTTGGTAATGATTTCTTACCATCTGAACTTCTGGAATTACTGGTCTACAGTCACTACTCCCTAGCATTATATTTTCCTTCTAATATGAATAAAACTTTTGGAGCTTGATTTTTATCACAAAATTCCTACCCACTCCACCAATTCCACACGATTTGTGGAAAATGAAGTCGGGCAGTGATGCTTGTTCGCTTGCATTTTATCAAAAAAAAAAAAAGTTTGAGATGAAAAAAAGAGCAATATCAAATTTTGGACTTTTAAGTCAAATCTAAACAATAGGTTTTTTAGAAAAGAAGCCATTATGTATTATTATAATAGATATAGGCTTTTATTTGCATGATTCAATCTCAGGATATGTTTTTTGATAATAGAATAATAATTAGCAATTATTGCAATGGCTTTTATTAACTAGTAAACTGGAAATAAGGGAGCATCATAAGATAAATGATGATCTTATTTGCTTGTGTTCGTTCAATTATTAGAATGTTATTTTATGAATTGATATCAGTTAAATTTGAAAAATCATTATAATTATATGTTATTTGGATTTTAAAAATTATTTTGAAATTATATTGTATATCACAGAAAGAGAACAAAAACATTTTGTTGGTAATTCTATCCCCCAACCCTTCCCTCCACCCACACCCCGCGCCCCGCACCTTCACCAAAACCCCAAAAAGGTCGAGAGAGATTGAAACAGCAACCAACATGGCTTTAGTTTTCTTCATCGACATGATGTCTACTTGTGGACCCTTTTTTTTTTTGGTAAAGTACTTGTGGACCCAATTGATGAAAGGTTATCAATACATTCATTGTATCCTTACCCCATGAATTCTTTCATTACCCTGTTTTTTTTTTTTGCATTCACTACATGTGCTTAGTACATAAATTTGCATGAAGAATTTACATACAAATTTTGCTAGAAAAGAATAGATAAACAATATATACTTGAAGATTTTTGGATAATTTTGCTTTTGGGTTTATACGAGGCAGGTGATACTAATAACGGGTTATTTAGCTGCGGCCCCTACTTTAGACTAGAAATTTTGTCTCCTAGGTTTTTATCTTTCTATTTTTTTAATATTTAGTCCCTTCTTTTGTTAGAGGCCAATTATAACATTAATTGTCCAGCAAATCCTTGAAGACCTCCGTTTGCACCCTTCTCCAGTTGTTCTCAAATGCCAATTGTCCTCAGCCCATCTCTCGTGTTGAACTGTGTACTTTACATCCTTTTATGTGTAACATTCGTCTATGTGTGTATAATCAGACCTCCACACACGCACGCACGCACGCACGCACGCACAAACACCAGTATAACCATTGCATAATTTTTTACAATTATACATAACGTGGCGTGGTCTTGTACCAAACTATATATATGATTTTCATCCTTCTGTGCACATGTACTTATAAATAAAATTAGACTATAATTTTCTGTAACTTTTTATAATCCTCATTTGTGTATAACTTTTCAGAAAGAGATCTAATATAAGTTTCTTCATATTGATTGTGTACAACTTTTATCACAGTGTGCACAATATTTTTATTTATCTATAATTTAAAATAATGAAAAAAATGGGCAAGATCTATTAGAGGAGTAAAGAGAAAGTAAAGATGAAAATAGATCGAATAATATTCATTTGAATTTATTATTGTATTCAATCTATCCGGATATCTATAAAAATTTGAATATTTGATTAATATTTATATCCATATCCATAGCAGTCAGAAAAAAAAAAAAAAGATACAGATAGAAAATTATACAATTCGTATATAAATATTTGATTTTATTTATAATTATATTAAAATACTCATAAATTTTTAAAAAATATATAATCATATTAATACATTATTATCTTGATTTATTATTCACTTAATAATATTTTTTATTCTGTGATCATAAAGTTTAATTAACCGACTTATATCCATACTTATATTAATACTATCTGATTTATAATCTTTATTTATTTAAAATAAAAATAGATATAAATTTTATATTTAACTAATATTTATATTTATATCTATATTTATCAAATAAAATAATATAGATATAGATATATTTGTATCCAAACTGTTTCCAATCTGGTTGCGGCCCAGCGGGAAGGGATTTGAGAATTGCAGGTTGTGCAAGGTATTTTTGTTCTATGGTTTCAAGATTAGTTAATTAGGACTAAACATTTCAAAAACTGGGAAAATAATTCTCAAGCAAGGACGGGAATACCGATAGTCTCTACCAGTCTGTAGTATAACGGAATACAGAGCCTGCGACGCCGTTATACCGACCCTAATTTTTACGATGCTCGGGGATCGCCTTCTTCCCGCCTGCATCCAACTCGACACGGAAGAAGTTCTAAATTACAAATAACATCCATTTCGCTTCCCCCTAAAACAAATCCAATGCCACCTATCTCTTTGCAGCCCCCGCCTTCTCCTTCTCACCCCCATTCGCGTCCTCTCTCTCCCCCAAGCAACCTCTTCCTCGACTCGGCTGCCGCCGTCCGTCTCCTAAACTCCTCCGCCGCCCAAAGAGATCTGAGGCTTACCACCTGCCTCCATGCTGGCCTCCTCAAGTCTGGCCTCCATTCCAACGTCTTCGTCGCCAATTCCCTTCTGGACGTCTACTCCAAGTGTGGCCGTCTGGACAGCGCCACAGAGCTTTTCGACCGAATGCCCCAAAGAGATGTCGTCTCCTGGACCTCCTTGATATCCGGTCGCTGCCACGATGGAGCAGCTCATGCCGCTGTCTGTGTCTTCTTGAACATGCTGTCAGAAGAAGCAGCCCCTCTTCCTAATGAGTTCACCGTTGCGGCTGTCCTTGGGGCTTGCGCGCTGCTAAAGGACGAGAAGTTGGGGAGGATGATGCATGGTTTCCTTATCTCTAATGGGTTTCTTGGGGATAACTTTGTACTTAACTCCCTGATTGATACTTACTCGAAGTTAGGGTCGATAGCGAGCGCAGAGAAACTTATTAATGGGTTGAGCTGCAGGGACGTGGTTTCTTGGACTACGGTGATCTCAGGTTGTGTCCTCCATGGGATGTTTGAAAAAGCCTTGGTTTTGTTTAGCACGATGTTGGAAGACGGCATTCGACCAAACGAGGTGACCATGTTGAGCATCATTCAGGCTTGCTCGTTGATGAGAGATTCAGGTTTATTTGGTTGGGTTCATGCTTTGGTTACAAAATTGGAGCTGGATAGCAATGATTTGGTGGTTAATTCTCTTGTGGAGATGTATGCAAAGAATGCATTTGTTGCCGAGGGGATAAAGATGTTCTTCGGATTCTATTTTCCAAATGGAGATGTCTGTTCTGATCCTGATGTGGTTGCCACCCTTGTCCATGGTTGCTCACATTCAGAATCCTTGGAGCATGGGAAGGAGATCCATGCATACTTGATTAAGATGAATTACTTCCCGTGCACTATAATTGAGAACTCCCTCATGGGTATGTATGCAAAGCACGAGCAAGTTGAGTCAGCCCATTTGATCTTCAGAAGAATGGAGAACAGAGATATAGTATCTTGGAATACAATGATCTCATGTTTTGTGAAGCATGGAGGCATTGCAGAAGCTTTGCAACTTCTCAGTGAAATCCATGGCACAACTGCAGGTGCGCTGGTGCCTGATCATGTAACAATGTTGAGTTCAATACAAGCATGCTCTGAGATAGCATCACTCCAACAAGGCCAGATACTACATGGATATGTGATTAGATCAGGCTTTGATCATGATGTGTTTATCTGTAATGCTCTCATAGACATGTATGCAAGATCGGGCAGGATAGACTTATCCGAGCAGATATTCAAAGAGATGGATATAAGGGATCTTGGCTCCTGGAATTCTATGATTGCAGCTTATGGGATCCATGGAGATGGTAATTCAGCTCTAAAGGTTTTCATCGAGCTTAAGAACAGGGGAAGACATAAACCAAATGGTCTAACATTTGTTAGTCTTATTTCAGCATGTGGTCATTCGGGATTGACAGTGGAAGGCTATGAGTGCTTCAAGAGCATGCATAGGGACTATGGAATTGAGCCAAGCATGGAGCATTATGCTGCGGTAGTGGACCTTTTGGGGAGGTCTGGGAAGCTCGATGAAGCACTGGAATTCCTTAAAATTATGCCCATTAAGCCTGGACCATCAGTGTGGGGATCTCTTTTGGGTGCTTGTGGGCTTTATGAGAATGTTGAGATTGCAGAAAGAGCTGCGAAGGAGCTTTCCATTTTGGAACCAGATGGAAACGTCTGGAGGGTGGCATTATCAAATGTGTATGCGGTGGCTGGAAGATGGGAAGATGCGGCAAGGTTGAGAGCTGAGATGAAGAGAGAGGGATTGAGAAAGGAGGCTGGATGGAGTTATGTTGAGGTAGGAGGCGTCGAGAGCTTTAGGTTCATAGTGGGGGATACAAGACACCCACAAACTGAAAGGATTTATGAAGTATGGCATAGTATCAAGGAGCACATGTTAGATGCTTGTGCAGGGGCAGTTTAATGGAGTTGGATGGTAAGAACTGAGGTGTTTCGTGCAATCAAGTTTTGTAAAATTTAATGAAGAATTTAAACCAAACATTGTCAAAGTCCTTTATCATACTAATGATGGGAGAGGAAAGTGGTTTGCTTGATTGAAGAAATGAAGATTGTGGTGCAGAAAGGATGATCGAACAAATGAAGATTGTGGTGGAGAAAGGAACAGATGGCACCACTGAGGTAGAGGGGCAGAACGACACATGTTAAGAAAGGGAGACTATAGGCGCAATGATATATTATGACTTAAAGGAATACCTAAGAAGGATAAGAGAGAGCTTTGATCACCATCCTGGGAAGCAGATCACCATCCAGTCTACATGAAGAATTAAACGAGTTCCACTTTCAGTTTGGACTGTTTTGAAGTATAGGTCACGTAAATTCAGATTCAAGCATCTTCATTTTTTTGTTCACGAATGTGTCTAAATGTTACGTAGGTTCGCCGGTATTTTTGTTGAGAAGTTGGCGGTTTATTCCTTGTCTTTGTTTGCTTCACCATCATGCATGCATCGTTGTAGTGACTAGTGAGCTCTGTAGAACATTTTGATTTGCGTCCATTCTCCAACCAAGCTGATGCTGCCCTGAGGTGGATTTCGTTTAGCGGACCTGTTGTCTGCACATAGCTTGGTGGTTTTTTGGATGGTTGCGTTAGAAGCAATTTATGGTCATTGACAATGCTAGATTTCAATCAAGGTCAGAGGCTTGACTGTTCTATTCTATCGTGGATAGGTGGTCATTTAAGATGGCAAATTGTTCAACATTGAGAACGATTTCATGGCCCAGACCAAAGACCCATCGATCACGACTGCTGCATTCATTTCCACGCCGCCACACGATGAAATAAGCCTATCCAACAACTAGAACGGATATAGCCTATGGAGAGATTATTAGATGGGTCAGGTCCAGTGGACCGGTCCAAATCTTCGGGGAGGTGTATAATGATGAATTCTCATCCTTTTTTTGATCTTGAATAGTGATAAAATATTTATAGAAGATGAGAAAAAAAAGAGAAAAAAGAAAAAGAAAGATCTTTATTATCTTTATTTCGATTTCATTCAATACACTCAGAGGTTATATATATATTATAAATGAAAACTAATAACCGCTGATATAGAATCATATTAATAAAAAAAAAAACAAAATAATATTAATAAAAAATTATTATCAGATTGTATCAATAAAAAAAATATTATAGACCGTCATATGATCATCTAGAATTATGTGATTATTTAAAATTATTTTAATAAATAATTTAAATAAAAAAAATTTTGATGAGTGACTATTAGACTGGTCCGCTGGACTCGCCGCCACACGATGAAATAAGCCTATCCAACAACTAGAACGGATATAGCCTATGGAGAGATTATTAGATGGGTCAGGTCCAGTGGACCGGTCCAAATCTTCGGGGAGGTGTATAATGATGAATTCTCATCCTTTTTTTGATCTTGAATAGTGATAAAATATTTATAGAAGATGAGAAAAAAAAGAGAAAAAAGAAAAAGAAAGATCTTTATTATCTTTATTTCGATTTCATTCAATACACTCAGAGGTTATATATATATTATAAATGAAAACTAATAACCGCTGATATAGAATCATATTAATAAAAAAAAAACAAAATAATATTAATAAAAAATTATTATCAGATTGTATCAATAAAAAAAATATTATAGACCGTCATATGATCATCTAGAATTATGTGATTATTTAAAATTATTTTAATAAATAATTTAAATAAAAAAAATTTTGATGAGTGACTATTAGACTGGTCCGCTGGACTCGCCGCCACACGATGAAATAAGCCTATCCAACAACTAGAACGGATATAGCCTATGGAGAGATTATTAGATGGGTCAGGTCCAGTGGACCGGTCCAAATCTTCGGGGAGGTGTATAATGATGAATTCTCATCCTTTTTTTGATCTTGAATAGTGATAAAATATTTATAGAAGATGAGAAAAAAAAGAGAAAAAAGAAAAAGAAAGATCTTTATTATCTTTATTTCGATTTCATTCAATACACTCAGAGGTTATATATATATTATAAATAAAAACTAATAACCGCTGATATAGAATCAGATTAATAAAAAAAAAAACAAAATAATATTAATAAAAAATTATTATCAGATTGTATCAATAAAAAAAATATTATAGACCGTCATATGATCATCTAGAATTATGTGATTATTTAAAATTATTTTAATAAATAATTTAAATAAAAAAATTTTTGATGAGTGACTATTAGACCGGTCCGCTGGACTTGATCCATCTAATGACTTTTCTAGCCTACACGGCATGACAACTAGTTCATTATCCATTTTCAAAGAAGTCTTGTTGTGGAGGTCTTTTCCTAAATAATACAAAAAAAAATTTATTTACAAAAATAATTCAAAACTTAACTTTTTTACCAAACTAATGCAAAAGGAGAAAACGCCATTCAAAATGGCATTTTCTCCTTCCACGTCACCTCTATTTTTTTCCACGATGGTAGGGTCCGGGAAAAAAAAAAATCTAAAAAAAAACGCCATTCAAAATGGCGTTTTCCATTTTTCCAACCAAAAAAAAGAAAAACAATAGGGAAAGTATGGGAAAAAAATATTTTTTAAAATTTTAAATTAATAAATAAATTAAAATTTTAATTTTGATTGAAATTTAAAATATAAAAATTTGAATTTGTAATTCAAATAAAAAAAATTAATTTAAGATGATTTTTTTCGAATTATTGTTTTTTAAAATGTCTAAAAAAAATTTAAAAAATAAAAAAATTAAAAATATCATAGAGAAAGAAAAAAAGAGAAAGAAATGCAGAAGAAATAAAAATTTTAAATTTAATTGAAAAACATCATTTCAAGTTCTTGTCAAAAAAATTTAAAAAATAAATTAAAAAATAGAAAGTGTCATTATAAAATCAAAATTTTAAATAAATCAAAAAAAATAAGAATTATAATTTAAAATTTAAAAGAAATAAAAATTTTAAAATTAATTGAAATAAAAATATCATTTCAAATTATTTTCTCAAATTAAAATTAATTTATTTAAAAAATATTCGAAAAACATAAAAAAAGTCAGTTGAAATGATTTTTTTTATTTCAATTAAAATTAGATTTTTTTTTAAATTCAAAATTATTCCTTAAATTCAAATTTACAATTATATAACTTTTTTATTTTTTTCATTTCTTTCTGTTTTTATGAAATTTTTTTAGGCTATTTTTTTTATTTATTTCGAATATTTTTTAAATAAATTAATTTTAATTTGAGAAAGTAATTTAAAATGATATTTTTATTTTAATTAATTTTAAAAAATTTATTTCTTTTAAATTTCAAATTATAATTCTTATTTTTCTCGATTTTTTTAAAATTTTGATTTTTTAATGGCACTTTTTATTTTTTAAATTTTTTTTCGATTTGTTATTAAAAACAATAATTCGAAAAAAAAATCATCTTAAATTAATTTTTTTATTTGAATTACAAATTTAAATTTTTATATTTTAAATTTCAATCAAAATTAAAATTTTAATTTATTTATTAATTTAAAATTTTAAAAATTATTTTTTTCTCATACTTTTTCGATTTTTTTTTTTTTATTGGGTGGAAAAAATGGAAAACGCCATTTCAACCGGCGTTTTCCTTTTTTTAACAACTTAGGGTGACGTGAAAGGACTTGAAATTACTTTGGTAAAAAAGTTAAGTTTTAAATTATTTTTATAAATAATTTTTTTTTATATTATTTAAAAAAAAAACTTCTTGTTGTGCCAATATGACCGTACATGCAATCAATCACAACTGCATGCTTCATTTATCACGCATGTATCTCGGTAAACCACCATAGAAACCAGCATCATGGTTGGCTGCGTGCACGCATCTCGTGTAGGCAATAATTTGGTGGACAGATTTCTAGTGAGCTGTCTTCGTGAGGCAATTTCGCTGCGTGGATCTGGAATTGTAAAGGATCAATGGATTTAAAACAGTGGCTCTTGGACAACTGCAAGTCTCTGTGGCTCATGGCAATATGTCGGCTAATAGCAGTGCGAAGGTTCCCTTCGTGTACTGTCCATTCTCAGATCAACCAACAGAGTACTTCGTGCACCTAATTATTATTGCGGAGTCCCTGTCATTATTGTTTGAGTATATATCATCCGGATCCGCTTGTATTTTCTTCTCTGATTTCTTTTTATGACTTTTCTCCACAGCAGCGTAGGCGATGGCATCTCTTTTCCAGTCTCGTGTTGGGCTCTTGCAAGCCCTCATCCCGTTATTTTGTTATTCCAATAATTCTCATTTATTAATTTTAATACAAACTCGTTTTTCTTGAGATTCTAATTTCTTAGATTTTTCACATGCCCCGAATTAAGGAATGATTTCGTATATATTGTCTACAGAATTATTGCCAATTTTATGCTTCTGTTTTCCTTGTTTCCAGCAAGCTATTTTTTATAATATATCTGTCCTACCGAAAAAAAAAAAAACAAAACAAGTTGTTATCTATAGAGCTTTAACTTGATTGTTGATAAGGAGAAAAAGGTAGCAGTCCGTGCCAAGGGCTAACAGAAGTAGTTCATTACATGTTTATTTATTCATCTCTTGTTTGCGTGTGAATGAAGCATGCTTGCAGATACTATTTTCCTGAGCAACGAACTGCTTCTTGGAAAACTATCAAAATGGACCAATTTATATATCCAAAAATATGGAACCAGGTGGGGCATACATAGCAATACGTTTCAAAAACATGGGGGAAACATATGGGAAATTTAACCAAATATTTTAAAATTAAAGGAGCCATTATTAACTAGTTCTGCTTGGGAGGGAAAAAAATGCAAGAGCTAAAATATGGTTATCAGATCATTATGTTTTCCTCTGTTTTTGATAAAAATATTTTCCTCGTGTTTAACATTAACCTTTCCCACGTTCTAAATTAAAAATTCTGCTTAACGTTGTTCTCCCACTTCGAGACTGCATATCACTTCTCACAACAATTTCGAAAGTTACAACTACGGAACAAAGTAAACATACTTAATTGTTATGATTCCATATTGTAAGTTTCCCATATCACAAAAAGGTGACCAAAGGTTAGTGTCATCCTTTCTAGCACTTCTTGTCTCCATGGAAGTTTCCTTTACATGTTATCCGGCATAATGTAAAAAAGTAATTTTGTTGCTTGCTACAATCTTTTATGACTTCTGTGAGACAATGAAGCTGCCCTACCAATAATTATCTATTATTTTTTTTTCTTACCGCATGTGGTAAAATGTAGGTGTTGATGTCTTGGAAGAGATTGATAAAGAACTATCGACTTCTCTTTTAAGGGAAAGCCATAAAAAAATAAATATAGAAAAAAAAAATCATTGACTTAGTGTTATTAATGTTGGTTTAGGATTAAAAAAGAAACCATTGACTTAATGTTATTTATTGTTTGTTTAGGACATAGTTCCATATGATTAAGTTAATTGTTAGATGTATATATATCACTGCAATTACATCACAACAAGATGATAACTGCACCGCCGAAATGAAATGATTCCCTGCTACGTTTCTTCATTATATCGGCATTCACATGTAGTACAAATTTATCTTCTTGATTTAATGACGTGCATTAGGAGTCACAACAAAATGATTGCAGCACCACCCCCCACCGATTCCCAAGGATTCTTCTTACATCAGTATTATGATCGCCAGTTGGGATGGACAAGAAACACCGGCTACCGGATTGCGAATTTCTCGTGAGCATCATCCAATCATGAAAATTTTGAAACCTAAAAGCTCTGGGACCGCAGTTTGGAGATATCTTCAATCTCCATGTTTGCATGAAATATCAAAGCCGAAGTTTTCCATGAAACTACTACTCTCACTTTCTGTCTGGCAAAGTGCCAATGGGCTAATGGACAAATCTCATCAACAACAGTTCCATCATTTACGTGCTCTTCTTTTTGTCTGTTTTATTTTTATCTTTCCAGTTGGTCATTATGCGCTTTAATATCCTCAACCGAATTAGATCTGGAACTTCCCACCCTTTTTTTTTTTTTTCCTTTTTCTTGCCAGCCTAGCATCTTTCACCTTCTACTGTCGCAGAACCAATGTGGGACTGCCTGCCACTAGAATTTCACCCATTTGATCTTAATTTATCCACTACCCGTTGAAATGTCTTCACCTCCCTGTTCAAACCCCACCAGTTGTACCCAAGGAGCATCACGTGATCGCATTTATCTAGGTTGTTTTATATTTAAAAGAACCGGTCTTGCGCTCTTGTCCCATATGTACTGTGGAGTCTCCTGATGCATTGCCAACTTTATTTAATAATTTTGGAGTACGATACCGTTATGCATTCTAACGCATCCATCACAAACTAGGTCGAATCATCGTTGGAAAGATGTTCATCCAGCAGCCTCGACTGTAGTTCTGGGGCCAGAAACTGTGGGATGCACCATGAGTCGCAACATATATAGAGAAAAAGGTTTCCAAGCACATGTTCTGATGGTGTATTATTAACCTTTCCACTCAACCACGAGAAGAACAAAGAAGTTTGTGAGAAATGGAATTACCTTGCATAAGAGCCAATCTTCAGAAAGGTTAACCAAGGATGGTGAATGGCTCCGGAAAATATATATTTCAAGAGAGGCGACCTAAATGTACTCTCTCTGCCAAGGCTGACTCAATTATATTTGACACAATGAAAGGGAAGGTGTGCTTATGCTTGTAAAGTAGATCGACCAATATTATTCAGAGGATTAGTACAGAGGGTGCGGTGAAAATGCTAATCATTTGGTTAATTTAGGCCAATAAAGCAACCATGAACGGATATGATCCAAGCAAGAAATACAACTGGATTTTAAATGTAGAAGACCCAGGGAGACACAACATGTGAGCACACATGCAGCCAATTATTTGTGAAGGTATTCAAGCATCAAAGGACCAACTCAGTTCGAGGAAATGAGGCATAATCAGAGAAGCCATTATAAAACCCAGTGGCAATGGAACCACATGAAGAAGCTCATTGTATTTAAAAAAAAAAAAAAAAAAAAAATTCAAATCAAACAGCATGTACTCGGTGATCTGATCTGCGAAAGCAAAGCAATGACTTGTTTAAGGGTTCATCTATATTCTATATTACAGCTATAAATGATCTCTCTTGAAATGAGCGCACAAAAGGACCACTTGCAAGCAAGAGACGAAACCATGAAGGACATTTTAGGTCCCAGTGGTGAAGAGGCTCCAAGAAGAGAAGATCGTAACAAAAGAAAATTCGAGTCAGACAACATCTACTCGTAGATACAAGCTGAAAGATATCATCGAATATTATTTCACAAATGGATGTCCTCGAAAAGAAATCATTTTCCCAGCACGGTGCTGAATGCAAGATGAGAATGTAATATTTTTTAAGTGGTCAAGAATGGAAGAATTCCATTATTGTTTCAGATTTACAATCTCAAATTGTCAGGCACCTACTTGGTCCTGTCATCGCCACCCTGTCTGATGGTCATGCCTGCGGAAGCTTTCCTCCTCTTTTTGGCTGTACCTATCCAATGACCGAGAAGATGCTTCTCGCCCAAGGTTACGATCCTGTGACAGGGATTCAGAAAACAAAGTGGGATCAAGCAGTGAAATGATTTAAATGATAGCCAAAGCAAAGTTTTTTGAGTATTCTATTGCAATTGTTTGTGTGGAATATGAGTTGGGTCAGATTCATGAAGATAGATCATACATCGCGAAATAGCAAATCATCCATTTCAAGCATGTGGATCACACGTCCCATTTTTGGTCGTTTTGCCGCATCAGGGTCGACACACCGCAGGGCAACCAGAAGTGCCCGTTTGAGTGCTTTGGGAGATGGTTTCTCAGGCATCTTAGGATCCACAACCTGCTCAGCTTTCCTGTCTCCGACCATGATCTTCAACCATTCAACCAAATTCACCTAAGAAAGAACAGTACAAAAGGGTCAAATTTAGCTCAGTTATCTAAACAACAACAAGCTTTTTTCTTTCCTAGAGTATTTAAACAGATGATAGCTTGGACAGATCAGTCTGGTGGAAGAAAGCAACCTCTGAAGGTGGTTTTGTGTAATCCACAGGGGCTCTCCCAGATATGATCTCCATGATAAGCACCCCAAAGCTGTAAACATCACTTCTCTCATTCAGCATCCCAGTGCTAGCATACTCAGGTGCCACATAGCTGCAATAACCAATTAGAATAAGGTCTCATAAATCTCTAAACGCCACAAGGAGAATGTAAACATATTGATTAGGAATTCAAACTAACCCAAAAGTCCCCATGACGCGAGTTGTTACATAACTCCTCTCGGAACACAGGAGCTTGGCCAGACCAAAGTCAGACACCTTTGGATTCCACTGCTGGTCAAGTAGTATGTTGCTGGATTTGACATCACGGTGGACAACCTTTGGTTCAAGCCCCTCGTGAAGATAGGCCAACCTGTAAGCCATGTCATCAATATCTTAAGATTGATGGTTCAGTCTGACAGCTCAATTGAACTTGAGAAAAAAAATAATTGCATGCTTATGACCGAAAAGTTTGCTGGCAAAAGGGAGCACCATAAAGTGTAATAACTGGATTGGCTTAATTAGCTATATATAGATATTAAAAGACAAAAATAGGCTATCATTTAGAAAAAGGAGGCATGCTTTATGTACCCAACTGTGTAGGTTTTTCTCACCTAAAT
The DNA here is from genome assembly GCF_000442705.2 of Elaeis guineensis. NCBI lineage: Eukaryota > Viridiplantae > Streptophyta > Magnoliopsida > Arecales > Arecaceae > Elaeis > Elaeis guineensis. The sequence goes on from NC_025996.2 coordinate 24,307,450, forward strand.
GCAGCATGAAGCACACATCCTTCCCCTCTTATGTGCAAGCCCCATATGATATACAATCTTGGTCTTTGAGGCTTATGCCTCATGTCATTATGACTATGAGTGCAATGCCTCGTCATCGTGACTGTATGTGGTAAGCTAGCATATTAAACAGTCTTTCTGATATTTCTTATAAAATGCTCATAGTTAACAACCCTCTCATCAATTTAGACTGTTTTTTCAGTATATTGGCAGTGAGCTTCCTCTGTTAATTTCTATACACAAAATTTTTGCAGGAAAAATTTCTGTTGCTAATTTGATTCCCTCATCCAAGAGAAACTGAAACAAATATCATGGAAGAAATGATGTACCCTTTTGCCGTTCCCAGTATTATCTTCATCCTGATATCCCATGTTAGCGGACTCACAACTCCGACATCCCCATGAAGCCACTGATCCAGATTGCCATTGTCCACATACTCATAGACAAGCAACCTAGCCAAAACAGAAGGATGTAGGTAACCAATTAAAATATTCAGTCCACGGATACTCCATCTTAACATTGCACCAAACTGCTTCAAGACTTCAAAATAATTTTAACAAAGCATGTTAGCAGATTGATCCTTAGAGAAGGTAGAATACCTGTAAGCCCCCTCGACACAGTAACCAAGCAACCTGACCAGATTCTTGTGCCTAATGCGCCCAATTGTATCAACTTCTACTCTGAACTCCTTTTCCGCTTGACCCCTGAGAGACGAGAGCAAAGAAGAAAAAGGTGGTTTTATTTTACAAGTGCTCAAGAAATTAAGTAATTACGTTGAATGAAACCATACCACTGTGTGCTTAAAGGCACCACTTCAAAGAAAATTTTCTAACAAAACAATTCCTCGAAAAAGTGACAAACAACAAAAACACAGCATTATTTTTTTAAAAAAACAAAATCACAAACCTACAAGTGGAATTGGGTGAATCCCAATCTTTAACTTAAAATCTGCCGCCTAATTCTAGAAAACAACAAGTTACCGATTTTTCTAGATAAACAAACAAAACAAGCAAGGTGACAGAACACCTAAAACACATAAATCTAGAAGTGAAATGTCAACAGATTTCCAAATTTATCCTAAAATTCATCACCAACCAAAATGTGATTTAAAAAGCAACAAACTAGAGATGTTTCATCCACATAAATGAACAAAGAAGGGGTAAACGAACAACTAAAAAAAAAAAATTTCACTTTACCAGTAAAAAGAGAGCAAATTTCAAATTTTTATCCTAAAATCCAGCAGCAGTTGCAAAGATAGCGTGATTCATCGATGGATATGTGGTTGGAATAAATGCACGAACCTATTATTGAGCAAGTTCTTAACAGCGACCGTGGTGTTATTGGCCAGGAGCCCCCGGTATACGATCCCATACCCGCCCTCTCCAATGACATTCTCTTCGGCGAACCCGCCGGTGGCGCCCTCCAGTTCCCGCAGCGTGTACCAGTGCCCCCACCCCAGATGCGACATCTCTGGCGGGCCTCCACTCCCCATCGACGGCGTCGTCCCCTCCATTGTCCCCCGGCTCTCTCCGCTGGCAGTCCCCGTCGTCGACGACGACGGTGGAGCCGGCGCCGGAGCCGGTGGCCGGTGGTGCTCGGCCAGCACCACCCGGTGCTCCGCCTTGCCGCCGATGTCGATCTGGACTTCCGCGGGGGCGGCGGCGGCGGAGGATGGGGCCCGGTGACGTTCGTGGTAGTGGTGGACGATCTCGGGGATGTCCTTGGAGACGGGCGGGGTGGGATCCTGGAGGTGGAGTTTAAGAGGTTTCCCGGAGGGGGCGGCGGGGCGGCGGCGGCGGGAGGTGAGGCAGAGGGAGAGGAGAAAGAGGACCAGGACAATGGCGGCGCCGACGCAAATGCCGATCACCACCCACAGCTTCAACCCGAAGATGGACGTCGGCTTCGACAGCTCGCTGTTCAGAAAATCGCCGTTCCAGAACGACATTCTCAAATTATTGTCTCTCTTGTTCAGTGAATAAAAAGTAACAAGAATAAGAAAGAATTTGTGGAAGGGATAATGGCACTTCAATTTAAAAAAAAAAAAGAGGAGTTTTGGAGAGTGGAATGGAGATTGGGGAGGGAGAGGGGCGGTTTTCTTAGTACTTTGTCTCTGTTTTTGGTATGTGAGAACGGATAACTTTGGGGGGGTGGGTGAGGGTGCTGGTGGCTGGAGAGTGGAGAAGAAAATGGGGGTGGTTGAGAAGAGGGGGAGGAGGGGAGGGTGCCAGAAACGGTATCTCTCTTGTTTCGCTTTTGGTTTTTTGAATGCAGGTGGAGGGGGTGCTGACTGCTGACGTGTGTGTCCAAAGCTCAGGCAATGCCAGTTAACAGCATAATTTACTGTGGACAATTAAGAAGGGATTATGGGGAATTATGAGGGATTACGCTTTGCACCAAATTATTATTTTTGACAAATTGCATTCCTGGTAATTATGGAGATCTCCATTAATATATAAAGTTCCTTTTTTGGGTGGGGTAATATAGAGTTTTAGAAACAAAACAATCGGCCAATATGATAAAATTAAGATTTGTTAGTATTTTTTAAGATTTAATTTCACTATTTTGTATCTAAATTATTTTCAAAATATTACAATATATTTGATCCATATGTTGAGATGTCGAATTAAAAAATATCCAAAAATATCTTAAGATTGATGAAGATAAAAAAGATCGAGATTTGAGATATCTCAACAACTGATGATCATCTAGTTTTATATACCATAAAGGTTATAACTTAAGTATATCATCATTTATATGCTATCAAATTGATGCTCGGTGGGCTATTGGTTAGTGGTGCCAATATTTGATGTTTAAATTATTTATACATATAAAAAAGAGGATAGATCTCATCAAGATAGCCACACAAATTTGAGATATATAGGCAAAGATGCATAATATGTATTTACCATCAAACAATAATCACAGCTAGTTGACTAAATTTTGAATAGAAAATAGATGTCAGCAATTATGACTGTGATAGATACAACTTTCTCATATCTAATTAGAATAGTCACATTTTTATTATCTCCATTCTACTTTTAGTATTATATTTGTGTTTGATTCATGTTTCCATCAAAACTTATCTATTAAAGCACTTAGATTAAATATTATTTGAAAAATCTTTTTAGGTAGTTATTGAATTCTTCTCCCCTTTTTTATTGATTCTAGATAGTAATTTATCACCTTTTGATGATAAATAAGTGTTTATCTTGTTTATAAATAAGATACAACAAACATTGCATGGAAAACAATTATTAGTTTTGCTTAAAAATAAATTTAGACTCATTCAAAGCCTAAAGGCTTTTTCGGTATTATTTTGTTTTCTGTACCGAACAGATGAAATCCTTTTATTTTTCTAAATTACTGTAATATCTTCAGGGCTTGTGCAAACAGAGATCTAGTGCTTTTGAAAAAGAATGAATAGAATTAATAAATATCAAAAATTTTGTCAAAATGCTTCTTTTGCATCAATCTCAATGTGGCATTTCACTAACATTTTGTACAGAGACAAAAACGGAAAATAGCAATTATATTAAACAAGCCATAGGAAACCAATAATTTCACTTCTTTTTGAGTTTTTACACCCAAAAAAATTTACACTCCGTCTATATTATTTGTGTAACAATTTAGATATATTGATAATTGATGAAGGTGGGTCCGCTGCAATCTAGGCAGCAGAAGAAGTGAGAGGCTCGCAGGACGACCAGGGATCAAGTCCACACAATATTTCTTTGAAAAAGGTAAAATATAATTTACTTGGTCAAAAGAGCACTTGGTAGAGGGATGGACGCCACAGTGAAGAGGTACATGCATGCAGATCCAAATGTGGCAACGATAATGCTTTCAACCTTTATATATAATACTCAATTCTCCACCTCTTTACCAAAAATTAACATTAAATTCTCAATCTTCAATAATATATAGGTTTTCCTTCTTAAGTTGCTTTAAAATGAATACAAGATTAATGTCTGGTGGAACCAATTTCTTTGTTTCTCCTTCCTCTCACTTTTTATTGAGCCCATGACAATGGTCCTTCCTCCAAGCCAGTCAACTATTCCAACAAACTTGGTGACTAATGCTCTAATTTTTCTGTGGACTCCACAAAACAACAGTCATTTCAGGCTTTTTATCGCTCAGTTCAAGCAATCTCAACACCCAATTCTGCTTGTATATCAATTTGAGCAATATCTAGTTTTGGCATGTCCTCTCAAAGCATTGTCCTGTCCTAGCAAGTCATAGCTAAGCAGTGGAGCTTGGAAAGAAGAAAGGTATACTAGAACTTTCTTTTATTATTTTATTATTTTTTACATTAAATCTAGGTAAGAGCACTAGATTTTTTTAGAAAAATTAAGAGATTTTATTTTGCTGATACATTAAGTTGCAATCCATAACGTAAAAGTGACAACCTTTTGATATGAACTGCAGACATACCACCATTCTTTTGCTTCGTTACGTACTTAATTTAACTGATGCTCTCGATCTTCATTGGTCAGTTGATTGCATAGTTTTTTTTTTTGGTTGCTATATACATCACGTTATCCTTCCCTACAGATCGTATCCACTTGGTGTTATAACCTCTTGGTGTCTGTACAAGAAATTCCAGATTGAATTCCACTTATGATGGGGCTAAAGGTTTTGGAGTTATCAAGAGAGGATATTACTATGAAACTTGTCAATGGAACTCAACTCCACAAATATGGAGCAGCAGAGGGCAGAAAAATCTGCATATGTATCCTAGAATCGATCACTTGAAAACCAAAGGACAGAGAAGTTTTAAAGATACCTACCACAGCTTGTGGTCCATCAGAACATCTCGCAAGCAATGACAAGCTTAGAAATTTTTTATTATAAAAAAAAAAAAATCCATCTTTAATCACAAAATGCATGTTATTCTGGTCGGATGTGCATTTGTGCATGATTTTGCATGTACCCACGATGTGTAAGATCTAGTGCTTTGATCTTCTCGTTCAGCTGGGCAATGATGCTTTTTTTCATGTGGATCTGGGTATTCCAAACTTGCAAAGAAAAGCCAGTATCAAGATTCATCAAATTAAGGCTTTGGAATCACTTTCAAATAAAAGGGTTGATTCCTGTACTTTTTCTCTTATAATTTGAGAGAAGTTGAGATCATCTTTAAGCCATCCAGGATGCCTTCAAGCTCAAGCAAATTGATATTCTGGCACTTTATCTGCTTCAAGTTTAGAAACATATTATCACCCCTGCAAATTTTCAGCAGTTACTTCATACCTGGAAAGGGATTCAGAGAGTAAGGGCACTAATAGAGTTGCACACACGCACAAAAAAAAGAAGAAGGGCTATAAGAGAATCTTTCCAGTAGACTCCCACAGGAGTAGAGGTTTTAGGATTAAGATGGCAGCCCCACTTCTCATCAAGAATAAAACTTTCTGGCTTGTGATTACAGGACTACAGAGTTCATAGCTTAGGACTTGTTCAAACAAGAATTCGGAATGAAGTTCCTGATTAAAATGTTCTAGATATCACTCGTGTCTGCAACATGCCAAACCACACTTTGACCAGAGAGAAGGTTACAGCTGTTATGCCAGAGGATTTACCACTGTAGGCTTCTGTCCCTTTAATTTCCACAATTCAAGTCCCACAATCAGATTTGAGTCACGGTTCCTCAGAATTTTCATATAAATAGCTTGAAGTTCCCCCTTGAGTGCATATTCCACCAAACCAGCTACCATGGCATGATAACTGACGTTCTGACCAAGACCACTGCTCCCGGAAGTTCCTATATGAAGTTAATGCATAACTATTTGTCACAACCCCAACCTGATTGTCTAGCATCTACAAGAGTGCTGAATTGCCTTTCATCACATAACCAGTTGCTTCTGCAGGCACCTCTGAATCTGATGTTTGTGGGAGCTAATATTCTCATGCTAAAATAGGAGGAAAGAATATTTGGTTCTTCTTATCAACAAAAGCACAAGCAAGCAAATTGAGATCCATTAAAGAATTAGTTACCGGGAGCAAAAATAAGTTCACTTAGGTACTTTTGTTATACTTCTAACTTGCTGTCAGGGACAGCCTATCAGAAGAGACTATAAAATCAGCATGGCTGATTACTTTTAAGTTAGGATGACAGTGCCATGCCTCAGATTATTCAGGAAAAGGGTAAAAGTTAAGAACCAAATTATTCAACCTATTTGATTCAAGAGTTTTAACATAATAAACATAAAAATTTTCTGAGCAAACAGAGTGATTCATGATGCTTATTTACCATCAGAGCAAGGGCAGTAGCATCCAATACCTAGCATATGACTGACAACAAGCAGTATCTTCCCTTGTTATGCAATGACATCACTTCCTCATCAGAAGAACCACAGTATGTGCTGCTATACTTCGATTTTCTCCAAGACTATCAACTTTCTCATGTGTTTTTGCTTTGAGGTTTACGACTGACGGGTTGGCTCCAAGCAGATCGCATAAGTTGGTCCTGATGGCCTCCTTATGTGGGCTCAGCTTTGGCTTTTGCAGAATTAAAGTGGCATCCAAGTTTCCAAGCTCATAACCTGCCTCATGCATTAGCCTTACCTGGCATGGAGTGGTATTAGTGAGAAACTGTATTTCACCAAGTTAGTTGATTGTTTGACTAAGAAGAAATAAAATTTGATAAGAAGATTCAGTAATTACTTCAGGTTTAGATGAAGCCATGAAGGAAAGGGATCAAATACCAAAGGTGGAAACAAAGATGATTACAACAATACATGTGAGCATCCTTTTGCTGATGGCAGAGAAAGATAAGCTGAAGCATACGAGAAAATAAAGACATGATTTGTGAGATTACACAAACAACAGACTAGATCATCAATTGGTAGTCTTCCACCTAGTGGGGAAAGTATACAGCGTGAAATGACAGCTTTAATTCTTTCCGGATAAGAGAACACAAGTATAGAGGGAGACCTGCTGAACCAGTCGATTGACTGCTTCAGTTATTACCAGTTTCCCAGTACTACTCACATGCACCTTTTTATATTCCACCTAAAAAAGTCCACTGAGGAATTTACATGGTTTTTCCCTCAATACACACAAAATTATGATTGGCGACATTCCCTCCTCCCCAATCTGAATTGACAGCGCAAAGCAGCACATCAATGCTAGCCATGACACAGCAAGCAAAAGTCAATCCTAGGAATTAATTACTACCTACAAGCATGTGCAATCATAACCAAGCTCTAGAACAAACATCTTATTGCATCTTAAGGTCATCATTGTGCACAAGGCTCCCACCACTACTGGGTCTAGGGAGATCAGATTTATGCAGCCTTGCTCTCGCTTGTGCAGAGGTTGGAGCAACCTTACAGTTGCACCAAGGCCTACCCTCAAGTGTCTTATCATGTCTTGTTGCCTTCAAGTAAAGCATGGAATAGGTTACCATTTCCAATCTGTTTAGGTCATTCCAAGTGTAACCAAAATAATTTTGTCTAAAACTTGCTGGATGATGTAAAAAATAATATACACTGTATGCAGCTTTTTCTTTTGCCTTTTCACCTGTTTCTTGGAAGAAAATTGGAGGAAATAAAGCCAAAATCATCTGGTTGAATTGGACCTTAAGAGCTCCAATCCGAAGAATGGGAGCTCAGGAAAAGATCAATTTCACCCTAGAGAAGCCCAAATGCAGACATGGAACCATTCATATGTTTCTGACCGTTAAAAAATATTAAAAATAATGTAATGTCTTGGATATTTTCAAAGAATGAAAAATAGTAAATATAACACCGATAGTTATGCTTGAAACATGAGAATGCTTGCGTATAAGCTCAAATAATAGTAGCAGATGAGAACATATGTTGATGGTAGGAGGATGAAACAGAGAATTAAATAAATTTCATATACAGTTTGAAGTTTCCCTTAAAATGAACCAAAACTATCCCTTTAACTGGTTTGATGCCTTTTATAGAACATTATTTAGTTCATTATCATATCTGTGTTGTTTCTTCATTTCTTTAATGCTACAAGTACTTCTTAAAATTTAAGATAAATTATTGTCACGTTCTAGAAAATTGAAAGCATTCAGGAGTTTGGTACTAAGAAATTCAAGTGCAATATAGTTGGCCTCGATGTAAAAGACCGTTTTAGGTTTCTAAAAGATTTTTTAAAGGGGAAAGAGGGAAAAAGGCATCCATGCAGGAGATCAAGCCGTTCACACTATATTTGCAATATTTAAGTTCTTATGAATCATCAACTTGACCCTAGCTTAAATCAAAATTGTTTACCCCACTACCAGCTGCAAATGCCATTAGATTGAATACCAGTGCACTCCCATGAATTGCACCAGGACATGCCCCAGACGTTGCGGTTCTTAGGAGCATTAACAAGTATGCACCTAGATCCACCGAGTTCTGCTAGATCTCCCAGCTTGTGCACTAGCACTCATTGGCGATTATTGATAGCGATCCAAAACTCTTTTAAGCTTGCCCATCTTATGTAGAACACACACTATTCGGTGTAGATGGAATATGCCATTTCAGGATCCAAAAATAATCACCAATTAAATCAAGCAACAATAGTGGAAGAAACATTATAGAAGAGAGAAACAAATTTATTCAAAAGAAAATAAGGACTGAAATAATGAGTTTGGCTCTTGTTCTCAAAAATGCCTCAACTCACTAAAAGGAACCCTCTCCTATTACTAATCACATAACTCTCTCCTCTTAATAAAACAACAGTCTCTCTCCCATCACCATCTCCGACCAAAAGATAAAAACATCACTATTCCACTTCAACCAAAAAACAAAGTTAAATATATTATGCTTAAGGCTCAACCTACCTTAACATAAAACATCATTAAACAAGTTTGTAACAAAATAGGGACTTAGCGATGAATGTCAACACTCATTGCAAAATCCATATAGACAATGTTGGATTTGCCAATGTTGTGAATGCTACAATAGCCACTATTATTATTGCCATAATAAAAGCAACATGCAATGACTTATTGAACTAATAATAAACAACATAGCTTATTTATTGGCTCGAACAATAATACCTTCATTGGCTCGTCTCTTTCAATGCATATATCAAAATCGACAATGTTGACCAACATTTTCTTTTAGCATTGACTCCCTAGTCATTATACCAAAATTCCATCGAGCATCTAGCTTACACCCTTAAACATCAAGTTGTCAATTTTAATCACTGCTCTTCAAAGTATCGGCCATTACCTACACAGAAGTGAAAGTAGCAATAAAACTTTGACTATGTTCACCTGCCGATAGTTGAGCAACTCCATGAATCTGCATATAGCAGGTACCTATATATGAAATCAAATCCTTATACATAGAGTATTCTAATTGTTTGAACTTTGAAGTAGTTTCAAAATTAACAAACACACCAAAAGCCTCATTGAACACCAAGGCACAATATGAATTGTTGAAACCAAGCATATCTTTATGTCTCTTGATCTCTGAAATTACTTCAAAGTTAGTCAGCTCTTTCATCCTCATGGTTAACTAAATCTCCAAAAGTAAATATCCATATATTGGATAGCTTTAGCATAAGACTCTTTTACATGATTTGACTCCTCAACATAGATCTCTATGATCGGATCAACTATAGCATCCTTCGATTCCTCACAAGCAACTTCAAAATCAATCGATTCTTTAATCACTATCTTTTCTAAACTTGATACAGCATCCATCTGATTAAACCCCTCTTGCTCCAAATTTGTTTCTTGACTTGAATTGATCCTTGAGCTAATCAACCTTTCTATGCTCTAAGCCTTTCGAACTTGATCCAGCCTTTGAATGATCAAGCTCTTCCTGCTTCAAATCTTCAGATTTAAATCATTTTTTCTTTTTTTTTTTGGGATTTTCGAAAAAGCCTAAAACCTTCTTTGGCTCCTTTATATCCTGAATATGAAGATAATTCTCTTTATTAATTGCATCTTGAAAAATCCACATCACCTTCTTAGCTTTCAAGTTCTACTTTTTTCTTTCAACCTCATTATTAAGAGTATCTATTGGCACCATCTCTAACTCTTCCAAGATATTCCACAAATTTTGTCCCATTAAATAAAAACTTAATAATAGACTTCCAAATTGGATAATAAGTGTTGTTCAACTTATTGAGATAAATAGTAGTAATAAAAGCAGCCGTATGTATATTCGTGGAGTCAGGCATACTAATCTTAATAAGAGAGATGGCAATAGCATTAGCCATGATGATTCACCTATTAAATCATCAAAATAAGAGTCCACACACTTGCACTGCTGCATAGCAAATTACTAGAAATTCTAGAAACATGTCGAACTATGAACACATGAACCACTAACAATTAACTTAGTATTCCAAAAACTGTGCTCCAAAAAATCAAATCAAGGCCGCAAACCACTTGGCCATACTCCAAACTTGCTCTGATACCATGTAGAGCCACAATCATGTGAACCACTAATCTCAAAGTCTATGCAGAACCACAGACATATGAACCACTAATCTTAGAATTTATGATTCTGATACCATGTAGAATAGCATGCTATTCGGTGTAGATTGAATGTACCCACCCAAGATTCAAAATAATCACCAATTAAATCAAGTCACAGTAGTGGAAAAAAATTGAGAGAGAAATAAATTTATTCGAAAGAAAATAAGATGAAACAATAAGTTCGACTCCCACTTTTGCGTAACTTTTCTATGACTCTTCATGTAACTCTTTCCTTAACAAAACCACACTCTTGCTCCTACCACAAGACAAAAAATATCACTATCTCCTGCTAAAAGATTAAAAACATCACTATCCTAGTTCAACTAAAAAACAAATTTGAATATATTATGCCTAAGCTCAACCTAAATTAACATAGAGCAGCCTTAAACAAATCTCTAACTTAGCAATAAATCTTAACATGACATATATCCTATAGGAGATGACAATAATATTGCCTTTGACATTTTCTTATTCATTTTTTCCCATGCCAATAGCATCCGTTGTGAGGGTATTACCTGTAATTGCTATATCAAAATTATATCATCATTGGGATACTATAAATTGTCCCAAAAACATATAAGTGTTGACTATGCAAGAGACCTCTCATCTTGAAGTAGAATTTATCTTATGAACCTTGTACTAATTAACTTTAGCTAAGCATATGAATTTACATGGGTCAAGTTCACTATATAATCTTACAACTCATAACTTCTATCGAGCTAGGTAACTATATATTTAATGTAGTTTTAGTTACAATATATATTAACTAAATAAGCTGCTCTATTATGACAGATGACCCATTAGATTCTTATTGCACAAACTCATTCTCATATAGGTAGTAGAAAGAGTGCTATTGACCTGGGGCCACCATTTTGCAATTTATTAGGCTGTTGAATCATAATCCATGACAGCTATAGAGCCACCATAAGGAAGCTACACTTTCAAAATGGTTGTGTAGGCCAATGTTCCATGGCAATCAGTTATAAGTAACTGAAGTCCCATAAACAGCACTCCATGGGCATTCTGAAAGGATATGTTCTTCTCATCTCATTCAAAAAGTGTCACAATTGGCATGGAGTTTCAGAATGTACTGCTAAATGCACTGCAATGCAAGTATTGAGACTCCAACAAGTCAGAGCAAAATACCCCAAAATAATACGAGTAAAATATATTCAATATTTGGCTCTGCTGAGTGATCAAATTGGCGTCAACATACTTACATGTGTCCTGCTTGTGCGTGTGCATGAACGTATGTGCCTCTATCTGTGCACACACATGTATGCATGCATGCATGCATTTCTTCATAAAAAAGTAAGTTCTTCTATGCAAACATTTCATATAGGTTGAAGCATCGGACACCTTGAAACATCTTGGTACCCAATATTGGAGTATAATGAATCATGCCTTTGAACTGTAGAAGAACTAACGATCCAATACAAAACACATAAATGGAAAAACCACGGTTCATTACTGCAGGTTGCACACTGCGTCATGGGCCCTTATCTGATCATTAACAGACAAATTCAATTCAGATTTAGGACAACGCATTCCATATGCAGTACTAGAAGCAAGCCACAACTCTAGCACACAATCATCGCATCAAGATTGCAACAAAATTCTATGGTAAAATCAATAAAACGAATGGAAACTCACAGCCTCTCTCACGAAGACAGAAGAAGCCGCTCCCTTCCACTTCGGGTCCGAGTCTGGAAAAATCTGGCCTATATCGGGAAGCCCCAACGCCCCCAAAATCGCGTCCACCACACAGTGAAGCAGCACATCCCCTGCAACGGAAGCAATCAATATAAAAAATAATAATAAAAAATCTAAAAACCCCAAACGAATCCCATCCCAATTGAAACAAATAATCTGTGCTAAATACCATCCGAGTGCGCCTCGCATCCCCGGTCGTGGGGGATATTGATGCCACCAATTATCAGAGGGAGACCTGGCTCGAGGCGGTGGAGATCGAATCCATGCCCTACCCGGAGAGGGAGAGCAGGAGGAGGAGAGGAGGGCTGAGCCGCGGGTTTCACAGAGTCCTGCTGCTCCACCTGGACGGCGGCGACGGCGGTCACCAGCCGGGGGTTCGGCGGCAGACGCCGGAGGGATCGAGGAAAGGCAGAGATGGAACTAGGAACGGAGGTGGTAGAGGGAAGAGAGAGGGGTCGTCTTTGGGCGGGTTTGGAGGGGATTGGGGAGGCCAAGAAGAGGGAAGAGGAAGCCATGGTCGAGCAGTGAGAGCCAGAGAGGGAGGGAGAGAAAAGTTGCATGTAACGGTAGTATATTTTAATTGTGGAGGCGAGAAATCCTTGGAGGGCACGGCGTGAGGGATCACGGAAGCTAGGATCCACGAGGTTCGAATGTTGCGTTTTTCTTTTCTCGGTCCGATAATGCTCTCGCCGTTCAGGGGTTCGCCCGGTTTACACTCTTTTATCAGACGTTATCACGGCGACTCGACGAATCACTCAACTTAGGTGTGTAGGCATTTCAACTTGCTGATAATTTTAGCTGCACATGCTCCACGTTCGCTGCTGGAAAACATTGAATCTTTTGTGCCACTAATTGTTAGAAAGGTATGTTTGAATGTTTCACCAGTACAGCTATAAAAATTCTTGCTATATTGACAGATATTATGTACTTTGCGTGGAACACGGGTTTTTTCTTTTTCGAGACTATTATTGAAACGTAACATGATAGAAAGGGTACAACGCTTCAAATTTTAAACCAATTGACAGAAACAATGCCAAAAAAAAAAGAGATACATACTGTTGCGGCCAATCGCCTCGTCGCCCGATCGCCGGAAAGCGTGTACCTGCAAAAGAAAATCCGCACTGACCGGAGGCGGCTCCGACGGGGACCCTCCGACGGTCAAGTCAGAGAGGTGACTGGGCAACAGTGAAATGCAGACAGAGAGCTCTGAGAAGGAGAGAGGGAGAGGAAGAGAGAGGAGCGAGCCTGCGTATGTGGGAGAGACGAGCGGATCGATCGATCTCTCGCACTGTTGCCTTCCCCGGTTTATATAGTGGAGCACAGTATGACGCCATCATTAATGGCGCGGACAAGTGAGGAACTGTCAACTCACTGTAGACTGTTAGAGCCGCCGTGAAAATGTCATGTCGCCGTGTAGCCGTCTAATCACCAGGGTTGACCCGGCTCTCGGCGGGACAATGCCCCTAGGTAACTGTGCCGCATGTCCGTGTCAGAGCTGACAACGTCTGGCGGCCGTACGGTGGTTGGTGGAGTCGGCCGACCCAAGGTCGGTGGCCAGCAGAGTGGCGTCGGACTCCTCCGTCGGTCGGCGAGCTTCATGTGGGTCGGCTACCGGACCTCTGGGTTTAGTCGGTCGGGAATGGACCGTGGAATGGCCGCAGTTAGCCGCTGATGGCGTCCGTCGGCCTGTCGCCCGACTTACGATCGGCCAGTCAGAGTCGTCCGTCGGGCCGTTGGTTAGTCGGTCGGGCTGCCAGCCGGTCGGGCCCTCCGATAGTCGGTCGGGTGGTCGGGCCGCCAGCCGGTCGGGCCCTCCGATAGTCGGTCGGTCGGTCGGGCCGCCAGCCGGTCGGGCCCTCCGATAGTCGGTCGGTCGGTCGGTGGGTATCCCCCAACAGTTGCCCCCCTCCACTCCTAAGTCGGGTGGAGAGCTGGCCGATGCCTTCATTCGGGTAGCAAGATCGGACGACTGGGAGTGGATTTGTCGCATATGCAGATCCGACCGTACCGCCGGCTGATCCGTTGTCAGACACCTCACGAATCCCAAGGGATCCGAACGTCTAGTCGATGCCAGAAGTCGCGCCGGCGTCCGGTGTCAGACGCCGCGTCTTGTCGCCGTCAGTCGTCACGTCGGTGTCAGAAGATCGGGTGCCGGACGATACGGCGTCAGTCGATCGGATATTCGGCGCCGATCGCGGGTGAGGCGTCCCATCGGGAACGCGGACCGGCACGGGCGGCCGACTGCGGAGCCAACCTCCGCGTGCCGCGTGTCATGGTGGTTGGCCGGTGTCTACTCCGGCATTTAATGAGGGCGGTGCGGGCGTCCCAGGACGAAGCGCGCCGAATCCTCAGCCAACCGGCGGGCGCCACGCGTCGCGCATCTGGAGGTCTTTGGTCGGCGCGGAAGCATCTCGGCCGTCGGTCGGCCCTATATATATAGGACCTCCCGGACCCTGACCCACATTTGCCATTTGCTGGGGAAACTCTGTCCGGGCGATTTCTCGGTCGTCGCGGGCAGAGCTCTTCTCTACTTCCGGAGGGTCCATCGGGTTCGTGGTCCTCCTTCCCCTTCTTCCTTCCTTTCTTCCCTTTCTCCTCTTTCGGTCCCTGCACAATGACCAGGAAACCGACTCAGGGAGCTCGGTCGGGGAACCCGACCGACGACACCCGATCGGCTCCGGAAGATGAGGCCTCCTCGCTTTCGGGGCCGAACGTCGATCAGCTTCGGGAGCACTATCGCATCCCGGAGCAGTTTCGGCTCTCTGCTCCAGGGGCCGGCGGTCGGGTCAACGACCCTCCGCCTGGTGACCTGGCGCTGTATGTCGAAGACCTTCGCGCGGGTCTTCGGCTCCCGATTCCGGAGTTCGTCCGGAATCTGCTTGATTACTACGGACTCTGTCCGGCGCAACTGGCGCCGAACTCTGTCCGGCTAATCATTTCTTTCACGCTGTTGTGTCAGCTCTTGCCGACCAACCCTCGCGTTTCCCTCTTCCGGGCATTTTTTGTGCTCCGACCCCACCCTAAAGCCCGAGGGTGGTGGCTCTTCAACCCCCGGAAGGGTCTTGCCTTCATAACCGGTCTTCCATCGTCCATTCATGGATGGAAGAACCAGTTTTTCTTTGTTTCCTCTTCCTCCTCTTGGGGCTTTCCTTCTCGCTGGGGTGTACCCCGAACTGAGGCCAACGACAACAGTCGGGTCGACGTGGACGACCGGGAGGACTTCCACCGACTCAAAGATATGTCGGTCCCGAAGCAGAGGGAGCTTGTTACCGAGCAAGCTCTCTATGATGCCGGCCTGAGTCTGGTCCCCCGAATAGGTATCGCCCGATCTCCTAGCTTTTCTTTTTGTTCGGCTTTAGGGTAGTTCTGGTCCGGCCTTTGACACTGGTCGGTTTTGCAGGGACACCGCCGAGGATGAGGCCGACCGATGCCGAAATTCGTCAATTTGCCGCCGCGAGGAAGAGGCCAGCGCCGGGGGCAGGCCCTTCGCGCCCTTCCAAGAGACCAGCCCCAGTCCCGCCGACCGTGGAAGCGTCGGCGACCGAGGGGTCGGAGCCGATCATAGCCCTCGTGGCTCCGACCGTCCGAGTCGAGGAGAGGCCGACCGAGGAAGTGGCCGAAGGAGTGTCGGCGGTTTCGCCGCCGCGGGTGGAGCCGGATGTCGTTCGGGAAGCCGAACATCGTCCGGAGGCGTCCGCTGGCGCAACGGGGGGCGCCGGGTCGAACTCCAGCGTCCCATCGCTGCCAGCCCCGTCGGTCGGGGCAGCTGATCGGGGGAAAGCCCCGATGGAGCCCTCGGAGGAGGAGAGATCAATGCCCCCAGCGCATACTACCCTGAGGGTGCGTCGGCCTTGGCCGACCACAACCTTGCGAGGAGGTTGTGCCAGGGGATCCTCCTCCCTACCGACGTTCAGTCGTTGCGGTCTCGGCAGGTGACCGAAATGCTGTCGCGGTTCTACCCGACAATGGTGGAGGTAAGCTTCGCGTCACCTTTTTCCTTAGAAAAATTTTTGCTTGCCACATAATTCTGACAAAGCTTTTTTCCGTCGGCAGCTGATCTTCACCATGTCCGAGTTGGAGGCCGGATACCGAAGGTTCGGCGACGTTCGGGCAGCCTTCAAGGAAAGGTCGGCGGCGGCCGAGGCCGAAAGAGCGAGGCTGGTCGACCAACTGCAGGAGTCGGTCGACCGGGAGGCCAGGTTGACGGACGAGGTCTCCCGGCTTATGGCCGAACTGAAGTCGGCCAAGAAGGAGGCCAAGCACAAAGGTCGGGTCGTGCGTCGTCTTCGACGCGAACGGGACGCTGCCACCTCCGAACTCCAAGGGGAACGCGAGCAACTTCGGGCCAGCCTGGGGAAGCTCGCGGAAACCGAAGAGGATTTGTCCATCGCCCAAATCGACGCCGAAATTGCTAGGGCCGAGGCGGAGTTGGCGAGGGAGGAGCTGGCCCATACTGAGGACGAGGTACGGTCGGCGAGGGAGTCGGCCGATCGTGCGGTTGAGGACTTCCGGGCCTCCGACCGGTACAAGGAGGAGATGCTCGAGTCGGGCTTCGCCTCCTACCGGGTCGGGTTCGAGGACGGTCGGGATGCCGTCCATGCCTTGTACCCGGAGGTGGACGTCAGCCGAGTCGCCCCGCTACTCGCCGAAGAGGAGGGAACCGAAGAGGAGGCCGACCACCTGTCGGGAGGCGTCATCCCAGCGGAGGAAGCCGTCCCGGAGCAGGAGCCGACCGGAGGTCCCTTGCCGACTGAAGGACATCCTTCTGCCGTCGACCCAGCGCCGCTCATGGTCGAGACGCCGATTCTTCCCGATCCTCCGTCGGTCGAAGAAATTATCCAGGACGAATGATCGGTCCAGCCGACTGTCTTCCTTTTGTTTCTTCTTGAAAATACATGTAATCGGCTTCGGCCCGACTTTGTAATTTCTTTTAATCAATGAATGAAATTGTCTTCTCTTTTCCTTCTTGTTTGTAATGTTTCTTATCGCTGTAATGTCGAACCCTAGTCACCAACTTAGAGAAGTCGCCAACTCGGGTAAGTCGGTAGGACTTAACCGGCTTGCACAGCTCCGAAGTAGCTCGTGTCCCGACTTTAGGTCGGTTTCCAATAATTGTAGTCGCCATTCGGGCGCATCTGTCAAGTAGGGAGCCGACCGAACCTAGTAAAGGTTCGGCAGTCGGACCTCCGTAGATGCACTTAGTCGGTCATCATCCGGCGCAGTGTCGGGGGTATGATAGTAAGTCGGGTCCCCATGCTCTTGCGTCGGGTTTTGTGTCTTTTGACAGACGGTGGCAAGCCGAGTGTCGTTCAGCCGGCCGTAGGTCGGTCGGCGAGTAGTGGGTGCGACTAAGGTCGCGTCATATGATAGACGGTGGTAAGCCGAATATCCCTCGACCGGCCGTAGCCTGGTCGGAAGTCGCGGCAATAGCCGCGTGGGCTTTTAGCCTTTCTTCGGTCGGGGCCCGATCGGCTAGTCGGGTCCTGGGACGCCCTGGGATGCCCGCACCGCCCTCATTAAATGCCGGAGTAGACACCGGCCAACCACCATGACACGCGGCACGCGGAGGTTGGCTCCACAGTCGGCCGCCCGCGCCGGTCCGCGTTCCCGATGGGACGCCTCACCCGCGATCGGCGCCGAATATCCGATCGACTGACGCCGTATCGTCCGGCACCCGATCTTCTGACACCGACGTGACGACTGACGGCGACAAGACGCGGCGTCTGACACCGGACGCCGGCGCGACTTCTGGCATCGACTAGACGTTCGGATCCCTTGGGATTCGTGAGGTGTCTGACAACGGATCAGCCGGCGGTACGGTCGGATCTGCATATGCGACAAATCCACTCTCAGTCGTCCGATCTTGCTACCCGAATGAAGGCATCGGCCAGCTCTCCACCCGACTTAGGAGTGGAGGGGGGCAACTGTTGGGGGATACCCACCGACCGACCGACCGACTATCGGAGGGCCCGACCGGCTGGCGGCCCGACCGACCGACCGACTATCGGAGGGCCCGACCGGCTGGCGGCCCGACCACCCGACCGACTATCGGAGGGCCCGACCGGCTGGCAGCCCGACCGACTAACCAACGGCCCGACGGACGACTCTGACTGGCCGATCGTAAGTCGGGCGACAGGCCGACGGACGCCATCAGCGGCTAACTGCGGCCATTCTACGGTCCATTCCCGACCGACTAAACCCAGAGGTCCGGTAGCCGACCCACATGAAGCTCGCCGACCGACGGAGGAGTCCGACGCCACTCTGCTGGCCACCGACCTTGGGTCGGCCGACTCCACCAACCACCGTACGGCCGCCAGACGTTGTCAGCTCTGACACGGACATGCGGCACAGTTACCTAGGGGCATTGTCCCGCCGAGAGCCGGGTCAACCCTGGTGATTAGACGGCTACACGGCGACATGACATTTTCACGGCGGCTCTGACAGTCTACAGTGAGTTGACAGTTCCTCACTTGTCCGCGCCATTAATGATGGCGCCATACTGTGCTCCACTATATAAACCGGGGAAGGCAACAGTGCGAGGGATCGATCGATCCGCTCGTCTCTCCCACATACGCAGGCTCGCTCCTCTCTCTTCCTCTCCCTCTCTCCTTCTCAGAGCTCTCTGTCTGCATTTCACTGTTGCCCAGTCACCTCTCTGACTTGACCGTCGGAGGGTCCCCGCCGGAGCCGCCTCCGATCAGTGCGGACTTCCTTTTGCAGGTGCACGCTTCCCGGCGATCGGGCGACGAGGCGATTGGCCGCAACACATACATAAATACATACATACATACATACATACATACATACATATATATATATATACATATATATATATATATACATATATATATATATATATATATATATATATATATATATATATATATATATATATATATATGCAAGAAAGAGCAATTGATTTTATTTTCCAAAATTAATAACTAAATAATTTTTTATCCAGATATCTCATGCAATCCACAACTTAAGGGGAAAAAAAAAAGGAGACTTTCTATGCATGATAAGTTTGAAAGGGTGACTGAACTTCATTTTTTTTTTTGGAAGATGGGGGACTGAAATTATCAATTTGAATAAAATTCGACCTTCTGTATAATTTCAATTGAACTTTCCTTCATCAACCTTGCTCTCTCCCATGCAATTTTTGCCGAAGTTCGGACGTCCTGTGAACCGTTGGCTGTCAAATGCCATGAGCTCAGTTCCAATACTCCTGGAACCGGAGCCTCTCCCACATCCAAAGTCGCAAGAAGCCACTCTATTCCTTCCCGTTTGATTTCGGTTACTCATTTAATTTACCCTCATCTTCGGTGAGCTTAAACATCCTCATCCCCGACCTCTCTCAGCGATCGCGACGGCTCTTCCCCCTATTCCCCACCTCAAACCCCGCCACCGTTACGGCACCTCCCGGCGGCCGCCTCTTCGTGAAGCCCACTATTTCCGGCGATAGAGTAAGGAGGGCAGCTCGCCGGCGAGCGACGGAGCTCCTCCACCGGCCCCAGTGGAAGAGCTCGCCGGAGCTCCTCCACCGGCCCAAGTGGTGGGCCCAAGGAAGACTTTCAGCTCTCCTACTTCGTAACAGGCTTGGAAGAACTTGGGCATTCATCATCTTCTCAAATTTAACTTACGATGTTAAATTTTCAGTTCATTGATTAATTGAAGAGCAATTCTGATTTGTTAAAGTTCACTTTGTCTTTTTTTTTTTAAAAAAAAAAAAAGGAATGAATGAATAAAAGAAACGATTTTGTCTACTTTTTGGACATTGGGGAAGTTCTAGATTTTCGTTATGGAAAATTTGGTCGCAGAGATACAATGAGTAAATGGAACGAGTGATTACTAATTCTGTCGTTGGTTTTTATTTAATTGAATCTAAATGAGATATAGGACAAGTGTTAACAGGGCAAAGACTTTCTCGTTGGAACAAGAGAATAGATGACCAGAGCCCACCAGAGAGTTGTGGGTGGGATGCAATAGTAATTGACCATAGACTCATCAAAAAACAAAAATGAAGTAGCGAGCTAAAATAAACAGCTAGTAGCAAATCCTTGGGGCTCATGTCTGTAGAAAACTTCAAAGATCATTATTGACTTTTATTTACTAGTTAGTGTAAAGTCAATTCAAAATTTGATGACCCGCCGCCATTGAATTTTGCTTTGAATCTACACAAAAGCTGTTTACAGTCTTTTATGTTGCTAACCTTTGAATGGTCTTTAGAACTTGATGATCCTATAGTGAGACAAATTTGACAAAGTTACTATGATGAAGACAATGCCATTTTGGTCCCGCTGGCGCTGATGAATATTCCATGGATTCTTGAATTAATATTGGCGTATATTTAGAGCAGTGTCACTCTGACACGCATGTGTTCCAGTTGTTACCATGTGCGTTGGTATGCAACACTTTAGACATCTAAACAAATCTAATATGGAAATAGTATTTACCATGCACAGAAATGATTAGATACATAGGTAATTACATATATAAATATGTGAAGCAGTACTTAGTTGACTGGTCAATGGTACTCTTTCTTTAAAAGACTTGGTTTTCTGTTATATTATATATGAGAGAATAAGAATTTTGTGCTAGATAAACATATAAAAATAAGCATGCATATGTTGGAAAGACTATAGGTTTGACTATTCAATGGTGCCTTCTTTTGAAAAACGTGATTTTATCTAAAATATGTAAAAGGGATGCAAGGAAAAAGCAGCACACTTAACTAGAAATGTTTAGAAACCTAAAATTATCCTTCTTTGTGCTCGGAATGGTTGAGAGTTGGACTTTCAGCAATTTTGTCAATATATTCAGGTAAGCATGCCTCAAAATATTTTCACATCCTTAAACTAGTAAGCATGCTACAATGGAAACTAAGCAACAATCTATGCAGTATCTCTCATTAGACATCATCCGCCAA
Organism: Elaeis guineensis; assembly: GCF_000442705.2. NCBI lineage: Eukaryota > Viridiplantae > Streptophyta > Magnoliopsida > Arecales > Arecaceae > Elaeis > Elaeis guineensis. Next base: position 24,328,554 of record NC_025996.2, read on the forward strand.
ATGCAAGGAGTCATATTATATGACATATTCCACGCTGGGGGGCCATGTATTTAACCATCGTAGTTTCATAGGCCATTGAAGAAAACCCACTTTGGTATTTGTAACCTTAACCAACAAACCTTCTCTTTAGGTTTGGCTGAAGGATCAAAAGCATTGTTCTACCAAGTCTATGACATTGTATATCCTCTAACATCGTATATCACAATAGAACTTGACATAGTATATAAGCATATTATTCATACATAATACTACGGTTGTTTTCCAGACTAGGGGTCAGCAGGCCATTTCCAAAGATAAGGGCATTGCACACATAAGATAAGGGCAGATACTGACAATCCTTTCTGATCGATCTGCTTCCATTTTGTCTCTCTCATTTTACATTATTTATGGTCCAACCATTCCGGTATTCAACATTCTACCATAGAGTATAGAATCTTATGATATCATCTTACAATCTTGCTTGTGAAGCGTGTTTTCTCAATACAAAATCAATTTAGCTGTTCCTCTAATTCTTGTTTTCAAATATTACTTGTTCTAGAAACATTTGATGAGATTTCTTTTTCTTCCTCCAGCCACAGGGTACAGAGTATACTATTTTGATGCTCAATCAGGGAGAGCGTTCAGGCAATTATATTTGTTTGCTCTGTCAAAACTCTCAATGACACTTGGAGTATTGGAATGTTCCTAAAATGGCACTCGCTGAAGCAATTATTCAGACCAAGCCGCTGGGCATGGGAAAAACGGAGAAGACCTTCAAGTCTTCAACTATCAAGTGCCTGCTTAACCACTCAAACAGTGTTTGCCATAAATACAGAACTGCGATCAAGAATGTCTTTTCAAGTCTGGGCAGAAAGTTTCTTGACAATATACTTGGAACAGAAAGTGTCTACTTAACTGATGCTTTATGTACCTTACCTAGCTGGTCAGCTGCTGAGGCTTTACTGACTATATGAAGTTGATATAATGCCCTTTTGCGAGATATGCGGACTGCTCTGAGACTTGCTTACCATTGATCTACCAGTAATCTGCCTGGCAGAGACATGGAGCAATAGGGGCATATGCAAGAAGGATTTTTTTTAGAGCCACCAAAGAAGAGAGGATTCAGACACTCTACCAGGACATTAATATACCAGATGAGAAACTATTTGGAACAACCTTTTGGATATTTTAAATATGAATTCACTGGTATGACATTTCTATCACATACAACTTCGTCTGGGATCTTTTTGGCTTACAAAAGATCTCTCCGGGAGCGAGTATATAGAGAATAAACCTATATAAAAATCTAGCCTTTTTGCCATTGTCAACATCCTTGTCCGCTTGGTATCAGGCGATTGGTAAAATTGTTGTTTTTATCAGGTGTCTGCCTGGGAAGGCTAATGACTTGGCTTGCAGCTGAGCGCCCATTTCTTCGACTATCCCATACCTGGTAGGGCGATTATTTTCCCCTTGAATTGCAGTGGAAGAAGATAAAGCCCAGAGATCTAACTAAAGTTACAATCACAGCATCATATTGTTTAACTCCCAAAATTCCATCGGATTCCCATTCAAATGAAGTATTAAACATTATAGGATTTCAAAGTGGATTTTACAGAAGCAAGAAACCTGACATGCCAGCATAAACGTAGCTTAGGGCCATTGATATGGCTCTGAACATGCCAAAAGCAATTGCAGCGACAATTCAAACAAGCCGTCATATTTGATGAGAACTTTCTAAGCGACATCAGCCTCCAAGTGAAATTTCTATTCAGCAATCTTCTCCTCTGTTAACATGCAACAATCAATTTTTTCCTCATTACTAGTTGGCAGGTAAGTCACAAGTTTGAAGTGGCAAAATCCTCCTAATGTTCTTTAAATATGATGGTATCATTGCCTGAGAATATTGAACAATTAGAAAGAGTGCCTTGCAAGATCAAAACTTCGGGTGATCCAAATAACTGCATAAATGGAGATCAAAAGCCGGTGATTAGCTGGTAAGTATATTCCCTAATATTTTCTTTTTGGTATATGCTCGAATATTTAGAAGGTGAAAGCTATTGTCATTGAGGTTCTATTCCTAGCTTAAGGGTTTTTGAAGATCTGAATATCTTGAGACCAGCCGATATGACAAAGACAAATAAATGGTAAGATGAAAACTACAAATATTTGTCAAGGGCAAAAGCCCTTCGGAGTTATCTACCAAAAGAAAAAGAGAGGAAAAAAAAAAAGCCTTTTGGAGTTGGGAAAGTTCCATAAACTGTAAAATGTGATTTACAATCAACAACTTCACAAGAAAAGACATGAATCCTTACTCTGCATTTGGCATATCCAGTAGCCGTCATGATCATCAAATTCAGTTGTTGGTTAACCTCCTAAATGCATGCAAGCACCTAGACTCTCAATGTAAGCAAGAATTTGCTTTGCAAAATGTTCACCATTCAATGTGCCAAAGTACTATTACTGAACTCATAATTACATGGTACCTCCATATCGAGCACACATGGTACCTCCATATTGAGTGCTCGCCTTTGTTCTTACCTTGCTAAACAGTCTAACCACCAGAGCAGCATTCAACAGATGTGCATAGGTTTCGTAATTCTGTAACAAATATGATATCCGCATCAAAACATCATAGCTATTTCCAAGCATATGAATTCTAAACGTCCATCAATTTGGCATAAGCTGAAACTGCAACAGATGGTTCTATTAGCTGAAAAAATTGATTGCAGCAGGTAATATTGAACATTTTGTTGGAAGAAATCCTAAATGTTCCCCATCAGACTGAACATAGATGTCACCTCTGCACATTTCCTCAGCAACTTCAATGGACTTCACACTGCACCCACAATGGCATCAGATGGATGTACTATCAGGTTGAAATGTTGGATAGATAAATCTTAATGGAAGCACATGAGCAAAAGCTGCCGACCAAAATGTAAAGACACTATATCAGTATAAATAATGCATCATGGCTGGACTATAGTCTTTTGAATCTTAGGAAATGCATTCTACCATCCCTCCCTCACTCCATTAGCAAAAACATCCAAACTATTGAAAAAAATTACCTGAATATACATGATCCATCATAACTGCATCCAACTGGAGTTACTTGAATCAAAGGATACATTTGTCCAACTATTGAAAAAGAAGAAGAAGAAGAAGATAACAATCACTTTTTATCCCTTGTCTAAGAGGAAACCACTTCATCTCTTGTCTATGGTACTCTAAGAGCCAAGAGGAAACCACTTCATCCCTTGTCTATGGTACTCTAAGAGCATCGGATGTACACACCCTTTAAATATAGCTTCATGGTTTTTTTTTATCATTAGTCCAACATCACCATTTCCACTAAATTCACCATATGATATTAGAATCCAATTAGTCTAATAGTTTTAGAGCAAAGCATTATTTTCAATTAGATCACTGTTATATCATAATTACAATCATGGTCATCTAGCCTTTTCCTAACTATTTGGGGTCTGCTTCATGGATTCTCATTCACCAAGTGTTCCCATCTAGGGCCGCCTTTGGTGTTATACTTCCTGAAATTTTGGCCATGCAACATATAATCATAGGTGCAACACACATAGGTCTTCATTTCATCAAACTTCATTTTATGCCGCTGAAAATTGTAAGGTGTCTTACATTGCAGAGTCCAGGTGAAGGTGGAAGCAGAGATCATCAAGCTCATACCTAGAGGCAGGTGTCCCACCTTTTACAATACATGTTTATATTAAAAGGCTAAGCTAAAGTTGCACTTCGCATCATCACTGTTTTGTCTTTGTTTCTTCTTCTTCTTCTTTCTTCTTTTTTGCAGGGGGGGTGGTGTGTTTATTTCCAATATCCGGAACATAAAAGCATGTTTGGCAGCCATGGTTGTCTCTCATTTTCAAAATTGAGAAACAAAGGAACATGTTTGGTGGGGTGGTGGTGGTGGTGGTGGTGGCAGCAGCAACAGTGGTCAGGATGGCAGCCACGAGATAGAGGTGGAAGGAATGGTGGTCTTAGCTGCGACATCTAAGGTTGCTAAGGTGTCAGTGTTGGTGCTGCTGCCGGCAGCAGCGATGGCAGTTGCCACCATGGTTTTGGTGGTGATGGCATGTGTTGGTTGTTATCAATGTTACCTGGATTCTAAATTCACTACATCAATCCAGGTCAAATACATATCCATGAGTCAAATGTCTCAGAGTTTTGGATACTGATCAAATTCCTGCATTGTGCTTTTAGTAGCCTTTAGTGACTGATAGGTTGGCCTTTCAAGCAATGAGTTCAACCCACCACAACAGCATTGGAAGTAAGATTTTACTACTTTTAGAGCTCAAGATGCATGCAATAAAAATAACTTTGTGAAATACCATATACTAAAACATCTTAACAAACAATACTTCTAATTGTTATCCATTATAAAATAATTTAAAAATTGAATTTATACTTTATTTAAAATGTAACCTAAGCCATGACTCTTTTTTATCCTTTCACTGATTTAAGTACTTGTATACATGCCAGAATCATAATCTTACATCTAGCATTTGCCATACCGTGCCAAACCGGCCGGTACACCCCGTATCGTACCGGATTGGCGGAGAACTGGCACGATTTGGCCGGTAAATTCGATACACCGGCAGTACGGAAGGAAAAAAGAGAGAAAGTGAGAAAGAGAGAGAGAGAGAGGAGGAAAGGGAGGAAGGTGGGAGCCGCCGGAGGCCGGCGGTGGCCGGCTACGGCCGTCGGAGGGCTTTCGAGCCTCGTATCGCCTGATAGGGCTTTCAAGAGAGTGAGAAAGAGAGAGAGAGCGCTTGGAGGGGGGAGGGACCTACCGGACGGACGGAGCCTCTGTTGCGAGGCCCCCGATGGCCGGTGAGCCAACGCCGACGGCCTGAGGGTGGTGGCGCGGGCAGAGCCCCTCCACGGCTCCGCCCCTTTCTTCTTTTTCGAAACAGACGGTCTGTTTTGATTTTTTTTTTTTGGTTTTAAACTTATGAAGTCGGCAACTATGTTGCCGACTTAATGAATTTAAAAAAATAAAAATAAAAATCATGAAGCCGGCAAATTATTTGTCGGCTTCACTTAAAACTATCTTTTTTAAAAAATCACGAAACAGGGGCGACGCCCCTGTTTCACGTCCGCGGAGCCGCGTGCGCGGACTGCGCCCTCCGGCGGCCACGGCGGCCAGCCGGAGGCCGTCCGACGGCCCCGCCGGCTCCTTCCCCTCCCTCTTTTTCTTTCTTCCTCCTCTCTCTCTATTTCTCTCTCTTTCTCTCTTTTTCTTCTTCCGGTTCGGATCGTCTTCGTCGGTTCGGTACGGTACGAAACCATACCGAACCGTACCATCGGCCAGCCGATACAGCCGGCAGTACCGGTTCAGCATACCTTGCTTACATCATTTTTTATGTGGCAACATTAGTTAAGATGGTAGCTGATGGCTATTGCAGGAGTGACAGCAGTAACCGCAAAGAGCTAGCGTGATGGTGGCAATGCTGGTGGTGGCTGAGTGATGATGATCACAGCAGCATTTGTTGGGGGTGGATATCAGTGGCTACTGGTGACCATCATAGTCGAGATGTTGAATAAGTGGTAGTGGTAATAACAAGACCACGGTGGTGGTGCTAATGGTGGTGATGGTGGTTGTGGAAATAGTGGAGGAAGGGTAAGGATATAGGGATGGCAGTGGCCATGATAGTGGCAACAACTTGATGTTTTCTTTTACTTTAAAAAAAATTCATTCTACAAAATCTTGGAATCTACAGATAATAAAAATAAATACCAAACATGTTTTCTGCCCCATGTTTCCTCTCAACACTGAAAAACAGAAGAAGCATACCATACAAGGCCTATATAACTAGCAAATCAATATTTGTCAGTAGAAAAAAATAAAAGAAACAAATATTTGTCATTATTTAGCAGAAAAAAATAGATCTCACAACATTATTTAGAAGAAACCAATATTTGTCAAAGTTGATAAATCACTGGAAATGAAGAATATCTTTTTAGATCAAGAGAATTTTATGTATACCCATTACTTTATAGGAGTTACCACAGAATAAATTAACTCTAATAAGAATAAACTACATTCCCATGCATAGGTTGCCATAGGTGCATTTTCCAATAGAAAGAACTTTCTCTCATATTCTTATGAACACTGAGATCAAAACATGTCAATGTTGTCAAGGTGATAAAAGACAAGCTGAAGTTGGGAACTACAGAAATATAGATGTGATTGTCAATAATAGCAGCAAGTAAAGTCTCAGAAGAAATATTATCAAGCGAAAAAAAAAGTACTTCGCTGCAAATAGTGCAATACAAAACAAGAAAAACTTACCTTCTTGAAGAAACATTTCTCTCTGATAAATGTGTTCCCTTGTACAATTTATGCAGTTTAAGAACAAAATCATACCATTTGAAGTCTTGAAGAATCACCACCTAAGACATGCAACATTAATCCACTTAAACTATAGTATGAATGTCCTATAATCAAGTCAAGATGAACAAAACAACATCGCGAAATTGAAGCACCTCTAAGTTTCCGCTGGAAGGATCAGCTGTTGGTGTTATTTTCATGCCACCACCAAAGAATTTTGCATTTCCGATGCAAAGAGCGGTGACTTTATGAAATACTTCCCACTCTCCTCCATTTACCTATAGTATAGCACATGGTAGTCTGTAAAATTGCTGATCCATGTAGACAGCGAGTCATCATGCACAAATAGCATAATGATTTTGACAAGGTATTTCAGAATAATACTGACCTTGACTTTGAGGTTCCGGTTAGTGTGTCCGATGAATGCTCTCAAAGCCCCAAAAACATAACACAGTTTTCCAAATCTTTTAAACTTAGAAGCATAATAACCTGCTTTTGCACTCCTACAGAGAAGCCCGATAAATATAATGATTTTTTTTATCAGCAAATTTATCTAATCAAATACTTTGTGAATTAACGTTATGTTCTTACAAGTGAATATCAGCAACATTAATGAAGAAATGCTGTTCTCCATTTTGTCCGGTAATAATGCCAACATCTAGTTTTGATTTAAATCCTGCATAATTGGTGTCTGCTGTAAGTATGCAAGATGAAAAGAAATTCAAGTTCAGCTTGCAACAGTCTACTGCACCAAATTTGATATACAACATGGATAGTATTGTTACATAATATTGGAACCTGGTGATTTTTAACTTTTAAACATTTAATATGCTTATGTATGGCATATAAATAATATATTGTGCCATTGTTAATGCGTATTACAGGTGCAAGCAAGCTGAGCCGGAGCTAAGCCTTATTTTAGGATGCTCAGGCTTGGCTTGATATATATGAATCATGTTCAGACTAGGCTCAAGCTCGACCCAAGCTCAATAGAAGCTTCTTAAGCTTGGCTTATATCAGCTCCATGCCAAGGCTTTGACCTAGGGATGGTAATGGGCAAGGTACCTGCAAAATTTGCCCTACTGGTATCTGTCCCAAACCCGATTACCAAATTAACTAAAAATCCCCAACCCGTCCTATTTAAAATTCATATACCCGCTGTGTACCCGAACCCACCCAACTAACCCTCATTCATGCTCATATTATTATGAGAACAGAACTCTATAAATTGAAAATTTTATAGCCAAAGAAGAATCCTTTCGATCAAAAATCCCCAAACCCTACAAAAAATCATGCTTCTACCAAGATTAAGCTCTCAAAAACTCAAGGGACCAACTCACACAGCCACAACTCGCACAAAATCCCATATGATTGAAGAAAAAAACCCCAATTGGAACCTACGAAACCCCTCTGATCTCCCTCAGGTGCTGTCCTTCCCCACAATCTCCGAAAACGAGAATGAAATGAAAAGAAAAAGAAGTGAAAAGAAAAAAAGATCAATCTATGTGGGAAAAGGTCTTACACTCTTACCCTTTAATTTTTCCATCTTTCCTTTGTTTTCGTTGATTTTTCCTATGTTTTCCCCTGATTTTTCCTCTGTATTTTCCATTCTCAGATGTCTCAATTGGGTGGGAGGCTTGAAGCGGCGGCCAAATAAGGAAGCCTAGATGATGGCCAGGGTTTTGTGTTGGTATTTATAGATACGAGTTTAAAGGGTATATACTATCAATCAACTTATTAATGAAGCCGAACTGTGCCTTATTTATTTATTTATTATGAGGCCCATGTGCAATAGCCAAGTTACATCCACAGTCCATTCTTCTAACACATACAAGTAAATGTTTGACTACAAAACCTTAACAACATGAACCATTTGGTTGCTACTAGTGAGCAAAGAAAGAAAGTACATGCTAGAGGTTGTCTTTTTCTTTTTGAAATCCTAAGTCCCTTTTCACTAAGTGACTTTGAAATCGCGCGCGCACACACACATATATATATATGCACGCACACCACACATATATATATGTATGGGGATAAATTCTGCTAAGTAATGTCTATGGCTTCGATAAAGTCAGGTTTTATCTTTGGTAATCGCATATATACATAAAACAAGAAAAAGGAATTCATTAAAGAATGAGAGTATGGTGCCTATAGAAAATTATATAATCAAACATTAAACCTAAAGGAAGTAACATAAGTGGAAAACCTCTCACAATCCGTTCTACTGCTTCATATGGATCATTTTTCCTGATGAAACAAACCAAACAGGAATTGTCAACAGTTAATAACAGCAAAAAAACAATAGACATCTGTTATAGATAAGGCAGGTATGGAAGGAAAGCTGACCAGCCAAATGTCCTAGCAAAATCTGAACCAGTCCCAAGTGGAATGAGCTGCAAAAGAAGAGCTCAATCAAAAAAAATAATCCTAATGGCTATTTATAGTGAAATAGTCAAGGTTGTGATGCAGATGAGATGATTAAGTGGAACATAATACAACTCACGCCTAAAGCAGTTGAATGTTCAGGTCCATGGTCAAGAGACTGGACCGGATCTCCTGCCCAAAAGAAGCCATTTACCACCTGAATTCCAAGAGAAGGCATCCAAAATATGATCCACAAATTATCATACTAAAGCTAGTAACTTTGAGTGCCATGAGTGTGACCATAGAGCTGACAAGTATGTGAAGTTCAAGAATATACAATTGAGAAATCTTTTGAGTTTGTCTGCATGTGCATCGAGAAATGAACCTCTTCAAGGCCAAGACAGGTTCGTATCAGGAAAGATACATGCTATAGAAGAAAACCAGGTTTTGATACCTAACAAACATAATATCATCATGTCCTTGATAGAATGCCAATTGTTCAACTTATTTTGAGAGCTCAGCAATGTTTAAAATAATGACCTTGACCACCAAGACTTGTCATCAACATAGGAGGTCGGTATTGTTCAGATGTGTTCAGAAATAGATCCTAGTATTACTTCATTATAATTATTAGTTTTTTTTATGATTAGACAAAATTACTGGCAGACTGTTGCATCTTGTTCCTTTTTGGTCAGTTTATAGTAACTCGCAATGAAGATCCTGAAGAAAAATGAAGGTTTAGACCATTTATCTGCGCTTTGTTCCCCTTCTTGCAGAATTTCTCTAGGCATCTAGTGGATTGTACTCCTCTTTTACCTGCAATTACAGGATGTCACCAAATTCCATAGCACTTATCATGCGGATGCAAACTAAGATAAACTACCAACATAATAATGACAGCCTGGCTACAGTGGGTAATGTCAGACATCCAATATCTACCAAAAAAATGTCAGACATCCAATCAGTTGGATAACCATATAGCTATGTCTGTGACTGCATAGTGATGTACACACTGCCAAGCAGTACAGTTTTGAAAGATAGAGATTGTCTTGAGAGATCATTACTTTGTTACCTGGAAACTAGCTTTTGGGAGTTTTTCTAACAAGTTGGGCATTTGAACAAGATATGACACAGCAAATTGACTTCTTGTTATTTTAATATGGTTGTTACGTTAGCCATAAGCGTCGATGTTTATTTTGGCATTCTTAAGTAAGGTGATGTTCAAGGTTTTATGTCCCAGTGGAACGGGGAGCGTCCCGACCGTCCCATCTTATTCCAATGAGAAAAAAATGGGACTGGGATAGGCTCGGGACTCCAAATCCATCCTTGTAGGGAGAGAAGAAGAAAGAGGAAAGAAAGAAATGAAGAAAGATGAAGAAAAAGAAAAAATAAAAGGAAAGAAGAAAAAAATGAAAAAAAGAAAGGAAGAGAGAAGAAAAAGAAAGAAAAAGGAAAGAAAAAAAGGAAAGCAAAGAAAAGAAGGAAGCAAGAAAAAAGAAAGAAAAGAAGGAAAGAAGAAGAGAAAGATGGAGGATATCTACTAAGATGCATGAGGACTGTTGTCGGGATGGAAGGGACAGTGGGACGTCCCGTTCCATGAAGAAATCTGGACACCTTTGTTCCACGAGATTTAAAACCTTGATGATGTTATAATATATGCAGGGTGTGAAGAACAAACTTTACACCCAACACTAGATTCAATTATAGTGGTCATAAGAAAAGGACTTTAAACTGTTGGATGTAATTTAGGAGGCCCGAAATACCTACTTAAAAAAATCATATGCTTTGGAGACCAAAAACCTATGTATGAAGTCATCCCAACCTTAATGCTCTATATCATTTCATTACTACTATATATTTGGGATGAGTTTCATAGGATTTCCAGATTATATGATTTTTTATACGTTGGCATTTTAGATTTCTTAGATCACATCCACTGGTTTAGAGTTTCTTTTTCAACCACTAACATTGAATTTGCTTACGCATGTTAAGTATTTTATTTACACATTGTGTGTGATACAAGAATTCCGTACCAGATCGAACCGACCGATACATCCCGTATTGAGCCGAACCGACAGGAATCGGGACGGTTCCACCAGCGAAACTGGTATAATGGAGGGAGAGGGAAAAAGAAAAAAAGAGAAAGAGAGAGAGAAAGGAGGAGAGGAAGAGAAAGTCCTAGCCGTCGAAGGCCGGCAGTGGCCCGCTATGGCCGTCAAAGAGCTTCCGTAGCTCGATTATTGCCCGATAGGGCTTTTACAAGAGCAAGAAAGAGAGATAGAACCCAGAGGGAGGAAGCGACGTATCGGAGGATGAGCAGCTGGCGGAGGGGTTGTTGATGTTTGTCGTGTGGCCGCTGTGGCCACCAGGCGGCAGAAACCGCGCGAACGGAGCTGCGGCTGTAGAGCAGGGGCGACAGTCCTTGTTCATCTCCCTTTTAAAAAACAAAGATGAATAGTGAAGCCGACAATCGGTTTGCTGGCTTCACTTTTGAATTTTTTTAAAGAAAGACCAAAATAGTGAAGTTGGCCCATGGTTTGCCGGCTGCACTTAAGTGAAGCCAACAAATCGGTTGTTGGCTTCAAGTATTTCGGGCTTTTTAAAAAAAATAGCCGTGAAATGGGGCAATGACCTATTTCACGCCTGCGGCGCCGCATGCGCGAAGTGTGCCGTCGACGGCCACGACGGCCAACCGGAGACTGTTCGACAACGTCTCCGATGGATTCCCCTCCCTCCTTTTCTTTCTCCCCCCCTTCTCTCTATATTTCTCTCTTTCTCTTTTTTCCTTCTCCCTGTTCGCTTTCTTTGTTTGTGTTGGTTCGCGCCGATCCGATTCGGTATGGAACCATACCGACCTGTATTGCCGACCGACCGGCATGAGTTCTGATATCGAATCCGAAAATCTTGGTGTGATACACCCACATCCTTTTTAAGTATCCATAAAAAGATCCATACAGTGCAGATCATAAGATTCAAGTCTCATTAGTTTTTTAAGTACTAAAAACATATCATCTATAGGTGTTTTTAAACGCTTCAATGAGGACTTATACTTTTTTCCAACATACTGTAGCATGAAAAGCAGCTTTTCTCATATGGATCACTATAAACCAATCAATTATAAGAAATTCTTATATATTTATTTTTTAACCAATCAACTGACGCCAGTAATAAGAAATGCTTATAAATTTTAGAAAGAATGTATTCTATCAAAGTCTCTCAGTTTTTTGGAGATTGAAGTTTAATACCCTTTATGATACCTCGATTGCATCGATCCAAAGTGGCTGGGTGGCATGGTCATAAGGAAGTTCCAAAGGGGCTTCAACTTATATTAAAAAGCGAGAGGGGAAAGTTTTAGATCACATGAATTGAGTTGTGAAAAGGGATCTGCTAATGCAACATGACAGCAGTTGTATCTAAAGCCATACATGAAGAGAGCCATTCATGAATAACTTGGGATTAGCTCATTTAGCAGTTGATTCAAGCTTATTCAGTTAGAAAACAAGCTAGGATCAAGCGAAATTCTAAAGCTTTGCAAACAAATGAGTTAACCATGAACCATGGTGTGTTCACAATAATAACTATATGCTCGAAGCTTGGGTTGGTTCAATAGCAGTACTAGGCATATCCCTGGATAGAAATGATTGGCAAGCAAGTACAAAGCCAAGCTTGGCTTTGCTCAATAGCAGCCCTAGGCATGTACCTAGATAGAAATGATTGGCAAGCAAGTACAAAGCCAACCTCAAACAGTTCCACATAAGGCTCGATGGATATGCTATAGCTTACATTCGAAGCAGCTCTTTAAGGTAGTGATGCATTATGGTCATATATTTCCAAGTTCCAACCTTTTCTACCTAGTCCATATCAATAAAAGCTAGTCAACACCATTATTATCTTTGTCGGGGGAAAAAGAAAAACAGACCTTTCTTATCTAGCCCACCTAAAAGCATTCTCATAAGAAAATGTTTTTTCCTTGCTAACTGATAAAATTGACATTCTATAGCAATAAAACTACTAGTTTTTTTGGGAAATATCATAAGAAATATGTCTCTAGAATCTATGAATCGACAACTTAAGTATCATCTGCTGGTGGTATCACCTAGCAGTGCATTCTATAGCATTCATATAACCAAGCCATGCCATTGCATAAGAGTTGTATTTATATAAGAAATATGCATTCTTTAGCAGTTCTATACCAAGCCATGCCAATGCTTGGCATGCACCAGAACAGTTTCATGACAAAGACTGGCATTGCAGCCAGAATCATGCCAGTACCACTTGCCAGTAAGGCATCATATAGTGCCTATAATGCATGTCATGTCAACTAGCACTTAAATTCATGATATGAAAATGCAATTAGCCTAAAGCTAATGGCATCAGCCAGAGTTGGTCTCTTTTTCCTCTCCCTACCATACCGATCATATAAGGCATTTAGTAGCTTCATGATCAAAAGCTTTGGAACAAGTACAGAACATAAGTTTCTAAGTAAACTCAACCTTTAAATTCAGCATAATGCTGTATTCTAAGCCATAACGGTGCTATGAGATGAAAAGTTAGTCATTACTAACCAAAGATGCTTCCAACCTTTATAACTCTACTATCATTTATGTCCAATATAATGTGTCGATACCAACATTACTTCCTGCCACAAATGTGCATATTTTATGCATTATTTATTTGCATATATTCTTTCAAGCCTATGCCAACCTGAAGCGGTCACTTCTTGATAGCATGAACTCAAACTAATAAAACTAACAAGACAACTCTGCCTATCATCAATTTTCCTTCAAGTTTTCACAAAGTTCTCTTGGTTAGGAATTCAGTATTAGGGTTGATCCCAAGTTAAGGTTGTAAAGCGATATTAAACTTTGACAAACTACACCTTATTCCATAGAATCAATTCCAAAAAAATGAGAAAAAACCTGTCAATTCATGTGATCCTTCAGTCTTAACCATCAGAATGTATTTACAGAAGAATAAAATAAAAGGTGAAGTTGTATTAATATTTAAATGTTACACAGAATATACATACATATCCCTGGTTCCCATGAGTATGGGAAACCCCAGTTCCCAACTATACACTCTCTCATTTCATGCAACTTAATGATCAAATGTTTCATCCCAAAATAAACTTATGAAGATGCTAATGTCCGCTTAGTAGGGCTAGTTATCTGGGTATTGCAATTGCACTAGTTACAACTGAATTTTTGAACCATGAGTACAAAGCAAATATGGGACACAGGAAACTGCTGCCGTTGCTGCGAAATCATAGCGCTCATTAGAGAGCATTAGACACATGTTCAAGAATTCATGGATAAATTTCAAAGCCTACTGAACAAATTCAGTTTTTCATAATTATTTAATTGAATCATATATTATTTCCCTTTTATATTATAAGACCTTGTTAGCTAATTGCTAGTGCATCTTATATAATCTTTAGGCCTTTGATGTCATAAACAAATGAAAATGAATGACTAACAGTAAAGACTTAAACAGACAATGAGTGACACATGTTTGGCAGAACCAATACATAACATAGTTGGAGCAAATATAGTTACAATAACAAAAGTCATATGTTATCTTCCACCATTTATTTTATAAGCCTGGTTTTGCAGATCTCAATACATGCATGGAAAGTGGGACACACATTATGTCTGATCAAGGTATATTATGTCAAGGGCATATTCTAACCTCATGAAGTGTACCGTCACCTCCAACAGCTATCACAGCATCCGCCCCTTCCCTTATTGCCTACATAGCTCAGCCATAGCCATAGATGGACACAATTCAGAACTTCTTGGAAGCATGTACACAAAATAAATTTTAACAAAAACTAGAATCATGTATCATACTTCCGATGAAATTTTCTACCTCCCGTGTTATGTCCATGGCATGAGAGGGACCTGAAGTTATCGACTCGCATATCTGGTCACAACACATATACAAGCAATTGCACAAAGATAAGAACAAATATAAATGCCACTTAATAACTGAAATTATACTAGCAGTCAATCTGCTAAAACATAACGAGTATATCTATGAAAGCCATGGCCTGAATCATCTTGGAGTGACAAAGGTTAAACTTTAGAGGTGTTAATATCCAAAAGAATTAAGGTAATTGTTATAATGATCAGACACGACCGCAGGCAGAATGAATGGGTCAAGTGCCAAACATTTGGCAGGCAAAGATGAAGTAATAAGATCTCGCACCGTAAAAAAATTAAAATAAAATGAAGGAAGCCGAAGCATCAAAAATCAATTAAAAAAGACAAATCGTCCGCTTGCGGGATGATAACAATTCATCTTCAAGATCAAATAAATAAACAGCTAAGGAACAGAGCTAACATTGCAGTGTCCGCCAAGCCGAGTCCTGAGATAAGGAAGCAACCTCTTCCACTCCTTCCCGGTCCGGCCATTGGCACCTGAATCCACCCACAAGATTAAAAGAGAAAAAAGGAAAATAGAACGGAAGAGAAGAAAGAATAATTGAGGAGAGGAATACCCTTGGGGTTGACTACGAAGACGAAATCTCTCCTCGAGTGAGAGGCGAGGCCGCTTGGAGAATCGGCGGAGAGATCGAGGGCGCTCGACTGCTCCGCTCTCAGCGAAAAAGAGGGTTTCGGCATGGTCAGTGCCGCTATCCCACACGCCATTCTCGAGCCCTAGAGAGGAGGTTTATATAGAAGAGGGAAAGAGGGATGGCCGCCGTCGTCTTTTCCTGCGAGCAGTTAATGAGGCTTTGAGCTGCGGGTCAAAAAAAGGGTTTGCGGATTAAACAGGCGTTGTCGCTCCGGAGAGGATAGCGGTGCCGTCGGTAATCGGATAGAGTCTTAGGTGCGCCGCGGCCAAGGACATCTTCAGGCGCTTTGAGGCTGCTTGCTTTTATTTCTCGGAGCGCCGGGAATGTGGAACCGCCGGCAGCCAACGGAACGGCGATAAAAGCGTCTTTGGCACCACCGTCATTCATTTTTTTCAAGAAACTTCTCAGAACCGGTTGACTTTTAGCAATTGTCCGATTTATTAGGGCCTGATTTTTTTTTTTTTTTGGGTACAGTTTGATACTGTTTTTGTCTATGGTGTTGTTTCCCTGCCTAATTTCCAACGCCCCGTTTTGTTTGGTGATTAAAAAAAAAAAAAAAATCAAGAATCAGTTCAAGTACAGACATCTGCTCCGGAGCAAAGAATGCGGTGTTGAAGTATTTAACGAAGTGCTAAGTATTCCGTGACATTGAAATAGAAGCGAAAAACTATCACTTTGGTTGTCTTAGTATCGCTATTTTAGATAAATACTATGTCAAATAAAATGTTCAAGAAGGCTAAAGTATTAAGGTACTAAAGCATTATTCATTATCAAGTGACCTTGCCAACTTGGTACTTTAGCGATTTATAATTATCATTTTTATTTCAATAATCCAATCCATCAAATAGAAATTTTGGGAGGTTGATAACAAAAGTGTTGTGTACTTTTGTTAGAGAAGCATGTGTAACATCAATGTGAAGATTTACTTATAATAGTAAATTTGTCAGAGAATTATTTTTTTTATTTATGTATTTCTTCTCTCTCTATAGAGGTTTTTTTTTTTTTTTTTTTTGGAGGGGGGATCAATAATTAGAGTTTACAAGCAGTCATACATTTGCATGTGTTAAAATAGCAATAAAGATATCCCATGAAGGATTCCCATAGTTCAAATATTCGAATTAATATTCTCATTTGAGGGTTTGAATTTTTACAAGATATATCTGGATGTGAATTTGATACTGGTAAGTATCTTTCTTTCGAAACATGGGCACAAGTTAGCCTAGATTTTCCTAGCTTATCAACTATAGTGGCATTTATGGCTGATCGATGCATTAAGAGCTATCTACTTTATTGTAGCTTATTTCCATAGCAAATCTCCCCCCACCACCATAAGATAATGAAATTTTTTTTACCATTTATTATTATTTTTAAAATAATTTATCGAAATAATATTCTTAAAAATATTTATCAAACTACTACCTAGAAGAAAATCGCCTATAGTAGGGCGACTTTAGATGCCATCTGGACTCCTTCCCACACCGTGTGGGAGTATGAGTCAACCAAAAAAATCGATGATCAAAAGGACGAGTTTCATAGTCGTCTTATGGAAGGTACTTTCATAGTCGCCTTATGGAACGGCAACTATATGAGTCGCCCTCCCAATGGGCGACTATGAAACTCACCCTTCTAAATACCGACTCTTAAGGACTTAAGCAAAAAAAAAAATCACAATCGGTCCCCCTCCTCCCTCCCACAGTCGGTCCCCCTTCCGGTGACACTGGTCTCCCTCCTCTTCGCACGATCTCTCCCTCTCGGTTTTCTCTTCCTCCCCGCACGATCTCTCCCTCTCAGCCCCCCTCCTCGCACAATCCCCACCGCTCGGTGCCCCCTTCTCTCCGCGCGATCTCTCCCTCTCGATCCCCCCTCTTCCCCATGCGAACCCCATCGCTCCTCTCGATCCCTGGTGCAAACGCCCCCACCTCAGTCCCCTGCGGCCGTCCTCCTCCTCTCCAACAGCCCTCCCTCCTCTCGTGCGAGAACCCCGGTCCCTCCTCCTCCCTGATGTACCTCCCCATACTGCCGTCGACATTCCTCAAGGATAGTTTTTTTATTTTTTTATGATTTATTTTTTTATTTGAATTATAAATTTATTTTTATAATATTTATTTATAATTTTATAACGAAAGATAATTTATATAGGAGAAAGTAATTTAATGTTTATTTATAAATAAATTATCAAAATAATTTTTTATTTGAAATTGTTTGGTTGGTTGGCCCAAAATTGATGGGATTCGTGACCCAATCATTAAATCTATATTTTTTAAAAATTTTACATTATATGAGACTATAGACTCATAGACCCATCTTTTGATTAATGTACATATTCTAAAATATCCATACAATTATATTATTTTTGTATGGATGAAGAATTATGTATATTGATCAATTGATTATCCAGTTTGGACAGTTTTACAATTGTAATTAATTCTATAGGTAATTATGGTAATGAATCGATGCGCAATAGGGGCCGAAAAAAATTTCGGATAGTATTTTTTTTAGTTCTCCTCACATATTTTCAGCCGTGTGGGAAGAACTAAGGAGAAATACTGTCAAAATTTTTTTCGGCCCTATTGCGCATCGGTTGATTACCATAATTATCTATAGAATTAATACAATTCTTGAATAGGATAGGACCTAACTTTACCTAGTAGACAGTAATAAGATGCATTTATTATATAAGTCATTTGAAATATTAAGTACTTCCTCCTAGTGAACATCTGTTTATATGTTCATGCAGTTACTTCTCACAATAATTTTCAACAAAATAAATTCAAGTCTTGTCGCTGTTATCTTTCATTGGAATGGGAGGATCAGTCATAATGCTAACGATGCATATTATGATGGTAGAAGGATCTGGATGACTACGGTGGATCAAAACACAACATATCTAGAACTTGTACGAGTCTGCTATGCTGTCACCCAATGGAACTCCAATCACTATAGAGTTTTCTTATGATGTAGATTTTTGATGCATACCGTTGGATAGTATTTGACTGTAATATTGAAAATGATCAAAACACGAACATCATCTTAAGCATCCCATCAGAGAGAATTTTTTGAGCTGTTAAAATTTTTATTGAGTTGGCAGCGGTAGGAGTTTCTGATGGTGACGAACATCATGTTAGTGTATCTCAGGTTGTATCCGCCCCACTTGCATAGTCGGAGATGGGTGGTTCTCTATTTGATGCAGCTTCAATCATCGATAAAGCTGGATATCAGTACGAAGGCACCCCTGTATGTACCATTGATGGACCAGCAACATCCGTGACTAGTAATCCTCAATACATGATAGGTATAGAGTTTGCATATCAATATTCATATAACACCATATTTGATGATATGGGTGTTGGTCCTAGTTATGTGACAGCTACCGTAGAGTATGTGGAGTACAAATTTTACAACCCTATATCACTTAATCAGCCACGTACTGGACTAGGAGGATTGAAAACTGTAATGGCTGAGATAACTTTATTTGAAAATGAAGCCACTGTTAGTTATAATCCTAATTCTATTGATGATGAAGATGAGGATGATGATGCAGAGTCTGATGACAGTGATAGTGAAGAATCTAGTACAGAAGAGGATGTCCCACCACATGAGGCATCCCTTGTTCTGAATTTGGGCTAGTGGATGCATCCGACGATGACGATGAGGCCGCATCCCATGGAGCTTTGTCAGAATATCCATTATTTGATGGAAATGAAGAGTTAAGAAAAAGAATGGTATTTGGGTAGAAAGAACAAGTCCAACGTGTCATAAAATAATATACCATTCACACCCACCATCCCTTCAAAGTCATCGAGTCAGATAGAGTTAAATGGAGCGTCATGTGTAAACAGTTGATATTTATAGTTGGCATCTTCGTACATTTCTTCGAATCAAGATGCAGTGATGGGAGATTACGGTATATAAAAGGCACACATATACTTGAATACAGATGTGATGCGAGATCATCCACAGCTTGATGCACGCATGATTGTCGATGTCATTAGAGGATCAGTTAGAGTAGAGATATCCATATCCATATCAGCCTGACAGGCTTATGTACGTGATGCATGACAGTGCGAGGTATCTTACAGAAAGACATGGATAGCTAAACAACTTGTTATGGATGAGCTGTTTGGAGATTAGACAGAGTCTTATAATGTATTGGGTTCTTAGTTAGCTATAGTTCATCATACCAATGAGGGACTGTGGTAGATTTTATAAAATTTTCTACAACAGAGGCAAATACAGAGATGTTTCACTGAGTTTTTTGACATTTGGTCCATGCATTCAGGGCTTTTAGTTCTGTCACCCACTGATTAGTATCGATGTAACATATCTATACGGTCGATATAAGGGTACTCTCATGATAGTGGGGAAAGGAATGAAAATGAAAGTATCTATCCTCTAGCATTTGCCATTTGTGAAGGCGAGAACTATAGTAGTTGGTCATAATTTTTATGGTGTTTGTGCTATTATGTGGCCTGTGATCGTATGGAGATTGACATAATTTTAAATCGGCATAAAAGAATATTAGCTACTATTTCAGATCAATCTGTTGGATGGACAGCACCATATGAATATCATAGATTATATCTTCGACATATTAAGACTAATCTAAATGGTCGATTCCATGATGCTATATTTTAGCTTATTTTTATCAAACTACAAAGCAAAATTAATCCTGAAAGTTTGATCGAAGCATGCAACATATTGAGAGAATATGCCCAATTACTTTCAATATCTGAAAACATATCTACTTGATGATCTGACGTTGATGGATGACATAGGTGGATGTAGGTATGGAATAATGAATATCAATCTATCTGAAAGCTTCAATAAGATATTGAAGGGGGCTTGCTCATTGTCTATTACAGTTCTTGTTCATCTTTCCTTCGAATGCTTGTCGAAGTGATTCAGTGTCAGATGTGCAATTATAGCACGAAGAAGAAAGGTCGACAGGATATTCACAGATAAGATTAGATGAAAGTTAAATACATGGTAGCTGAAGTTTAGGGAGCATTGTGTGATTAAGTATAATAATCAATTAAGTTTGTATAAGATTCGATTGAGATGAAGGCATTACAACCCTGATGAACTTGATTATACATAGACAATCGACTTAGGGGCACATACATGCATATGTAGGTAGTGGTAGTTACTGTATTATCCATGCTCCCACTTGTTTGCTGTTTGTGCCAGCTAGAATTTAGACTGAAAGTAGTTCGTTGATGACTATTATACTATTGCATATTATGAGCAATCATATGCATTTACCTTCCATCCTCAGAGAGTCTGCATGATTGGCCTGAGTGGACTGTACAAAAATTGATATCACACCCATCCACAAAAAGATAAGAAAGGGACGTCTACAGTTAAGAAAGATTCGAAATGATATGGATGCAATGGAGCATCAAAATATTATACGATGTGGATTGTATGAGGAGATAGGGCATAATCACGTAGATGTCCCTAACGGTACTGATTTATTTTTATTTTTTATATAATACTTGTGTTCTTTTTAAATTATTTTGATTATGTAATCATATCATGTAAACACTCAAGAAAATATATGAAATGATCATGTTATTAATATTGGCTATTTAATATTCTTACTATCTTTTTCATATACTTGTCTTGATATTTTGTACCTCAAACATGATTGGTTCAGACTTCGACATACATTTGGGTCGATTGATCCTACCTTGCTCTATCTCTAGACTCGATATCGTAGTGACAGTATATATTCTGAAGAGGATATGGGGCCCCTGCACTGCAGACACAGAGGCTCCACCGCGATACGTGCCTGACAGTCACATCAGAGGATTATAGAGTATCTTCATGTGGCTATTTTTTTAAAATTTTTAGAGTTTATGACATACAGCTTGATTGGGTCTCATTACAGTTATGGTAGAGCGATGGCATCAGAAGACTCACACTTTCCACCTTCGCATTGGAGAGGCAACGATCACATTGCGGGATGTTGCTGTTCTCTTTAGATTACGAGTGCATAGGCTTGCTATTATCGGTACTACGTAGATCATTTAGTCAGATCTCTGTGAGGAGTTACTTGGGATTAGACCGCTAGTGGCGATATTATCGAGATCTTTATTAAGATTTCACTGGCTTCACGATACTTCCACCACTTACCGGATGATGCAGATGACGAGATCGTATGGAGGCATTCACGGGCATTTATTCTTTGTCTTATTGGTGGACATCTGTTCATCAATAAATCTGATTTTCATGTATAGTTATTGTACTTACTCTTGCTACAGATCTCGATGCATGTGGACAGTGGAGTTGGGGCAGCACTACGTTAGCCTTCTTATATCGCGAGCTTTGTAGGGCCAGTAAACAGATGCATGTGAGATAGCAGGGTCATTGGTATTGCTTCAGCTTTGGGTTTGGGAGCATTTACATGTCGGACGGCTAGATCGGATGCTTCCCAGAGTAGGAGCCCACCAGCCGGCAGCGAGAGGTGATGTAGCAGGACATATCCCGTTAGATGTGGATGATGTTGATTTTGGGGGTCCATTTGATGGCATACAGCATGATCAGGCTGATCCACTAGGATGCAAGTATGTAATCAGTAGCACTAATTTTACATGATAAATGACTGTATGTTTTCATATAATAACATAGTGATTTTTTTTGGATAGGTGGAGGACTCGACTGACTGGTGCTAGCAATTCGGTGCTACATACAGTTATATATTATAGAGATCAGCTAGATCGGCAGCACGATGATCAGATGTTGTGGGTACCTTACACATCAGAGATATTGACCGTATTGTCCAGATATGCCAATCAGATTAGCATATATGGAGGACATGCGCATTTCTCATCGTCATGATTGGGTTCGAGAGCATCGGGAGTATATTGACGCACGAGAGCGACGGAAGGATTTGATTGTGGCTGGTCCACCCATGCTTCTCATGATGGATTATTATGATCCATATCTGTAGTGGTATAGGAGCATCACTAGGCGATTCATCTCACCATTGATGAGTGAGCATCTCGAGATGAAGTTTCGTGCTTCGGGTGGCATGATGGACATTCTCATAAGTACACTTCTCTCATTTTGTTATATTATTATTAGTATACTTATAAATAATATTTATTTTTTAAATAATTTCAGAGGATCACATCGCTATATCATACGGCAAGGAGCGGATTTCATTCGATCACTGTTGATGCAAGGATCTAGCACTTGCTGATATTATGGACAGCTTTGTTGATACTATGCGAGTTGTTTCAGAGGTAGACGACTTCAGACTATGCCATCGGTGGATGATCCGAATACCTCTTCGTATGCTCAGTACACCTCATACCCTAGCTTCTCAAACTTCGACCGCCCTATAGATGATGTGTCTCTATCACAGAGAGTGAGTGAGCCTCTACTTCTCTCCCCATCGATCGATACCGCACCTGAGCTATCACATCGATGGTCAGAGATGATACGTATTTACGAGAGACGGACGTCAGGAGGTCTCAGTATCTTGATATATACATCTCTCGATAGTTATGATATTTATATTTTTTTTGCTAAAATAATTTTATAATCAACTATTGAGTTATATTATTTTGAAATTAATGTTACAAACTTTTTTATCCGAAAGCACATGTTACAATTTATGCTAGTTGCATAAAAAAATTAATTATTAATTTTCATACAGGTTATATGGTTGGAGTTTGAGATTATTCAATATTTTTAATATATTATAATAATATAATATATTATACTATATTATTATATATAATTATATTATATAATATATATTATATTAATATAAAATATTGATATAATATAATACTATAATATCATATGTATTATATTATTATAATATATAATAGTAAAATAATATCATATATTATATTACAAATTGATATAACACTGAGAATACATAATATTACTTTTGGCACGGACTTGATTTGGCACGCTGGCATGCAATATTAGTTTGGCACGGAGTAAATATCTGTATAACTGAGGTATTCTATGTATCATGCTACATCATCATCATTTTTTTCATTCGTAGGTAAACCATTCAACATCATTCTTTCATAATGTAAATCATTCAACAATTCAACAGAAGATATGTAAACCACTCTACATTCAAGAAAATACAGTAGTACATCATTACAAGCACAACATATAAAACCAAAATACTACATCATAACACAATATATAAAATCGATACAGTCTAATCCTTAAGATTAGATGGATAGCAGGATGATAGCGACGGATAGATGAGGATGGTCTAGAGTAGGATGGCTGACTAGGAAGAGACTGATTGGGAGGAGACTGACTGGATTGATCACTTGGATATTCGAAACAAAATATTCATCTGTTGTCCGATTTGGATAATATTCTGCAATACTGTAGCCAATCTAGTAGAGAGAATATTTTATCTTTCTATCCCATCTGATTTTCTCTGTATCGCAGTCTTGAACACTCTAAGAGTGCAGATAACCTCGTTTAGCTGATGTTGCATATCTGTATGAGGCGAATATCTCTCTAATTCTTCGATACGACAGATCAAATTACGAATGTCCTGTCTTATATCCTGCACCGTTGAAATAAGATTATCTAATTTTTGCTTGAACAAAAAACTATGTATGCCGCTAGAATCCATATGTGCAGTGCTCTCACCTGAAGATGAAGATTGAAGAATAGATGCAACCTCTCGAGTGATTGCACTGACCACATCTGAAGTCATCCTCACTTGCTTAATAGGTTCCATACGCTTCGTAGACCTGAAAGGTCCTGCTTCACTTCTATATTGAGGTCTTTCTTCTTCAACTAAAATATCCTCCTCCATATATTCTCTGCTTCTATCTTTTTTAGTCCATCACCATCAGTTTTAAACCAATACATTCTGTGAAGGACTCTTCATTAATTTTGTTACCTCTGCCTAATTTTGTTGATTGTTCATCCTGAATTCTTACTCCATAATATTTAAAGATATAGGTTAAAATTATGGCATAAGGTAGGGATGTCTGTACTATACCTATCACTTTTTGCATAACCTTGATGATCATTCTTGGAAGGTTGAGTGGGATGCATTTGACTAATAATACATAATTGCTAAGTCTTCTCTGTTACAGTATCAAATCCTCCTGTTCTAGATTGTATAATCCAGTAAACAATGATATGGAGGAGTCTCATTTCAATATTTAAATTCACCCATAAATTTTACAGATTTGAACGTGATCTTCTATCTGAAAAATAATTTTTATTCTTGCACTTCTATCTCCTCTACTGTCCCACAGGTCACCTACAGTTGGAAGTTTTAAAATTTATCCTAGTATTTCATCATCAAAATAAATTTTCTTTTCTTTCATCAAAGATGATACGATATCTTCTTTAAATAAAATATTCTCATAAAATTTTTTAACTAACTTCATAAATATTAGGACTTCAGTGTGCAGATGAGTTTTCATTTATATCTTAATTAAGTTTGCAATCTCAATCCTCTGAATTTAAAAAATTCATATTAACAATACGATCTGAGAGAATATTTTTGTCACTTACTAGAGTTCTTGGAGGAAGAAGAAGGTGATGAAGATGGTGCTTCGTTGCTCCTCTTCTCCTTCTACTTTCTTCACTTCTGGTTGCTCTTTGACATTGGGAAAGATGCATCTTTGGAGCCATCAGGTTGAAGATTGGCCGAGAAGGAGATGGGAAGGAGGTTTTTGATTTGAGAAGGAGATGGGAAAGAAATTTTTGGTTTGAGATTTCAGATGTGAGTGGCGATGGTATGATAGTTGTGGAGATGGAAGCTAGAGATTTTGAGAAGAACACAGGAAGTCAATATTTCCAACTAGTTTGGTGACTGGGGTCGGATCCAATGAATATAAAAGTGGTGAAAGGAAGGTGTCTAAAATCGGACCCAATGTAATGAATGTAGGCACCTACATCCCTACATCAGGGATGTAGGTGCCTACATCCGCCTACATCAAGGATGTAGGGCCTACATCCTCATGTAGGTGCCTACATCAAGGATGTAGCTGCCCCACTTTTCGTTTCCTCTTTTTCATGTTGGGCAATTTTTCAATCAATTTTCATGTCAGATCAATTTGTTTCAATCTAATTTGATCCAAGTTCAGATCTCAACCAACATCCTAGCTCTTTCTCTTTATTCATCTTCTTTTTTTTTCTGTTGTAGACAGCACCTTCGGTAGGATTCACCGTAACCTAACTACCTGTTGGGTCACGGGCATCTCTAACCACGTTAGGTCACAGGCATCCACTCTTTTTAAGTCACAGTGCAGGCATACGACAAGAAGATCAGCCATACCGCACATCAAAATGAAACTTTTTGAGATAAAGTATCTGAGATACCCTCTGTTTGCCCATTTGGAGATGAGCGTCGATCCAATGGAGGAGGATCTGGAAAACTTACTATCTGAGAGTACCCTCCGTTTGCCCACTTGAAGATGAGTGCCAATCTAACAAAGGAAGATCCGAGATCTGATTGGAGATCGAAACGCAACACATAAAGTCGCCTATAGTAGGGCGGCTCTTTCAGTCGATCGAATGAGAGAGTGCCGGGGTTGGAGATGAGGGCCGATCAATCGAATGAGAGCTGGATTTGGTTGGAGATGAGAATAAAGTAGCCTATAGTAGGGCGGCTTTGTGAGTCAGTCTTTTGTAGGATAGCTTTGTGAGTCGCCCTTTGGTAGGGTGACTCATAAAGTCGCCCTTCCGCCCAGCGATTTTTTTGGCTGACTCTCTCATATGGCATGAGGGTGGGCTAGGTGGTACCTAAAGTCGCCTTATCATAGGATGACTTTCCTCCAGCAGTACTTCTGTAAATACTTTTTGAAGAACATTATTTTCATAAATTATTTTAAAATTAATAGTAAATCAGTAAAAAAATCCAATAAAAAGAAAGGATATCCGTTACCACTTCACTTAGATCCTTTTTGGAGGAAGCAATGTATCCTGCACCTTAATGCGTCAGTCTCAAGAAGCTAAAGTCCTCATTTGTACCATATATGTCAGATAATATTTTTTTTTGTACAAATGGATAGTCACACCAATCTAGTGTGAGAGCAGCCCAATAGATCAAGATACAAAAATTCTATAGAGCTTGCAGGCAAACCTCGCCCTACCTCCATAGCCGAACACCAGATTGCCAGCAACAAAAGTTGCCACCCAATCTGTTGCTATGTTCACCTCTTTATAAGCATTTCAGACTCTCATAGTAGTAGCTTGGGGAAGGAGACTGGTGTGGGCACTAGTCATCATGATTCCTTATGGCTTAATTGTTGATAGAGCTCCTGTCATTTTTATTCTGAGTCTTGTAGTTTTTATTTTGAGTTAAGTCATTAAATTAGGCTTGATTGTGATTGAGTCTTTGATTTATAATTTAAATCCTAGTGCAAGTCAACTATTTGAAGAAATTTCTTATTCAGTCGAGATAGTTCAGTTCAAATCAGCCTCCTGGAGGAGTTTAAATTAGTTGGTTATCATATTCAGCCACTTGGAAGCACACCACCAATTAAAGGCTCCACAATAGTCTCTTCATGCATGCAAAGGACCTTTGAAATTCAAACAACACCAGATTAGTTGAGACTTCTCACACGCACAGAGATCTTCATGGTAGCCTTGAACCTCACACGCTACCCAAATGATATGGCCCATCTACACGTACTTCCCATGCACATCCTGGAGGATCGCACTTTCTTTTGTTTGGGTTGTTTCTTTTGTTTGGATTATTAAGAATTTTTTTTAAAAGGAAAATAAGGAGTCTTATAAAGGAGAAGATTGATTGGGAAACAAAAAATTCGACTTTTACCTTCTCTGCGTGTTGTTTTCTTCTTCCCCTTCTCCATTTACTAATCTTCTTCTTCCCTCCCTCTCTTCCTTCTCTTCCTCCCTTCCCTCTTCCTCTCTCCCGCCTCTCTTCTGACAACCTCATCACATCTGCATAAAAATAGAGGTCCCTGGCAGTAGCGCATGATCCTTTTTCAAGGTTTGAAGTTGAAGGATGAAGGCTTGGAGATTCTCACCAATCCATAGGAACCCAGCAAATCATCCTTTTTTCCCACACCTGTATCCTCCCTATGCCATCTTCAGTCGTCTATGGATCTATTTGCCAGCGCCCCCTTGATAGATCCCTCTTTTCAAGAATGCTGAAATTGAAACTTACCTTCATTATTGTAGGACAGTTCTTTGCAAGTTCAGATTGGATCCCATGACCTTGGACAATGAAAAAATTTGCCGACAACCATGGCCTGATTTGGCGTCCGAATCCTTCCTTATCCAGAAGTCTTCATCAACGTATTGTGAGATCCTTTACTTCTAAATAAATTTCTAAGTAGATTGTTATTATAGAGAGTTAATTTCTTATTTCTTTATTAATTAGATCTGAATTCTTTTAACCATGATCTGATATCCAAATCATGGATGATTTTTGAATCATCTATGGTCCTTTTCTAGATCTCGAGGCCGAACTACTTACATGCATAACAATAATCTCTTCCCGATTTT
Organism: Elaeis guineensis; assembly: GCF_000442705.2. NCBI lineage: Eukaryota > Viridiplantae > Streptophyta > Magnoliopsida > Arecales > Arecaceae > Elaeis > Elaeis guineensis. The sequence goes on from NC_025996.2 coordinate 24,356,315, forward strand.
AGTTTAATCACCTTCGTTATCTTTGCTTGCTGATTAACTATTGAGTATTAATGAATTTGGTTGCTTGCTTGCCTCTAGAACTAGCTCTATCCCACATCAGTTCTGGCATCAGAGCATGGTTAGGTTAGGGCTAGAGTTTTGCATTTAGGAAATTTTCTGCATTAAAATCTACAAACTGGTACTCTGTGCAGTCCTCAAAGAAACTATGATTTTTATTTTCAGAGACTTCAAAAAAATTTCAAATTTTTTGTGTAGGTTTTACACTTGATTTCTAAGTAAGATTTTAAATTTTATAGGAATCTAAAATCATTTGACTTCTAAAAATCCATCTGAAAAAACCTTACACATCCTATCCTTTGCACCCAAAATCTATTCAAAAATTGCTTGTGTGCCCTCAAAGAAATCAAATTTCCCTCCATAGAAGAGTCAAAAATTCATGAAATTTATTGATTTGGAAACTAGATTCAATAAGAAAGATTTTCACAAGTGGAGATCTAGAAAATAGATTTAGGGTTGGTGTCAGATTCATTTGTTAGTTGAAGGTCAGTGTGCAAAATTCTGTGACCTGTCCTATTTCATGCAACTTAAGGAAAAGCAGAGTTTTCCATCTATTGCAACATCCAAAAATTCAAAGATTTGGTTTTCTAAAATTCTTACTCGATAAGAAATCTTCTCGTGATCTGAAATCTATGAGAGCTATTCTCTAAAGCCCCATAGTAGAACTTCAATCAGAGATCTCTACAATCCAAAAATGAAATTTCTGGAGTCTAAAAGTTCCGGCACTATTAGAACTTAAAGGGTTGATTAGAGCATCAATTTCATTTTATATTTTTATGCTTGTTTGAATTTATAATTTTAGTAACTTAGTTTCATTTTTGTTTGATAACTTAATTAGTGCTATTTTATTTTTGAAATCGATGTATGCATCTTGTTTGCATCTGTAAGCTATCATAAAGACACTCCCATCATAAGATAAGAAAGGATTTTATCATCTTTTCTTCGTCCAAAAACTACCAACTTCATATGCATTGACCCAAGCCTAAACTAAAATCAATTAGACATTAAAAGAATATGATCAAAATAAGTCAAGTTCAGTTGCTATGTTGAGTCTTAGTGCTAGTCAGGTCTATAATTGACTCCATAAGCTGGTGTCTAAAGTTAGAGGTACACGATAAATACCTAAATGAATTGTGATTACTTAATTAGGACCTCACGAGAGTGAGTGGAGCCTTCCACAAATTCCACCTCTTATCTGGCTAGCCTAAAGATTCGATTGTTGGTCTACTTGTACTTCATCGATTCGTAGTTATATGAGCTTTTAGGTCTAGAAAAAAATCTTAGAATTGATTGTATTGCATGTCTACTAGATCCCGAGCTAGAAATCACCCAGAGAGCCAGAATCAAGTCACTGAATGGATTTTAATTTTACCATAGCCTTTAAGGATATTACTGAGAGGTTAAATGCAATAAGTGGTTCCATCCATAATTTGAAGACGAGTAGAGACCCTAGAAGGAGAAAGGGTGAATGGCTTGGAAGAATGTATTAGAAATATCCCTCCCCTAGTCGACTATCTTAGAGAGCGACGTGACCATCCTGGTTGCAATCAAGCGGTCTGACTCCATCATGATTATAATGATCAGGATGAGAGAATACTTTAGAGTATCAAGGTCGAAGCTTCAAGCTTTGTGGGTCGTCCGGACCCCAATGAGTACCTTAACTATGAGGTAGACATGAACCATTATTTTGAATGCTACGACATGTCTGAGGAGAGAAAAATCAGATTCGCTAAAATGAGATATCTAGATTAAGCTAAATTATATTGGCATAATATGGAGCGATTAGCCATGCTTAGGAGATAGGAGTCCATAAGACCTGGGATGAAATAAAAGATAAATTTATAAAAAATATCTTCCTACCTCTTATCAACAGCGTCTCCTGGACAATGGCAAAGGTTGACCCAAGGTAGCAAGTCTGTTACTGACTATATCATCAAATTCGATGAATACCTTATGCGATGTGGTATTTGTGAAGATCTGTCTGTCATCTTGTCACGATTTAGAGTTGGTTTAAGGGATGACATGCAGAGAAAATTGTTCATGTGTGAGATCTATAGCTTAGAACAAGCTTATCAATTAGCACATGATTATAAGAGATTTCAAAAGTTGTCTGTCATCTGATAACTTGAGTCACATAAACCTGATATTCTTTTCCTAGACCCAGTCTTAATCAGACCCCTAGACTTGGCTATAATCAATTCTCAATGAATCATTCTCCACCTGTTGGTCCCCCACCAAGAAAGGATAATAAGGCAAAGGAGACTTTATAGAGAACCCAAGAGGAAGCAGTTCAAAAATCCGATGCTTCAAGTACAATGGGTTAGGTCATATTTCTAGTCAGTGCTCATCTCGAGCTCTATACATTGGAGAGCTCAAAGAAGAAAATCCCAAAAATCTTTTAGGAGATGAAGTGGTATACATAGCAGATACAGAATTAGCTGAAGCTTATAAGGAACCAAGTGCTTTGGAAGAAATTGATCCTGAAGAGAGAATGGGTGTGTAAGATGCATTTTAGCCTGTCAAAAGAAAGTGAAGATTGATGTAGGACTACTATTTTTTCTACTTTCATAGGTCAAAAAAATAAAGTGTGCAAGGTCATCATTGATAGTGGTAGCTGCATCAATACTATTTCAATTGATGCTATATCAAAATTTAATCTGACGTCCGTAGATCATCCAAAATTATTCAAGGTCGTCTGGATAGATGCATCATCCATCCTAGTAAAGCACCGTTATCTGGTCTCCATTAAATTTCAATCTTACTAAGAAAATGTGTGGTGTGATGTTATGCCCATGGACATAGGAAGCATAATCCTAGGAAGGCCTTGGTTGTTTGATCAGGATGCAATGCTTTATGACTGATCCAACTTGTGTATGTTCATGAACAGAGATAAGAGAATTACGTTATACCCTTCACCCCCTAAGAATGTAAAAAAGAATGATCCTTTAAAATCCAAAGAGGAAAAGCAGAACAAGGGCTTACATTTAATCAGTGCAAAAGAGTTTGAAAAAAATTTGAAAGAAAACTCTTCTATTTGGATTCTAGTTGTTAAGAAGTTAGCACGAAGGATATGAGTTATCATCCCTAAGAGATAGCAAACCTCCTTGAAAGTTTCAAAGATATTTGTTCTGAGGATCTCGTAGATCACTTACAGCCCATGAGGAATATCCAACATGCAATAGACCTTATTCTGAGAGCTTTCTTACCCAATCTATCCCACTATCATCTTAATCTCATATAGCATGCGGAGCTGAAATGTCAAGTAGAAGAACTCCTTAGGAAGGGATTTGTTAAAAAAAATCTGAGTCCTTGTGCGATATCCGCACTCCTGACTCCCAAAAAGGATGAAACTTGGAGGATGTGCATGGACAGTCGAGCAATTAACAAAATAATGATAAAGTATCAATTTTTCATTCTCTGGCTAGATGACATGCTAGACATGATAGCTGGATCCACCATTTTCTCCAAGGTTGACTTAAAGAGTGGATATTACCAAGTTAGAATTAGGCCTGACGATGAATGGAAGATCGCTTTCAAGATAAAGATGGTCTTTATGAATAGCTGATCATGCCATTTGGTTGTTCAATACTCTGAGTACTTTTATGAGGATAATGAATCAGGTACTGCACCCGATTGGTGCATTTATGATCATGTACTTGATGATATCCTTATATACAGTAGATCCAAGGAAGACCACATAGATCATCGCGTTAGATGTTTCAACCCCTTAAAACTGAGAGCCTCTACACTAACCTCAAAAAATATAAACTTATGACCAAACATGTTATTTTCTTGAGTTATGTAGTTACTCCTGACGATATGTCGTTGACCTTGAAAAAATGCGCACTATCAGTGAGTGGCCTGAATCCTAAAATATGTTGGGAATTGCATTCTAAAATCAATCATATGACGATTAAGTTTATCCTTGTATATGAATTACTGATCAATTGAATAATAATTATTCTGATATTTTTCATCATAAAGTGACATCTTCTTTGAACTCTTATACTGTGATAAGTCTCTAGAACTATGCTAGTGTACGATAAAGAGAGAATTTATCATATAGTTCTTAAACATATTTGCGATCAAATGATGCATCATTATGGGACAATGACGTTTATTGAGTGGAGGTCGTTGTGTGTCATATGGGTTGGTTGTCCTCTTAATCAAAGAGTGTGGTGACACTGGTATAGCATACAGATGAGATGTAGAGGTACATCGTCACTGAACAAGTGACTCACCTGCTGAGCGTTCTGCTGTCAAGAGCTGCTCCCGAAACACATGGGTATAAATATCCTTCGACTGAGATCACTATAGTGACTTGCAAGCAATCCCTGTGCTTTGGTGCCAGACTACTTAATTTTTAATATAGTAACGGAAGGCTACTAGGTACAGTCAAGTACTTGCAAAGTCTGTATGTGGATCAAGATGGGATTGACCCCTCCAGATTATTGGAGTTGATGTATCACTGTATTTAATTTAGTAAAATTTTGGTTAGGATAATCTATGAGATGGATTTGAAAGATCGAAATACAATGCGGATGAAGCAATCTCAGTTGACAGTTAACCTGAGACCATCATAGAGCATCCAGAGTCAAAAGGATGAATTACTGATAACCATGTGTATGGGTTCTGAAATATTTTTTATAATAATTCGACCTATCTGAACGTCGAAAATTATTGCTAGATGATATCTCGATTAGTGCAAAAATTGATTCCTGTACTACCGGCTTAGTGTTTGATCCTATGAAGTCATGCACACAAATCAGACAAAGTTGGAAAGAATTGATCAATATTTATATATCCAATTTGAAAGTACTTAACTTGATTGAATATATAAGCTAACTTGATTGAGAATTAAGTTATGGATCAAATGGGATTGAAGAGTTGACTATGTCTAGCTAGCACTACACATGAGATTCAGATTCGATCCCGAGATGAACAGTTTTTGATCTATAATTCATGGAACATATGAAAGATTGAATTTAAGTACTACTTAATTTCAGATTAGATCTAAATTAATTGAACTTAAATGATTTCAAAATCTAAGTTAGACTTGGTACAAAAGTCTTAAAGAGTTTGGGATTGGTAGTCTTTCGAAATTATTTCGAACCAATTTCGAATCAGATTCGAATCGGACCTGTTTTGGATGAATATGAGTATTCCTACTTGCACTGAAAATACCCCCTCATGAAGTATGACCAAAATCTGGTTTGATGCTTATTTAGGTCATCTCAAGTGGGTGAGAGTTTGGGTGCAAGTTGATTGTCATATGTGATGACAATTATATCTCATATACAAATTCTTCTTTCATGAGTATTGGATCAATTCAAATCAGATTTGAATTATGATCCTAATCTCATTAGATCATAAGAATTATCTATAAATAGAGAGAGTCTCTACCTATAGATGTATAGTAATGTAATAGCATAGCAAACAAATCAGATTGAGAGAAGAGAAAAGAGAGAGAGAGAGGTCCTATCTTCTCTTTGGCCTCTCCCTTTATTCCCACCCCTCTTCCTTTGGGCGTGGGGCCTCTTTAGGCATCCCACCTACTAGTGTGAGGTATCACATTAGCAATCTCATTCCTCAATTGATTGAGTTGCTAAGCCAATTAGATTGGAGTTCATCTTGCTTTTCTGTGCGTCTGACGTGCATGCAAGTAGAAGATCTACACATCCAGCCTCCCAAAGATTTATATCAGATAATTTGAGATTTGATCCCTAGTTCTACTGTATTTCAGATAAGAATTTGATCTTTAAATAAGTAGAATATTAAAAAAAAATTTAGATATAACCTGGGCATTCTGGAGAGAAACTTTCCTTTTCCTTCCACTAGTATCAGAGCAGGTCTAAAATATATATATATAAAATAAATTTTTTATGATTATTTGATTAGATATAATTAAATTTTTTATGAGACACTAAAACTCATTTAAATTTATTTATATAAAATTTTTGATATAATTTTGATTGGATTAGAGGTGCCTAATCAATGGTTGATTGAGGTTCTTATAAATCTATTATAACAGAATTCTATTGTTGCTGAATTTTTTATAAAAATCAATGTGAATTAAAATTTATTTTAAATTTATTTTAATAAAATTTTAATATATTTTTTTTATAAAGTATGATTTATTTTAAATTTAAATTGAATTTATTTGATGGATATTTAGATCTGAATCCTATCATAATTCAGCACTATACAAAAATAAATTTTATCAGAAATTAATTTTTTATGCATTCATATTTGTATGTAATTAATTTTCTATTTGATATCAAATCTGAAACTGATATTTTATAATCAGTATAAGATATATTTCAGATTTGATATGATGTATATGATGCATCAAATCTAATTGAATTAGATGAAGAAAATAATTGATAAGATCAAGGATATGTTCATAACACAAAATAGTTTTATCAATAATTACATGTTGATGTAATTATATATGAAATTAAATTTTAAATTTTAATAGCCTAGTACTCGGATTGATAAATTATTAGACTGTTTGGTCATAAGAGATTGAAGAGATTAATCTCTCTTTTATCTATTCGATGGGTTCTTTATGACGTGTAGGGGTGTCGTTGTGATTCAGTTTCTGAAGAAAAAAAATAAACAGATTTTTATATATTATTATGATCATAAATATATTTTGATTAGATTTAAATATTTTATGCTTCATTACAATAGGATAAAATTTAAATATAAAATTATTTTGGATCTGAATTACATGTTACATATGATGTAATTGATATTGATCTAAAAGTTGTCATGATACATGAGATACATGAATAAAGTTTAGATCATACCTATATATATTTAATTATTAAATATATTATAAAAATTATTTTTATGTGTTGAAACATATGGTGTGCTTCACCTGAAATTTTTGTAGAATAGTTTTACAAACTAAACACACATTTCACACACTTAATTTTGAATTAAGTTTGAATGATCTAGATTTGAGAATTGAAGATCATTAAGACACCACATAATATGATGGGCAATGGATTAGCATGAATCAGATCTTCTAATGGGTTAGACCTAGGGTTAGAAACACATATAGATCAAGTAAAAAAATGATTAAATCTATCAAGTGTTGAATTATATTAGGTCAATATTTCTCTAAATTAATCTCAATAGTTGAAGTTTGATCAAGTCCATATGTTTGACCCTAATAAATAGATCATGATCATGGCTCCGTGGTTGAGTCCGAATCTTCTAGTGTGTCCAAGCAAAACTAACTAACCAGTTGGTGTCTAAGATAAATTTGGTAGATTCGATTAAGTAGTTTTTAAGTGGGAGCTATTCACCTAGATGCGTCTACGGTAAGTTAAGGACAGATCCCTTCCGCTGATCTCACTTACCTGACCAACATGATAGATTATTTTTGATTAGATCACTAGTCAATTCATGCTGACCCATGCCATTAAGGTGAATTAGTGTAACTGATTTAGGTATCTTTAGACTAGCTTGTGCTTAATCCTTTACATGACTTGGTGAAATCAGTGGGAAGATTTGCAGCTTGCAGGTCGACTTTTTCTCTTATTTTTAGATCAATTAAATCAAATTTTCTAAATTATTAAGTCCATAAAGTGATAAAGTTATGACATAACTTGATTATTGTTTCTCATTAAGGTGTGTGATAATGAGTCCAATATTTCAAATAGGCATTGGAGGCGCCACACACCTGGTATCTATTACATATTGGAATTGTCATTCCTCATATGACCATCATGATGTACCTTTAGATCAATGCTCAAGTTGGTCGAGCCACACTCGGGCTTGGACATCCATTTGTTGGATGCACTTGGTGTGTCATGTTAATAGTTAGACCTAACCAGAATTTTCAGTGGAGGCGCCACACGCCTGCTGAAGGGACACATTGAGCAGAACCTATTGCTAAAAGTTATTTGAAAAAATAATTGGTTATGAACCTATCCATGGATGTACTAGGGTTGATCGAGCCACACTCGAGTCCGAATACAATCTGTATGGATTCTAGTACCCGCTAAGAAATTAGTATAATTCATCGAGTTGGAGGTAGAGGCTATCAATTTGTTAAAAAATAGTGAGAGAATCTTTAGACTAAAGTCCATATTTTTAGGATTAAAAATAATTCATATATTAATAGGCTAATATTTTTTTTTTAGTTATGGCCAATACACTATCCCTCTATTCGCTGTTCGACAACGACAAGCTCATCAGACCTAACTTCAATAGTTGGTATCGAAAATTGAAGATCATGTTGGAGCACGAAAGAATTTTATATATCCTTACGGATCAGATACCTGAAGAACCTGCAGTCAATGCTTCTCATGCTGTGAGAGACACTTACATGAAGTGGCTCAATGACCGCACGACTGTATGTTGCGTGATGAAGGTAGCTATGAACGATGAACTTAGTTGTAAGTTCGAAGAGTGCAGCTTGAGGAGATGATTCAAATATTAAATGAGTCCTTCGGTATCCCTGATGATGCGAAGAGATATAAAACCTCCTGCATAGTGTTCAATGCCCGTATGCGAGAGGGGGCTTCAGTCATTGATCATGTATTGTATATGATTGAGCAGATTGAATGCCTTAGCAAACTTAACTTTTCATTGCATGAACAGTTAGGTAAGGATGCTATCCTCAATTCGCTACCAAATTTTACCTATCCTTTCTCAATCATTATAGAATGATGAAGCCTGCGGTAAACTACCATGGTTTGCTAGAGTTACTGCAGACTTTTGAGAAGGATCACCAGCTCTAGAAAGAGCCAGTGAATTTAGTGGGAGGTTCATCTGTAGGACGTCGATCCTTTAGGAAAAAAAAAAGAAAAAGATGTAAAAATTCTATGCTACCGATTCCAAGCAGAGCAAAACGTCAAAAGTTGATAAGAGCTAGACAGAGTGCTTCTTTATAAAAAGTTGGATCATTGGAAAAGAAATTATCCTACTTATATAGCCACTCTTGACCCAAACAGGCCTAAGAACAAGAGAAAGAGGCAAGTGGTTGCTTCACAAGATCTTTATATAATAACATCTTGTAATTTTTCTATTTGTGATACTACTACCTGGGTATTGGATATTGAAAGTCCTATTGATATATGCAATTCATTGCAGGGACTACATGTAAGTAAAAAATTTTGAGAGGACGAGCGGTTCCTTAACGTTGAAGATGAAAGTCTTGTTCCAGTTCTGATCTTGAAAATTTTGCTGCTTGTCTTCGAGTCCAGTACTGTCATATTGGATGATTGTCATTATTGTCCCTCTGTTGCCCAGCTATGCAACCCAAGAGGGGGGGTGAATTGGGTTTCTAAAAATTTTAAGCCCAACAAATGACTTATGAAGAACAAAACAATGGCTTTAAATCAATATTAATTAACTAAAGCAGTATTGCAAGGATATAATAAAGAAATAAGATAAAGCGATAAAGCACACCACAAACACAAGGATTTATAGTGGTTCGGTGCTAACCTTGCACCTACGTCCACTCCCCAAGATCCCACTTGGGAATTTTAATCCACTATCCTTTGTATTCAACCCGAATACAAAACGTCGGAAACTCCGACACTAGCTATCCCAAGCTAGAATACAGGACGTCGGAAACTCCGACCCTAGCTATCCCAAGCTAGAACACTTGTTTCCCGGGTACAAGCCAACCCAAAACACTCCGATTTCAGGTTCGGATCAACCTTTCCTTGTTTTGGAAATCCTCCAAAAACAAGAGCAAAAACTCACAAAGAGTAAGAATATTTAGAGCACAGATGAATACAAAAACAGCTCCTTAAATGAGCAAATATAACAATAAAAACTTTACTCAAATGAAGAACCCCTTTTTCAGATTTTCTCAAGATGAATGAACGGTTGAACGCTTGAGAAGAGGTTGATTGTTGATTGAAGATCTCTTGAAAGCTTTGAACGATCTCTAGATCAAGGTTGAAACGATAGGCGTGAAGAATTCTCTCCTTGAAAGATCTTCCTTTTCTCTTTCACAATCTCTCTGGTATATTGTGGATCCTCTCTCTTTTTCTATATGGATATTTCGTTGATCTCAGACTTTTTCTTGCAAATTTCGGATCCTCTCTTCTGTTCTTCTCTTTTTCCTCTCTTTTCTTCACTTTTGATTTCACGTTTGATCCGCTATTTAATCTGCAATTTCTTTCATCATTTAAAGCATTTTGTAGCATTAGAAGCAAGAGAAAACAATTTAGGCAGATAAAGAGCCGTTAGAGGATTTTTAGGAAGCATAAATGGCAATTAAAACGGGCAAAAAAATAGCCGTTGCTGACATTTCCCGTCGCAGGGGTCGACTCATGAGTCGACTCATGCTTCAGGAGTCGACTCATGAGTCGACTTCTGTTGCAACAAACCAGAAGATCTGATTTCTGGATTTTTCGGCTCAAATCAGCAGAGGTCGACTCATGAGTCGACTCATGCCTTGTGGGTCGACTCATGAGTCGACTCACAGGTCGTGCCAAGCCAAAAATCCAGCGTGCCATGGGAATTTTTTTCGTGCCATTCAGCTCATAGTGCCATGAGTTGACTCATGAGTCGACTCATGCACTTCAAACCTTCATAACTTCAAAAATATTAGTCCAAACACAATGAAATTTTCACCAATAGATTTCAAATCATTTGTTCTACCAAATGATATTATCAAATTAGGATTTTAGCAAAATTATGATTTTGCCCTTGAAGAGCATAAGGACTTTTTCAATTGTTTGTATCCCTTCAATCTGCTTTGTAATCATCAAAATCAATCTAGGAGCAACAATCTCCCCCTTTTTGATGATGACAAAACATATGAACAAAAATATTTATGTTAATGCATTAATTTCAAAAGAATCCATTATGGGTGTATATGTTTGAAAAGAGTATGATTCTTTTGGCATGTAATATAAATGCAAAAATAGTTTGTCCATTTTCTTAAAGATTTGAAAAGGGTATTAGATCATTTTGAGTTCAAGATATTTCAGAGCAAGAGAAGATAAATAACTTTTTCTATGTATCAGAGCAAAAATAATTTTTACAATGATATCAGAAAAGATTTTATAATGTATCAGAGCAAGAAAATTTTTAATGTATCAGAGAAAATTTCATACAGTATCCGAGCAAATGTTATAATATTTTAGAGAAACCTTCACACTGTATCGGATCAAATGTTATCATGTATCAGATCAAGTTGAAAGAAATTGTAGGATGTATCAGAGTAAAACAAATTTCTTATTGATGTCTCAAGGTGAGTAAGATTTCAAAAGCAAGTTTGAATATCAGAGCATATATAAAAAAAATACTTATTTGCATTGTACTCATGATTTTTCTTTTAAAGTTCTGTCTGATACCAAATTTCTCTGTCTGATACCAAATTTCGATACCAAAATTTCTCAAAGTTTTGTTTAATCTTTCAATGCTTGTTTTTGTCTAATTTCTCCAATATTTGTTTAATTTCTTCAATATTTATTTTAATTTAATTTCTCCCCCTTTTTCTCATAATTTAGGGTTTTGCTTTTTGTCTAATTTCAATTTTTGTTTAATTTTAATTTCTCCCCCTTTTTGACATCATCAAACATAGTTAACTCTTTCTTTTCCTTTTCTGAAAATATTCTTTAATTTCTTCCTCTTTAGAGTTTTTCACAGATGTTTGCTCCCCCTTAATATAGCAATTATCAATAGCAAACAACAATAAGGAGAAGATAATATTTCAACAGATGTATCGGAGATTGAAATATAACCAAAATATAATCATTACAAAGAGGTAGAAATATAGGTAAAAGATGATTCTATTAATATCATAATTGTTTCATAAAATTCAACCAGCTAAATGTCAATACATGGCCCCAAGGTATAGATCCTAGAACAAGATACTAACTCCTAAGATCTAGATAAGTCAATGATCAGAGTCATCAGATATAGGGTGAGGAGATGATGGATCAGAAGTGCGTCCTCTACCCCGTCTGCCTCTGCCACGAGTGGAGGTGATGGCACGAGCAGGAGAACGAGATGAACTAGGTGGCTGAGAATGCTGAGATACTAGGGCTGATATCATGAGTCTGATAGAATCAAGTACGTTCAGTGCTCTGGAAACAGATTGAAGTAGAGCAGTGAACTGGGTGGTAGCATGCTCACTCGATCCTCTGATCTCTTTCTTCAGTAGCTCATATCCACCTTCTAGTGCTCCTCTGAGCCTGCCAGCCTCTGCAGTGAGGTCTGTGACCTCAATGGTAGACTCCTGTGGCTGGGGATGGGCCAATGCAAGGACTTGCCCCTGCAAGTCAAGAACTCTGCCAGTAAGTCTCCAGACTGTATCCTCAAGCTGCTGTATCCTGACGGACTGATCTGAAATCATCTGAAATATAGTGGAGATGTGGGGAGTAATGGTCTGATCAGAAGAAGTAGCTCCAGGTGCAAAAGAAGTACTACTCCACTGGCTAGACAACAAGGAAGCCACACGCTGAGATATATGCTCGATCTGATCGTCAGCCAGTCTGAACTCTGATGGAGGTGCTCTGCTCTCTGGCTGATACACTGGTGTGGGCATCCTAGTAAACTCAGAAGGGCCAGCCTCAGTATCATGAATGAACTGGGTATCTGGTGAAGCTGCCCTGAAATCATGTACAGGAGAAGATGGACCTTCTTCTACTCTGCCTTCAGTTCTGTCTTCAGCTCTTTCCTCAGCTCTCTCCTCAGCTCTTTCTTCAGAGCCCTTGATCCAACCATCAACAGTCTTTGTAATTCCCATTCGGTGCAGGCTGTGTTGGTTGAAAGTGTCCACATGTGAGAGCTTGGTAGGTGTCTCCCCCTCACAGCTAACTCCAAACCTCCTAAAAACTCTAGTAAGGGCCATACCATAAGGCAAGTGTGCCTTGGATCTGTTCAAAGTTTCTCTCATGGCCTCTATCATAAGTGTAGGGAGGTTTAGGGGGGTCTGAGTGATGATATGAAACATGACACATACATCTCTGCCAGATAGTAAGTCATGTCTACCACTCTTAGGAAAGAATAGTTTTGTCACAATCTGATGCAGGACCCTCATCTCAATGGACAGTAGCTTTGCTTCCAATCTGTTTAAACTTCCTGAAAAATCTTCTCCTAAGATAATTCTGATCCCTTCTTCTTTAATTGGGAGTTCCATATATGAGTATCCTTCACTAGGCAACTGAAGTATCTCTCCCAATATCCTAGAATCCAAACAGATGTCAATCTCCTTTACAGTTGAAGTCACAGACCCGTTTCCATAATTTAGGTTCTGGTAGAACTCTCTGACTAGATCAACATAGGTGACTTCCTTAAGAGAGCAATAAAGTTCCCATCCTTGATTTTTGATCTTGGTAGCGAAAGTAAAGCCTTCTTTCTCAAAGAACTGAAAATCTATATTTTTCCCGGTTTCTACTTTTCTATCAGAAAGAAGATTTACACTGGGGCTTATGGAGGGTTGAGAGGGACCTTGAGCAGGTACTGAAACTGGATTGGGAACAGTGGAAGACTGAGCATGCCTTTTCTTTCGGACAATTTCCTCAGGCTCTCGGATTGATTTCCTTCTTTGGGGAAGTTTCATCTTTGGAGCCATATCCAATAAGGTAGCAGACAAGAAGACTTGAATTCAGTGGAGGAGGGATCACAAAAGAGTAAAGAAGAATTTTGGTGGAGAAAAGAAGTAGATTTTGAATGAACGGTGAAGTTCTAGGGCACGTTCCACCCGCGCCTAACACTGCGAGAAAGCACAGAAAAATCCTTTTCAAGGTGGCGATTTTTGGTGGAGAGGAGGAGGGAGAATTGCCTCGAAATTAATCCTTGGATTCGGAGCAAAACAGAAGTTTGGAGAGGACGGCTTTCGGAAGGAAGACGACGAGAAGATGAGTCGTCTCATAAACAGGTTTCCCGTTTTAAAAACAATGAACCCGATGGAAGTTGGTGGGATTTACAAGTTTGCCATTGAGTCGACTCATGGGGGTCGACTCATGAAGTTCAGAAAATCAGAAAAAATGCAAATAAATTCTAGAAAAATTCAAAATTTTGGGAGAAAGAATTTTGCTCAATGATAAGTTTTTAGAGTGATAAACCTGAGCTTTTGGGACCAGGATGGATGTTGAAAATTAAGCTCTAAGAGATTTTGACATCTATTCTTTGGAAATTGAGAAATTTCAGACAAATGGATCTAGAATTCCTAGATTTCTCCTAATTTCACAGAATCTTTCCTCACTAAGGGCCTTTGTAAAGATATCAGCTAATTGATTTTCAGTGCAAACATATTCAAGAATTATATTTTTGTTTTGAACATGTTCTCTTATAAAATGATGTCTTATCTCAATATGTTTAGATCTTGAGTGTTGTATTGGATTTTTAGATAGATTTATAGCACTTGTATTATCACATTTTATTGGTGTTTCATTAAGTTTGATTCCAAAATCTTCGAGTTGTTGCTTAATCCACAAGATTTGAGCACAACAACTTCCGGCTGCAATGTATTCGGCCTCAGCCGTAGACAGTGCCACCGAATTTTGTTTCTTGCTAAACCATGAGATTAGGTTAACTCCAAGAAATTGGCAAGTTCCACTTGTGCTTTTTCTATCTAATTTACATCCAGCAAAATCAGCATCAGAAAATCCTAACAAATTAATTTGTGAGTCCTTAGAGTACCATAACCCTATAGTTTGTGTACCATTTAAGTATCTAAGGATTCTTTTAACAGCATTCAAATGAGATTCCTTAGGATTAGATTGATATCTTGCACATAAGCAAACACTAAACATGATATCAGGCCTACTTGCAGTTAAATATAATAATGAGCCAATCATACCTCTATAGTATTTTAAGTCTACGCTTTTACCTTCATCATCCTTGTCAAGCTTACATGAGGGACTCATTGGTGTGCCAATTGGTTTGCAGTTCTCCATTCCAAATCTTTTGAGTAGTTCCTTGGTGTACTTGCTTTGGGTGATGGAGATTCTCTCTTTTGATTGTTTGATTTGGAGTCCGAGGAAGAAGGTGAGTTCTCCCATCATGCTCATCTCGAACTCTCCCTGCATAAGCTTAGCAAAGTCTTGACAAAGGGATTCATTAGTAGACCCAAAAATTATGTCATCAACATAAATTTGTATAATTAGCATATCATTTTGGTTTCTTCTAATAAATAGGGTTGTGTCTACATTGCCTCTTGAGAAACCATTATTTAGTAGAAATTTGCTTAGCCTTTCATACCATGCTCTAGGTGCTTGTTTTAGACCATATAAAGCTTTATTTAATCTAAAGACATGATTGAAAAAGCATGATTTTCAAATCCAGGGGGTTGTTCTACATATACTTCTTCAGAAATATATCCATTTAAAAATGCACTTTTAACATCCATTTGAAATAGTTTGAATTTCATAAAGCAAGCATAGGCAAGTAGAAGTCTAATGGCTTCTAATCTAGCAACAGGTGCAAAGGTTTCATCAAAATCAATTCCTTCTTCTTGATTATATCCCTTAGCAACCAGTCTTACTTTATTTCTAATTACATTTCCATGCTCATCTAATTTGTTTCTAAAGACCCATTTTGTGCCAATTATTGAATAATCTTTAGGTCTTTTCACTAAGGTCCAAACATTATTTCTTTCAAATTGACTGAGTTCTTCTTGCATAGCATTAATCCAGTTATGATCATTTTCAGCTTCTTCAAAAGTTTTAGGTTCAAGTTGAGATACAAAAGCACAATGATTAAGTACATCTCTAAGTGAAGAACGTGTTTTTACCCCATGCATAGGATCACCGATAATTAATTCCTTAGGGTGGTTGTGAACATACCTCCATTCCTTGGGTAAGTCATTTGTACCTTGAGGTTGTTCTTGAATTTCTTCACCTTTCTCATTTTGTTCATCTTCTTGATCCTTGTCTTCTGGAGTTGCTGAATCTTTTAGAGTGATCTCCTTCATACCTTCTATTAGTGGATCTGCATCATCAACACCCTTATTCTTCCTTGAAGGAAGATCGTTAGATTCATCAAAGACAACATGTATGGACTCCTCAACTACTAAGGTTCTTTTGTTAAACACTCTAAATGCTTTACTAGTGGAGGAGTAACCTAGAAGGATTGTTTCATCTGATTTTGCATCAAATTTACCAAGTTTTTCTTTGCCATTATTTAATACAAAACATCGGCAACCAAAAACATGAAAATAGGCAATATTTGGTTTTCTTCCTTTCCAAAGTTCATAGGGGATTTTCTTTAAAAATTGTCTTATTAAAGCACGATTTAAAATGTAACATGCTGTGTTAATAGCTTCTGCCCAAAAATATTTTGGAAGGTTGCTTTCACAGAGCATGGTACGGGCCATTTCTTCTAAGGTTCTATTTTTCCTTTCAACTACCCCATTTTGTTGGGGTGTCCTAGGAGCAGAGAAGTTGTGGCCAATTCCATTTTCATCACAAAAATTTTCAAAGTCATGATTTTCAAATTCTGTTCCATGATCACTTCTAATATTTTGAATTGAAAACCCTTTTTCATTAGTGACTTTTCGATGAAATTTGTGAAAATTTGAAAAGTTTCATTTTTGTGAGCTAAAAAGAAAACCCAAGTAAAACGAGAGTAATCATCAATTATTACAAATCCATATCGTTTTCCTCCTAGACTAGTGGTTTTAGTTGGTCCAAATAAATCCATATGTAAGAGCTCTAAAGGTCTAGAAGTTGAAATAGTATTTTTGGATTTAAATGATATTCTATTTGTTTACCTAATTGGCATGCATCACAAATTCTATCCTTTTCAAAATTTAATTTTGGCAAACCGAGAACTAAATCCTTTTTGATTAATTTTGAAAGAGAATGCATGCTAATATGTGCAAGTCTACGATGCCACAGCCAACTAGTCTCAATTATTTTAGCATTTAAGGAAACTAGGCATTGCGTGTCTAATTTAGTTAAATCATTCAAGTCTACCATATAAACATTGCCATGCCTATGTCCTATAAATTTAATGCCATCGTTAATAGGACTCGTCACAATGCATACAGATGATTCAAAACTTACTTTATACCCTTTATCACAGAATTGACTAATGCTAAGTAAGTTATGCTTTAAACCTTTAACAAGTAAAACATTCTCAATGTATTTGGAGGGAGTGATACCAATGTTACCTATCCCGATGATCTTTCCTTTGCCATTATCTCCAAAGGTGACCATCCCTCCATCCTTAGCATCAAACGTGATGAATTGTGATTCATCACCAGTCATGTGTCTCGAGCATCCGCTGTCAAGATACCATTTCCTGTTTCCTTCTTGGGATGCTAGACACACCTGCAAGCACAGATCAAGTTTCTGTCTTAGGTACCCAAGCTTTCTTGGGTCCTTTCAGGTTAGTCAGAATGGTTCCTTTTGGAACCCATATTTTCTTTGTGTTTGCATATTTGTTAATAAGACATGTGTATGATTTATGTCCTATTCTTCCACATTTAAAACAAGTAATATTTGTAGGCTTTTTGCTTGAATAATTTGCATAAATATCCTTCAAAAATTTTTGTTTCTTCAGGGGTTTATAACCAAGTCCAGCCTTATCATATATAGCTTTCTGATTATCAAGGATCATATTTAGCTTGTTTGAACTTAAGGTGAACTTATCTACTATAGATTTCAGTCTGTTAATTTCATCCTTAAAGTTTTGATTTTCTTGAATCAATGTGAATTTTTCAATTGAAAGAATTTCAGCTTGTTTCACTAAGGACTGATTTTTCAATTTCAGCTCTTTGTTTTTCTTCCCTAGTTTCTTTAATTCATCAATTGAATCATAGAAAGCTTCATGCAATTCTTCAAAAGTAAATTCACTAGTGGATTCAGAAGTTACCTCATTTTCATGTGCCATCAGGCACAGATTGGCTTGTTCGGTTGAGGTTTCCTCGTCGGAGCTTGAGTCATCACTCGCACTCCAGGTCGCCATCATTGCCTTCTTTTTGAATTTCTTTGGACCTTTCTTCAATTGAGGACATTCGGATCTGAAATGTCCTGGCTTCTTGCACTCGTAGCATATAGGGGTTTGATCTTTCTCCTTTTCTATGCTTTGATCCCCTTTTGTAAATTTCTTTCTCATCCCCTGTTTCCTTTTTCTTAGAAACTTCTTGAATTTCCGGGTGATGAGAGCCATCTCCTCATCCTGATCTTCATCTTCAGAGTCATCTGTTTCATAATCAGGTGAAGTTGTGGATTTGAGGGCAATGGTTCTTTTCTTTTTGATTTCATCCTCTTGATGTTGCATCATGCTAAGTTCATGAGTCATCAAGGATCCAAGAAGCTCTTCTAGAGGTAGAGTGTTCAAGTCCTTTGCTTCTTGGATGGCAGTCACCTTGGCTTCCCAAGTTCTTGGCAGTGACCTGAGAATCTTCCTTACAAGTTCACTGTTAGTATAAGATTTGCCAAGACTCTTTAAACCATTGATTATATCAGTAAAACGAGTAAACATAGCAGTTATGGACTCATCATGCTCTATTTTGAACAATTCATATTTATGTACAAGCATGTTTATTTTAGACTCTTTTACTTGATTTGTTCCCTCATGGGTGACTTCTAACCTATTCCATATTTCTTTAGCAGATGCACAAGTAGAAATGCGATTAAATTCACTAGCATCTAGTGCACAATAAAGAACATTCATAGCTTTGGCATTTAATTGTGCCAATTTCTTGTCAACCTCATCCCATTCTTTCTCGGGTTTGGTTGACTCCTTACCATCTATAATTTGGTGGGTGTGTGAGGACCATTCACTATGATACTCCACATATCATAGTCGAGTGCTTGTATGAAAATCTTCATCCGAGCTTTCCAATAGGTGTAATTTGACCCATTGAAAAGTGGAGGTCGGTTTGTTGATTGCCCCTCAGCTAGAGAAGTTCCAACATGGGTTGCCATAGATCTTTGGCTCTTTGATTGTTAGATCAAGGAAGGGCTAGAGCACTGGCTCTGATACCACTTGTTGCCCAGCTATGCAACCCAAGAGGGGGGGTGAATTGGGTTTCTAAAAATTTTAAGCCCAACAAATGACTTATGAAGAACAAAACAATGGCTTTAAATCAATATTAATTAACTAAAGCAGTATTGCAAGGATATAATAAAGAAATAAGATAAAGCGATAAAGCACACCACAAACACAAGGATTTATAGTGGTTCGGTGCTAACCTTGCACCTACGTCCACTCCCCAAGATCCCACTTGGGAATTTTAATCCACTATCCTTTGTATTCAACCCGAATACAAAACGTCGGAAACTCCGACACTAGCTATCTCAAGCTAGAATACAGGACGTCGGAAACTCCGACCCTAGCTATCCCAAGCTAGAACACTTATTTCCCGGGTACAAGCCAACCCAAAACACTCCGATTTCAGGTTCGGATCAACCTTTCCTTGTTTTGGAAATCCTCCAAAAACAAGAGCAAAAACTCACAAAGAGTAAGAATATTTAGAGCACAGATGAATACAAAAACAGCTCCTTAAATGAGCAAATATAACAATAAAAACTTTACTCAAATGAAGAACCCCTTTTTCAGATTTTCTCAAGATGAATGAACGGTTGAACGCTTGAGAAGAGGTTGATTGTTGATTGAAGATCTCTTGAAAGCTTTGAACGATCTCTAGATCAAGGTTGAAACGATAGGCGTGAAGAATTCTCTCCTTGAAAGATCTTCCTTTTCTCTTTCACAATCTCTCTGGTATATTGTGGATCCTCTCTCTTTTTCTATATGGATATTTCGTTGATCTCAGGCTTTTTCTTGCAAATTTCGGATCCTCTCTTCTGTTCTTCTCTTTTTCCTCTCTTTTCTTCACTTTTGATTTCACGTTTGATCCGCTATTTAATCTGCAATTTCTTTCATCATTTAAAGCATTTTGTAGCATTAGAAGCAAGAGAAAACAATTTAGGCAGATAAAGAGCCGTTAGAGGATTTTTAGGAAGCATAAATGGCAATTAAAATGGGCAAAAAAATAGCCGTTGCTGACATTTCCCGTCGCAGGGGTCGACTCATGAGTCGACTCATGCTTCAGGAGTCGACTCATGAGTCGACTTCTGTTGCAACAAACCAGAAGATCTGATTTCTGGATTTTTCGGCTCAAATCAGCAGAGGTCGACTCATGAGTCGACTCATGCCTTGTGGGTCGACTCATGAGTCGACTCACAGGTCGTGCCAAGCCAAAAATCCAGCGTGCCATGGGAATTTTTTTCGTGCCATTCAGCTCATAGTGCCATGAGTTGACTCATGAGTCGACTCATGCACTTCAAACCTTCATAACTTCAAAAATATTAGTCCAAACACAATAAAATTTTCACCAATAGATTTCAAATCATTTGTTCTACCAAATGATATTATCAAATCAGGATTTTAGCAAAATTACGATTTTGCCCTTGAAGAGCATAAGGACTTTTTCAATTGTTTGTATCCCTTCAATCTGCTTTGTAATCATCAAAATCAATCTAGGAGCAACACCCTCCTTTATGATAAATGTCATATCTGTAGGTTTTTTGGCCAAATTTGATTATAAGTTTACAATAAAAGATGATTTTTGTGATATCGTTATGAATGATACTACAATTATGCATGGACAATTGAAACATGACATATATACAATATCACGGTCTGTTAGTGTAATGTACACATCTAGTAAATATTCCAAAATAGATAATGTCAGTGAATCCTACCTTTGGCATTATAGGTTTGATCATGTGAACAAGAATAGGATTGTCAGGTTGATCAAAAAACGTGTCCTTGAGGTAGATGATTGTGAATCATTGCCTATCTGTGAGTCCTATCTACTTGGTAAGATGACTAAGTTACCTTTTAAAGAAAAAGGTGAGAGAGCCAGTGATGTTCTAGGTCTAATATATACTGATGTATGTGGGCCTATGAACATAAATGTCAGAGGAGGATACTACTACTTCATTACATTTACAGATGACCTATCGAGGTATGGGTATGTCTATCTTATGCAGCATAAGTCAGAATCATTTAAAATATTCAAACGATTTCATACTGAAGTAGAAAAATAAACTGGAAAGAGTATTAAGATCCTTTGGTCAGATCAAGGAGGCGAATACCTCATCAGTGAGTTCCTGACATATTTGGAAGAGAATGGGATTCTCTCACAATAAACCCCTCCTAGAATACCACAACATAATGGCATGTCTGAGAGGAAGAATCGAACTTTGTTAGACATGGTTTAGTCTATGATAAACTTTTTCAGTCTGTCAATCTTTTTTTGAAGATATGCTCTAGAGACTGCCTGCTACATTTTGAATAACGTGCCCAGCAAGTTTGTTGATAAAACTCCATATGAGATATGGACTGGACGTAAGTCAGTGCTCTCACACCTTAGGGTTTGGAGATGTCCAGCTTATGTCAAGTATTTAAAGACAGATAAGTTTGGATCGAAGTTCGATAGATGCTTGTTTGTAGGGTACCCAAAGAAAACTAAAGGATACTACTTCTACCTCACTGCAAAACAAAATGTATTTGTTAGCAGCCGAACAGTCTTTTTGGAAAAGGAGTTCTTTAGTGAAGGAGCTAATGCTTGTAAAATTGAACTTGATGAAGTTCATGAGGTGGAAGGACAGATACTTATAGAATTGGATTTGATTAGTGAATCGAATCTGGAACCGATAGAGGCACCATTAAGGAGATCCGATAGAGTACCACGTTAGCCAAACAGATACTATGATTTCTTGATCCGAGACGGTGATCCCATTGAACTTGATGAGAATGATGAGGATCCGATCACCTATATGGAGGCCATGCAAAGGCCCGACTTCCAAAAATGGCTTGAGGCCATGAAGTCCGAGATGGAGTCTATGGAGATTAATAGTATATGGACACTAGTTGATCCGTCTGAAGAGATAAAATTCATAGGGTGTAAATGGATCTTCAAGAGAAAAAAAAGAGCGGACAAAAAGGTGGAGACCTATAAAGCTCGTCTAGTTGTCAAGGGTTACCGTCAGTGTTATGGTATAGACTATGATGAGACGTTCTCTCCTGTGGCAATACTGAAATCCATCCAGATTATGCTTGCTATCACTGTACACTTAGATTATGAGATATGGCAGATGGATATCAAAACCGCTTTCCTTAATGAAGAACTGGAAGAAGTGATATATATGATACAATCTGAAGGATTCACATCCACAGACGAGTCGAAAGTGTGCAAGCTGAAAATGTCTGTTTATGGACTTAAGCAGGTATTGAGGAGTTGGAACATGTATTTTGATATGGTGATTAAAATGTATGGCTTCGTTAGAAATGAAGAAGAGCCTTGCATCTACAAGTGGACTTCCGATTCTGTGGTCATTTTTTTTGTGCTGTATGTAAATGACATACTGTTCCTAGAAAATGACATCTCGACTTTACAGAGTGTGAAGTTGTGGTTATCATCACAGTGCTCCATGAAGGACTTGAAAGAAGCATCCTACATCCTAGGGATAAAGATCTATAAGGATAGATCAAGCAGGTTGCTTGAATTGTCTTAATCCACGTACATTGACACCTTGTTGAAGTGGCTCAACATGAAAATGTTATCTTTCGATAGGCCATGGAATTATTTTTTCCAAGAAGAATTGTCCGACAACTCCTGAGGAGAGAGAGCGTATGAGTAGAATACCATATGCTTCGGCAATGGGATCTACATGTATGCTGTGACATGTACGAGACTGGATGTGGTCTATTCACTAGGGGTAATGAGTAGGTACCAGTCAGATTCGGATGAAAAGTATTGGAAGATTGTGAAAGTAATTCTTAAGTATTTAAGAAATACTAAAGATCAATTGCTTATCTTGGAGACTCTGATATGAAACTTATGGAACATACTAATTTTAATTTTCAGTCAGATTGTGATGACAATAGAAGCATGTCGGGCTACGTATTTATCTTGAATGGAAGAGCTATTTGCTGGAAGAGTTCCAAGCAACATACTGTGGCCGTTTTGTATGCGAAGTAAAATATATTGCTGCATCGGATGCTGCAATGTTCTATACCGCTATCACCTGATACGAGAGATCGTGAACCATGGTGACGTCGAACTTCAGAAGATTAATAAAAAAGAGAACCTAGCCACCCCTTCACTAAAGCTCTCAGGATCAAAGAGTTCGATAACTTCAAATGAAAATGGGTATAAGATACTATCCTGATTGGCTTTAGTCCAAGTGAAAGTAGTTGAGAATTATGTCCTAAAATTAATCGTGTGACGATTGAGTTCATTTTTGTATATAAATTATTGATTAATTGAATAATAGTTATTCTGATATTTTTCATCACGAAGTGACATCTTCTTGAACTCTTGTACTGTGATGAAGTCCCTAGAACTATACTAATGTATGATAAAGAGAAATTTATCGTATAGTTCTTAAATATGTTCGCGATCAAATGATACGTCATTACGAATAATGATGTTTATTGAGTGGAGGTCGTTGTGTGCCATATGGGTTAGTTATCCTCTTAACCAAGGAGTGTGTAACACTGGTATGGCATACAGATGAGATATAGGGATACATCATCACTGAACAAGTGACTCACCTGCTGAACGTTCTGCTGTTAAGAGCTACTCGTGAAACACATGGGTATAAGTATCCTTCAGACCTGAGATCATCATAGTGACTTGCAAGCAACTCACTATGCTTTGGTACTGGACTATCTGAATTTCTAATGCAATGAAGGAAGGCTATTGGGTACAGTCAAGTACTTACGAAGTCTGTGTGTGGATCAAGATGAGATTAACTCCTCTGGATTATTGGAGTTGATGTATCATTGTATTTTATTTAGTAAAGTCTTGATCAGGATAATCCATAAGATGGATTTGAAAGGTTGAAATATAATATGGATAAAGCAATCTCGGTTGACAGTTAACCTGAGACCATCCTAGAGCATCCAGAGTCAAAAGGATAAATTACACGGTAACCATGTGTATGAATTCTGAAATATTTTTTTATGATAATTCAACCTATCTAGATGTTGGAACCATTACTAGATGATATCTCGATTAGTGCAAGAATTGATTTTATGCTACTGGCTTAGTGTTTGAACCTATGGAGTCACGCACACAAGTCAGACAAAGTAGGAAAGAATTGACCTATGTTTATATGTCCAATTTGAAAGTACTTGATTTGATTGAACATATAAGCTAACTTGATTGAGAATTAAGTTATAGATCAAACGGGATTGAAGAGTTGACTATGTCTAGCTAGCATTACACATAAGGTTCAGATTCGATCCCGGAGATTAACAGTTTTTGATCTATGATCATGAAACATATAAAAGATTAAATTTAAGTACTAATTAATTTTAGATTAGATCTAAATTAATTAGATTTAAATAGATCCAAAATCTAAGTTAGATTTGGTATAAAAGTCTAAAGAATTTGAAATTGACAGTCTTTAAATTATTTCGAACCAGCTTCGAATCGAACCTGTTTTGGATGAGATATGAGTATTTTTACTTGCACTGAGAATATCCCCTCATGAAGCATGACCAAAATCTGATTTGATGCTTATTTGGGACGTCCCAAGTGGGTGAGAGATTGGGTGCAAGTTGATTGTCATATGCGATGATAATTATATTTCATATAGGAATCCTTCTTTCATGAGTATTGGATCAATTCAAATCAGATTTGAATTAGAGTCTAATCTCATTGGATCATGAGAATCATCTATAAATAGAGAGGATCTCTACCTATGGATGCATAGCAATAGCATAGCAAACAAATCAGATTGAGAGAAGAGAAAAGAGAGAGAGGTCCTATCTTCCCTTTGGCCTCTCCCCTTGTTTTCGCCCCTCTTTCTTTGGGTGTGGGGTCTCTTTGGGTGTCCCACCTGCTAGTGTGAGGTATCACACTAGCATATTTTATCCCTCGATTGATTGAGTTGCTAAGTCAATTGGATTAGAGTTCATCCTACTTTTCTGCGTGTCTGACGTGCATGCAAAGTAGAGAATCTACACATCTCCAGGCTTCCGCAAAGGTTTATATCAGATAATTTGAGATTTGATCCCTAGTTCTGCTACATTTCAGGTAAGAATTTGATCTTTAAACAAGTAGAATATTAGAAAAAATTTTTAGATACAATGTGGGCATTCTGGAGGAAAACTATTCCCTTCCCTTCAAAACATCCATGATGTGCGAAGCTTTCATGGATTAGTTATATTTTACCGTTGGTTCATTAAGAATTTTAGCATGATTATGGCTCCCAATACTGATTGTATAAAAAAAGAGCCTTTAAATGGACTAAAGCAGCTGAGCGAGCTTTTCAGAAAGTCAAGGATAGAATGACCCAAGCTTTTATCCTATGTCTGTCCGATTTTTCAAAAGTATTTGAGGTGGCTTGTGACGCATTAGGAGTAGAAATTGGTGGAGTTTTGAGTCAGGAAGAATATCCTATGGTTTGCTTTAGTGAAAAGCTAAATGAATCCAAGTGCAGGTATTCTACCTGCGATAAGAAATTCTATGCTGTGATCCAAGCCCTTAGACATGGAGATACTATCTGCTACCACAGGAATTTATCTTGTACTCAGATCACAAAGCCCTTAGATTCCTTAATTTCCAAAAGAAATTAAACCCCAGGCATGGAAAGTGGGTTGAATTTTTACAAGCCTACACCTTTGTGATAAGGCACAAGACAAGAATAAGAACTGAGCTGTTGATGCACTCTCTCGTAGAGTGGCCCTCTTATCAACAGTAAGTATTGAAGTAGTAGGCTTCAAGAAGCTTAAAGAGGATTATGAAGATTGCCTTGATTTTGGTGCTATTGTTGCCTCGCTCGGAAAAGGATCATCTAGGAAATATAATGAGTACTTTTTAGGATGGCTACCTTTTTAAAGATAATAAGTTATGTATCTCACGTATTCTATTAGGGATTTTTTAGTATGGGAAATACACACGGGAGGTTTATCTAGATATTTTGGTAGGAATAAAATCATTGAGGCCATAGGAACTAATTTTTTGACCGAGTCTGAAGTGTGATGTCGCCCATATCATTGTCCAATGTTGGACTTGCATTGTAGGAAAGCAGTGTAGGCAAAACACTGGCCTTTACACCTCGCTACCCATTCCTAACTATCCTTGGCAAGACGTGAGCATGGATTTTGTCTTGGGTTTGCCATGTACAGCTAGGAAGAATGATTCGATATGTGTGGTAGTGGATCGATTTTCTAAGATGGCCCATTTTTTATCATGCCCCAAAACATCAGATGCCTCTAGAATTGTCCAATTGTACCTAGATGAGATTGTGAGGTTATACGGTTTGCCTAAAACCAGTCTCGGATAGAGATGTGAAATTTATAAGTCATTTCTGAAAAATTTTATGACACATGTTGGGAACCAAATTGAAATTTTCGTCAGTATATCACCTCCAGACTGATGGTCAAACCAAAGTTGTAAATAAAAGTTTAAAAAATTTATTTCGGTGTTTAGTTGCGAGAATATAAGAAATTGAGACTTACTGTTACCTAAAGCCGAATTTACGTATAATAGTTCTATTAATAGGACTATTAGCATGAGTTCCTTTGAGGTTGTGTATGACTATTACCCTAAAAAATCGGTTGACCTCATTTCTGTACCCTTGCATACTAAAACGTCTGAGACAGTAGAATCATTTATACAACACGATAGAAATCTACATAAAAAATTATAAAAAAAATTAATGTTAGCAATCAAATTTATAAATAATTAGCAATTCACATCGACGAGCTCATGATTTTACTGAAGGTGATTATGTTATGATTCGGATTACACCAGAACGGTTTCCTTTAGAAACCGTCAAGAAATTGCATGCACATGGAGCAAGCCCCTTTAAGATCTTAAAAAAAATCGAACCAAATGCATATGTTGTAGATTTACTGTTGATTATGGTACCAGCTCTACTTTTAATATTTCAGATCTGGTTAAATATAAAGAACCAATAACGATACCTAGTGATCCATTTGAGCCTAATCCATTCATTGAGAGTGAACCCCAACCCGAGTGTACACAGCCAAAATTTTTTACAAAATACGATCGTATTGAAAGAATCCTGGATGAGCAGATAATATCTATTAGGAGGAAAGGATACCAAAGGTACCTGATTCGTTGGCAAGACTGACCTGAATCTGAGGACACATGGATAATCTGAGAAGAGCTACAAAGAATTGATCTTGATCTACTCAAACACTATCAAAGTTGAGGTGATCTTTATTCGACAAAGTCGAATACTCTCCAATCCGAAAGAATTGGTATGGGCATCGGTCACCATGATTTTTTATGGCTTGATTGTTAATAGAGCCTCTATCATTTTTATTCTGAGTCCTATCATTTTTATTTTGAGTCTTGTAGTTTTTATTTTGAGTTGAGTCATTAAATTGGGCTTGATTGTGATTGAGTCTTTGATTTGTAATTTAAATCTTAGTGCGAGTCAACTATTTGGAGGAATTTCTTGTTCAGTCGAGATAGTTCAGTTCGCATCAGTCTCTTGGAGGAGTTTAAATCAGCTGGTTATTATGTTCAGCCACTTGAAAGCACACTGCCAATTGAAGGCTCCTCGATAGCCTCTTCACATATGCAGAGGACCTTTGAAATTCAAACAATGTTCAGATTAGTTGAGACTGCTTCTCACATGCATGGAGATCTTCATGGCAGCCTTGAAAATCACACGACAACCAAATGACATGGCCCATCTCCATGTACGCCCTCTCACGCACATCCTGTGGATCGCACATTCTTCTGTTTGAGTTGTTTCTTTTATTTGGGTTGTTAAGATTTTTTTTTAAAAGAGGAATGAGGAGTCTTGTAAAGAAAAAGATTGATTGAGAAATAAAAAAATTCGACTTTTACCTTCTTTGGTGTTCTCTTCCTCCTCCCCTTCTCTATCTACTAATCTTCTTCTTCCCTCCCTCTCTTCCTTCTCTTCCTCCCTTCCATCTTCCTCTCTCTCGTCTCTCTTCTGACAACCTCATCACATCTGCAAAAAAATAGAGATCCCTGGCAGTAGCGCATGTCCTCTTTCAAGGTCTGAAGTTGAAGGACGAAGGCTCGAAGATTCCCACCAATCCGCAGGAACCCAGCACATCACCTTTCTTCCCCATACCTGCATCCTCTCTATGCCATCTTCAGCCATCTATGGATCTATTTTTCAGTGCCCCCTTGACTTCCTAATCCCCCAAATTCTCATCATCCCTTGATAGATCCCTCTTTTCAAGAATGCTGAAATTGAAACTTACCTTCATTATTGCAGGATAGTTCTTTGCAAGTTCGGATCAGATCCCATGATCTTGGACAACAAAAAAATTTATCGATAATCATGGCCTAATTCGACATCTGAATCCTCCCTCATCTAGAAGTCTTTATCGGCATGTTGTGAGATCCCTTGCTTCTAAATAAATTTTTGAGTAGATCATTATTGTAGAGAGTTAATCTTTTATTTCTTTATTAATTAGATTTGAATTCTTTTAATCGTAATCTGATGTTCTAATCATAGACGGTTTCTCAATCATCTACGGTCTTTTTTTAGATCTTGGGGCTGAAATACTTGCATGCATAACAGTAATCTCTTCTCGATTTTAGTCTAATCACTTTCATTATCTTTGCTTGCTGGTTAACTGCTAAGTATTAATGAATTTGGTTGCTTGCTTGCCTCTAAAACTAGCTTTGATGTGGCCCTGATATCCAATTGAAGTGGATGACCATCAAGCTGCCTGACCTCCCCCTGGATCCATAAAATGATAGTAGCAGAGTCATCCTCCAGGATAATTTGCTCCACATGAAGCTGCTGCTTAGCAAAGGTGACACCTAACCAAGCAGCGTGAAGCTCTGCAACTAGAATCGAAAGCTCAAAAAGATGAGAACCACTAGCTGCTAAAAGTCTCCCATTCGGACAACGGATAACAAAGCCAGCTCCACTCCCATCCATCCGGACACTGCCATCGAAGTTCATCTTGACAAATCCAAGGGTGGGGGCTCCCATGAAATGGAAAGAACCCTATAGGTCACTGTCGGGGTAGCTAAAAAGCATCAGAGATCGGGGATGTCAAGGGACAAAGCGGCAGTATCAAATTGATAGTACTCCTGAGCTAAACAAATAGCTCACTCCAGCACCCGATGAGCAGAAATCACCTCACCGTCGAAGACAAGGCTGTTCTTAGATAGTCAGATCTGGTAGGCAATATAAGCCAGCCACCCTCTAGTAATAAATGTCCTGTCCATAACACTCTAATGGATCAAACTCAGAAAGAATGCCAACCAAGGGCCAGGACTCCTCTCCCAAGGATAATCGCACATCCATCTCTAAATCACTCTCACCCTAGGGCAGTGAAGGACGGCATGCTCCACAGACTCATCCTCCATCCCACAAATTGGGTACAAGATCGGAACCTCCATGCCTCGCTCCTGAAGTAAAGTCCGAGTAGGGAGCCAGTCCCAAGCAAGCTTCTAAAGAAAAGTCCACACCCGAGGATGAGCAATGACTCTCCAAATTCAGGTGGCTTCAATATATCTAGAAGACAGTGAGGTGTATAAATGATAGAGGTCTCTCAAGAAAACCTTCGAGCAAGAGGAGCAACCCCAGACCCTCGCATCTTGTGTAGGGTGCACCGAAAGTGGGATGGCAAGGATCCATTCCGCAAGTGCCTCCCAAAGTAGCGAGTGATCTCCTGTACTCTTCAGTCCAAAGCATCAGCAGTGATGAGGTCAGACACCCGTGTGTGGTTCTCCACCTTGATGCTCACAAAGGTCGGCCAGCGAGATAGAGGATAGTTGGAGATCCAGGCATCCTAGATCATCGTGATTGAGCGACCGTCGCCTATAAAATATCTGATTGCTCCATCACCTCGGGCCCTCGAGCATAAATCTCCCTCCAGATGAAAAAGCACCCTCTAGCCAGCTGGATGGGGTCCCCTGGCTCCACTCACCATAGTGGGCTCGCATCACACTGCTCCACAAATAGTCCGACTAGAGTAAAAATCTAGCAATATGTCTGGCAATCAAGGCCTCCCTCCTCTCCAACAAGGAATGGATCCCCAGGTCACCATCCTGCAAAGGCCGACACACAACCTCTCAGGAAAGCAGATGGAGTGGATGATGATCACGCCCAGATCCCCAGAGGAAGTTGCAAAGCTGCTGATCCATCCATCTAATACAAGCAATCAAGATAATCATATTGACCAGGAGGTAAATAGGAACTGAGCTCAGCACCAATCTCACCAAGATCATCCTCTCCATGAAAGAGATGGCGCTGACCTACTAACCCTGAAGGTGTTCTTGGATCCATTGCTCCAAGGGCCTACACTCTGCCTGCCGTAGCAGATGACTGATGATCAGAACATCAAGATAGGTCAGTGTCCTAGACTGCTCACGAATCCCCAAGAGCTTCCTGATTGCCAACCTGACCCGGGCTTCGTCCGTGGGCTGAAGAAGATTACAAACTTCTAAATGTTGACCAACTGCCCAAAGGCTCGACAGTAGGCCCTAACAATACCAGCAAAGGACTCCGCATTTCAGGGCCAAAGTGCATTCGAAAAGGAGGCAATCATCTGCAAAAAGAAGGTGCGAGAGTGACTGGACAGCAGGGGCAGACCAAAAGGACTCCAGGGCCTGGCCCTAAACCACAGATCTCAATGCTCGAGATAAAGCATCAGTGCATAAAATAAACAAGTAAGGTGAGAGAGGACAATTTTGGTGAAGGCCCACAGAAGAAAAAAGTACTCCATCGGGGTGTCATTGACGAGGATGATGAAGCTTGGGCACTCGACATAGTCCATGATCCAAGCAATCCCCACCTCACTGAAACCCAGCTCCTACGAAGTCCATTGGAGAAAAGTCTAACTCAGCTAATCATACGTCCGCTCCATATCAAGCTTGATCGCTATAAGATTGCAGTGATCAGGAGCTCTCTAGAGGTCATACATAAATTTTTAGGCAAGCAAAATATTGTCGGTAATAGACTGACCATCAATAAAAATATCCTGCTCTAGATGGATCAGACGGGGCATCAACAGCTTCAGCTACCTAACCAGAATCCTGGCACAAACTTTGTAAAGGATAGTGTAAAGGCTGATGGGCCTAAAGCGCTTGGGACTCGAAGCATCTAGCCGCTTCGGGATAAGGATAATAAGGATTCGCTTCCAAGCCCTCAGAATGCCTCTGGATGTGAAGGCTGCCTGCACCGCCTCCACCATCTCCTCTCGGATGATCGACCAGCACCGTCGGAAAAAGAACAGAGGAAAACCATCAGGATTCGAGGCCTTATCCTCACCAAAAGACCACAGGGCCCCATGCATCTCATCAGAAGACACCGGTCTAGTCAATGGCTGAGCACCCGGGATGGAAACATCCTCACCCAGCAACCTCGTCCATCGATCTCTGAAAAAATGAAGGATCTTCAAGTAGATCCCTCCACTATCATCCACAACACCACCATCACTCCTCCGTAACTACCTGATGCAGTTGGCAGATCATCGAATCATGATGGATTAATGGAAGAATCTAGTATTCCGACCCCCCTTATGAGGCCACTGAACCCAGGACTTCTGCCTCCATAATATCTCCTGCTGTCTCAAAAGAGAATGGTGCTCAGAAAGCTTACCTCATAGCATCCTAACTCAAACTCAGGTAAGCCAGCTCCGTGGTCCTCCTTCAGCTGCATGTCTACAATATTAGCCTCAACCTACTAAATCCATCGAAAGATATTGCCCACCTCCAAGCAGTTCCAACTAAGGAATCTATGCCTGGCCAGCTCCAGTTTGTGGGTCATCTGATACGTCGCATCTCCGTGGATCGGCATCCTCCAAACCTCCAAACCAAGTCCCAAGATCTTGAATAAAAGATCCAAAATTTCTCAAACTAGAAGGGGGCCCTGGGCCGGTTCAGACCATCCATCGAGATGAGGATCGAGCAATGATCTGAGGAGATCCTTAGTAGATGCTGAACTGAATATCTCAAAAAATACTGAACCCAATCAGCAGAAGTAAGTGCTCGATCAATCCGCTTCCAGATCCGAGCAGATCCATACCGATTGTTACACCAGATAAATCTCGACCCAGTAAATCCAAGATCAATTAGTCCGAAGCTACCGATGAACTCCTTAAACTCCTTGGACTCCATGCTGTCCCTCTCCTATCTCCCACCTCACTTCTCATGGGAGCCAACAATGCAATTGAAGTTGCTGGTCACAAGAGAAGGCATGCCCGGCACCAGGAGTCGAGAGATCGCCGCCCAGAGCACCCTTCGATCCTTGCGGTCGATACTCACATAGACACTAGAGAGGAGCCAGGGTTGCCCAGACTAGTCCGAAATGACTTGGATCACTTGCTACTCACATTTGTGAAAAGCGTCAACTCTGATTGAGCTCCGATGCGACATCACCAGAATGCCACCGACAATCTTCGAGACTCCATAGCATAAGAACACCAGGCCATAGGGATCCGTCGTATCGCTCCAGAGAGGGTGGGTCTCACTCAACACACATAGGTCTGGACCATGTTGCTGGATTAATTGATCGAAGGTCAATTAGAAGGAGGGCTTCTCCATCCCCTAATAGTTCTAGAGCAGGATCCTCATGAAGAGGACTCATTAGGAAAGGAGCCCGCACTCGTACCCCCCTCACTATGAGAGTCCACCACACCTACAACATCCAAGTGCGCCTCCATTCCCTCAGCATGGATGGCTTGCCGAAGTCTGGCCACCTCAATGTCATGAGTGAGGCCCTGGTCAACACCTGATGCCTTCATGTGCTCCAGGCCCTCTGCCGTCTCACCCCTGGGTGGGATACCTTTCATCTCAAGCTCGGTCCTCTGTTCTAGCACCCCCACCACCACTGGATGGCCAGGCTGCCAGCTCACATCACTATGCTCCAGTGGGCCCACCATCACCCCGTCGGGCCACTGGCAACAAAGATAAAGACACCAGGTCCTCGGGGGCCCACCAAAGCCTCTAGGTCTGCAGGCGACTGGGCTACCGCCTTGCCTTTTCCCTTGTTCTTCTTTGAACCCCCTTTTTTGGACCATCCAAGCCCAGAGCCTGATTCATGGGCTTAACTGAACCAGGCCCATGTCCAGATCCTTGGGCTAGGTTTGCTTCAGCTGACCCGCGGGCCGCGCCTGTGTTGCCACACTTGCCTGGTCCACTGTATGTTGGGCTGGGCCATCCACCGTCACATGTAGAGCGAACTCGTCCCCTCCCACACCGCCTGCCCCTGACCGGCCAAAGGAGCAAACGGGTTTACTCCTCTCATCGCCCGCTCGACCATCGGCACCAATGCATCCGGGCAGGAGACCGACGTCGTGTGAGTTTTGCTAGCTGGGACCAACCATCCACAGCCGACACCATCGTTGCTCGATCCGAATTCCTCACCACACAACCCAACCCAGACAGAGACAACGACGACTCAACCCTCATTTTCCACTGACGAACGACCAACATCCAAGGTCCTAGAGGGGGGCCCGCTACTCTACGATCCCTGTCCCCCTCCTCAGGTCGGAACAAGTTGTCCGAAGCCGGTCTTACCTCCATAGCACCAACTCCCGATCGACAGCTTCCTCCCAGCATATGGAGATGTCCGCAACAGAGACAAAGTCTGTTGAGACCCTCAAACACAAATTGCTACCAGAAGGGTCCGATCGGACCTATAACCAAGACCCTCAACCGCAGCGGGTGGTCGAGATCCAATTTGATACATGCATGGGTGAACCCCAGCCATTGTAGGCCCGTCGTGCACTCATCGAGGAATTTCAGATCATCGGTAGGCCTCAACACATCCTCAATAGCTTTCGGATCTCAGTACTCCACTGGAAGTCGAGGGAGGCGTACCCACACTAAGGCGGTTGAAATCACGTCATCCACTGGAGAGAAAGCCGGCCGCCATGGCTCGAGGGCAAGGACTTGCCCAGCCACCATCCATGACCGCCAGAGCATGAGGTTTCGCTCATTGGCCTCTCCAAACTTGAAAAGGAGCAGCCCCTTCTCCAACCCATCGGCCGCGACCTCACCTTTGGCTACACTTCGAAACCGAAACTCCCGACTACCTACTAGATATTTTAAATCATCCAAAATTTTGCATATTATACCATTAGACCAAGCTTTAGATTCATTATATGCCATAATATATAATCATTTCTCGCAAAACAATAAAACATTGAGCAATATTTTTTTATCATGCTCCATACATGAAATACAAGTATGTGAAAACGCAAGTTCTATCTAATGATAGCTAAAGGCAAATTCAAATCATGTGGCAACTGGCAAATCACAGCACATATATATATAATTCGACTCTTCCACACCAACTAATTTTTATTTTTTGAAAAAAATCAATATCTTGGATCACCATCTCCTTTCAATTTGCAGAGATGCATTGAACTCTGCATTATGATACAGGAAGGCCTACAAAGATTTGTATGGTCCGCAAAACGCAACCACCTCTCTTCAATTTTCATCTTTCTCTTCTTATTCTCTTCTTCCTTGAACAATTTTGTTACAAAATTCCTAATGAAAAAACAAAAGATGAAAAAAAAAGTGCATTTTCACTTAAATAAGTAAAAACATTAAATCTATGGGATTATCACACTGCCATTAAATCAAATGCGCATCATATTTTTCAAATATGGTGCTGGCAATGAGGAAGAACTACAATATATATTTTAGGAGTTAGGATTGTATGCTATTGAACTACAACGATAATAAAAAGGAATCAATTATGCTAGAAGCCTACAACGTAATTTGGGCGGTTAAGTCCGGATCGGATCGAGTCACGGTTTTGGATGGGATCAAACTCAGGTAAAAGAATCAAAAAAAAAATAAAAAAAGGAGAAAAGAAGAAGAAAGACTCATATCATAATCTATTTACAAGGTTGAAACACTGAAGTCACATCTAACACGTTTATTTAACTTGGACACATACCCCACTTGCCATCTCAATCATCATTTTATCTATCAATATTTATGCTGGCCGACACTAGGGATAAGGGTTGGGCATCTAAATAATATGAGAATTCTAGCAATTGGAAGCTTGGTAGATGCTATTATACAGTAGAAATGAATGTGTTTGATGGATAAATCATGATAATTTTATCTAAATAATATTAATTTAAAAAAATAAAAATAATATTTCTTTCAAAATATTTATTAAAATACTGTCCAAAATAAAGTCGTCCCATCGTAAGATGGCTTTATGTACTGACTCACTACCATTCACACCATATGAAAGATGGATTCAACAACTAATAAGTCTCCTAAAATAGAGCGACTTATAGAGTCACCCTATTATAGAGTGACTTTGTGTTTTTTCCAACTATAAGTCCTCACAATCCATCCAAATACATAAATCTTTCCTTATTGCATTGCAAAGGTGGCGGCAAAAGAAGCAATCTTTTCTCATCATCTCTTTCCTTCCCCCCTTCTTATCACTGCTGGCGTTAACAATCAATGCTACTCTTCTTCTTATCCCATGGAGGAGTCTCCACGCCTTCGAATCATTGAGGGAAGCCATCGAGGCCTCCTTGATCGAGATAGAGAGGACAAGAGGAGGGAGAGCAGAGGAGTGGGGAAGGCGACAGGGATAGTTGGATCGCAGAGGTTGTAGTTGGAAAAAACACAAAGTCGATCTATCATAGGGTGACTCTATAAATTGCTCTACGATAGAAAAAATCATTCTATCATAAGACGACTCTATAAGTCGCTCTACGATAGGGTGATTTACTAGTTGTTGACTCCATCTTTCACATGGTGTGAATTATGGTGAGTCAGCACATAAAGTCGTCCTATCAGTTATGAACAGTATTTTGATAAATATTTTAGAAAAGATATTATTTTCATATTTTTTTTAAATTAATATTATTTAGGTAAAATAGCCATAAACCATGGATGTATCTAACCGAGACAACTCACAACCCAGACTTCCTCACATTGAGGGCTTATTTTTTTATGAATAAATATTATAAAAAAATTGATCAATTTTTTTATTGATCAATCTATCTATCTTTTTATATTTTTTAAGATGAATAAATTATTTTTTTATAGATAGTATTTATCATCAAATGAGAAAAAATTTATCCATCTGAAGAGTGGCTAAATTATTTTTTCATCAATCGAAAAAATAATTTTTTAATTTATTTCTAATATACCCTTAATCTTATAATAATAATAATAACAACAACATAATATAATAATATAATATATTATAATATAGTATACCATAATATAATATAATATAATATATAATAATATTTATATTATATATTAAAATATGATATTATAATAATATATTATATCATATTATTATATATAATAATATTTATATAATAATAATATAATAATATATGTTAATATAATATAATATATTATACTATATTATTATATATAATAATATTATATAATATATATTATATTATATTTATTGCAGTCAATCTCCTGTTGCGTCTAATTTCGACGAAGAGCAATCTGCAAAAAAAAGTTTATAGATCAAAATTGTATCTGACGGAAATCCTCCGATGCTTAAGTCAGTGGAAAGTGGTAAACGATAGATAGAATAATCAAAGTGGCAGAGTATTGGTCTAGAAGTATCTTACCAATAATGTTCATTTACCTCTCTTTTATAGGCGAGTTATTGGTAACTATTTGTAATGGTTAGGCACGTAGATCCCGCTTATTCCGGCATTATGTGATCATAGGGTGAGTAGTTAATTCCCACTGATAGTCGTGATATATAACCGTTATGCACTTTCTATGTCGGGAGTTTCTGATATGTCGATTTCATGTCGGCAGTCTGAATATGCCGATCGTATATCGTATTTGAGGTGTCTCGAATGACCATTGGTCGGAGATCTGGCATACCAACTGGCCATCGGTTGAGTCATTATGTTTGGCTTGATCCCGTAGGGAATCAATCGAGAATTCTCGACTGTATGTCGATGTGACCGACTGATAGTCGGATGCCTGTGTCTGTGTTATCGATTGCTAGTCGAATGATAAGTCTTGTAATCGATCCAGAGTTAGGTAATATGTTGTAGTTGCATTGGAACTTGTTCTGTAATGTAATTTTGGTGATCCATCGCTAGTCGCCGACATACCATCGACTGATCGATTGTGAATCGAAGGGAGCAGATTCAATTGCCTCAACAATATTGATATAAATATCAATATAATATAATATATTATATATGATAATATATATTATAATATTATAATATAAATATATCATATTATATTATTATATATATCAATATTTATATAAATAAAAAATATTATAAAAAATATGGATAGATCTTAGCAATATATTCATGAAACTAGTAATACAAAAAAATATGGATAATAAATTTTTTAAATTATTTTTTAATATATAAAAATAAATAAATTATTTTTTTATCTAAATATTATATAAAAAAATTTATTTAAAAAAATTTAAATTTTTAGATAAAATTTTTATCCAAACTTCGAATCCAAAGTCTGCCACCGTGCTACTCTCGTGCACGGCACGTGTCAGACCATATAGATGCGCCGACTCCTTTCTCGTGAAGTCGGGAAATTTGAGCGGTGCCTAGGGTTTTAGGGATCCCAAGATTGCCTATAAAAGGGTCCCAAGGGCCGCCGCTTCCAGTCAACCACGAACCATCCTCCAAATCCTTCGTCGCCATCTTCGCTTCCTAGGCCGCCCATCTGGTTCTTCTCGGGGAAGGCCATTGTCCTGGGTTTGTTACCCATACCCCCCCTCCTCTCCACCCTTCATCTGTTTTATTTGCTTTCCGGAGATCGAATGGTTTATTTGCTATCTTTGAAATAGGGATCAAGTGATGAGGAAACTGCAACAATATGAAGCTCTAATCTATTCTGTGATTCTTTGTATTTAAGTCTCTGATGATCCCTTACTCTGTTTTATTTGAACAACTCTTTTATTTCAATTTTATTTTTGTTATCGTGTTTTTTTTTTTCTAATTTTTCGAATCATTTATTGAACGGTTTCATCTGTGGGAGATGATGATGAAAACATGTTGGTCCGTGTTTCTGATTTCATCGTGACTGATACTTTTTTACCAATCTCTGATCCCACACAAGGAGAAGAAAAAAAAAGGTTCTTAAATTCCTATATTATCTAGTTTCTCTGTAGTTATTTTTGTATTCTTTCTATGTAATATATCTACTAGTTTAATTTTTCTAATGCTATGATGAATTATGAATACAATCTTCGCATGTCAGACTTCAGAGATGCTTATGCATCTATGAGAAGATATTTCATTTTTCTGAGCAAAATTTCGTTTCTCATACCTTTTACCCGCTCTTTGCTGGCATTGCTTGCCCGTGCTTTAATCTTAAAGCATCTGTTTGATTGGTTCTCTATTTTTAACTCACGTGGATCTAGGTGGGGGTGAGTCAGATCCACTAGTTTGTGATTTTTTTATTATTGGTTTACAGTTTAATGTCCGTTTCCTGGATTTATATTAAATCGGTAACAAAGATTCTGTGCTAAAAGAGTATCTGTTTCCGATAAACTGGGCTAAGTGTTTGTTCAGTCTATGTGTATCCTTTTTTTTCTAAGATGAAAATTTTTGTGCACCGTCCGAAGTGGAGCTACCGTTTCGATTTATTTTTTATTTAAATTTTAATAAAAATATTTTTTTTTATAAGATTTTATAAAAAATTATAACATTTTGGTAGAAGTAACGTAGGATTTGTAATTTTAGTGTAATTTAAATATTGTAATTTTAGTACAGATGTTATAATTTTTTTAAAATAAAAAAATATTTTTATCATTTAAAATTTTAAATGAAAAAATAAAACTGCGAATTACAAAGTAGTGGCTATATAGTTAATAAAATAAAGCGATGGTTTCATGTCAGATTTTCAGTTTACACAAAAATTTTTTTTCTAAGATAGCTTATTTTTAAGAGAAAATTATTTTTTTCTCGGCCTTTTGGCTAAGATCAAGTGCAGTATTTTTGAGAAAAATTAACAAATTTGGAGATAGTTCATCACAATTAATTTTTTAGATAATTTTGTGCTAAAGTAAATATTAGTTTTTGTTTTTCTTTCATGAAGAGAAATGCTTGGTGGGTTGGTTTATGTGAAATTCTTTTGGGATAAATAATTGCGCATGCTTTTTCACCGGCATGGCATCAGTTGGGCTCACACAAGATAGTTAAAGTTTAGTTTTTGTGAATCCGGCTAATGTCATCATGCTGATAAAAAATGGATGATGTATTGTTCTCGTGAGACTTGTTCTATGAAAATGATCCACCATTCTTTAAGCCGTTTGCCAAATCCTTGCCCCTCTTTAAATAAACAATTGCAATTAAAAAAATACTATAATGAAAGAACATTTTAAAGCAGATTATAAATAAACAGTTGATCTATAAATTTGATTCCTTTTTGTATAAAAAGAAAAAGAAAATCTTCTAATATGATTCAGCATTGACAATGTCCATCTTCATATGCAAATTTATGAAAATTATGTTTACATTTTATGCCAAGTGTTTGGGTCCCTATTATAGTTTTTGGATTATTTTCAGCTTGTGCTTTGGTTTAATTTTTGGTAGAAGATCATACTAAAATTAGAACAAAACAACTAAATGCCGCAGCATGAAGCAAGATCTAAAGGAATGTTAAGAGGAAGTGCCAATATCTCTCATAGAACACATATAAGTCAAATAATCAGCAACGGAGTTAGACTCCCTGTATATATGCCCAGCTTTGAAGTATTGATAGAGCAAGCTTTCGGTAGATAGTCTGACTCGGTCAGTCATAGCTGGGAAGTATGTCATAAGCAACTGATCATTGTGATCTTGAATGAATGAATGAGTCATCAATGAAGTCATCAAAATTGACACCCAAGAAACCTGAAAGGAAGAAAGAGGGGAGCCACTAAGGCTTCAAAATGACCTTCAAGAATCTCGAGGGGGCACCCAAGAAACCTGCAAAGGAAGAAAGAGGGGGCCGCTTCAAAATTGACCTCAAGTTTTCAGCCGAGCATCATCGGAATGAAATTCCAGATACAAATTTGTTGTCCAGCAGTAACAGCCGAGCAATGGCGCAATTAATGATCTCAGATACTGAAATTTACTTTCACAGAGAAGTAACGGATGATCAAATATGGTACAATGCAACTACGAAAGATTCTAATCACCTTGAACTTTCGAAAAGAAAGAAGGGGCAAACGGTCAAACTGAAAGTTACAGTCAACAAGCACGGGCTGACTAATTAGAAGAATATTATCACTCCATCTTCAAGAAACACCGTGAAAATACGTGGCAATTCAGTGGCCGTGTGAAGAGACGTGGCGACTGTGCTCTCTCAGCGTGCGAAGTCGGTGGATTGGTTGCCCTCTTGTTCATTTTGATGGTCGCTGGCAGCCTCCCCTCCCCTTGGGCAGATCTGGTAGACTTCAAGCCGTATGCACTCATATCTTCCACCAGGCTGGCACGCGGTTGCCTAAAACGGGTTCTTTTAAGAGACTTGGAACGGGTTTGGTAGAGGATCGGGTTGGTGGGGTTACAGAGAGCAAATAAAATGTTCTTATACTGGGATTTGTCAAGGCTTGTATGTATCGGGCTCTGGGTTCAGGTCGGTTTTCTTTGACTTTGACTTCCGCACCTTCTTAGTGTGGCCTTCCTCACAAGGTCCATCTGAAGCCTTTGTCCTTCTGCCCGTGGAGGGCTTCCGCTTTGCCATGTTGAGTTTGCTCCCCTGATATGCTTTGGCGAAGAAATAGACGATAACACTATAGCGAAGCCGCCGTCTCTACCGCGACAAGCTCTACGTCCTCGCCTTCATTCCCAGAACCTCGAAGGACATCCACCATCATTGATCGAAGACTGTTGGAGGCTGCCATTCAGATACGAGAAAAACAAACACCATTAATCAAAACATTGAATGTTGGTACAATGGAAAGAAGCTTCCGGCACCATTAATCAAAATTTCCCAAAGTACATCTATCATCTGGATTAATCCACACATCATACATCTACCATCATAGATTAAATTGCTGATTGGATGCCTGGCCAGGTGGCTAATATTTAAATGAGAACCTTTTCAAGCTTAACTATGGTAACGTATTGATTGATTTAGCATTGTCTGCTTTCGAAAACACTACCCATAAAAACCAACAACAGGATTTCTGTTAGCATAACATAATAATATTTAAAGTATAGAGCACCGCCGCTATGTCCATATTTTACGGATAGACAACATGAAGCTACATGTCAAGTTTAGAGGATGCCTTGGATTATGTTGTTTGAACCCTGATGGATATTGCCTTTAAAGCCATGCTAACCAGCTGAGGCACAACAATTCAGACACTGTTGCGCAACAACGGGCTGATAGCAGTGCCAGAGCTTAGCGTGGGCACTATTTGGAGCTCTTTTATTGCTTATTTGCTTGCGTGGGTAAAAACATTTGCAAGCATGTGCAGCTCAAAATACTACAGAACCAAAAGGGAAATGGAGGAAAAGCCCAGGCCGAGCTATACTGAAAACTTCTCTTCACTTGGAAGTTGGATAGTACCATCAAACTTGAAAAAATTACCGAGGTTGCCTTATAATATGACGTTGTAAATCAGTTTGTAGCTCAAGGATGTCCAAGTTTTTTTTGGTAACTAATGATTTTTATTCCTTTTTTGATGAAAATAATTGTAAAATTTTTATCACACAAAAACTGAGAGAACAGAAAATGTCTATTTTCTTTTTTAATTTTTAGAGATTTAACAGCCACTAGCTCTTTTATGTTTGATCATACTAAGGCAGAAATCATTTTTGTCGGTTGCAGCAGCTGCCCCTGATAATGCCAAATAAGAAATCTTGATTGAACCAGTACAGCGCAAAATTGAAAAGCATCAGAGAGAGATTTTAAACTAGGGTAGTCTTCTTGCACGCTATCACAAGTATATTGGTAATGGATCTGGAATGCCTTCACTGATAGATGGCTATTGAGAATTTACATGACTCACAGATCTCAGAACTGTTATAGAGCCAAAACTTGCACTCAGCATTGGGGTTGCTGAGAAATGTACAGGAATAACCCCGTAACAAATTCTTCTTAATCGCTTATTTGAATACCAAGGCCTTGTGTGCTTCAATTATACTGACGGCGAAGTGGGGATGAATTCTCCATTTGACAACTTGCGTTGAGAATATCATACAAGTCATAAGATTAATTTACATACAAGTTGGGAGCTCTAACCATTAGTTACCTTTCACCCTGAAAAAATTACAATGATGTCAGTGGCTTGTGCAATGATATTGCTAGTCTTTTGGGAAAAATCACGAAGAAATATGAAAATTTGGCTTACATGGATGGAGCACTCATGGGTTTATCAGCTTGAAGCATGCTGTTCATACTTCCCGGCTTAAGTTCTTTTATGCCAACATCATATGATAAGAGTAACCTTCTCTGCATGAACAAAAGATGATTAGTTCATGTGCCTGCTAGATTGTTTCCATGTATAAAGATAAATGGAATGGCATCTTAACTTTCCGTGTCTTAAGGTTAGAACTGCCCACAGTTATAAAAACATCTCAATGCGATAGAGACACAGAAAACAGTTTATGTTTGGCAGAAATGTCAAATTGTGCCAATTGGTAAACAATAGTGGGTAGAATTTATAATCATGCAAATCGGTTGAGTAGGATACAACTAAACAACTCTCATAGTGTTGAAACAAGGAGTAAAACATACCTAACCATACAGTCATACCTATTAGAAGGAACATAAAAACCAAGTCAACTACAAAAATGATATCTTTTCTTTATGCTCCCACATTTCACTCGCATGTCATAACCCTAAGTACGGGTAAATTCAAGCCAACAAAATTTTGTGAGATGGTATACATGCAATCATGCATTCATACTTGCATCATGAGCACAAACATGAAAGACATTTATACAGCATGGACAGAAGTGATAACATATTCACATTAACACTCCCATCACAAACCCTAAAAAAAGAAAAAGCATCCACACACAAGGAACCATAAATACAATCATCCAAGCATTATCCCAAATAGGTTACTAGACATTGTTTCTTTCCAAGCTCCATACAGCATGGACGAAAATGGCAATAAAAGGCAACTAGACCATATGAGACAGTGTGGCTTAGTCCTATACTCTGAAAAAGCAAGCTGCAAAAACTGCTTCGTGTAGTTCTTCCCTGACATACAAGTACTTGTAACAAATAGATATATGAAAAATTCAATGATGTATTACATGGCCAGCCATCCAAAGAACTCACTAATTAGAAAGTATTCCCACATTTGAAATTAGATAGGACTTTGAAGTTGGCCTCTTCATTTCCATGTTTCTAGTAATTATTGAACTGAAAATCTTATTTTGACTTTAAGATTTTCATCTCGGCCTTTCTCCTGAAGTTTTGCACCAAACAATTTAAAAATAATGGTATGTTGAAAGAAAAGTAATACCAGTAAACAATCATATTAGCATTTTGCACCTAAGTTATGGCCATTAGGAATGAAGGGTCACATGCCTAGGTGGCAGGGCCCCTTATGATCTGATACACTGGAGTAAGTGATGTTTTTTTTTTTTTCCCCAAGTCATAGGCTATCATGGTATTGCTCTCAGCTTAATCTGAATAGCTGACAAGGTTAGTACAAGTTGCCTGATCTAACTGATTGACTCCAGTGTTAATTTTGTGCGCTAAAAGAAACAAGCAACACTTGGAGGAAAGATTTGAATACAACAAACTACCAAACAAAACATTTGCATAAGAAACAGCACAAATCTTGGATATTACTTCCCATCCTATTTCCCAGCAGAAAAGGCATTAAACTTGAATTATGTATTTGATATGAAGATAAATATTCAAAATCTCTCTCAAGTAAAATAATGAATTAAGC
Source organism: Elaeis guineensis (assembly GCF_000442705.2). Lineage (NCBI taxonomy): Eukaryota > Viridiplantae > Streptophyta > Magnoliopsida > Arecales > Arecaceae > Elaeis > Elaeis guineensis. The sequence continues at coordinate 24,400,144 of NC_025996.2, forward strand.
CTCCACTTGGCCTCACATATTTGAAAGACAGAATCCTCACTAAAGAAACTAAAAGCACCATGTTTAAAGAGCAGAGTAGATCAGAAAAAAGTTAGTAACATATGCGATAATGAAATGAGATGAAGGCACTCTTCAAAGAACGTCTCCTATCTATTCTGGACTACCTGAAAACTTTGTTAATCAATTCCATGGCCTACATACAAGGGAAGACAGTGTGGGTAATATTCTGAGAATCATTCTGGACTCAAATGATTGCTAGAATATATTTCTTACTTGTTACTGTTATAAGTATCCACTCCCTTGGAGTTTACTTTGTTTTCCTTAATATTAATAATCTTCATATTCTAAAAACAAATTTGAATAGAATGCATTATATTTTGAAATATTTAATTTGTATCATTGTCCAATTCATATCCTTTTTATATTGTGTTTAATATCAGCAATTGCTTTGTTTTTGAGGCTGAAACCATCATAAATATTACTCGAAGTCAGAAACTACCAAAATCAATGCATTAGCTTGAACCAAAATATATTTAAAGAGATGTATGACAATAGAATTCAGTGTCATGAACTGTTACATGAATTGATCAAGATTTAGGCACTCACATGGTCCTCGAAATCAGGGCGGCTCAAATTGATGGAGAGATTTTTCATCAACAATAAAACCTGCAGAAGAAAACATTAAGGAACATGCACATAATTTTAGAAACCAATATTCCACCAAACTAATTCTCACCAAAAAAAAAAAAAAATCACCACATGTAGAACATATACATATAGCTACATATAAGAAATTATCTAATCATAGTAAACTTCCCTTCAAAGGCAAATGGTATTCAAGATTCCAGAAGGTATACTACATAACTGTTGAATTCATGCAACTAGAGTGGGAGAACAGTTGAAAGCTAATGGAGAATTTGTATGAAAGCATGACATTCCATGCAAAGGACACAAGATGCATTTTTCTTTTGTCAAGTGATGAAGTAATAGGCAAGTTATGAAATAATAGGCATGTTAGTTGACCATATGTATTTTATATATATGTATGTGTCTACACCTATGTACACAAGAATGTGAAATCAAATTGTAGCAGAGGGATGACAAGACTTTCTTGAAGGAAAGGTACATCTCAATAGCTAACTTGATCTGTCTCCTTGAAGATAGCCCAATTATTTAATAACCGTAGTGGCTTTGCTTTGAGGAACCGGAAGATACTTCTTGATGTTTTTTGGTTAAAGGCTATTGACACGGTTTTTCTTTCCATTGTCAAAAAAGACTCATGGGAACCAGTTGGGTAAGATTGAAAATAATGGTTTTTTGGGGAGGGGAGAAGAATTCCTTTAAACGTTAATTTCTTGTTGATAAAAATGATAGTTTTGAAATCAGGGAAATATTCCCTCCTGACTCCGTCATTTTTCATATCAAAAATACCCCTCCTATTTATCTTGCAAAATATGTTAATTATCCCACTAACTTTCTTACCCCTGTTAACTATCATGAGCACTTCCTCTTCTCCTTCCACAATCAAATCAAAACTCCCAAACAGATTGGATGGTATCGCTTTTGTCGACTCTCAAACAAATTGGACTCTTTTATTCTGACTTCTAAATAGACTGGATTCTATCACTTGCTCTCTCTTCCCTCAAACGTGCATTGCACGTGCCCAGTTGTTAGTCTCCTTAAAAACTTTGAGTGTGAGTTGGGCCCACAATGAGCTGTATAAATGTAATAATACATTTGCATCATCAATATTTCTGCTTTTTAGAAACAAAGGTGTGTCTTAATCCCACCCCCCACAGGTCCCAAAAAAAAAAACGAAGGAAAAAGGGACATAATAGGTACTTCAGAGTCATGGTTCCAGTTGCTGCTCTGTGTTAGGCTAGTACCGGCACTCGGCATGTTTTGCCACAGTACCTACTAAAGCTCTTTTTTTTTTGATAACTGAAAACGATATTTAAAGACTTTTTCTGGCATTGAATAGCACGTCAAGTGCCACCAGCACTTAGATCCTTGTTCAAAACAAGCATGACCCAGAAACTAGCTTCTTTAGCTTCTCTTAAAAGCACCTTTCGAATTATGCTTATCAAAGGCACATGTTTTATTGTGCACCACTAATCACTTTGTTCACAAGAAGTGCAATTTTTGCTTTAAAAGTCAAAAAAAAATATATGCTTTTTTTTTCTTCATTAAAGCAACACTAAACATGTCCTTGATGAACTATAAATTAGAAAATTCTCTACTCTAGTTGTACAATGTGTCACATAACTGATAAAAGAGACATCTTACAATGTCAACGGATTAATGGAAATATAAAAAAGCAGGAAAACTAAATACATTTTTTTGTGAGGTTGTAACATTGATTAATCACCTTAAACTAGCATGTGGCTTTTTTACTTTCAATTTTTTCTCCTTTGTTCTTCCTTACTCTTTTCCCTGTTTTCCATTCCCTTCCTACTCCTTTCCTTTTCCTCCCCTACTACATTTATGGTAGCTAGAACTATGGTTGTGCAGTAATAGCCAAAATGAGAGAGAAGTTTATCACTGCATGCTCATGTGAAAAAGTCTAGGAAGCCTGGTACCCGGCTAATGGCTGAAAGATGAAACAGGTTCACTAGTTTTAAACTTAGTATCGAACAATACATCAAATTATGTCGAGCAATGATCAATATAGGTATAAGCTGTGAAACTCTGAGCAATGGTAGTTTTAGTATGCAGAGAAGAAAGTGCAAAACCTTGAATCATAATGATTGACCCAGAGTGGATGAATATGAGTGGTTGGTTGCATCCAAAATTTAGCAGAGTTTTATTACAACATTTATTTAGTGGTTCTTCATGTCAGCAAAGTTATTATTTTTAACTATTATTTCATTCATAAAGGCTACAAACATAACTTATACAGTAGAATATTAATTTATCAACTTGAAGTGCTTCCCAAGAAAATAATACTTTGAACTTAATTTTCTGCTCTCTTATCTTCTTTCATTTTACATTAGAAGTGATCGGTGAAATCAAAACAACAATATATCTAATGCATTTTCAAAAGAAAAAAATTTCTCATAAAATGCATACTTAAAAAGGAACCAAAAAAAGAGAAAATCTTTAGCAACAGACATACTAATAAGAGCAAGTCCATAGCCAATAAACTCTTTTCTACAACAACTTAAAGTGAAAAAGTGCATGACCCTCGTCCACACTTAACAAGGCAAAAGGAACCCAATTTGAGTGCTTCTGAATGCACTTCAGAGGCACAAGTAATAATGGAGAAAGCACTAACTCCAATTTTTAAATGCTATCTTGTCGGAATAGTTCGGTACATATAATAAACAGTTATGTTGAGACTGAGAGCTTATCAAGTATAACATTTCAATACATTCCAAAACATGATTCACATGATAAAAGTTAAAGATTCTACACTGAACATACATGAGATAATAAAAAGATTCTAATGTCAATGAGTGGCATACTGTTTCGACATCAATAGGATCCATCTCCTTTAGTTTCTGCAAGTGACCACCTGTGCTTGGATCAAACACACTGCCTATAAAGCTGTATACTTGAGCAAAGTCTGGCATAACTTCATAAACAAAAGAGAATGAAGGGTAAGCAAAGCCCAACAGCAGATTGTTCAAGGTATGCACATCGAGAAGACATTGCAAACAGAGATTGCCAATAAGCAGACAGAACTTGCATGCTGTCCATGTCAGTTATGCAAACAAAGTTTTGAAATACAAAAAGAAAAAAAAAGGGAGGTTCAACAGAATAACTCCATCTAGGAACTCCATTCTCATTGGAAAAAACATGAAACTTTAGAAGCACCTTCCAGTTGTCGTGGTTCTGGCAAATATACCTCAGTTCAGCACACACACCTACAAATAGTCATTCTTCAATTTTCACCCTATTTGGACTCAATCGAGTTGAATATGTGAGTTTTCTTAAAACTAAGAGAGAAATAGAATTCAGCGGTCTAAGCCGATGGCAAGAAAAGCCATCTAGTTAGTCACCAACAAGTAAACAAAATAATCAACAACTTGTGTCTTAGATTACTTATTTATTGATAAAAAGAATTTCAGATGAGAAAATGATGCAGATACAAGTTCAAGAAAGCAACTATTAAAATAGCATCTTCTTACTGGCTTGATTATCTAAGCCACATTATTCAGCTCGAACATACTATGATGGAAAAATATGCCAGTGTATGCAAGTTCTCACATATTAAATCCAATTGAGCCTCATTTAGCTCTATGATTATGCCTTCCTTATAGGTTTGTGTTCAGACATTAATAGGTTCTTATTCAAAAATTAATTTTAGAATAAAATTGATCCTCATTTCTATTCCTAACAGCAGAAGTTGAGAAAAATAGGCTTGCAGCATCCTCAAATACCCAGATGACAATTTTGATCCCTAAATATACAGAGTTCAGCTAGTATTCCCATCAACAATTTTCCGCATGTGGGATTAGAGCCTAAATCCTGCAGGGAATATATTACTCTCTCTCTCTAAACCCCCCCCTCCCCCCCTCTTCTCCCTGTCTGTGTGTGTGTCATCCATCCTATTAGTATTTAAGTTTCTAGATAACAAAAGAGAAATATTTGCAAGTATCTGTGTAAAAATGAGTTTTAAGATCATAAAAATCTAGGATTGTTTATTGAAGAAAGAAGCAAATATCTGTATAATCTACAATGGTCCAAAATTTAATCCCATAAATCCACAGAAATACACGGTGTGGTAACAACAAGAAAAATACCTCAAATAGAATGAATAATACGAACCATGTTTTAAAAGAACAGCAGTTCTAATATTATAATGGCTGTCATAACAATTTTGGAGGAGGTTTGTTATGTCGTGTATATTAATAACAGGAAACTAAATAACTGCAACTACTTGACCATTATCCTGTTACAACAGCCATTACATAATGGCAATTATGGCATTTGCACTACTTCCCTCAAGAAAATAGCTTGTCCTCCATTTTTTTTTTTTTTTTTTTGCAAAGCCTAAGAAAACAATTTTTTGTTGAGGGAACAGTGAATTAGAAGATAACACCATTAATCTTCCATTATTTTTACTGTAATACCATTACAATGATCATCATAACAACCATTATTTGAACACTAAATAATTACAAATAGCATGGAATGCGCCAAATAACAGCCATGATAATTGTTATAAGGTTAACAATGGTTTCAGTAGGGATCAGTTATAGAATAATGATATTATTGAAACCTTAATAGCAGCCAAATAATCAGAATGCAGCAAAAAGTTCTTGGCAGGCTTAAGAAGCAGACGTGTTAGCCTTTTCTTGATTCTTTATGTATTATGGGTCCACTCAGGTGTCACTCTGAGGTTTCTTGATGGCACAATGGTTAAAGCTTTACTTCAGAAACTCGGTTCAGTGTGATGTAATTGGTTACTACAAAAAAAATGAAAAAGTAAAAGACTCCGTGTCATTTATTTTTCCCATTTAGCTTCATTGTTCAAATTCAAGCAAAGAATAAACAAAAAAATTCACATCTTCATCAATTATCCTTGTTGCTGGTTTTGTGCCAACATGGCACCCGCAGAGTAGCATCATCCCATGCCAATGATTGACATATACTAGCTTAATAGTTGCCAAGCACTATCATGCAACCAGTGTTGTGCCAGTAGCACATGCTGGTGAGGCATTTGTAGGTTATGCAACATGCATGTGCCACCCAGCACTTTAATCCATTTAAGTGTGTCTTACTTGTGTATAATATTTTCATCCAGATTGTATATCTTGCAACAATCATTACCAACACCAACATAAAAGAACTCTGTCATTCCTTGGCACAACATCCATATTCTGTTTTCTTCTGCCCAAAGTATTCACACTTGATAAAGGTCTCCATAGATTTTAGTTATAGATTTCAATTATGTGCAACACTTCAAATCAGCCATCTGAAGTGCCAAAAATGTATACAGTATAAACACATTAATATAAAAATAACTTAATATATTTTCGTTATAGAGGTGTATGTATGATGTGGAAATTTCCACATCAAGGTTTTCGAAAGGTTTTGATCGGTGAGATACTTCAAAGTACCTACAAACTTGGCACACATATCAAGTATTAGGTATTACTATGTAAACAAGCAGTTAAAAACTTCATCGGCCTGCATTTCCATAGTATTGGTTTTAAGAAATATTGACTATGAAGTGATGGGACTTGATTCCCTTGATCAGTGATTTCACAAATTACCCAAGTCCCAAGAGGCTATCAGTGCTACCAGAGCAATTAGTGATAATCATAGCTCCTGCAGGCTTTAAATCTTTTATAAAAAATAACCTAGATACACAAATGGTTGAAAGCATTGCTTATGCTGGGGGAAATGACAAGTATCAAAATTAAACCTTTTGTTATATGTGAAGCATTAGGCTGGACAGAGATAGAAGCCCAGGAAGATACTGTTGCACTTGCACTTGAGTTTCCAAGTATGGAGGACGTTTCTGTTCCAAGAGCGTATCCTGGCTCAAGTATGCAGGAGGAAGTTTGAAATGGAACTGTTGTTTGAGACAGCAGAGGAGCTGCAATTTTTTTTTTCCAAAATATCACATCTGATTATCTCCAAAACATCATGAAAAGCTAAAAATAGAATTAAACAAATCTAACCATTTTTAGAGGCTTTCTGCGGATATGGATGAGCTGCTTTACGCTTGGGCCGAGGGGGCGGGACATGTTCACTTGTCCCATTCTTTTGAACTTTCAAAAAGTATTTCTGCGCATGGCTTCTTATCTGTATGGAGAGGTCTTTAGCAACATCAGAGCAAATACGATGGAAATCTGATGAAGAATTGCTTTAGATAATGCCCAGATGCAACATTTACAGCTTAGGCAGAACAAAAGTTTAACTGTACCCAAACCAAATTCAATATCATTTATTATGAGTCAATGATTCACTCAAAAGCAAGTTGTATAATCTTCTCAAATTATTGTACTATGAGCCCTCTGCAGTAGGTTATATGCTCATAAATTAGTACAGTCTATTATGGAAACCAAAAAGGTTTAAATTTCAGATAGCACTTGATACCTCAAAGGAATATACTAATCTAACCCAATTTCATGGGGATGGCTAGTCAAGCTAATCATATTACACATGTCAACATGTGATATGTGAAAACTAACAAACTAAACTTGAATGATACATAAACATAGGTGAATTTGGGCCCCTTGAATTTCATTATCTCATTCCATCATGGATGCATGAAAGTGATCCTACAAAGTTGAAGTATACTTGTACTTCAGTCATGGAACATGAACATTAGTTGATCATTACAAAAATCAATGCCTAAATTCAATCAGTCGCCAACCACATTATATACATAGAAAGAATCATAGCCGTAATCACAGTAATCAAGTCTAAAAGGTGTGAGTAAATTTCTTACATACTCACACATATGAAAAAGTAGCTTGCTTTACTGCAATATAATTTATGATTGAGCTGGAAGCATACATAATGAATGATCAGCCTTGGTCCAAACTATCATGAATACACAAAACATGTTCTCAGAAATATCCTTCACTTGAGTATTCCTGATCAAATAGAAGAACTCAAGGACATGTAAAACATCATCTATGACATCTGGATGAGCGATTTATGATCATTGTAATTAACAGAGCTATCACGACCTTCAGCAATAAAATTGCAAACAAAATACTAGTATTTAGCAGACAGAGTTGTTGAGATGGAAATGGTACACTTCATATAAGAAAAGTGAAAGAAACAGTCATGCAGGCTGCTGCCTATTTGACATAGTAATGATGATTGCAGAATGAGAGTAATCAACTGATAGCAAATAAGTTAGCCATGATTTGGTAATTAAAAAGTAAAGCTGAGAAGAGCACAATTATAATTGTATGGATGCTGGCCTTAAGTACATGATGCAAGCATTAATTCTTTTCTGTAATAAGAAAAAAGTAAAATTTGACAAATGGGTGGAAAATTTTTCATAGTAGGTGTTGAACAGGGAGAGAGTTCTTGCATGGCTACGATAGGTTGGACATCTTGATGAAAGAATCTTTTTTTCTAAATTTCACAGGACTGAGTTTTACAAAGTAAGCTCAATGGACCATTGGTTGAGAACTATTTAATGCCATTGAAAGCAGAAAGAAAGCCGATGACTAACACTTTTATGCAATAGTAAAATTTCACAAAGAGAGGATCGAATTTGTAATGTAGCAGGTGTAAAAGGGGGAGAGAGATTTATGCACAAAGTAGGTCACAAATCATGAATAAATTGCTTAATTTTGTTCATCTTGGACCCAGTCCTGTTGATAATGACATAATCAATAATATCAAGGAAGAAATTAAAGTAATAGAATACAGCAAAACAGCTGCACATTAATGTTACTTCTTTCTAACTTCTTTGCTCAAAATATTAGTGCATAGAACTTATGAGGAATTCTTTTTTAAGAATTCTTCAACAACTTTGAACCGAAATCATTGATCCCAAACCTCCAGGAAGCCCTAGAATCCCAAAGTTTGGTGTCTCTGAACTCCCAGACTTTGACTCCAGAATTGCAAAAGAAGACTCTAAGAACCTATGAAGGACGATATAGATACAGGATATGGATGGATATGCTGACAGAACAAATCTTGAAAAAGTAGCATATGATACAGCTAGGATAAGTCAAAAAATATATACATACAGACGCACGATATATGTACGTATATGCACATATGTACATACATTGTATACACATATATACATATGTATGTGTTTAACACACACACACACATACATATACATATAAATTTAAATATATTTTATACATACATACATACATGTATGCAAGCAAACAAATATGTATATATAAAAGAAAAGTATTGACAAAGCATACTAGGCTATCAAAACAACATAGTCTATACTTCAGATAGCAACATTAACTTTTACAAGCTCATCAGTCATTATTCCATAGATCAAAATTCAACTTTATATTCAAAATTAAACAGTAGAGTACCAAATTGTTCCTCCCTCTCATTTTTGGATGCATCAGGGAAGTTCTAAAGTGTATCAGGAAGTATCCTGAGTACTTTTTAAATTTTGAAAAATAGGATATCTAACAGAAGTATCAAACATGTATCTGGGAAGTATCTAATAAGTACAGGGATCCTTATGGATATGATACATACAAGACATGTGACTTGAAGTATCCATACTTCCTAGCTAAGAACCACCTTGATGGTCATCATCCGAATTAGTGACAGAATGACAAATTCTGACAATTTGACAATCACTTAGAGAAAAGCCCATAATTTCATTATCAGATCACCAATCAGAATAATTCAAAATGTCATTCGAAAGCTTATCGAATTATTTTTCCTACCATCTTGGTTTTGGACTGAGATTCAAACTAAACATGATTAAGCAATCTCTTAGTTTCAGCATGAGGGCCAACTGTATCATAAATTGGCACCAGAACATGCTTATGTCACCTTGGTTTGCCTTCAGATGCTGTATAGATCAGAATGTCTACACCAATCTCATGATTTGTACCATAGGCATATAAAATAGCCACAAACTCCAAACCTAACAGCACTAAAATATGTCTCACCTAATATATAATTAGATTAGGACAACTTCACAAGGAGCCCATTTGCGACAACACTTTAAACAACCAGGACTCAAATTCCTTATTTTAACTAGTTCTAGAACAATTATTGTTTCTAGTAAGTCAGCCTAAACAAGTGGTTACAAATTGCTGACCCGACTAAGCAAATATTGCAATCTTAATTTATCTATTTCTACTAGAAGAATTTTTGTGATGGAAGAAAAGATATATAAGTATGAGACGCATAAAAGAACATTGAAACTAAAATATAATTCACATCATGAAGTAACAACAAGATTAAGTTTCACTGACTAGCCAAGATTGCAATCCTAATATACCTGTTTTGACTGCTAGAATGTGAACTTGTCTCATTGACATCGATATGATTGCGAAGGTAGAAGTGAAATATCAAATCTCGATATTATGTCTATTTGTTATTCAAAGATTTTGCATTTACCTTTAGCCATCCCAATAACATGGGAATTCTTATTTTGAACTTGCTTTAGACAACAAGCAAAAACCATTATCATTTTCATGTTTTGGTCCTTTGTCTCTATTAAATTTACAATTCTCGAAGGTCATTTGCACAAGATTTGACTGATTTCTGTTGATTGAAGAAACCCAATATGCAGTGGTTATTTTTTTATTAAACAGAAAATAAATGCTGAAGAGGAATCAAGTTCAAAAACTGAAACATTCGATTGTATTATATAAAATTCTAACCACGAACATAAGTTTTTGTTATCCTTGTTTACCAAAAGAGAAAGCATGATATGCAGAGTCAGTTTAGCATTGTATCTGCACATAAATATTATGACCAATTCTAAGCATTTAATTTTCTGTTGTCAGATTTTGTGTCTTAAATTAATTCCTAAAAATCATAAATTATATGAAAAATACCTGGATCACTGTCTTTGAGCCAACAAATGCTTCTATTTTTTTCCAGTCACGATTAAAACTGCAAAAATTAGAAGTGAAGACAGGAAGTAATGTAAAAAAACCTTTCATTGTTTAAAAAGTGGATATTAGTTAAGCAGTGCTACAATGACTGCATCTCTCCAAAATTGTAGTCAGATAATGTGCCCTATTAGAAACCTATTATATAGTACCTAGCTACAAAATATGAATGCGCTAAGGATTTCATCTAGTCAAGTCTTGCAATAACATGGGAATTCTCATTTTGAACTTGCTTCAGACAACAAACAAAAACCATTATTTTCATGTTTTGGTCATTTGTCTCTATTAAATTTACAATTCTTGAAGGTCATTTGCCCATGATTTGACTGATTTCAATTGATTGAAGAGTCCCAATATGCAGTTTTTTTTATTAAACAGGAAAAAGATTCCGAAGAGGGATCAATCTACTTCATTGGACATTGAGGTTATATAATAATGAGATGAATGGAATGTACAGAAGAGACAACCAAAGCTAAGACATGTAATAAAAGCCATCCCTGAAATTACTTTCCCCCTGCAAGCACAATATGTTGTGCTCTGATCAGAAGGATATACACATTAAACTTGTTCCAAGGTTATAAATGTTTTGAGCAGAATAGGAAATCATGGACAACTATTGAGTGGCTACCTTGGAGATGGAAAAGGTTTATCATACAATTTTTTTCCTTAGAATATTTTTGGTTTTGACTAGGATCAGAGGTAGTTCTAAGTAAGAATGCTTGACACATGAGGATTAATAAATCTTTTAAAATTTTTGGGACGAGGCTTGAAGGTTATGGTTCTTACAATCATGTGATGGTTCGCCGTACCGGGGCCGAACCGCCCGGTACGGGGCGTACCGAGCCGAACCGATCCCTTACCGGTCCGGTTCGGGCCTTTTTTTTTGGAAAAAGACCCCGAACCGCACCGAACCGGACGGTTCGGTGCAGTTCGGGCCCATACCGCCCGAAACCGGGCGGTACGGCTCGATTTTGGACCGGTTCGGGATGAACCGAACCGTACCGCCCATGGGAAAGGGGGGGAAGGTGGCTCAGTTTGATGAGGATCTTGTGTTATTTTCTTGGTATCTGAAATAAAATGAAACCTCAAGCACATCTCTCTCTCTCTCTCATATCTGTGATACCATCTGTCTTGTAGTATCCGATATGATGTATTATATCATATTGATATGTTATTTCATATTATACCAATATTTGGTATGTTGTTTTGTACCAAATTGAAATATATATCGGTATTATAATAGAATGGTGTCAGTATAAGATCCGGTACCGAGATTGTAAAGCTTGTACCATGTATTAGTTCATCGGAATCCAACTCGTAAGATGAATTTGATTTGATTTTGCATCACCAAACAGATAGAAATGCCTAGGGAAGCATTCTGAGAACTTGAGAGGAACCTGAAAGAAAATTTTGAACCTCTGATAGCTAGTAATAGAGGTTCCCCGCCCCAACAATTACTAAGCATTTACCATTACCCTTCTCCCTGTTTGGTACCATGACTCCTTGCTCATTTAACCCTGTGCATTCGTACAGTTTTAAGTATTCGTTTCCACAACAATTAATCGCAGTTGTAACAGATAGTTTAGAGGCCTCAACAAGATTTTAAAATAAAAATTTCAGTATTATAATCACACAACACTCAGTATTTATGATTAAAAAAGAAGTATGGGCGATATCTAATATTCCAATTAGTAACTCAAAATAGCATCATAAAATTGAATAATATCTGGTTGTATCAATATCATAAATCTTGTGATGCTAGTAGTGGTATATATGTCTCAGAGTTAATGAAGAAATTCTTATGGTGAAATCATAAAATTGAATAACTTCTGGTTGCATAATGTTGTGATGCTGGAAGCTTAAACTGTTATATGCGATATCATATAGGATCACAATTGGAGCAAGACTTTTCATAAATAAGTCAAATAGGAGAGAGTTCAAGTGTTTTACCACCCTAATTTTAATCAAGTTAAATGGTTGAGGGCTTTATGATGTGTTCTGAATCTTCTAAATCCATTTTCTTCTGCATGAAACTGATTCGATTGCAACATATGGCTATTAAGAGTCTTTGTACCGCAATTTAACTCCAAATTGAACCCAAATATGTCAATAATATGCAATATAATGCCATATTGAAGTTGTATTTATCAATTATTAACTTCAAAAATCCAAAAAAAAAATTTGAAAATCAAAAAAAATATTGTGTACCGGTACCGGACCGGTACGCCCAGGCATACCGTATGTCGGTCCGGTATGGTACTGGTACCGTACCGTATCGGTCTGGGACCGGCACGCCGTCCAATACCGATACAGCGAACCTTGATCATGTCGGTTCTAATGGAACAAATTAGGCAGTCAATGATACTTCCTCACAAAGAGAACTTACATCCAAATTGGAGATGATATTCTTTTACTTTTTGTTCTTTCTTGATGGTTAGGGCAAATTTACAACTAGAGGAGATTCTATTTTGGAATTAAAAAGAAGGAAAAATGCCGCCTATACATTAATTTTAATGGTCAGATGAGTTATTTCCGGGTATGGGTGTAAAAATGAGTTTTCAATAGACAGCTATACCATGGATACGCCAATAATCTTTTAGGTTAGTGAAATGAACCTTTGAAGTAAGAAGATCTCTATACCTGGTAACTGAAAAGACTTTGATGTATTAAAAAGGGTGAGAATAGAGGAGATAAGAGAGTCATCAGTTTTTGTCCAAATCCAATAACAGACAGATCATGGCGCAAAAACCTTTCTTTTAAGTACGGAGATGATCCTAGTGCCTTTAAAATGCAGAAGAGGGTTTGCTACTTTTCATTTTCTGTTTCTCAATAAGGTTATGAATGGTTCGATTTTTAATTTTTCCCAAATGAAATACACACTCCTCTGGTGTTGTTTAATAATATAATGTGATTAGTCATCACATGCAAATACACTTATGCAACTTGTGCAAGATATAAATTCCTTTTTAATAAGTTGTGTTCCATCCCAGTAGATCAGTCGTCAGCCAACTTAGCTTTAATTTGTGATGTCTCCTTTCCAAGAAAAGCTTGCCAGCACATTATATATCCTCAAAGACTAAGCATCAGTCAAAATCATGATAATTCATGTATTTAATTCCCACTTGTATGAGCCCACTGATCCAGTCGGTGCAGTTTGCCAAGAGTCAGTAGAAGATGGGCAAAGGCTGGCTCCATGGCAAAGCTTCCAAGAGGTTGGTCAATGGCAGCAAGGGCTAATAGCATGAATGAGACTTTCTCCACCCTCAAATGAGAAAGCTTAACATGTTGAGCATGTGATTATCAAAATCAAAATTTTCCACCATAATAATAAGATATAAATAAAGATCTCCACCATTGCATGCCAAATGACCTTTTAAGCCCAATATAGATGAAAGATAGTTTCAATCAATGTGATGAATGCATGATAAAATGACAATTCCTCCAAACCTTTACTTTCAGCCAAGGTTTCCCACCTCAGTACCGGACTCCGTACTAGTACTATCCTATTATAGTGTCAGTACGGTACGAGACCGGTATGGTATGATACAAGATGTACCGGACGATTTGGTCTAGCACGGCATTCCATGTTTTCAGCATTTACAGATGGCTTTTGTCAAATTGTCAGTTAGCACTCTTCTTAAACTTGACCTTCATGAAGCCTCAAACATACCAAATCCAGATTATCAAACTTGCACTCACGTCAAATAAGCCATTCTAACACTATGCATGGTTGGACATTAGATCTGATAGAAAGGAAAGCAACCATTTCCCCTCTCCATGAAAATCCCCATTTGAAACTTTAGAAGTATATCTACAACAAGACCCTTTATACATATACTGCAATGGAAGGAAGATAGATATCCATTATAACAATCAAACTAGATAGATAGATGCTATTTAAATTCTCTTAATAAAACCATAAAGAGGGACATGACTCTCAGAATTGGAATAATAAGCATACGGCCCATCAGCCATGATGTCTCATTATGACTGAAATTAAGATTCACTTATCTTTTATTTTCGTACATCCCCTATTTTGTAATCAATTTGCAGGCAGATGAAGACACCCAGAATTTTCCAGACTCCTACATCAGTTACACCTTTCAGCTCCCTGACAAAGTTAACCAACTATTTCTTAACTCCAGAAGAGTCAACTAAACCACATCATTGAGGAAACTAATGCAGCTGAGCGACTTAGAAAGAATAAGTTACCTCAACTCTACCTGTTTGAAGCTTATCATTTGAAGGTTTTTCAGATTGGGGAAAAGTACATGAGAGGAGGGGGTTTTTGGTAACCTACATTAACATGTTTAGATACTTGAGAACAAACGAGAACACCTTCAATATTCTTACCCTGACCCCCCGCACACAACTTCAGATACTAGTTATATTAAGCAAAACACAAAAAATTATTGTGAAGTTAGCAAGCATTTCTTTCAAGAAAATGCAGTCTCCTCCCAAAGCTCCCTGAAACAGATGTCAACCATAAAATTTTGGAAGCTGCCCATGATAAGTTGGTATTTTGGTTCTAAATTAATCACTGAAACCTGTGTCCCACACCAAAAACTGGGTCACAAAAAAATTCTGCAGGAGATTCTTGGGAGAAATGTAACAGCACTCTTTCTTTTATAACACTGGCATGGGTTTATGTATTAAATTCAAAAGCTTGCTTTCAGAATCAACTGGAGGAGGCAGGAATACAACTCAACTTCCCTCTTCAGACTTGAGACAGAGCTGACAAACTCAGAGCTCGACTTAGCACCTAACCCTCAAGATTTCTTCAAGGAAAAGTTCACTCAACTTTAGCAATCGCCTTGAAGCTGTTTTGCAATGAAAATTTCGCTGCACTCCATTGATTGGCATCAAACAAGAACCAAAAATTCTCTAATCAATCTGAAGAAACATCCATCTGAATCCATCACTGGAAACCCTTTTCCCAAACTAGAATGAGGCAGTCACAATGGAATACCTAATCAATCGGCATTGCCCGTGCATATTTAGGCCAAAAACAACACCTCCAATCTACAGCAAGATTAAATCTTTCAACTTCACGGATCAATAAGAGCGAAAAGTCCAAGAAAATCGAAATCTTTTATTCCCAGAGAGTCATAAAGCCGCACTCAATCCAAACCGATAACCTCGAATCAGAGCACGACTCAATAAGAGAGATTCAAGAATGACAAAAACGGAGAAAAATAGTAAACTTCCATGATTCAAATTTCCATGGCATGAAGCAAAGGCCAAACATTTCTTTCCACAAGGAATGAATCAGCGAGTGAAAAAGACCGAGAGAGAGAGAGGAGGGGAAGAGGTCTTACAGCTGGAGAGCCTCGAGGAACTTGTCGTGCTCCTGTTCGGTCCAGTTCTCCCGAGACTTGGTGATGGTGTACGGTTTCCGGATCTTCTTGTTGGGGTCCTCTGGCACGGTGGCGGCGGCAGAGCCGGCGGTGGTCAAGGAGCCCGCGGCCCCCGGGAGCGCCACGCCCACAGGACCGCCGTGCTGCTGGTGGTGTTGACGCGGGCCCAAGAAGAAGCCTCCACCTCCGCATCCGCCGCCGCCGCCGCCGCAACTGCCACTTGCTCCTCCATCGCCGCCGTCGTCCGTCGGGTTAACGCACACCATAAAGAATTCGAACTTCGAAGAGGACGATGCGTAGTGTGGTGGACTGCGGAGTCTCGTCGTCTCGCCGCCTTTTTTTTTTTTTCGTTCCGCGAGGCTCTCTCTCACCGTTCTCCCTCACTCTCTCACTCTTCCAGCGGCCTGTCCGCCTTCGGTGGTTAGGTGCGGTGGACAGATGGCTTCTGGATTTGTGGCGGGGAAGGCCAGCTAACACCTGGCCCCCGGTGTTCTGTTGACCCCTCCTTCTATATGCACCTCACAATGGACCTATGGCCGAAACCCTTTTCCCTATTCGAGAACGCAAGCAGAGGTTGCCGACTCAATTAGGACAAAAGGTGAAACGCCGGTTTACACGTGACGGAAGGTCGCGTACCGCCTGCGTTGGTTGCCCGTGTTTCCTTTGCCCTCCCCTGCTTCTCCTTCCTCGGAGCCGGTCCTGTCATTTTTCAGATCAGAAATCAAATAAAAAAATAAATTTTTTAATTACAAATTAATATATTTTAAATATTAATTATTATTAAAAAATTAATTTATATATATTTTATGTTGCAAAAATTTTTATAATTTTTTTATAATCAATATTTAACAATAATTCTCCTTCAAAGTAGCATAGTTAAACCATTTAATTTTTTTTGTAACATCGATCGTAAATATGATTTTGATAATTTAAATTTTAAAAAATTTCTTTCAGCAAAAACAACCGTAACAGATATAATTAATAATATTTTATATATAATTAATATATTTATATAATAATTTATTTTATTAATATAATTAAATATATTTATAGTAGTATTTTTTTTGATATAATTATTTTTAAAATTTTTAATTTTAAAAATAAATCAATCCCATCAAGATTATAATGATTATCATTTGTTAAAATATTTTAAAGATTAAGATAAGAATTTTTCAAACTTTCTTCATCCAATGAAATTAATATTTTGAAATCAAACAAAAATTTAAAATTATTTTTATATAATTAAAATTATTCAAATTTATTTTTTAATGAAAAGATAGTTTGATCTACTAAATATTAAAAATAATTAATTCTAAATGATTATTTTGATGATTGCTCAATATTTAATTATCATTTTCATCAAATTATTTTTTTTATTTGATATTTTATATAAAATATAGGATCAATTTTCATCTCATTTGCAATTTTTTGACCAAAATTATGGTAGAAGTAAAGCTAGTTTATCTGTATCTTTCAAAAAATAAAACTAATCCTTTTAACTGATCAATGGTAACACCTATACGCATATCTTGAAATTGTAAAATTTTACTAACTAAATTAACAGCAAGTAGTATATTATACCAAATAATCATTCTTAATAAAAATTTAAAATTTTCAAGCTCGTGTGTTGCTAAAGATTCAATTTCACTCTTTGTTTTTGAGTCCTCATAAATTTTAGCTAATTGATATAAAGTTTCTCTTATTTATGAAATTTAAAATCTTATTACTTTGACGCTCTTAACGTATTTGTGATAATAATTTTAATGTTAAATTAGGTACATTATCAAATAAAATCTTTCATCTCTTTGTAGAACCATAAAATACATTATATATATATATATATATATATATATATATATATATATATATATATATATATATATATATATATATATATATATATATATATATATATATTATATCACACTAAAAAAGATTTTAGCTTTACTATAAGGTGAAGCCATATCATAAAATATTAAGTTAAGACTATTACAAGCACATGGTGTATAAAATGCTCTAAGATTATTTTTAACAATCTTTTTTGTACTCTTTGATTTTTTCTTTTATGTTAAATCCATTGTCATATCCTTATCTTCTTATATCATCAATATTTAAATCAAGAATTTCTGCAATAGATTATAATTTATTAAAAAGACCTAAATTTGATGTATTATCTACTTTTAAAAATTCTAAAAAATATTCTTCTATTGTTCTTGATCTTTTTGAAACATTCATATATCGTATGATCAAAGACATTTATTCTTGATGACTTACATCTGGAGTACAATCAAATATTATTAAATAATTTTTTATTTTTTAATTATTTTAATTATTAAATTTTTATACTAGATGTTAATACAATTATTAACTTATCTTGAATTTTATGACTAAGATAATGATATTGAATTTCATTATTTTGAATACATTTAAGATGTTCTTACGTAATCGGATAAAAAATCACAATCATTTCAATTAATTATAAAAATTTATTATTATTATTTTGATAAATCTTTTCATTTGTTCCACGAAAAGCTAAAAAACTTTGAATAAAAAATTTAACGGCAGCTACTATTCTTAATAGTATTTTTTTAATATTTCTTCTCTTTATTAATTTGCTCTTGAATATATTTATCAATTATTTGATTTTTTAAATCTATTCTGTAAATCAATCCAAGTGGTCATATTATGAATGTGATCATTACTAGTTTCATAAGCTTTAAGTCTTTCACTAAGGTGTTTTCAATCTCTAAAGCCATCACTTGCTAATTAATTCTACTGCTAGCTATTATCATTTGATTTAAATAGCTTACCACAAAAATAAAATAATTTATCTAACTCTTTGAAATATACTAACTATTTTTGGTCATATTGCTCTTCAGTTGGTAAAGTTCGATCGTAATGTGTCAAAAAAAAATATTTATTATATTGATCAAGAGAAAACTTTAAATTAATATCTCTTTTGGGATCATTTTTAATTAGTAAATTTTTAAAATTTGTATCAAGCCTATCCCATATCCTAGGATCATAAATAGCAAAAGTATTTGATTCACTTAGTTTTTCATTCATTAAATTTTTATCACCACTAATGAAATCATCCATGCTATTAGTATTATTATTAGTATTATTACTATTATTAATAATATTATTATCATTATCCAATTCTCAAGTAACATTTATATTTTCATTGACAAATTCACTAGCAACATTATTTGAATTCTCAACTACAAGACCTCCTTTTAATAATTGAGTCGATTGTTCTTATTTTCTTAAATTTTTCATGGTCTGAAGCATATTTTCTAGGCATCATTTTTATAGATAAAATAATAAATATTAGCTAAAATTAGTAATCAACAAATCTGAAGTTTGAAATAATAGAATCTGATTTAAAGTCTTTTGATAGAATAATGGAACTTGCTTAAAGATCTTTTTGATGGAACAAAATTCGAGCTTGAGCTACTATAATTATAATAAGAATTTAAATTTAAAAAATAAAGTATGATAATTAATCAATTACTTTAAAAATAATTATATAAATAATATTTTCTTTATAATGACAAATATTAACAACCTCGAACCAAGATTGAGTTCCTCCCCAAAATATTCAAGGACTCCAACTCTTGAACAATGAAAATGTGCATAAGTCAAGAATTTAAATGCCTTAAAATAGATCAAAAAAAGATGCAAAAGAAAAAAAAAAGAAAACATAGAAATCTATTCTTCCTTCAGATTTCTCTTTCTTCTCAACTATTTTTAATAAAATTTTTACATGAAAATAAAAAAAAAATTTATTCAGATAGAAGGCAAATCTATGATGTTCACAAAAGAAAATAAAGAATCTAATGAAAATGATCTAAAAAATATAAAAATGAAAAGATCTTAGATTTAAAGAAGATAACTTATCACAAGTGAGACTCGATTATTCGCATACGATAAAGAAAGTCGAGTCTCGAGAAAGATTGAACAAGAAAGAACGAATGAGAGAGAGAGTGAGAGAGATCAAGAAATGAGAGAGATTGAGTTTAACTGTTTGGGATCAAAAGAGAATAGAGAATTAGAGATTGTAATTTGGGATAAAAAAGATTGGTGTTGACCATTGAGAAGAGAAAAAATCATTTGCCTGGAATGTGGTGGTACCGTAGTGGTTTGGGATAAATTGGGAGAATGAGAAGCCTGAAGAGGAAACAACGTTTGGCTTACCAAAAAAAAAAGATATTTGAGATAATTAATGGGTCCATTTATTCGGAAATCAAAAAATTGGGGCCTGGGATGGTCGCCTAGATCGATCCGCCCCAGGGCCGGTCCTATCCTTCCTTTCTCTCTTTCTTTCCTTCTTTTTTTTAAGCCAGATGCATAAAATTAAATTAACTAAACATGGATAGATACATCCATTTTCCTTCAAAATATAGTATATGAGAATGAGATGCTTCTATTATAGAAATATAGTCTAGAAATTACTATATTATTATTTTTATAAATTTAGAATAGTATTATAAAAGAATAATCTACTAAAATAAATTTAAAAAATTTAAAAGACCTTATTTGTACTGAAGCATGTAATATATAGTAGCCTGAGAACAAATTAGCCCCTACTTATAAATATGCAATGATCTCATCCTAAGATATAACGATGTGGCTTAGCCGGTCATTCTCTAACGAGCATGGTCAAAAAATTTGACCCAAATAACTACCTTTAGATAGAATGAAGAAGAAACTTGAAAACAAAATGTTGCGGCCAATCGCCTCGTTGTCCGATCGTCGGGGAACGTGCGCCTGCAAAAACGAGAAGTCCACACTGACCGGAGGCGGCTCCGGCGGGGACCCTCCGACGGTCAAGTCAGAGAAGTGACTGGGCAACAGTGAAATGAAGACAGAGAGCTCGATCGAGAGGGGGAGAGAGGGAGAGGAGCGAGCCTGTATTTTTGGAGTTGAGAAGTGGGGGGAGCGGCTCGATCCCTTGCACTGTTGCATTCCTCGGTTTATATAGTGGAGCGCGGTATGGCGCCGTCATTAATGGCGCGGACAAGTGAGGAACTGTCAACTCACTGTGGGCGGTCAGAGTCGCCGTGAAAATGTCACATCGCCGTGCGGCGGTCAAATCATCAAGGTTGACAATGCCCTCAGCGGGACAATGCCCCTAGGTAGCCGTGTCGCATGTCGCTGTCAGAGCTGACAAGGTCTGGCGGCTGTACGGCGATCGGAGGAGTCGGCCGACCCTAGGTCGGCGGCCAGCAGAGTGGCGTCGGGTTCCTCGTCGGTCAGAGAGTTTCATGTGAGTCGGCCATCAGACCTCTGGGTTCAATCGGTCGGGATGGATACGTCCGTCATATCCCCAGTCGGCGACGGACCGTTGAATGGCCAGTAGTGACGTCAGTCGGTCGCCTCGACCGTCAATCGGTCGGTTGGGGCAGAAGTCAGTCGGGGTCGTCCGTCGGAGTCGGCCGGGCCGCCAGTCGGTCAGTCGGGCCGTTCGGTCGGGCCGCCAGTCGGTCCGCCAGTCGGTCGGTCGGGCCGCCAGTCGGTCGGTCGGGCCGTTAGTCGGTCGGTCGGGCCGT